>NC_085842.1:295307023-295927023 GCF_035594765.1 Anolis carolinensis
CACTCACACCAAGAAACTCACATCTGGGTGATAAGTATGTTCATTCATTATTTCCAAGACTGAATCATTGCTCTTGGATACAATAAAAATAAAAGCAAAGTTCATTGTCATATTAATGGCTCTGCACACCAGATTGCCTCCAGTTGTATACAGCTGTTATAAAGATGACTTGAGATAAGGAGAAATCTTGTCATGTAAATGCAGAACCATTTCCCAACAAGGCCCTCGGTTATCACCCATCTCAGATAGCTCAGGACATCATAGTTTGCATTAGCTTTCTCTAACCTGGTGTCTTCATAAGCAAGCGAAACGAAGAGGATGGGAGTTGTCGCCCAAGACATTTGGAGGGTGGCAGGTTGAAGGAGGCTGTTTTATAGGCTTCCTAGAGGCAATGGATCATAGACATCAATCTAACTTCATGGTTGGTGACAAAATCTAGGCACAAGTTGATCGCAGCTGGTGCTGCAATTGAATATGCAGTCATTCACTGTATTCCCTTCTTTCCTCATTTCCAAATTTAATATGTAGTCTTTCACCATATGTTCTTCCACAGCCATTGGATATCTATATTAAAAGTGTGTGTGTGTGTGTGCGTGTGCAAGAGAGAGAGACAGACAGTTTATTTAGGAAACAGTTAACAAAAGCATCTTCTCTGGTGAAAACATCTCCTTGGTGTTATTTCTGTGAGAATTTCACAACCACAGATACTAGTCTTGCAACATGTTTGAATCTGCAAACCATTCTGCCTGAAATAACAGAATTTAGTTATTGAATAAAATATCAAGAATGTTGAGAACCTCTCTTGCTGCATTTGTTACCGCTGCTTCTCTCTTTTTATAAAATACTAGCTGTGCCCGACCACGCGTTGCTGTGGCTTAAGTGGAATAACAGTGAATAGCCTTGCAGCCTCAAAGCCTGGCTGTTTTCTTCCTAAGGGAATCCTAGTTTGGTGAGCTGGAGTACAATGAATAGTCTCTTTGTGGCAGGTATGCATGCTGTTATTAGTCACTTTAATTAGCATGTAATGGCCTTGCAGGTTCTAAGCCTGGCTGCCTCCTCCCTTGGGGAATCCTTTGTTTGGAGGTCTTAGCTGGCCCTGATTGAAGCCCCTTCCTTCCTGTCCAGGGAGTTGAAGAAGGACGAGCAGAAGACAGGGTTCAGTGGAAGGCCTGTCCGCCAGGGTGCTGTAAGCAATAGCAATGATATTCATTAATAATATGTAGGATGTTGGTGGACTACAATTCCCAAAAAATGTTGGGTCATTCCCCCTAATACTCCCGCAATATTCACAGTTGGCCATGTTGGGTCTGTGTTTCAACTTATAGGTGAACTGTAACTCCCAGTGTTAAATGTCAACACCACCATTAGACCACCATTATTCCCAGTTGGCCATGTTAAATGTTTGTGGTAAGTTTGGTCCAAATGGGCTCAGTGTTCTCTGAATACAGGTGATCTATTACTCCTGGATGTCAAGGTCAATCACCCCCAAACCCCACCAGTATGTAAATCTGGCCATGTTGGGTCTTTGTTGCAAGTGAGTTCCATGTCCACTATTGGAGCGGTTCAGGGTGCTCTTTGATTGCTGGTGAACTATAATTCCGCACATGGAGTTTTCCTGTTTTTTGGGATTTTGAGGGACTTCCAGTTTGATTTTTTTCTTTTCGTTTTGCTGTCTAAACACAACGGGGAGGACCATGTCTTTTGTGGCCAAGTTTTGTGGTTTTGGGGTGTGTAGTTTCGCTGTTTTGATTAAAGTAGAAATGGTCAGAACAAATTTTATATATATATATATATATATATATATATATATGATATTCTGTGGTTATGGTGGCTATTTTGAAAATGTGTGCCATTGCTCAGAGGACAGATAGAAGTAATGGAGTTCTTACTACTTTGTCAAAACGTGAGGGATCTAGGACATTCCTGTGCTCCATCTTGTCAGTACTTGCCACAGGTAAAATAATAATAAGAACTCCATTGGCGCACATATATCACTTTTTAACCCTTGCTTTCCTATATCTCCTCTTCCTAATAGTCCAACTTTATATTGTAAGCTTATGTAGAGGTGACTTTTAGGGGTCTGTCTTTGCATTTACTGTCTCCAGATGTGTCATTATTTGTATACACTTTAGAACAGTTATGCTGTTGTAGAGACAAATTTTGCAAGGAAAATTGTTACTTTGCTGTGGTTTGTGATACTCTTTTTCCTTTGCTCTCCTTTTTTATTCAACATGCAATGAGGAGATAGCCATAAAAATGCATGAGAGGGCAGCAGAGAGCAAAGGATGGCTTTCAGGCAACAACCATGGTTGCTACCTGAGAAATTGTGTGTGATTGATAGAAAATCAAAAAGGTTTAGTACAAAAGAGGGCCTGAGTATTCTGTTGTTGTCCCAACTTGGAATCATTTCAAAAACTGCAAATGAAAGCTGTGTTGGAAGGTGTCTGTGAACTCATTAGATAAGCAGTGTGCCTTCCAGATGCTGTGTGACTATAGATCCCACAATCCCTTCCCATTCTCTGTCCTGGCTAGGACTGAGGAAACTTGCAATCCAACAGGAGCATAGTTTCAAAGGAGGCAAAATGAAGGCATTGCCCTCAGATAAGAATTCCCCATAAATGTTTCCTTCAGTCCCCAATTTTGAGTACTTCACAGACTGAAACACTGACTATTGTTCAGACCTAGAAATCTTTTATTTGCATTCTTCATGATCCCTTGGTCACTTGGCCTGAACCTTTTCTTTGGATGCCTCAGCTGTAGTTTTCAGTAACTGCAATGGTAGCAATTTGGAGAATTAAAGAAAACTTTATCTGACATTCCCAACCCCTTCCATAGCTATGCTCTTTAGTTCAACATGTCTTCCAGCTGTGCACCAGATTTCTGAGGATACTGATTTTTAAAAATCGCATTCTTAAATATATGAATTTAATTTTAAAGGATTTATTGTGCATCCACACACTAGCTCACCAATCTCCAGTTTTGTCCAGTCACTTTTGAGTTGTATTTTCTGGACAACTGATCCCATCATTCCTGACTACATACATAGTTGGCTATGCCTGATGGGAGTGGTAGTCTGGCAAATATGCTGGAGGAAGCTTATGCAGTTCCCTGTCTACCAAGTCTGTCAGCAGAGGTTTTGTCAAATTACCCTTTTCAGAAGAGCTGTGAAAGAACAGAGCTTTGGTCCTGCCCCTCACACCAAACCTTGGAAAAGTTCCTTTTTTTGGAATGTATCCCCAGAATCCTTCTGTCGGCATAGTGGGTGGGCCACAAAGTGAGTTTTGTGGGACTCAAATGCTCCGCCTTAGGACAAGAAAACTGTAATCATCTAAACTCGTGGTAATCACATATTTTGCTGTGGCTGGAAGAAGTGCTTTCATTTGTCTGCCCTGATGACCATTATAGAAATACTTCTGTGTGGACTTTTTTTTAATTGCCAAGTGAGCAGCAAACCTCTCGTTGTATTTGGGAAACAGGAAATAACTCTGAGGTCAAACTATGCAAGTGACTACTGAGTTCGACCAGCTTGTTAAAATTCCCCTTCTCCTAAGCCCTTTACGTTAGCCTATTAACTTTGTAGTAGGAGCTACTGAGTAAATTAGTTTTCATCAGAAGGACTGCGGAGATGATGACCGGAGGTTGGGAAGCAATAAGGCTCAGTGTGGCATGTGCCAAAATAAATGAAGGGGGAATTCTCCCAAAAACAGTTTGACATAACCAAGTTGCCCAGCCTGACCAAACATTATTCATGGGGCGTGGAAAGGTCTGACACACAGGGAGAGAGATCCAACTGGGAAAGGATCCAGCGGTGGAGCCGGGAAGCTGTCCTAGTAATGCTTTTAGGGAAAGGCGGCTGAACCCAGATGAGGGAAATCTTGACTAGTTTGTTGAGAAAGAGAGGAACGTACAGCCTGACTTCTTTCTCTCGTGTATTTGTTGGAGGTTCAGAGAGAAGGTCGTTTGAGGACGCAAGGGAGTGGGCAGTGCCATTGGCCAGACTCAGAACTGTATCTATCATGTTACTGAGCAGGGCCTTTGATGGTGGAACTGTGTGTAATATTCTGGGCTGTTCGCTTTGATGAGTAAAAGGTTCCAGATGGGGTTTGCTCAGATGTTGCAATGGGACTTTTTATTTCTGTTTTCTAGAGTGCTGCCACAATCTTTGCCACAATCTCCCCAGCTTTCCATTTGCTAGCAAGAGGCAGTCATCCTGTTTTTTCAAAGCTTAGAAAGGTTACCCCTTTTGAACTGTAGCTCTCAGAGTCATTTGGCCATTCGCATGGCCAGTAGGCTTAAAAAAATAACTTTTTTGTGCAACGGATAGCAGTGGATTTCTCCTCCTCTCCTTCTTTTTATTTTGGTAATCCTGAAATTCTTTATTTTCAAAAATCCTGTGACCATGACAAGTATATGAAGCATAAATTCAGAATTTATTTTATTATATTTTACTTTTATTTTATTCCAAACTTACTTTCCTTTTATATGGGACCCAAGGTCACCCATAGCCTAGGTTAAGACAAACTGAAGCTAAAGAATTTTTAAAAACAAGCAGATGCTATTAGAAATAGTGCAAACTGTTGAAAATTCAGGCAAAAGGAAGGAATGAAACAGTCTGTTGTAAAAGCACTGGGGTGATGAATATTTAAAGCCATTTTACAGGAAATTCTAGGACTTCACTTGCCAAGTTACACATGGAGGCTCTCAGTAATTTCAGAAGAGACATAAAGCATCACTGCCACATGGTGAGCATTTCTTCTGAATGTTTCTTAAGGCATGAGGCAGCTTATATCCCCTGGAAGTCCATTAACACCAAAAAGAGCCCTTTTATACTACAGAACTATGTTAGGATTCCACTTTAACAAAATGTTGAGATTTGCGGTTTAAAGGGAGGCGATTAGACTTCTCAGCCAGAGAATTGTGGTACCTCACCAAGCTACAAATCCCAGGATTCCATAGGATGCCATCTTGGCAGTTAACATGGATTCAAAGCACTATAATTTCACAGTGTGAAAGTCTTCCAAGTCCCAAATATCATCTGATGGGCCGTGTTCAGGAGAAGTCATGACTCAGGGTAGATCTACACTGTAGAATTGATGCAGTTTGACATCGCTTTAACTGCCATGACTCAATGCTATGGAATCCTATGATTTGTAGTTTGGTGAGGCACCAGCACTCTTTGAAAGAGAAAGCTAAAGACCTTGTAGAACTACAACTCCCATTATTCTACAGCATTACGCCATGGCAGTTAGAGGTGTCAAACTATATTAATTCTACAGTATAGATTCACCATTGGTTAGTTCTTGAATGAGAGGTAACCACTGAATCCCAGAGAAACTAAAGCAAAGTTAGTAAAGATTCTTGCCTGAAACCATGGAGAATTGCTACCAATAGACAGTAACTGAGCCACATGGCCCAGTGACCTACCTATGCATGAGCCCACATTGTATGCTCCCCAAACCTTGCAACTAGCCTGGCCAGCAGCCCAAGTCACATCTCCTAGCCCTATTCATACCTACTGTGGACATTTGACATTTTGTGCCCCTGTCGTTCCAGCATCATAAACTAATGGGCTGCTGGCAGTAATGAGTCAGCAAAACCAAGTTTAAGATTTTCCAGATGGAGTATCCTTTTTGTGAACATGTCGTGTTTTCCGACAAACACTGACAGCCTGCTATAATTTGTTTAGCAATCTTGCTTTTCTCTGTTTTGTGAACTTTAAGAATTAAGTGCCAGCTAATTACAGATGTTAGGCAATAGCAGTGCATCACTGAAGAAATCAGATGGTTTTCCTGAACAAAACTGTCCCACATGAACTATATGAGAGGGAGATAAAATATGGAAGGAAAATAATAACCCGCCCACCCACTCCAGGTGTGTTTATTCTTACCACACCCTACTAGCTGCACTTCACAATGCAAAAGAAACTAAGCTACAAGAAAGTTCCACTTAGTTACTGGGATTTATTCTGAGTGTAGGTTTACACTATAAAATTGGTGAGTTTTAGTTACATCAGTATTCTACCTGTGCTTCAAAACGCTCAAAACAGTCCTATTTTATGCTTCTACCAGCCATTTGCAGTAGGTTGAGATATGTTGTATGGCCCAAGGCTATCCAGAAAACTTTATGGTGAAGTGGGAATTTGGATCCAGATCTCAAGTTCAGTAATAAATCCATTCTGCCATATTACATCTCACGTATTATACACTTCTTGGTATGAACTGAACATTTTCATTGGACCGTATAGGATATTTTGCACTGGAAACATGGACGTGAACTTCACTGTATTCAAGGGCATGGTTTCTTAAGTAGTGATCCAAGGAATGGGCAAAGTGTGACCTTCCAAGTGTGCTTATTAGACATGGTGGGAAATACAGTCCCACAACATCATCCATGTGTAAATTAGATGTGAACATTGCTTTAAAAAGCAAATGTAAAGAATGAATATTACCTACAAAAGCAAATTGGAAATGACAGAATTATAGAGTTGGAAGAAACCGCGTGGGCCATCTAGTCCAACCCCCTGTCATGCAGGAAAAGCACAATCAAAGTACCCCTGAAAGATGGCCCTCCATCCTCTGTTTAACAGCCTCCAAAGGAGCTTCCACCACACTCCACAGCAGAGAGTCCCACTGCTGAACAGCTCTTTCAGTCAGGACGTACTTCCTAATGTCCAGGTGGAATCTCCTTTCCTGTCATTTGAACCCATTGTTCTGAGTGCTAGTTTCCAGGGCAGCAGGAAACAAGCCTGCTCTTCCTTATGACATCCTTTCATATATGGCTATCATGTCTCCTCTCACCCTTCTCTTCTGCAGGCTAAACATGGACTGCTTTTTAAGCTGCTCCTCATAGGGCATTGTCTTCAGACCTTTAATCATTTTAGTCTCCCTCCTCTGGACATGTTCCAGCTTGTCAATACCTCTCTTAAATTGTTGTGCCCAGAATTGGGCACGGTATTCCTTGTGAAATCTGGCCAAAGCATAATAGAGAGACACCATGACTTCCCTCGTAGAGACACTATACTCCTTTTAATGCAGCCCATAAATCCTATTATGGAAACATCCATTTTCTAGTCCATCTCATATTTCTAAGTTAACAAGGTAACATAGAACATGGGCTTCCAAAGCATTCTTTGATTTGCAAACATCCTTTTAGATATGTCCCCCATGTTATTAAAATACTTCCTAGATCTCATTCAAGTGTATTCCGAGAGGTTCACTAATCCATTGAAAAACTGACTATGCACAATGTTAATAATTACAAACAGTAATGTGAACCAGCTCATAAAATCATAATACCCAATTACAAACAGTAGATCATTCAAATATTGAAAGCCGTCTTGAGTAAGCAGATTCTAAATGTCATTCTAAAAATAGGGAGACAGACAGACAGAAAGTGGTAGCATCAGGACAGAACATTGAGGCAGTAACATCAAAGCCCAGAATGAGCAGAAGAATCACGGCTTCATCTTCTGCAGGGTGGGAATACCCCATTTTAAAGAAAATAATGCATTTTTCCATCTAAGTGGGAGCTGTCCCCATTAAATTTGGATTCAGAGCATGAACAATCAGTTTGTATAATTGATACATTGGTTATAATTTCTGCTGAAAGGCAGGGGAACTCTCTTTAAAAGCATTTCAAACTGAATGGTGAGATACAAAACAGATCAAAGTTCTAGTTTAATGTCAGAAATGTACCCTGTGTGGGTGTGTCACATTCAATGGGCTGGCAGAGGGAAAGGGTGGGAATGTCAAATGGATGTACATTTCATATTTGGGTAGAAGATGGTCATTTCAGCAAGTACAGCTAGTCATACACAATTGCCCACATCCGCACAACTATTAGGAGAGGAGCCTAGTCCTCTTTCACAACTAGCCATCCGAATTTGAGAATTTCACGTAACATTTTGGCCCACTCCTTAGTGGGATGATAACCTCACACACTCTCACTGACAGCAGTGTGTCTTTAATTGGGAATCTAGTAGCCAATTCACATAGCCATTTTGATCAGGAGTTTTGACACATTGCCAGAGCAGACTATTCAAAATCCCCATAAACCAACCAAGTCCCCTGTCCCACTGCCTCCACCACACACATCGCAAGACGGTGTTTGGGTGGAACAGATAGCATCTTTGTCATGTTGTCGCCAGAGCAAACCGATTGTATACATTGGCTCTCAGTATGTACCGCTAGGGATGAACTGCTTCTCAGATGAGTCTCATTACAGCAAAGAACAACATGGCAAAAGCCTCCAGAATGACACATGGGATCAACACAAGGCAGCTGCATTCAATCCATTCCTGATTCTAGAGTGAGCTATCTGTTACACAGGGAATAATTCTGTAAGTCATCCATATGGTTAGAGAAAACAGTGAGTTCATTGAATCAAATTTAGTCCAAATGAAGGAGGAAAGTGAGATCCTTGCTAGAACTTGTGCTATGTATAATCTAGTCATCCTCTTCCAGAAATTGTTAGGTTGGAATTTCCATCAGCCACAGCCAGCAAAGCCAGTCATGGGGGATGCTGGACGTATCAGTCCAATACCATGTGGAAGGCTATATTTGCCCATTGCTATCCCAGTTGAGATGTCATGGGCTACTGCTCTGGAAGTCTGCTTCAGTGAGTGCATCTATACTGTAGAATGAATGCAGTTTGGCACCACTTTTACTGCCATGGCTGAGTGCTATGGAATCACGGGAGTTGTCATTTTACAAGGTTTACACTTTAACCTTCTCTAACCATTTTACACTTTAACCTTCTCTAACAAAGAGTGCTGATACCTCATCAAACTGCAACTACCATGATTCCATTGGATTTATTTGTGGCAGTTAAAGCAGTGTCAAACTGCATTCATTCTACAGTATAGATGCAGTTTGAGACTCTGAAGTGCTAATAGGAATCAGACAATATGAGGATAAATGAAATGATGGCCTGGTTCACAAGGCACCTTATGAATATGTTGTATGTCACAGGAGAGCAGGAAGCAAGTCAAGTAACATTGCAAAGGCAGTATCAAACAGAGAATATTAAAGCATTTGGAGGGAAGACCTAGTTGGCCAGATTAAGTCCCAGGAAACCAGGATCTGGCCCCAGGTTATGAGTTTCCTCATGCCTGATTTATTTCCTTGTAAATATCTTGTGCACGGTTATGAGGCTAGTAAGTATTAAGTACACATAATTTATGCTAGATCCTAACTGCTTTCTATTAGGGAGGATCTAGTACAAATTACAAAGGCTCCGCAGTGTGGAAGGAGGCCATGGCTAGACTATGCTGCATGTGTTTTTAGTCTTCCTAAATGGTATAATTTGTCTGTTGTTTCTGAAATCCATTGCAAAATCAGTGACTTAAAAATATATGTGGAATTTGGAATCCCATGTAAAGATTTCAGCTAGTTCATCAAGTGGAGTGGGAAAAGAAGCCACATTCCTTGGAGTAGCTTCTGAAACTGACAAGTGAATCAGCCTGATTGTGGGTTGGAAGGAGCTAGCCATCAGATATCTCTGGGTGGGTACTGGAAGTCCTCCCCTTCCCCTCCTGCCCACTTTCCTGCTCAGTCCAAAATCACCTGTTGGCTGAATAACTCTTATGAAACATCTACACTGTAGAATGAATGCAGTTTGATATCACTTCTACTGCCATGGATTGATGCTATGGAATCATGAGAGTTCTGATTTTGCAAGGTCTTCTGCCTTCTTTGCCAAAGTGTGCTGGTCTTCACCAAACTGCAATTTCCATGATTCTAAAGCAATCAGCCGTGACAGTTAAAGTGGCATCAAACTACATTTATTCCACAGTGTAGATGCACGCCTAATCACTCCTAGCAGCTCAGCACACAGATTTCCCGCTGGCGAACAGATGGGGTGCCTACCTTTCTTTTTATTGCAGCCCAAACCTGCCCTTGGCAGCCCTGCTTCTCTATATACAATTGACCTTTTCTTTCTTTCCTTTCTTTGCAAGAGAGTATACTGTAGTAAAATCTACAAGGCTTCCTCTGGGAGAGCTTAATAGGACTTGCGTCAGAGCTGACATGGATGAAAATATATAGGGTTTGCATAATACACCTAGAGTATTCAGCGTAAAAAAAAAATCACCATCTCCTGAGCTGATGAGCTTTTTAAATCTGGATAATTTTTTTGTTAAATTAAACCCTTGACATTTTGTCACATTTCCCTTTCTAACCCAGGCTACACAACGGGAAGCTAATGTTGCAAAGCCTCATGACAGCTTTGTCCTCTTTGTCTGCTCTGCTGCAGACACTGCAGTTCCACGTCATATCTTCCTCTTGGTATATCAGTGGCCTTGACCTAGCGGCTGTACTCATTTTCTGAGGCTGTTCTTTCACTTTTGAGACGTTCTCCAATTCCCACCCAACCTACCATCAACTGTGCCACTGCAGCATTCAGAAAACCTGAAAATTAGGCCAGGCGCTTTCTTCTTCCTCCTCTTTTTATGTTATTCGTTCATGTCCTTTTTCCTCACAACTGCACTAAACCCGTCTCAACCATGGGAGTTGTAGTTTGGTGAGGCACCAGTGCTACTTAGCAGAGAAGGCTCAGACCCTGTAAAACTACACATCCCATGATTTCATAACATTGAGCCATGGCCGTTCAAATGGTGTCAAATGGCATTAATTCTACAGTGTAGATGTTCCCTGTGGGATTCATGTAAATGTTGACTTGGCATTCCACAAATGATTCACCAAGTCTGTTCTTGCTTCATTAGGAATTGGAGGCAGGAATCATGACTCTACAGGTGTCATCCCTCACCGTTGGCTATGCTAGCGAGAGCTGATGAGACTTGCAATCTAACAGTAACTGGAAGGCCCTATGATGCCCATTCTGACATAAGCATTTTGCTGTGTGCTGCAATATTTGCTAGAGATGTAACTTCTTAGCCTCTGTTAGGTCCCATCTACACTGACCATTTAATGCAGTTTCAAATCCATATTGAAGAAAGTGCCTTCACTGTGTAGATGATTACATAGGAAATCCAGAAACCATTTTGAAGCCCAAAATGTGATTACACAAAACACAAATGTGTATTGAAGACTTTCTGCTGCATGCTTTCCTGGGAGTTTGTTGTCTGGCTACCATAGTTTGAAGATAGCTTTAAACTGCATTAAATGGTCAGTGTAGATGGGGGTCTTCATGACTGGAAACACCAGACAAGGATACCACTTCGATTAGGGTTCAGCAGAATGTGTCCCTTGAGATGTGGATTTCCAGTTCCCATTAAGTCTAGCCAGTGTAAACAATGGTGAGGAATGCTAGGAGCTGCAGTCAAACAATACCTGGTCCCCGGGTAACGCAATGGGTTAAATCCTTGTGCTGGCAGGACTGCTAACCTGAAGGTTGGGTTGCTGATCTGAAGGTTGCCGGTTCAAATCTGGTGAGTGCACAGATGAGCTCCCTCTGTCAGCTCCAGCTTCCCATGCGGGGACATGAGAGAAGCCTCCCACAAGGATGGTAAAACATCAAAACATCGGGGGGGGGGGTCCTGGGCAATGTTTTTGCAGATGGCCAATTCTCACACCAGAAGAGACTTGCAGTTTCTCAAGTCACTCCTGACTTGAAAAAAAATGGTGCACAATGACCTAGACTGACCGATAAGAGCTTTCCCTCCTTTCCCTGCACCCAGAAGACAGATCAGCGTGATGCAAGAGGGTATTAGGAAGGCAGGGGAGTGGGGGCTGTTATGTAAGTTGGGGGTAAATCCACTACAAAGCCTTTTCTAGGGCATGTTCCTGCATGTGCCTTGATCTTAAAGCAAAAGATCTCTGCCGACCTTTGCCAGTTACTACCTGCATATGCATTTGATTCACCAAGGGTCCGTCTACACCAGGTATGGGCAAACTTCAGCCCTCCAGGACTTCAACTACCACAATTCCTAACAGCCAGAGCATTAGGAAGAACATTAGGAAGAACTTCTTAACTGTGAGAGCTGTTCAGCAGTGGAACCCTCTACCCCTGAGTGTGGCGGAGGCTCCTTTTTGGAGGCTTTTAAACAGAGGCTGGATGGCCATCTGTTGGGGGTGCTTTGAATGCGATTTTCCTGCCTCTTGACAGGGGGTTGGACTGGATGGCCATGAAATCTCTTCCAACTCTATGATTCTAAGTCCAAAACACCTGGAGGACTGAAGTTTACCCATGCCTGATCTACACTGTACAATCAATGCAGTTTGGCACCACTTTAACTGCCATGGCTGAATGCTGTGGAATCATAGGAGATGCAGTTTGGTGAGGCAAAGAAGGCTACAAACCAGCTTAAGTGGCTGAGAAGAGGAAAATGGGGCTTGAGGCTATGAGGAATGGTGGGAGTTGAAGTCCAAAACACCTGCAGGGCCCATGTTTGCCCATTCCTGCTCAAGAGCCTAGAACTTTAATTCTTTCAGGACCAAAGTCACCATGCATTTGGTAGCTTTTTAAAAAAAAATCACACTTTTTTGGGCCTGCAGTTGCTTTAGGCTAGATCTACACTGCCAAACAATGCTGTTTGAACTGGATTATAAAGTCAGTGTAGGCCCATACACACTGACTTTATAATCCAGTTCAAACGGCATTATTTGGCAGTGTAGATCCAGCCCAATAAAATCAGTGTAGGCCCATATAGACGCCCCCGGTGACACAGCAGGTTAAACCACTGAGCTGCTGAACTTGAACAGTTCGAATCCAGGGAGCGGGGTGAGCTCCTGCTGTTAGCCCCAGCTTCTGCCAACATAGCAGTTCCAAAACGTGCAAATGTGAGTAGATCAATAGGTCTGGCGGGAAGGTAACATTGGCGCTCCATACCGTCATGCCGGCCACGTAGACTTGGGAGAGTCTTAGAAATGGAGATGAGCACCAACCCCCAGAGTCGGACACGACTAGATTTAATGTCAGCGGAAAACCTTTATCTATGGCAATGTTCCAAAAGCATTCTCTCCTGATGTTTCACCCACATCTGTGGCAGGCATTTTCAGAGGTTGTGAGATTTATTTGGAAACTAGGCAAGGAAGGTTTTTATGTTTGGAAGGTTGAGGGTGGGAGAACTCTTGTCTGTTGGAGGCAAGTGTGAATGTTGCAATAAACTAGGCAAGTGGGGTTTATATATTTCTGGAATGTCCAGGGTGGGAGAAAGAATTCTTGTCTGTTTGAGGCTAGTGTGAATGTTTCAATTGCCCCTCTTGATTAGCATTGAAAATGTATTTATTTATTTATTTCTAACATTTATATCCTGCCCTTCTCACCCGGAGGACTCATGGCGGCGTACACAATTGGCAACAATTCGATGCCTACACATAATTAAAACATTTATTTATTTATTTATTTATTTATTTATTTGCAACATTTATATTCCGCCCTTCTCACCCCGAAGGGGACTCAGGGAGGATCACCTTACACATATAGGCAAACATTCAATACCTTTTAACATAGAACAAAGACAAGACAAACATAGGTTCCGAGCGGGCCTCGAACTCATGACCTCCTGGTCAGAGTGATTCATTGCAGCTGGTTTCAGCTGGCTTGCTCTCCAGCCTGCGCCACAGCCCGGGCCCATAGCAATGAAAATCCAATTAAAACAATATAAAAATATAAAACATATGGTTAAAAATCCGTTCAGCTTCAGCTTCAAATCCTGACTGATTCCTGCCTGGGGGAATCCTTTGTTGGGAGGTGCTAGCTGGCCCTGATTGATTCATGCCTGGAATTTACCATTACCTTTACCTTAGGCCCATATAAAACAGACCCGTATTTGAACTGCATTGTAGGGGGCTCGGCAGTGCACTGACCCATATATAAACGGCGTTGAACAGCACTAACACTATGATGTAGTTCCAAACTGCATTATCTGTCAGTGTAATTCCAGCCTTGAGCCCTCCCCTCCCCCGTTAGCTGCGGGCAGTGTGGCTAATCCCAGTCCTTTCATCAGAAAACTGGAGCCTCGGCAGTAACCCTTTCGTATAGAGAGAGAGAGAGAAAGGCGTAAAAGCCCCCGCTTTGTCTTTTCTGGCGCTCCGCTCCCGTCCGCAGCGGGAAGGACTCCAGTCCGGGTTTTCCCTGAGAGCCGGCGGCGTCTTGTGAGTGAGCTGAGCCTCGCCGGGCTGGTTTCTGCTGCCGCGCGCGAAGCACGATAAGAATGCCATTGACGTCAGCAGAGGCATCAGCAGGGAGAGCGGCACCCCGGCCCTGCAGACCGCGCCAAGGCGAGGCGAGGAAGGCCCGCCAGCAAAGAAAGAGAGAGAGAGAGAGAGAGAGAGAGAGAGAGAGAGAGCGGGGGAGCGCCGAGACGGAGGAAAGGAAGGAGGAGCCGGCGGGGAAGAGACGGCTCCAGCCAGCTCCCCTCGCCGCCTGCATTTCCTCCAGATGAAACCCCAGCGACGGGGAGGAAAGCGGGCGGGGGGGGGGGGAGTTAAAGTGCTTCAGGGTCACCCAAATAAGGGCTGGAGGGGTACAAAAAGGGTGCCTGTCTACACGTTTTTGTAATATGGTGCGGCACCAAGCATTGGTCATACTATAACTCCCTGGATTTCATAGCACTAAGCCTTGTTCAAAGTGGAGTGCAGCCCTAGTGTGGATGAACTTCAGGGCAGACTTTTGGGTGCATCTGCACCAGGCATGCCCTTGGTTAAACTCCTGAGCTGCAGAACTTGTTGACTGAAAAGTCAATGGTTCGAATCTGAAGAGCGGAGTGAGCTCCCGCTGTTAGCCCCAGCTTCTGCCAACCTAGCTGTTGGAAAACATGCAGATGTGAGTAGATCAATAGGTACCGCTGCAGCGGGAAGGTAATGGCGCTTCATGCAGTCATGCCGGCCACATGACCTTGGAGGTGTCTACGGACAACGCCAGCTCTTCAACTTAGAAATGGAGATGAACACCAACCCCCAGAGTCAGACATGACTATAATAATAATAATAATAATAACTTTATTTTTATACCCCGCCCCATCTCCCCGGAGGGACTCGGAGCGGCTTACATGGGGCCATGCCCGACACAACAATACAATAACAACAATAAGACAATAAAACAAATTTTGCATCAATAAAACATCGACATCAGTAAAACAGTCAGATTATTTATTATTTATTTATTAGCGACATTTATATCCCACACTTCTCACCCCGAAGGGGGCTCAGGGTAGTTTACAAGTACAGTAGAGTCTCACTTATCCAAGCTAAACGGGCCAGCAGAAGCTTGGATAAGTGAATAACTTGGATAATAAGGAGGGATTAAGGAAAAGCCTATTAAACATCAAATTAGATTATGATTTTACAAATTAAGCACCAAAACTTCATGTTATACAACAAATTTGTCAGAAAAAGTAGTTCAATACGCAGTAATGTTATGCTGTAATTACTGTATTTACGAATTTAGCACCAAAATATCACGATATATTGAAAACATTGACTACAAAAATGGCTTGGATTATCCAGAGGCTTGGATAAGCGAGGCTTGGATAAGTGAGACTCTACTGTATATATACATACAGTATATTATATTATATGACTATATTGCAATATTATTAGTAACATTGCATGTAATATAAATATACAATTATAATAGTGAACTATAATTATTATGACATTGTATTACATCATAATATTATTAATATTACATGTATATACAATATATTATAATATTAGCATAGTATAATATTGTTATATATTATTATATATAGTCTTAATGTCTGGCGAAAACCTTTACCTACACCAGGCATGGGCAAACTTCGGCCCTCCAGGTGTTTTGGACTCACACAACTCCTGACAACAGGTAAAGGTTTTCCCCTGACATTAAGTCTAGTCTAACATTAAGTCTGGCCCTCCAAAACACCTGGAAGGCCATAGTTTGCCCATAAACACTAGTGGTTGCAAACCGCTTTTAACTTCCACTGGCTCAATGCTATCAAGACTTGTGATCTGTAGTTTGATGGAGCACCAGAAACCTTTGGCATAGAAGTCTTTTGTAAAATTACACCTCCCACGGTTTCCTAGCATTGAGCCAGAGTAGTCCAAATGCTAGCCAGTTGCAGTCATTCTCTGGTGTAGATCACTCTAATTGGTGGATCTGGTCTGTATGGCCACGTTCCAGAAGCATTCTCTCCTGACATTTCTCCCACATCTATGGCAGACATCCTCAGAGACTGTGAGATTTATTTGGAAACTAGGCAAGGGAAGTTTATGTATCTGTGGAAGGTCCAGGATGGGAGAAAGAACTCTTTTCTGTTGGAGGCCAGTGTGAATGTTGCAATTAATCACTTGATTAGCATTGAAAAACCTATGCAGCTTCAAAGCCTGGCTGCTTCCTGCCTGGGAGAATCCTTTGTTGGGAGGTGTAAGTTGGCACTGATTGTTTCATGTCTGTTCTTTATTCACTGTCCTGATTTTAGAATTTTTAAAATACTAGTAACCATATTTTGTTCATTTTCATGGTTTCCTCCTTTCTATTGAAATTGTCCACATGCTTGTGGATGTCAATGGCTTCTCTGTCTGACATGGTGGTTGTTAGAATGGTCCAGCATTTCTGTGTTCTCAAATAATATGCTGTGTCCAGGTTGGTTCATCAAGTGCTCTTCTATGGCTGACTTCTCTGGTTGAATCAGTCTGCAGTGCCTTTCGTGTTTGGGCAATACTGCGTTTGTGTAGACTTGTCCACAGCTGCATGGTATACAGAAGACTCCTGCAGAGATGAGAGGATCCCTCTTGTCCTTCACTGAACGTAGCAGTTGTTGGATTTTCTTAGTGGGTCTGTAGATAGTTTGTAGGTTGTGTTTCTTCATTAGCCTCCCTATGTTGTCAGTGGTTCCGTTCATGTAGGGTAACAATCAGGGCTAGCTAACACCTCCCAATAGGAAGGAATCAGCCAGGCTTTAAAGCTGCAAGGCTTTTCATTGCTAATCAAGGTGATTAATTGCAACATTCACACTTGCCTCGAACAGACAAGAGTTCTTTCTCCCACCCTGGACCATCCACAGATATATAAACCTCCCTTGCTTAGTTTCCAATATATCTCACAACCTCTGAGGATGCTTGCCATAGATGTGGGCAAAACATCAGGAGACAATACTTCTGGAACATGGCCGTACAGCCCAGAAAACTCATAGCAACCCAGTGATCCTTGTCATGAAAGCCTTCAACAACACACTCTAATTGGATTTCTCTGCCTTGGGTTTCTAGGAAAACCAGTTCAGCCTCCTGCACATAAGTTGGGGCTGCTGGGAGCTTCTTTAGCCCCAGAGCAAAACATGTTTGAAAATCTCCAGCCTCATTCCTCCTCTCTCCTTCCCCAAAATGTAAGCCGGAGGCGAAAGCTGTTGACTCAGCCCTGTCTCCTAAGGAATAGTTTGCCGAAGTGTATTTCTTCAACCACCCCCAGGAAGCTATGATTCTGATCAGCACAACACAAAATATCTTACAATGGCATTGATGGCTATTAAAGTAAATAATAAGAAAAATATGTTGTGGCGTCTCCTTTTCTGGAGGTTTTTAAGCAGAGCTGGGTGGCCATCTGTCAGTAGCGCAAGGAGTGAGAGTGTTCTCTTTTTGCTCTGATTCTGGCCCCTTCCACACAGCTGAATAAAATCCCACATTTTCTGCTTTGAACTGAAATATATGGCAGTGTGCACTCAGGGCCTTTCCACACAGTCATATAACCCAGAATGAGAGATCCCTTTTGAATTAGTCTTAAGGACACTTTACACATGTCCTATATGGCTCTGCAGAAAACATGGATATCCTACTGCAACAATAAAAGATGTGTTCACCCTTTGTAATTACAGCAGTTTGACACCATATCAGCCGTCTTGGTTCAATCTGATCAAATGTTGGGATTTGTGATTATTGTGTGTATGGGGGGTGGGGAGGGGTTACATAGTATTCCCCGGCACTCTATAACTAACTATAACATTAGACCATTCAGGTAGAAAAACCCAAGCTGCTCACCAAACTACAGACCCCAGGATTCCATAGGAAACAGCCCTGGCAGTTAAAGTGATATCAAACTGCTATAAATGTGTATAAATGTTTATTGTGCCAGAAGCTTACATTGCTATGTAAGGTCAGCAGACCAGCAAATGATAATGCTCAAAGGTAATAGTGTCATAAAGGTGCCACTTAACCACATGCAAACAGGTCAGACCATGGACACAATAATACAGTCCTTAATCATGCTTTTTGTTAGGTATGATTGCACATATACAATCAAGGCCTTAAATATGACTTTTTATGACAAGAGTTGGCAACATTTGACCTGCCTACCTGCCTCTCCTTGCGGCTTGAGGTGATTAAAGCTTATTTCCATCAGTCCCAGCCTTGTTCCAGTCATCTTTCATCCTAACCTACCTACATGCCACAATATTTCCAGTTTCTACATAATAATAACAACACCATAAACATAGCAGTACCTCTTAAGATAGTTCTGAGAAAACAGTATGCTTGGGAATGTCATTTAGGACTGTGTTTGTTTCTGTCCCTTTGCAATTCTCTCCAGATCTATCCTCCCTTCCATCATTGAGATACCCAGGAATCAAATTATTGTTGTTATTATTATATTTATATCCTGCTTTATCTCTCCTACAGGAGACTCAAAGCAGCTTAACATAAAAGCATCAGCGTACAATTTAAAATATACAAATATGCAAACATTAAAACAGGATTAAATATAAACAGTATTAAACCTTCCCAGTTAAAAACCAGTTAAATTGATCTTAAAAACATGAGAATATGGTTAAAGTTAACTGCAGTTTTTCTGTTTTTCTCAATAAACTGATACTTAAATTGTTTGACATGGTGTCTTCTTTAGCCGTAGAAAAGATGTTGGGGCATGGCACTCACTAATGACCCTGAAACACACTTTTTGTCCTTTTCCTACGCAGCTGAAATTACAGTCATTAGACCTACTGATTGCTAATGTGAGCTTCCCTGAGCAAACATAGAATATAATTCAGTTAATACAAAGCTAGAAAAGTGACAGGAGTGAGCCGTAAAGCTCCATTCGGATTGTTTTCATCCCAGATTTTGCAAAGACATTACCATCTGGACCCGTCCCTCATCTGTCTGGGTCACTTCCTGTTTAGTTTGGGTCTTTCTGCCTTTTTATTCTGACCTCATACCTTCCTAATGGCATCTTTCTCCTTTCAGCCCTCTGTCTAGTTTCCCTTTTCCTGACATTTGCTGACCGTGTGCCGAATGTATTATCCCTTCAGTGTTAGCATTAACCAGAGTCCTGTCTGCCATGCCTTGAGTGCTCAGTGCCATTTCGCAAAGCCCGAGCTCATGTTTGAGTTAGGCTCATAAACATGCTTTAACAATAGGACAGTTGTTGGTTCTTTTATTGCCTGGCCTCTTGCAACTTTTGGCAAACGTTTTACTCTCCCAAATGTTCTCTTCCCTGCACAGGTTTGCACTTGTCCAATGAAGGCAACAGCCTGTACTTTTTACAGAGTTGTCAAAGAATCAATGTAGCATTTAAGTGATGGCGAGGGCTAAACTTTGCAGAGATTGTAATTGTCATTGAAACCTCTCAGTATGCATTGTAGTTGCTATAAAATTAAATTACAAAACTATAAGATTTGATGTGGGGAAAACGGTATATGTTTACTCAGAGGTAAACACTGAGTTCAGTGAAATGTACACACTGGTAAATGTGCCTGGGATTGCAGAAAACAATACAGTGAGCCCTCCATATTTGCTGGGATTATGGCACAGAGCCCTTGTGAAAGTGAAAACGCATAAATATATTGCAGGGGTTTTTTTATCTGAGAGAAACACCTCTGTAGGAATTTCTAGGTCTTCTAGCAGACATCAACTTCTGCTGGAAGCTGGTCATAGAATCGCATCAGAGGACTTAGAGATTCCAAGACCACATCTACACTGCCATATAAAATCCAGATTATCTTCGTTGAACTGGATTGTATGAGTCTGCGCTGCTATATAATCCAATTCAACACAGATAATCTGGATTTTATATGGCAGTAGATGGGGCCCTAGTAGATGTGTTCCCTCTTTAAATCTCTAGGTTCTCTAGCAAAACTGGAGGAGCTTGACCACGCTGGAGGACATAGAGATTCCTAGAGAGAACATTTTTAATCAAATCTGCAAATAATCGGATCC
Source organism: Anolis carolinensis (assembly GCF_035594765.1). Classification (NCBI taxonomy): domain Eukaryota; kingdom Metazoa; phylum Chordata; class Lepidosauria; order Squamata; family Anolidae; genus Anolis; species Anolis carolinensis. The sequence continues at coordinate 295,327,105 of NC_085842.1, forward strand.
GCAAATGTGGAGGGACAACTGTGCAAGCCCATGTATTGCTACTCAGAGTAAACTCCATCCGTGAGTTCAGTGAGACACTAGGTTTGCTTAGAATTACTTCCCAGTTGAACCAATGTTGTCTAGTGGTTTGAGCACTGGACTGCAATTCTGGAGACCAGGGTTCAAATCCCCACTTGGCCATGAAACTCACTGGGTTGCTTTGGCCAATTCACACTCATCTGAATTGTCCAAATTGAATTGCCCAAACATCTGGCAAACTCATCTGAACAAATGTTAAAAAGAAAACCCTACCTAGGACTGCCATTGCACTGAAACAACTTGAAGCCACACAATAACAACAAGAACAACAACCACAAAGTTCAATATGACATTTGACTGCTCAGAAGCTAGTCTGATGCATTTAAAGGAATTCAGGATTTACTGTTGTTCTACTTTTGAATTGCAGTGCATTATTGCCATTAGTGCTGCAAATTATATAGAGAGATAATGTAAACCGATAGATTTTATTTCGCAATATTATGCAATATTGAAATTAGGCATCAATTGAGGTCGGCATTTTCACTGTCAATCTCAGTGAAATCTAGAATGTTCAGGTCCTACAAAATGAAAGATGCTTCACAGTATTCAGTGTGGATTAAATGACATTCCTACATTAAAACCAGTTTACCAGTAATAATAAATGGGATGTGCCTGGAATTGTTACTGGATTCTCACTAGAGAAGATATGACAAAAGTATTGTGTATAAGGTTTGTTAGTATTCTGAAGTGGCTTCAAAGTGTGAGTTTAATGTTGTGACTGTGTTAAAATACATTAATTTACTAGAACATTTTAAACATGTTGACATGTTTAAGAAGTGCACCTCCTTTATTTAAAAAGTCATAACACCAGCTCTGTTTTAGTACATTCATATATTATATTTGCCATAAAGCCCAGTGTTTTTATTTTCAAGAAGAAATAACACAGATGCCTCTCCTGACTTGACCTGACCCAATTCATCTGTGCCATATTGGTACAGCAATAGTTTCCTTAGATGGGGCCTACAATGTTCATGAGGTCTCTGTAGATCACATAATAAATTGCTTTGTACCGGTGGAAACTAAACTATCTATGTGGCCCAATGCAGCCTATGGGAGAAGTTTCTCTCATTACCTGTTAACCAGTACATGTTCAAATGGGCAGGATAGCCAGGGAATTTTCATAGTTGTAGTCCAAAAGTCGCATTTTCAAACTGTTCCCTATTCTGCATAATGGAATTATCCATTTTTAAACAAAGAAACTCTCAATGTGAGCATCAAGTCTCTTCTTTGACAGGTGGGTATACTTGATGATATACCACTAGATTTTTTGACAAATTCCTTTTTTTTTTTTTGCCTCTCTTTGGTGGATCCTCTTTTCCTTTTTAAAATCTTTTGAGTGGGCTGTGCTCCATGGGAACCTTTACATTTTCCATGGACATCCCTTGAGTCCATAGGCATTTGCATCATTTTGTGTTTGTTTGTTGAGCCCCCGGTGGCACAATGGGTTAAACCCTTGTGCTGGCAGGATTGGAGACTTGAAAGTTGGGTTGCTGACCTGAAGATTGCCAGTACAAATCCAACCCGGGGAGAGCATGAATGGGCTCCCTCTATCAGCTCCAGCTCCATGCGGGGACATGAGAAAAGCCTCCCACAAGGATGGTAAAAACATCAAAACATTTGGGCATCCCTGGGTAACGTCCTTGCAGATGGCCAATTCTCTCACACAAGAAGTGACTTGGCAGCTTGTGACACGGAAAAAAAAATACCACTAGTTTGCCCAATCTCATCCTATCCAGTCTTTTTGAACTTAATTTGAGCCTCTTAGATGCATTTCTTTGTGTGTCTGTATTGGTTAATTGTCTGCTTTCAAATGGCTTGTCAATTTAGAGTGACCCTATCCATATCCTCCAACATTTCACAAACAGAAATTAGAACCAATGTAGCCAAAGAACTTGAGAATGTGGTGAAAATGGCAAAAGTTACAAATATGGAAGAATAAAGAGATGCTGCAACAGTTTGCTTTTGCCTGAGCAAACTGAGAAGGGCAAGATTCCAACTTTCCTCACATCTCCCCTCTGCTAATTGAGCGCAAACTACTTCTGTACATTCAACTCAGTTTGCAGCAGTAGAAATAAACTGGGGACAAAAAGGGAAAGTCAAAGGAGAAGAGTAAAACTAGAACATTTGAAAAGCATCTGAAAAAGTGGGATGTCAGGATTAAAATTGAGACTATTCATGCCAAATGTAGATGGTTGCAGTGTATTGATACAACACCTTGCCACAGATATTACCATATGAACAAGACATCTTGTTCCACCAAACTGTATTGAGTACTTTGCCCAAGGAAGATTCAGTAAGAATGTGTACTAGATTAGAAGATACTAACTGATACTAACATTATTAGTATCAGTGGAATCTGTTAACCATAAAAAAGACATGACGATCAGATCAAAGGTTTCTCTAGTTCAATGTTCTGTTTCTTACAGTGGCCAACCAAGTATCTATGACAGGTCTACTATCAGGACATGAGCCCAAAGGCATTTTCCTGTTTGTGTTCTGCAGAAATTAGCAATGCAGAGGAATGCTGGCTCTAATCCTTGAAGCTGTACAAAGCATACAACAATCATAACAGTTTTTCCCTCATATTACTATTTTGTACACACATAAAAGTCAATTTGTAGACTCAGTTTTACTGGTTATTTCATAGATGGCTGATTCAAGAGATAATATTATTAGGAAGTTCTTGGATCTGTTTGTTACAAGTGGCTTGCAAATTCTCCTACAGAATCATAAGATGCAGTTGGTTATAAAGTAAGGTTTCCTTCCAATGTTCCTCTTCTAAGTAGTATTTCACTTGGAAATAATAAATACCTCACAGCAAAGCAAGAATAAATACCCTCTGCTGCTTTGGAGCTGACACGAGTGGTTACAGAATTGTTGTTCACAAATTAGGAATGTGTGGGCCCCTAGATGTTCCAGCATCCCCACTATTGGCTGTGATGGCTATGAATGATGAGAGCTGCAGTCTAACACTGTCTTGCAGATATCCTGTTTCCTTGTTCCCTGAGCATTAGTTAAAACAATGTCTGTGGTCAAGAAGTCATTGGGTGGCCAATTACACATTAATAAAAAAGAAAGAAGACAGAAAGAAAATGACTCACCAAGAAACTAGGACAAGGAAAGGATACAGATTTGCATAATATCTATATGCTAATTTATAAGTGAAGAAATAGTTACTGTGACTTAAAAAGGACAGCACCACTATAGTGGAATACATTGTTACCAAGTGACCTTCTAAGTCTTTTGTGAGTCAACAACTTTAAGGCCCTTATTTTTTCTCTGTATCCTTATATAAACTGTAAGCTGGACAGCCCTTCCAACAGTGTTTTCTTCCTTTGAAAAGGAGTACATACAGCCATCCTTGCAGGAAGTAGAGCAAAGGCCAATAATCAAGAAAACACCAGTAACAGCAGATACGAATTGGACAAAAACATACAGTTGGAAGCTGCCAGAATGAATACCTGTAGCTTAGCAGTAAATCACATCCTTTGCATTTCAAAAAGTCCCAAGTTCAATACTCAAAACCCCCCAAAAAGCAGGACAAAGTTGGATTAAAGCCCCCAAAACTCACTGTACATTGTGAAGACTGCATTCATGATGTATCCAGAGGTTTTGGTCAGTCTAAACAAGCCAACAAAATAGGTTCATTCTTTTCTAATCCAAGGGGGTTCTTCTTGTATCCTTCAATTTGAAACATGAAGGTTGGTGCGGCAATGTGCTCAACTGAAGCACTTGGCAGATCTTGAATGAAAGGACCATTTTTATTGTTGGGAAATTACTTTTAAAAGTAATTTAAATATAGGAATAGGAATAGGAGGAGTAAGAGGGGAGGGATAGTTTCCTCAATTGGTGTTGCTTATTCTAACAAGTACTCTAAGTTGCATTCAGAAGCAGGGAAAGTTATACAATGTGTTTCTAAAAACCTCTGTCAGTAAGTTACCAGCGTCATCCTGCTATGACTGAACTTTCTGAGAAATAATCAAGAGTTCCATGAGGAAATAAAATAGGGCTAGTGTATGAGGAGAGCCAGCATGATATAGTGTTTGATTATGACACTAAGAGACCAGCATTAAAATCCTCGCTCACCCATGAAAACGTATTGGGCAGCCATGGGTAAATCACAATCTCTCTGTTGCAGAGGAGGACCAAGACAAACCCCCTTTGAACAAATTCTGCCAAGAAAACCCTGATAGGTTCACCTTAGGGTTGCCATAAATCAGACAGGACTTGAAGAGGCACAACAACAACAACAACAGGAAAATCCTAGCTCCTCTATAACTTCTTAGGATGAGTTGCTTCTGCCCAGAAACCCAATGAAGTCATAGCCTACCTCTTGGGATACCATGTTTTTGAGGGCATAATACACATATTGTTGTTGTTTAAAATATCTGCAGAAAACAATATTCTGTACTCTGGGCAGACTCTAAAGATGTAAGATATCAATCTCTTCTTTTTATGTGTCATATAATTTCTTCAAGACAGACCTGGTCTTTTGCTTATTAAGTTACATCTTGAACCCCTCTTCCCTGATGATGGTCCATGGCCAAACTTGGACTGGCCATTTAGCCATCTTTTTCCCCCCCTGTCCCAGTGATAACACCTCTCTGAGCGGATGAATGACAGCCTGTTTATCCTAAAAGCTCTGTTCACCACAAGGCCTCCATCCCCCCCCCCCTTTCTCTTGGCTTTCATCTGCAAGGGATTTATGGAATTTATGACTTGGTTCGTTTGATGTGGCACAGTTCCACATGTGAGGGATGGTGAGCTGGAAAGCACGCTAGGTGTTCTTGCCAAGAATAATTGGCTTCTGCATTGTGGAACAGCTCAAATATTGTGAACATCGCAGTATGTAATTTGGGTGTGCACATTGCCCATAGTTCAAAGCCTTTTACTTGCCTGCAGTGGCACACTGAGTTTCCTGTTGGTTGGCTTTGTGTGTGTTTATGAAACAGATTGGATTCCATGTGAGGAGGAGGCCAATAGTTAAGCATTTACAGTTCTTTAGATTAGAAGAATGTTTCCTTGAGTTCCTTCTCTGTGTCCTGAATTGACATGTCCTCCCAGATTTCTGATATTTTGTTGTTGTTGTTGTTGTTGTTGTTGTTGTTGTTGTTGTTGTTGTTATTGTTGCTTCTGCTGCTGTCAAAACTAAAGAGAAAAGAGATTCTTTCTGACACACAGGAATTAAGGACATGACTTACAGATTAAATTAATGTTTTCTAAGACATTATTACAGTCTGTCCTATATATCGATGCATTCTGCATCCACAGATTCCACCATCCATGGCTTGAAAAAAAAATTTAAATCCGAAATGAAAAACTTTGATTTTGCCATTTTATATCAGGGATGCCATTTTACTATACCTTTGTATATAATGAAACATTTGTAAATAATGGGATTTTGGAATCCACGGGGGTGGCCCTGAAACCAAATCCCAGTGGATACCAAGGGTCCTCTACATTCGTATTGTGTGGTAGGAAGATACTCCAGGTACAGCAAAATATTCATCTGGAATGTTCACCTGTCTTAAGGTTTAATATTTGATGCTTGTGCTTCTGCATCTTTTTCAAGACTAAACTGCACATATATTGCAACTCCACTCCATGATAACCCAGGCCCCATTAAGTTGGAATATGGTTTTACAGGCATCATGAGTCTTTATAACCAAAACTTTGTAGATGGGTAAACAAGAAAAAGAGATTACATTTTTCCAGTTTACAGGCTCAAGATATACAGTCTCTCCTTTCGTGATATGATCAGTTTCTCCAAGTCCCCCCTTCCTCTCTTCCTCTCACCACCTCCCAAAAAGAAAAACAAGCAAATAGAGGAATTAGGTTGCTTCTCTGACTGTCACTGCAACACAGTACCCCATTGTATTTTTTTTATCTCAGTAGATGTCCATGGCACTATTTTAACTGCCATGGCTCAATGTTATGGAATCCTGGGAGTTGCAGTTTGGTGAGGCATCAGCGCTCTTTGCAGAAAAGGATAAAATCTTATATAAAATTACCATGATTCTAGCTTTATATAAGGTCTTTATCCTTTCCTACAAAGAGTGCTGGGTGTCTCATCAAACTACAACTCCCAGATTTCCATTAAAAACTACCATTATTCTAGCAAGGAGCCCTCGATGGTGCAATGAATTAAAGCCTTGTGCTGGCAGGACTGCTGATTTGAAGGTTGGGTTTCTGACCTGAAGGTTGCTGGTCAAATCCAACCCAGAGACAGCATGGATGATCTCCCTCTGTCAGCTCCAGCTCCATGTGGGGACATGAAAGAAGCCTCTCACAAGGATGGTAAAGCATTAAAAACATCTGGGTGTCCTCTGGGCAACGTCCTTGCAGATGGCCAATTCTATCACATCAGAAGCGACTTGCAGTTTCGCAAGTCACTCCTGACACGAAAAAAAAATGATTCTAGCATCGAGCTGTGGCAGTTAAAGCAGTGTCAAACTACACTATTCCTACTGTGTAACTGCACCTCTAACCTCTGCACTCTCTTTTTTCCCATTGTTTTGACCAGAGCAAGAGATTACTTGATGTTATTTCACTATACATCCCTTCCCCAGCCAATGACATGAAAAAAGGCAAAATAATGCATGGTGTCATCATGTCACATCAGTTGTTGTTTTGTGAGTGCGTTAGACTTTATAAGGAAGAAAGAGTGAGGGGATGTAAAGTGGCAGCAACTCACTATCACGTATGACGTCCAATTTGGCTCTAACAATGGGGAAACAATTGTTAACGGATGAGGATGTCTGTGTCTGGATGATGGAGGAGGTGTCAGTCACACGGTTTCCTTGTGAAAAACTTGGGACAGCTGCGCTCTGAGGCTGGAGAACAGTCAAAAACAGATGAGCAACTAATCACTTCCACATCTCTGGGAATGATGCTCTCTTAGTTGTCTGTTGCTGAGCTCTTTCTTTCCTGAGAAAGCGCCTAGAGCCACGTTCCTTGAATTGAATGAAGTTGGCGTCTTTCCCCCAACTTATTGCATGTCCACAATACTGAAATAGCAAATAAGAGGGGCCAAGGGGAGAAGGTAGTATCAGAAATAGGGGACAGTATCGGAAAATGGTGTGATCTTTTGTGTTTTACTGATATTTGTGAGATCCAGTTCCTAGCTTTCCTTGATCCATAAAGCTCAATGTGTGATACAGACCTACCATGCATCCTCCCTTGTTAAGAGAAGAAGAGATGGAGAGCCATTGTGTTTCTTGAGCTAGCTGAAGTGTGACTGGGATAAAAATGCAACAAATAACTAAACAAAAATAAGATGTGGACAATTTCAACAGAAAGGAGGAAACCATGAAAATGAACAAAATCTGGCTACCAGTATTGAAAAACTCTAAAATCAGAACAGTAAATAAGGAACAACATTCTGAAAACAGAAGAATTCCAAACAGGAATCAATCAGGGGCAGCTAATGCCGCCAAACAAAGGATTCCCCCAGGCAGGAAGAAGCCAGGACATGAAGCTTGCAAGGCCAATAATGCTAATCAAGGTGATTAATTACAACATTCACACTGGCCTCCATAGTCAAGACTTCTTTCTCCCACCTTAGACCTTCCACAGATATATAAACCTTCCTTGCTTAGCTTTTCCAATATACCTCACAACCTATGAGGATGCCTGCCATAGATGTGGGTGAAATGTCAGGAGATAATACTTCTGGAACATGGCCATACAGCCTGGAAAACACACACACACACAAAAAATAAGATTGCCCCTTTACAGTAGTGACCTTGGCTACACACACACATTCATGAAATATTGTCTGGGATATGTAGCTCTGAGCGATAAAAAAGTTACTCAAAACTTCCTTTGAGTTCTTGAAAACTTATCTCCCCCCCCTTCTCTCTATATATGGCTCATAATGTAAACTCTTATACCTTCTTTTCTTGAGGAACTCCTTTTTATATGATAGTTGTTTTGGTTTGGCAATGAGTGGTCCAAAAACATGAACCTTTTAATCGCATTACATAATATCCTACAGTACAGTGGGTTTTCCATATTGCTGGGAGGTGGAAAGCGGTGATAAAATAAATGTTTTTCTGTTTGTAGCCAGGGTTACGGCCACATGGGAACACTAGATAGGGGATGGTTTGAAATGATATCAGACACAATATTTTGCCAAAGTTGAATCATTGCTAATAAGCTGCCAGAAATAATGAGAAAAACAGAGGATGTTGAACGGAACCAAAGTGGCCTCCTAGACTGTTATTTGTAAAAAAAAAAAAAAAACCACACTTTATATTCATCTCTTGCCGCACATTTAGCAAATAAATTTGATGGCCTAAATCTGTGCTTGAGCACATAGGCAGTCAGGCTCTCTTTTGCTTTACTTTAAAGCAAATTCCTTAATTTCTAGATAAGTAAGCTTACATTTGCAGTCTTGCACTGCAGTCAAATGCATGTCTACTCAGCAGTATATTCCAGTGCTTAGTAAAATTTACTCCCTAGGAATGTTCAAGATTACAGTCTTAGCCCTGTTCATTCAGAAACAACCCCATTGACATTCAATAGAATTACAACTCAAATAGGATACAAACCCAAAATTAGCAATCTGATAGAAGGTGGTATGATATAAAATATGAATCATACTCCTTTTATATAATGCCAGTGTATTATGTTCATGCTGAGCTTTGTCATCAATGACTCCCCATAATACTTCCTCCTTAAAGTAGGGGAGAACCACTGATTTGTGGGTCTAATGTAGCCAACAAAGGGTCCAGAGCATCCCTTTCTCCTGATAGTATCAATTCATGCATACATATTGTTATTTTTAATATACATTTTTCTGAAAGATTGAAACAGCCCTTCTTTTTTAGTGATATATGAACTGCATAAGGATTACCTACAAAAAGGGGGAGGGGTTTCTGTGATACCTCTCTCATGGCCTACAGTTTAGCCCCATGTTTTCCTTGCAGTAGCAGGATTGCATCCCAGACTGAGTCTCATAGAATCATAGAATAGTAGAGTTGAAAGAGACCTCATGGGCCATCCAGTCCAACCCCCTGCCAAGAAGCAGGAAATCGCATTCAAAGCACCCCCGACAGATGGCCATCCAGCCTCTGCTTAAAAGCCTCCAAAGAAGGAGCCTCCACCACTGTCCGGGGGAGAGAGTTCCACTGCCGAACAGCTCTCACAGTGAGGAAGTTCTTCCTGATGTTCAGGTGGAATCTCCTTTCCTGTAGTTTGAACCCATTGTTCTGCATCCTAGTCTCCAGGGCAGCAGAAAACAAGCTTGCTTCCTCCTCCCTATGACTTCCCCTCACATATTTGTACATGACTATCATGTCTCCTCTCAGCCTTCTCTGCTGCAGGCTAAACATGCCCAGTTCTTTAAGCCGCTCCTCATAGGGCTTGTTCTTAAGACCCTTGATCATTTTAGTTTCCCTCCTCTAGACACATTCCAGCTTGTCAACATCTCCCTTCAATTGAGGCACCCAGAATTGGACGCAGTATTCCAGGTGTGGTCTGACCAAAGCAGAATAGCATGACTTCCCTGGATCTAGACACTAGACTCCTATTGATGCAGGCCAAAATCCCATTGGCTTTTTAAGCTGCCACATCACATTGTTGGCTCATGTTTAACTTGTTGTCCACGAGACCGCCAAGATCTTTTTCACACATACTGATATCAAGCCAGGCATCCCCCATTCTGTACCTTTGCATTTCATTTTTTCTGCCGAAGTGAAGTATCTTGCATTTGTCCCTGTTGAACTTTCATTTTGTTAGTTTTGGCCCATCTCTCTGGTCTGTTAAGATCGTTTTGAATTCTGCTCCTGTCTTCTGGAGTGTTGGTTATCCCTCCCAGTTTGGTGTTGTCTGCAAACTTGATGATCATGCCTTCTAACCCTTCATCTAAGTCATTAATAAAGATGTTGAACAGAACTGAGCCCAGGACAGAGACCTGCGGCACTCCACTTGTGACTTCTTTCCAAGATGAAGAAGATGCATTGGTGAGCATCCTTTGCTCACCAATATAGTCTCCTTGGATCTCTGGGTGCATCTATACTGTGGAATTAATGCAGTTCGACACTACTATGACTGCCATGGCACAGCTAGGGAATCCTAGAATTTGTGGTACAGTGCGATACAAGCATTCTTTGGTAGAGAAAGCTAAAGACTTGGTAAACCTACAATTACTATGATCCCATAGCACTGAGCAAAGTAAAGGCAATTAAAGTGGTGTCAAACTGGATTTATTTGGTTGTGTAGGTGCACCCTTAGACATGAGAGAAATGTATTCCCCCCTCAATGCACTTCCATCCTCTGCAGCTATAGTCTGTTACTCATTTTAAAAGAAAAATGAACATGTTGTCCATAAAACCACATTCTATTGTAGAACTTTGATGGTATATTATATGATGTATGTTATTTATTTATTTATTTAACTAATTCCTCTTCGTTTGAAAATCTCCACCCTTGTGAATCATATCCCAGTGGTCAAGATTCACCAAAACTGCACAAAAAATCATTTCTGTCCTATGCTTTGAAAGAAAGTCATTACATGAAAACTTTGATTCAAAAATCAATTTGTTGGCATGAATAATTTGCATGAAAATAATAAAAATGGTTGTTGCATGATTAAATAGTAATGCATTAATAATGTGTTACTTTTAAATTCTAATGCAAATGCAAATTATTTAAACTGGACCATAATTACTCAAATTATTCAAATAGGACTCCCCCCCCAATCCACACAAAAACCTATCCCGAAACAAGTTCTTAAAATAACATGAAATAGCACTTAGTAATTAACCAATGAATACCATTATAATTATTGAAATAAAGGACTTTAGAATTTCTGCTTTAAAAGACCCTGAATTATTGTTAACAAAATCATTTTTAACAAACTACTTCTAGGCTCATCCTTTGACAAAATTTTGCCTTAAATTAGAACAAATCAGAGAGTGCTAACTTGAAATGATATGAATTCAAGCCACAATGGCATGGCAGCTCTTCTGAAGCTATGCAGATGTTTGGATATAGTTAGTGCCTAAATGGGAGAGCCATCAGCCACCCCATTTATATCTTTGATGGGAAAGCAAATTTGTATTCATCTCAGTATGTGCAGAATGCCTCCATGCGGTGATCTTCATTCAGGTTCTGTAGCATTGGGAAGATGTTTCTAGGTGCAGGTGAGGACAAACATCTCTTAATTCTAGGTATGGATCTAGAAATGGATCTGAGCCAATGCCTTCATTTTAAAATGTAACTTCATTTAAAAGAAAACCTTTATTCTCCGAAATACTATACAGTTACCAATTATAGTAGACTCTCAGTCAATAGGCACTCATGGGGATTGGTGGATGCCAGATAAATGTAGTTTCTAGTTGCTTGAAAGTCACTGTTAAAATAGGCCTAGCTGATACTAATAGACCACACCAAATACTCTCTACTGATTTGATGTTAACATTGAAATACAGTTTTTTTAAAAAGGCAAATAAAGACAAACTTATCATAATGTAACACTTTTGCTAAAATGATCTTATTTTAGTTTTTATTTAAAGTATTATTTCTTCTTCTTCTTTGCCAGTTGAGAGTCCAGTTATTTGACTTCCAGTTAACTGAGAATCTACTGTATTAAAAATAAAATTTCAAGTCAGTTAAAACAAGAAAGGAAGGTTTTCATTGTAATCTATAAGGCTTGGTGATCCTGGATTTGGGCATGTCTTGTTCTTAAAAACTGAAACTTTAATAGGTAGAACATTTTGGAAAGCAACGACTAAAGCTATACGCAAAATGTTTAAATCTCACTTAAATCCACTGGAACTACTTCCCAGTATATAGTCATGGGATTGCATTGTAATGGCCAATATGCAAATTAATATGCACTGGGTGAAGTACACTTGAAGTCTCTTGATGCCTCTACGAATTTAAGATTATCTGTGCAGAAACACCAATGTAGGCTGAAATAGTTTTCTGATTTATAGATGCCACCAACTTCTTTGAGAATTGGCAAGTGCATGTAGCCTTCTGCTTCACTTGGTGTTCCTTGAATTGTTGCCATTATATTAAATCACATTTTCAAAATGCCGAATTTACACAATGTACTTTTATTTGTATGAGAGAGAGAGTGAGCGTGAATGTGAGCACTGATACTTGGTAACTCAAGCAATCAATAATCAATACTGTGGGAATTGTTGGTGAGAAAATAAGGAGCTATTTTTAGATAGTTTCTTTTGATGTGGAATTGGAGTTGGAATTTGTTATTTTTAATGTAACTCTCAAGCTCTAGTTTAGTTGCAGTATACACTTTCAAAGCACATATTGTGTATGTGGTATGGCTGCCTAAAATGAAAGTCTACATCTATCTCTTCCAAACTGGTGTCCTCAAAATGTGTTGGATTCAAATGAAGTTTAACCTAAACAACTCCCACCATCTGTCAATCAGCATGACCATAAGCCATTCTACCTCAGAATTCTGGGATTAGTCATTCAAAAATTAAATTTTCCAATTCCTGGCCATTGATCTGATAGTGGCAGGATTATTTTCTGAAAACAGGACAGAAGCTGAATGAAGGGATATGAACATTTGGCCTTTGATCATTTCTTTTGCCTTGCCTTCCACAAACCAATTAGCTATAGCAGGGTTTCTCAAACTTTTTCAGCTGCAGAGCCCTTTTTAAAGCAAAAGTTTTTTGTGGAGTCCTAAGAAATATGTATTATATTGTATTTTATAATGTATATATAGCAAACATTTTGATGCATTGTGTTTTAAAATTTGACAGATGGGACGGGCCATTGGAAGATGGTTGGAGAGTGTTTGTGTAATCTTTTTGAAAAGAAAAATCAATGAATTCTTATGCATACTGCAGATATCTCATTTGTAGTGCAAAAAAGAAAGAAAGAACAATACAATATTTAAAATGAAAACCAACTTGAACCAACATAATCTTAACAGTATTTCAGTGTAAGACCCCAGGGGGCATTCAGTCCAACCCCCTTCTGCCATGCAGGAAAAGCACAATTAAAGCAACCCCTGAACAGTGGGAGGGAAATCAGGTTTTGGAAGCAAGGAAGGCAAGGGGGAAAGGATCTGGACAGTGGGGAAGGTGGGGAAAAAAGAATTTTGGTGGCAAGGGGGAGGGGGAGGAGCAGAAAAGAGGAGGAAAAGCTTTGAGGGGGAGAGAGGAGGAGGAAAGTGTAGAGCCCCTCAGTATTTTTGGCGGAGCTCCAAGGGCTCAGCACAGCACACTTTGAGAACCGCTGGGCTACAGTATTAGAACAATGTGAAGAACAATTAGAAGAAGACAATAGAATAGGAAGGACAAGAGACCATTTCCAAAAAATCAGAAACATCGGAGGTAAATTTCAGGCAAAAATGGGCATGATCAAAAACAAAGATGGCAAAGACCTAACAGAAGCTGAAGAGATCAAGAAAAGGTGGCGAGAATATACAGAAGATCTATGTAGGAAGGATAATAATATAGAGGATAGCTTTGATGATGTGGTGAGTGAATTAGAACCAGACATCCTGAGAAGTTAGGTTGAATGGGCCTTAAGAAGCATTGCTAATAACAAGGCAGCAGGAGATGACAGGATCCCAGCTGAGTTGTTTAAAATCTTGGAAGGTGATGCTGTCAAGATGATGCATGCCATATGCCAGCAAATATGGAAAACACAAGAATGGCCATCAGATTGGAAAAAATCAATTTATATCCCCATACCAAAAAAGGGAAATGCCAAAGAATGCTCAAACTTTCATACATTGGGACTTATTTCCCATGCCAGTAAGGTAATGCTCAAGATCCTGCAAGGCAGACTCCAGTAATACATGAAGCAAGAGTTGCCAGATGTCCAAGCTAGGTTAACAAAAGACAGAGGAACAAGAGACCAAATTGCCAATATCCATTGGATGATTGAGGAAGCCAGAGAGTTTCGGAAAAACATCTATTTCTGCTTTATTGGCTATTCTAAAGCCTTCGACTGTGTGGATCATAATAAACTGTGGCATGTTCTTAGTGGTATGGGGATACCATGTCACCTTGTCTGTCTCCTGAGACATCTGTATAAAGACCAAGTAGCCACAGTAAGAACAGACCACGGAACAACAGACTGGTTCAAGATTGGGAAAGGAGTGCGGCAGGGCTGTATACTTTCACCCTCCCTATTCAACTTGTACGCAGAATGCATCTTGCAATGTGCGGGGCTTGACGAATTCAAGGCTGGAGTTAAAATTTCTGGAAGAAACATTAACAACCTTAGGTATGCAGATGATACCACTCTGATGGCTGAAAGCGAGGAGGAGCTGAGGAGCCTTATCACCAAGGTGAAAGAAGAAAATGCAAAAGTCGGGCTACAGCTAAACATCAAGAAAACCAAGATTATGGCAACCAGACTTATTGATAACTGGCAAATAGAGGGAGAAAATGTGGAGGCAGTGTCAGACTTTATATTTCTAGGTGCGAAGATCACTGCAGATGCAGACTGGAGCCAGGAAATCAGAAGACGTCTACTTCTTGGGAGCAGAATAATGGCCAACCTTGATAAAATAGTGAAAAGCAGAGACATCACACTGGCAACGAAGGTCCGCATAGTTAAAGCAATGGTATTCCCCATAGTAACCTATGGATGCGAGAGCTGGACCATGAGGAAGGCTGAGTGAAGGAAGATAGATGCTTTTGAACTTTGGTGCTGGAGGAAAATTCGGAGTGCCTTGGACCGCAAGAAGATCCAACCAGTCCATCCTCCAAGAAGTAATGCCTGGCTGCTCACTGGAGGGAAGGATATTGGAGGCAAAGATGAAATATTTTGGCCACATCATGAGAAGACAGGAAAGCTTGGAAAATATCATACCGCTGGGGAAAATGGAAGGAAAACGAAAGAGAGGCCGACCATGGGCAAGATGGATGGATGGTATCCTTGAAGTGACTGGCTTGACCTTGAAGGAGTTGGGGGGTGGCAAGGGCCGACAGATAACTCTGGCGTGGACTGGTCCATGAGGTCATGAAGAGTCGGAAACGACTGAGTGAATGAAGAAGTTACACTATCTCCAAAATTTGTAACCCTAGTGAAGAAAAATATTCTATTTGCTCTTTCAGTGATGTTATATCATCACTTTGGGGCCTTAATCTGGGACTTGATTCAACACAGTGAGCAGGAAGACAGACAGACAGACAGACACACACACACACACATCAAGCATAGTTGGGCTAGTTTTGAAGAGTGTAGAAATCGTACAGGCTAAAGAGATTTGTCTTCGAAACTATTGATTTCAAAGTCTAAAATTAACCTAATAACACCTCTCAACTCTGTGTCCAGCTGGAGCTTGGACCAGCTCCCTCCCTGTGTTCTCCGTGTGCCAACTGGAGACAAAAAGTACAAATGAGTAGCCATTGCTCAGGTGCAACTGCTACAAAGCTACATGATGGCTCAGAGAACACAGCACAGTGCGGTTGTGCACAAAGTCTATTAAGATAAAGGTTGGATTGGATTGATTCCATTGCGTTATGTCAAATGAGGTTAAGAGAGTGTATATGTTATAATCACTTTGCTGATTTCCAACATTTCATAGTGAAGTAATGTGGCTGTTTTATCTCTGCTAATGATGCAGTTTTAATTATTTCAACAAGTAAATGTTCTCATTGGAATTATCAGTTCCCCACCTTTAGCGTTTGAAACAGCATTCCTATATTATTAATTTTCACTGCTGTGACCAAACAAAAATGAGTTGATTGTGATTGCAGGGAGGGGGAGGAGGGGTCACAAAAATTTCAAACTATAAAAATATGAGAAAAACAAAACCCCAAAATATTTCAACAAGGGCTCTCCATACCAACAATTAATTGCTCCTTAATAGATTTTCTGCAGCAAGGAAAAAAGAGAGAATTGGTGGTGGAAAAGAAGCCCAAACACCCCAAATCCACCGGGTTTGCTTTGATAATAGAAGCTAAGGAGAGTCAGGCCTGGTTAATGTTTAAATAGGGAGTTATTAAGGAATATCTGATTATGTAGGCTACATTTCACAGGAAGGAACTGGAAAAACCATCTCTGTCTATTCTTTACCCTATGATATTCATTTATTTATTTATTTCGTGATATTCATAAGATCACTGTAAATTAAAAGGTAATTTTAAACTGTAGAATTAAATATTGGAATTTGTGGTTTGGTAAGGCACCAGCACTCATTGGCAGAGAAAGCTGACACCTTGGAAAACTGCAACTCTTATGACCCCATAGCAGTAATCCATAGCAGTTAAAGTGGAGTCAAACTGAAGTCATTCT
This sequence comes from Anolis carolinensis, assembly GCF_035594765.1. Classification (NCBI taxonomy): domain Eukaryota; kingdom Metazoa; phylum Chordata; class Lepidosauria; order Squamata; family Anolidae; genus Anolis; species Anolis carolinensis. The sequence goes on from NC_085842.1 coordinate 295,343,419, forward strand.
ACAATGTAAATACACCCAAAGTCATTTTGGGCTGTGGTTTAGCCAAGCACTTTCTAAGGGTCAACTTGTATGGAAGTTTACAGCTTCTGTACACATGCATGTATGTTTGCTAATTTGTGTTTTAATGGCCAGTGACTGTATAAGAAAGAGTGCATGCAAGTATTGTAATGTTGAGATGTTGAAGTTGCCCAGAGAAAATGATTTGAGGTTATCATCCTTAGGAGTTCCTCCCAATAGTAGGACACCTTTCCCTTAAAAAATGAAGAGTATCTGCTTAAAAGTTGAATTCTTATCTTCTGTTTGTGTCTATGAGTATAGAAGCACCAAGAGCACCTGTGAAAGGGCACAAGCTGAACATAAGTCAACAGTGTGATGCAGGAGCTAAAAAGTCAATATGATTCTAAATTACATCAATAGAAGTATAGTGTCTGGAGATTGAGGATAAATGTAAACTTATTGGCCATGCTGGCAAGGATAGAATGTTCAAACCCTTTGGAAGGCAGCAGGACGGGGAATGCTGGCCATCGGGAATACAATCACATTTGACTTTTATGTGCTTGGTTGATACAACTTTACAGAGCAATTTTTATAAGAAAGGTGAAAGTAACAATTAATGTGACAACTCCTATTTATTTTACTACCTGGCATACAGAAAATGAACTGCTTCCTGATCCTAGATATAATTTATAAAGGCATTGTAATTTAACACTAGCATACGCACACACAGACCTTTTGACACAGGCTCTTTTGAAAATTGTATTTACCTTATGCAGCCCCCAAAACAGTCATTATACAGGAAATAAATAGTCCAGATTATTTCTTACATGGGTGGCATGGAACATTTCCATGAATTCACAGTACCTCCGTAATTGAGGGAAAAGGATATTGTATACTGAGTTTTAATTCTGTGCTGCTTCTGAAGGAGAATGATCTCAAGCAGGAAAGTGGGTGTGAGCCTATATTTAACAATTGATCAAACAGAGCAGTATATTAAACTGCTGTCAAAAAAAAGATTGTTTAAATCACCTTTTGGTGACCTTACTTTCTTAATTTTCTTTCATAGCCATTTGACTCTTAAAATGTACAAGCCGAAGTCCAAGTTCCAACTAGGTTAGCACCATGAGTCAATTGCTGAATGATAAATATCAAAGCTTGAATGTTAACATGTTATTTTTAATGAAATGCTTTTTTAAAGTCGTTGAGTTTTTTGTTTTGTGCAGCAATTATGTGAAACAGTTTTTTTGCTTGTAAAAGCCAGAACTCCAGTAAAAGACTTTAGTAGTCTTGCAGATAGTAGGTAAAGGTTTCCCCTGATGTTAAGTCCAGTCGTGACTGACTCTGGGGGTTGATGCTCATCTCCATTTCTAAGCCGAAGAGCCAGCGCTGTCCATAGACATATCCAAGGTCATGTGGCCGGCATGACTGCATGGAGCACCATTACCTTCCTGCCTGAGTGGTACCTATTGATCTACTCACATTGGCATGTTTTTGAACTGCTAGGTTGGCAGGAGCTGGAGCTAACAGCGGCCATTTACACCGCTCCCGGGGTTTGAACCTGGGACCTTTCGGTCTCCAGCTCAGTGCTTTAATGCACTTCGCCACCGGGGCTCCAGTCTTGCAGATACTGATAGGGAAAAGTGCTGTTTTGATTATTGAAGTCCCAAGCTGTTAAGGGCATGTTAAATTCAAGCAGCAACTTGAATTCAAACCTTTAGTAAACTGGTAGCCAGTACAGCTCATTTAAGACCAATCTAATTTGTAGTCTATATGGTACAACAGCCAGAAATCTTCTTGTTCCATTTTGCACTAGCTATAGTTTCTCTTATCTCTATTTCAGGAAATAATCTTCATTGCTTAATTTTTTTTAATCTAAAACACACAGCTATCCAAATATAATGCCAAAAAAATCAAGTTTTACCTAAACTCAAATGAATGCTCACTGAGATATATTTATTGTGAAGGTATAAACCAGTGGGGCTACACTTTGGAAATAACTTGGAAGCTACAATGCAGTTGGGGCAATCAGTTACTCAAAAGCTCCATATCCCAATCCATCCTGCTGGAACTACTCTTGTGCCAATGGTCTGAAATATGTGACAACCTTATAATCCCCCAACCATGGGAGACTAATGAAAAACAAGAAGCAGTTTTGTATTACTCAAAGAAAGCTGTGCTTTGGGTAGAGAACTGTGAAATGCAGAATAGACTGACTCTTTAGCAATTAATTCCCCCCTTTTTGTTACCAAATTTCCATTTTAATTTATCCTAATTGTGTTTGAATAATGGGTTCATTTCACTGCCTAATGAAATACTAAATAGATACTGACAGGAATGGGTATCAGTGTCTGTTCTGTTAGGGACATTCAAAAGCAGCTTACCAAGAGTTCAAGAAGTCCTTCAAGTTAGACTTTCAGAAGATCTTTCAGAGCGTTACGCATACAGATGTGAAGCTGCAGTCTAACAATTTTTATTAGTAGTCTTGATATTCTTCCAGATGTGGGAGGGAAGTTGAGAGAGAGCACAATCCTTAAGTAACCTTTAACCTGAAGCACAACTTTTATATGATACTTAGTTGAAATCATAAACTCATCCAAGTCAGTCTGCAAGATCCAACAACTTGTTTATGGGACATGGACCTGTGAACAGCTTTGCCTGATGTAGAATGACATATGAGAATCATGTACTTGACACATGCTTATAGGAAAGTTCTATCTCTTTATCAGAAATTACAAAGGAACCCAGCATGGTTTTGCTTCCTTCCTGCCCTCTAAGACATAGTCAAGCTATTTCTTATTGTACAAGAATCGATGTTTAGTTTTGGGAAAGCAGAGAGGGGATTTCTCAAGTTTTATTCCTGAGTCATGGAAGAGCAGGTTGATTTCTGTTGTGGTTTTGTTGTATGACGTGGGCCAGAGGTTTACCTGTCATGTGAAACAAACTTTCCCCAGCTGGTCCTTTCTCAACTTTTTATTAGCTAGCTGTTAACTGAAACCTGTGGTGCCATCTCAACATTTATTAACCTCAAGGCTTCTTTCTTGAGGTAACAGGACAAGGAAGTGTGGCAAAACCAACATGTTGACTCAGAAGCAGTGCAAGCCACCAGTCCAGATTAAATATCTGACTAATAGAAGTGTGGCATCCTTAAGCAAGCCTGAGTTTCTTATCTTGAACATAAAGTGGCAGTGCTTGATCATGGCATGCAGCATAACCACACACACGATCACATTGGCACAGAAAAAGAGGTTATAAAGAACTGACTCACAGCACTTTACCACTTCACTATTAGAAAACAAGGAAGCAAAAATCCCCTTAACTTAGATGTAAAATCAAGGCTATACAGAATTGGTAGGCTGTTTGCTAATAGCCCACCTTAACAGCTTATTACTATGTTGTTTGGAGGGCATTTTGATAGCAGCTCATCTGTTTCCATTGTATCCTCCCTGTCATGTGCTTCACTATTCACAGAACAAACTTTTAATACAGACAGAAGGTTCTTATTTTCCATTAATTTCTTTTCTCTTCTACTCACTTTGAAATTAATGTAGTAAGTAGGGATGTACAAGTCTGATGAAAATTTGGGGGGAAACCCTAAAATGTATAAAGAATGCTATATTGCATCCATTACATATTGAAAGTCACTCGGTTATTTTAGGAGTATAAAATGTATTATTTTATAACTTAGTTTGGCATAAAATTATTATGTATGATATATGAACAGCACAGTTTATCTAGAAAACAATTCCAAACTAACCTTACAAGTAAATTGTAGAGAAACACGTAAAGCTCTTTAGTTGTATTGGATTAACCCCCGATAAAGGTGGAAAAAGGCATCAAGATTAGTAAAGTCAATGACATTATTTTTGGGTTGCTGTGAGCTTTTCAGGCTGTATGGCCATGTTTCAGAACTATTCTCTCCTGACGTTTCACCTGCACGTATGGCAGGCATCCTCAGAGGTTTGTTCAAAGCTCTGGAATATGGCCATACTGCCCGAAAAACTCAAAACAACCCAGTGATTCCGGCCATGAAAGCCTTCGACAACATTTTTGTTTCTGTTGATTTTACTGTTTTTTCAAATTTGTGAACAAGCTGTCCATGAAAGGGGGCTCCTAAAGTTCAGTAAGAAAAGTGGGCAGGTATGGCTACAGCCCTCCATCCATCCATGCAGATCATCCCAGTTTTAGAAGCTAAGCAATGTCAAGTGTGATTTGTACTTTTGCAGGAGACCAACAGAAAATGCCAGGAATCTTTAGGTAGAGCTAGGAAAGAACTCTGCTTGAAGTTCCAAAGAGCTACAGCCAGTGATCCAGTTCAGTAGAAGCAAACTCTCTATGCTTTATCCAGTTTTCAGTAGAAAGTACCCTAAAGAACAACTGGATTTCTTGGCAGAGCCAAATGCATCCAAATGATGTAAATGAGTGAACCTACCTTGCACTATAGAGGAGTAAATAGGAAAAGTTTTGGCATGTCCACACTACTTGTCACTTCCAAGCCAAGTATAAACTGGCAGCCACAGTTTGTGGCTTATCAACTACTTATATCTTTTTATTATTTTTATTAAGAACAGGATGTGAATTGTGCATCATGTTGAATTACCATGTATGATTGCTAGTCTACATTCACCTGTATGGCTCAGAGGTTGTGCAAGACTCAGTTATGCTGTTATATGCTTTATTTATTTATTTGCAACAACCAAAGGAAAAAACAGCCACTATAGAGTAGAATTTGCATGTCTACGCAGAACTTCGGATAATGGAAAACCCAATTAAAATGAAAGCCTTCCCTCCAACAATATCATGGGGTCTCATGGAGAACTTGGATACCCTGGCCCTTCAGTGTTCTAACCGAAGGCCATCTGTTACCTACAGTGCTATGGATTTTGAAGAGGCATGAATAGAGGGCAAAAAGGAGAAACGTGCCAGGAGGAAGGTGTCTCAAGCAAACCCTAGTCGGGATTGCCTTCCATCTGGAAATTTATGTCCCCATTGTGAAAGACCACACAGATCCAGAATAAGTCTCTTCGGTTACTTACAGACTCACCTCGGCCACGAGTGACTGCCTATGATGTATGACTTTGGAGTCATGCTCGAGGATCTAGAAAATGGAGATATTTTGTCAGATGTGCATAAAGGAAATTGCTTATGTCAGTCATGCAGATATATTGTATTGCTAGCCATGCCCTGAAGACTGTGATTAAAGCTACAAGTAACATGAAGCCTTTGTGCCCACCAAATATATATATTTCCCCAGTTCTTAAAATCAGCCCATGCTTTGAAGTCCTAAGTCTGGTTAGCTGCACACCCACAAAATGTCAGAGTGCCCCAAACCAGTGCATAGGAATATATGACATGAAACAAAAACCTCAGCATGATGACTCAGGACTGACCAGGCAGAAACGGGAAGGCATGAGAGGGAATGACGACAAGACTGCTGGAAATCACTACTTGGACAAGTATGGTACAAGAAGTCAGTGGTCAGAGGGCTTCAATTCTGGGGTGATGGGAGACAGACAAATGGGCTCAGCAGAGACATTAATATATGTTTGGAAGCAGCAGCATCCTATCCAATGGGCCATCTCCCTGAACAACTGCTGTTTCAGATGTGGCCACATGAAGAATGCCTCATGCCTAGAGAGTTTTCCAGTAGAACCATGCAGTCATCAGCCCCACCACAACCATCTAAAAGTCAGCCCTTCACATTGTCTGGAGTTAGAGATACAAGATCCCTGTGAAAGTGGAAAAACCACAAAAACACTTTTATTAAAGAAGAAACTACCTCTCAAGGAATCTCCAGGTCCTCCAGTGTGTCTCTATGGGGAAGTGGTGCCCTCTGAAACTAAGAAGGCAGTGACAAGCCTCCGCTGAATAAATCTTGCACCCCCCCCCCCATAATAGAGTCCCCATTGATTGGGGTCAGCTTGAAGGCACATAACAACAGCCATCAAGTGTGTATAACCCCTCTCCCCAATACTGTTATTCAAAATAAGACCATGCTTCTAATAAAGCCAAAATTCTAGAGAGCAGATGCAACCACCAAGAACATTATGTCCATCATAAAAAAGAGAAGAAAACCCATGGCGGGGGAATAGAAAGGTATTTTCTCTGTGGTGACCTGACTGGAATCCTGAATAGGAGCATTCCAGACAGTTACATTTTTTTTTGCAGGTCACTTTTGTTCTTAGCTGATTTTAAGTTTACTAGAAACGATACCATTTACTGTGTCATTTCTGTCTCTGTCTCTGTACAGTCTTGTAGAACCCATGCTTTGTCCCACGTACATCTTTGCAGAACTGTGGCCTTCAGCTGTATAAAACAATAAGCCCAGGGAGTGTGGCAAGTCTTACACAAGGAAGCCATCTCCAGCAGTCAGCGTCTCCTGTTATTGCCCTTGAGGCTATTACATTTTCTTCTGAACAACAGAAGAACGTGTTTCAACACGTTCTCTTGAGGCCTTGCAGAACTTAAGGTGACATGTCAAGGAAATCTGACAGATCATTGCATGCCCAAATCAGCTTTCTTCTGATTTGCAGACAACAGCAATTGCAGGGACTTGGTGGTCTGGACTGACATAGTGAAATCTGGATGGAGCTTGAAGCAGTGAATCTCAAAGCAAGAAGGAGCCTCATATATCTGTTTTTATAAACGGATCACTCAAAATCAAGTGGAGCAGGGGAAAAGGGACCTCTATCATAGCTTAGAAAATAAGCTCTTTCATTGTTATTCTAACATCCAGCTGTCTATTCCAAGTTCTGCCCAAACCACACTTTACTCTTTAAGCACTATCTGCACTGACAGTTATCTCTACACCCTCCAGCTTCCTCTCACTTTGGAAAAAATTGACTGGATTTTTCCTGTCTGTTTTCAGCTTTTTAGGACCCAGCCTAGCAGGCTGAAATTTAGTTATTTCCCTGCTAGGACATTCAGAACTAGGTCTCTTGCATAAAAAATAGTCTGCGTTCCCAATGCTCATTTGCACCACATTCTCATATGTTGCTGCTGCAGCTGTCCTATATTTGTATCTTGCTCTTCTTTACAAAGAAACTGGGGCAGGATAGGGCTAACAATTGAACATGTAACACAATGCACAGTGAAACTATTTAAACCATTCACATGTCACATCTATACCATCGACAAAGATCAGCTACTTCTCCATGTCGTAAAAACTTGTCACATGTCTCCAGTTGGTGCTTAAATTGTAATAATGAGGGGAATGTAAACTTCTACAAGTACTAGGGACTTCAATAGAGAGTTCTATTTAAGATTTTTATCTTACTAGCACCCTGTTTCTCTTATTGAATTTTATGGAAGCAGCAGATGAATCCACCTAGAATTCATAACATGCTCATATTTTTCCAATGCTTCTTCCATCTCGCTTTCTTACCATGGAAAAAATCTGTTAAGGAGCAGAAAATGGAATAACTGCACAATATAGTATTAATAATACTCTGGAAGTGGCTTTTGACTTACCATCCTAAGAATCTAAATACTTACTTGTCTCATTCCCACATGTCGCATTGAGAAACTGTGATTTCTACCACCTTCCCTGCAAAACAAAGAGATGTTTAAAGACAGTGTTGGGGAGAGGGGGTTGCAGGTGTTACAACATTTAATAAATCTATATACACTACACACACTCTTTAGCTAAACTACAATAGTTGCTGGATTTTCTTTTTTCTTTTTTTTTTTAAAAAGTACACACCCTTAATAGGATTAAGGATTACAATAATAGAGAAGTGTTTCAAAATTACAAGAGGAATATTTGAGGGAGGTTCACAACTCTGTGCTTTGACAGTGTGAGCAATGCATTGCAGCACAGTATTGACAATTCGAACACCTTGTATAAAATTGCAATTTAAGATGGAATTAGTAATACTGAATATATCATAATTATAACATTTATTCTTTGATATAAATACTGTATATCTACACCGCCTTCAAATAATCACCATTAACTACTTTTAGCCGTTAAAGAGTTTTTACATTTTTGGAACATTCTGTATGTTGCTACTTGAAATAACTGAGGAAGAGGGTACATTGAGCATTTCGTAAAATTATGCATTTCTAATTTCATTTTGCTAAAATGATACAATCCCTTAGAAGGCTGCTATGGCCAATAGAAAATGAACATGGGGGTAAAGACAACAGATAGACAGAATCATTGATGTGGCCAAAATTTGTTCAGAGCTCGTCGTGAATTTTTATCAACGTAGCACTTAATGCATATAATGGCATAATTAGCTGTCTTTCCAGAGCATTTGCAGAACAAGATTTAAGCCATGCTAGGTTTTTGCAGCCTCCTAATTCCCCCAATGGCTTGTCTACTCACAATGTCTGTCATTCCTCACATGAAGAATGGCCCACGCCTGAAGAGATGGATTCACTTCTCAAACAGCCTGTTCTCTTCCAAAAGCACTAAAACATGTTCTCCAGAAGATGAAATGAGTACTGCCATGCCTCATGATAAGCAGCATCATGCTCAGTTAGGTCCAGTTTCAGTGATTTGAAAGTAATTGCCACTTGACATGCCACAGGCAGTAATTATCATTTAGTTTGCTGTAAATTCCCCATTGGATTAGCTGCTCAAAGCACTCACCTCTAGTTAATCTAGTCAATCACTTTTTAGTTTTTTCTATAGGTGTAGAATCAGATCAGTGTAGATACTGGTTAACTTATTGCAAAAGCTAAGGATGTGCAAAAGCTAGTTTTACCCTCCTTCTCTCACACTCTTATAAATCATTACTCAGAATTGGTTATTTGAGTGTAAAGAGTACTGTCATTTGTAACCACTGCTTTTTAATTGCATTTTAATCGAATGACCAAATTTTTGCACCAAATAACCCACCAATAACAATGTTTCATAGTGATATGTAAACATGACTTATTTCACCAAAGGAAAAAAATCTGACGGCATTAATAGACCTTTTACTGTTTGTCAAAACGACAGTGTTGCCATATTTCCAAATGCAATGTGTTCCAATATCTGAATCAATGTGATCTCTATTTTATTTTTGATGCCATGGAAGTCATGTCATTTAGTGCTCGCATGTGGTCAGAGAGCAACTAAGGGCCCTTCCAGACAGACCCTATATCCCAGGATCTGAACCCAGGTTTTATTATTTAACCTGGATTATATGAATCCGCACTGCCAGATAATCTGGGATAAACAGAAAATCTGGGATCAGATCCTGGGATGTAGGACCTGTCTGGAAGGGCCCTAAGGCTTTAAAAAAAAAAAAAGAAATCTGGTCTTACACATGGAGATGAATGTTATTGAGCACATTGTGACATTTCTGAGTTTTGAAGTCTATTGCAAATTAAAGATCTAGCTCCTACAGGTGAACAATATGAGTTCTGCCAATTTATCCATGTGCCAATTTCCTACTTGTAGAGAGCCGTTATCGATATTTTGCAGGGATTTTTTAAAAAAAATGAAATGTCTCCCCGCCCCAGTCTGAAATTGTACAGTCTGTTCTAGCAACCTAGGATTCCACTATCATATTCTATAAGATTATGTACACTAGGGGTACGTCTATACTGTAGAATAAATGCAGTTTGACACCGCTTTAACTGTCGTAGTTCAATGTTTTGGAATTAGTGGAGTAGTAGATTGACAAGGCCTTTAACTTTGTCAAAGAGTGCTGGTGCCTCGACAACTACAATTCCTATCATTCTATACATTGATGCAGGGCAGCTAAAATGGTATTAGACTGCAGGAATCCCACCGTGTAACATGTTAATTCATTAAAACATTGAGAGGGAAATTAGCAGCAACCGTACTGTGATATGTATTGTGCTGCAAACACCACTGATTTTTTTGTATGCAAATATAGGAAAGTTCTTGTTTTGAATACTATAGGACAGTGGTTCTCAACCTGTGGGTCCCCAGATGTTCTGGCCTTCAACTCCCAGAAATCCTAACAGCTGGGATTTCTGGGAGTTGTAGGCCAAAACACCTGGGAATTCACAGGTTGAGAATCACTGCTATAGGACATATTGTTTAACCAGTTGATTGTACCAGGTAAAATATTCCAAGGGTGCTTTTCTGTAGTGGAATATTGTGGGAGCTGCCAGATACCAAAGATGTAATATAACAGTGAGAGCTTGGCCATTTCTACCATAACATTTCATTAAGACATTTCAGTCCAAGCACAGAGCTTTTCCCTATGAAAAAGTGTATGTATGTTTTCTATCAGCCCCTTTGTAAGTGGACAAGCATTTATTGTTCATATGGACTGAGGCATTCCCTTGGAAGTTATGTGTGGATTGTGTAGTTCAGACATGTGTAAACCCAACATAAATGTGCATTAATATGCTATGGCAGCTAGCCAGTGCTGAACATTCCTTCAAAGTGGCTGAATTTTTTGTGATTGCATTAAATGTCATGAAGGCAATTTTTAGAAAGGGTGTTTTCCAGTAACATCTACTCTTCCATACCACGACTTTACTCCCACTCCCAGTGTTGTGTAGTAGTGAGTGTGCAGAAGAATCAAAACCTATACCACAGTCAAACATTTCAACCATTGTAGCAGAAATGATTGATTTGAGTCTATGGGATTATTTATGATGAAGTGGATAGAGTGTAGCCCAGGCATGGGCAAATCGGCTCTTGGAAATTGTGGGAGTTGAAGTCCAAAACACCTGGAGGGCCAGAGTTTGCCCATGCCTGCGTAGCCTATAGACTGCATGTCCCCACTAAAAATGTCTCAAAGGTTTGTGAAAGGACACAAGCGCATTTCTGGCATGCACCCTGCCCCCATTTTTTTCTCTTTTTTTAAGGAGAAAGGTCTCATAAAATTAGTAAGTAAAATGGAAAGTGGTTGATTTATGGATCTGCTGTTTTTGGCCTGGGCTGGGTTCTATTTCTCTATGGAAAGCCGACCATAGCTCAATAGCAAAGCATATCTTTTGCATGCATTAGGTCCCAAGCTGAGTTCTTAACATCTGCAGACAGGCCTTAAGGTGAATCTGGACTGAAACGTTGGAGACCTGCTGGTGATCAGAGTCAACAATGTGGCCTGGTGATTTGATTCAGTTTTAAAAAAAAACCCTGAAAAGTTTTGCCAAGAATATCCTGCAATGAAGTTGCCTTAGTGTCTCCATAAGTTGGAAATGGCTTAATGACACACAACAACAACAACAAAAACAAAAACAATATAGGACAATGTTGCCCTATGTTCCTATGACCAACCTACCAATCTAGCATATTTTTCTGTCATAATAAAGTATTTAAGTAATTCTTATCAACTTAGTATGTTCAATCTTCATTCTCATAATTTTTAAATTAGCTTAATTTCAGCCAGTTTTTAAAAGTCACTTATAAGAAACTTCTTTGTAGAAGAAGAGAGTGATGGAAATTTTCCTCTTCCCCTCGAGCAAGTGGTTATTTCCAAAATAAAGGTTGCCAAGGCTTGCTCAGCTAATAGATAGGAGTCAAAAAAGCCAAAAGCCAAATTTCTGCAGGTTGATGGTAAATAGTCAGTGCAGAAGAGAAGATACATTATGCATCAGCTTTACCCAACTTGGAAAACTCCAGATGTGTCAGACAGTGATGGTGATTATCCCCAGCAAAAGTAGAGGGCACTAGGCTGGGAAAGGAAGAAAGATGATCAGAGACACTTTTTATGATCCCTCTATATTTTTAATTCCTGGCATTGGAAAATAAGATCCAGATCTTAGCCCATTGGAAGGCTAGAAGGCTAGCTAAGGCTTAGTTAGGTCTGCTAACTTTCCTTCCTTCATTTCCCAGAGGCCAGACCTATTTGGGAGAGCAGAGAGCCTCAGGAGCAAATAAATTCCAGTTGATCTTGAGTCTCTAAGGTAAAAAAAAAAAACTTGGAAGAGATTCTGACCCTGCTCCTGCCGTGTCTCCAAAAGCAAACTCTGTGATGAACACGTCATTCACAGACCTTCCATTGGGGATTTGGTTGAAAGTAAACATACTGCAATATTTGGAAATGCCTTTCTTGTTGAATCTTTGGCCAGACTGACTTATATGCATTGCATTGAAATTGACTGTGCAAATATTCAGTGTAATTCTCAGGATGTATGATAAGTTAGTTAAAGCAAATACGGAATAAGCTTTAAAGAAAGTCGGTGTGGTCTCTGGTGGACAGAGTGAAATAGAGAGAGATGAAAGCCGCGTCCAAACCATCATACCTCCACTACAGATGCAACTGGGTGACCTCAGTTCCCTCTCTGACATGTGAGAATAATATAGCCTTCCCTTCAGGAGTTGAGTTGAGATGAGGCCAAAAGAGAATATAGGCACGATCCTACCAGAGTTATGCATTAGTCCGTCATGCTCCCTCAGCTGTTGAGGTTCAACCAAGACTTAAAGCATTTCTCTTTGGATGGATTGTATTCAAAGAGGGCAAATTATTTTGCTGTATTAAACATAATTAAAAATAATAAGGGCATCAGATAAGAAGCAGAACATAGAGCACAATCTAGTTTAACTGTGATTTGATTAATGAAGAAAGACTTTACAACTTATGGACAAGAAGGAGTGTTGGGCAGCAACAAATAGTGTGCCAATGCTTCCACAAATGCCCTATCATGCCTCTTAGAGTGCATCTACACTGGAAAATTAATGCCAATTGACACCACTTTAACTGCCTTTACTCAGTGCTGTGAAATTTGTAGTTTGGTGAGGCACCAGCATTTCGTTTTAATATTAATTTTTATTCAGAAGTACAAACATACAGAGAGAGAGAAATAGCAATGGAAAACAAGAATATGAAAAAAAAACCCACAACTGATATCTAAAACTAGACTACAATAAGCAACAAACAAAACTATATCTAAAGCAACCACCAAACCTATACAAGCTATTTAACACATATACTAAACATATAAGGACAGCAAGCCTATAAGCCTCACACTCATTGCCTACATACCCACCCTTCTACTTTTAATAACATTTTTCTAAATTGGAAAACTGATAGTTGAAATTTGTTTTATAAGAAAATAATAAATGAGTCCCAGTCTTTCTTAAAATTAGTCAAGGATTTCCCATCAGTTTGTCCATCTCAGCTAATTCACACATCTTCATAAGCCATTCTTGTGTTGAGATAGCTGTTTCTTTCCATCTCTGGACATAAAGGTATCTGCATATTTTGACAGAGCAGGTTAAAGACCTACAACTCCCATGATTCAATAGCATTAAGCCAGGGCAATTAAAATAGTGTGAAACTGCAACAATTCTGCACCGTAGGTGCACCCTGCAGGTCCGTAATGGACCTAATTGCAGGGCTGGAGACATAGCATGGAGGTCTCATGGTTCTTTGTAGACTACAAATAATACATATTAAATCTTGTTCTTTGAAATCCCACACGGCCTTTGACCGCTTGCTTGGCATACATCCATCAGTCCATCAGCTTAGCCAATGGTCAGCGATGGTGGAGTTATAACTCAAAACATCTGTATGGCAGCAACTTGGGAAAGACCTGCATAGGCATTACTAAAGGGTGGATGGGGCTGAAGTGCACCCCAAAGCAATCTTGTCCATCTCATTTTAAGAGCATTGTTTGCCCTCCTCCTTTTTTCTGGTGCAATAATAGGTTGTCAAAGTAAAGAGAGTATTGAAAAGCATGCATACAAGTGGGAAATTAAAGGCAGACGGGCTCCCATGTGCCTCTAATACTTAATTGTTCCAGCCAGACATGTAGCTTCACCCCCCCCCCCCGAAATTCTCAGGGTGGTCTGCGAAAAGGCCTTATATTTATTATTTAAACTGTTACGTTTATTCATATCATGATCTGATCACCATGCTCACTATCTCCCATATGCATGGGGTTATTGGGATAACGATACAAAAGGTTTGCTAGGGTAGATCCTCTCTCACTCAGACTCAGCCCCCCCCCCCCCAACCAAAATCCCAGCCCCTCCTGAACTAAAATCCTGGCTACAGGCCTGGTTCCAGCTGTTGGAGAGAGTTAACTACAGTGCCAGAGATTTCTGTTGAATGCCCCTGAAGAAGGTTTTTTCTCAGGAGGCTGAGATACGTTGGGCTTTTTAAAGGAAAAAGCAGTCACAGATTGTCAGGCCTATCCAGTTTATCATTTGGTACATTTCACTTTTCAATTCATAATCAATCACCCATGCATACATATCGCACTCCATGTAGGAGAAATCTCTCAGCACACTCTTTCAAATGCTCAGAACAACATCTTAAGTGACATTCTGCCAGAGGGGCCGGGCTGTGGCGCAGGCTGGTGAGCAGCCTGCTGCCTGCTGCAATAAATCACTCTGACCATGAGGTCATGAGCCCGTGGCGGGGTGAGCACCCGTCAATTAAAAAATAAAAAATAGCCCCTGCTCGTTGCTGACCTAGCAACCCGAAAGATAGTTGCATCTATCAAGTAGGAAATAAGGTACCACTTATAAAGTGGGGAGGCAAATTTAACTAATTCACGACGCTGGAATGAGGAAGTGCCATCACAGTGGATGATGAAGCAGCTGCTCCCCCTGTGGTCAGAATCGAACATCCCCTCAGGAGAAGGTTAAATTGCCTCTGCGTCTGTCTTTGTTTCAGTTCTATGTGTATATGGGCATTGAATGTTTGCCCTATATGTATATAATGCGATCTGCCCTGAGACCCCTTCAGGGTGAGAAGGGCGGAATACAAATACTGTAAATAAATAAATAAACAAACATGACTTGCTGCTCAATAATAATAATAATAATAATTTTATTCTTGTACCCTGCCTCTATCTCCCCACAGGGACTCAGGGCGGCTTACAAATGCAAAACAAGTATACATACATAAAACATCAAATACCGAAAACACACAAATGAAAATTAAAGCATACGATTCAAATCAAACCAATAATAAGACAAAGTTAAAACACAGCAATAAAACATAAGGATGGGCTGATCAAAGTGCACTAAGTGAAACATTTCAGGGAGAGGCAGATAAGAAATAAAATAATTATTATTATTATTATTATTGACACAAAGACAGAGTATGACACAGCAAACGAGATGTCTTTGCTGGATTTCGTATCACAAAATCACAAGTTGAGCTATTCCCAAGCGTTTAGGACTGTGTTGTTGTTGCTGTTGTTGTTATTATTGTTATTATTATTACATTAAGGCTGGCTTACCCAACAGCACAGGAGTAGCAAAGTCCAGTGAGCAAAAGCCAGAACCACCATCTTGCAGAAAAGGGGCTTTGGGAATTGCCTAAGAGGGCAAGGTTGGGACTGGAGTCAGTGGTCAGTCTTTTCATGGGCCAGTACTGGGTCCATGGTGTCTTGTGAAAGGATTCTTTGCAAGATTTAAAAAAAATTAGGGGTGTGTCTGCACCTTGAGGTCACCCACTGATGTATGGTGACCCCATGAATTTCACTGGCAAGAAACACTCAGGGGTTGTTTTGCCAGGTCGTTCCTCTGAAATATAACCACTGATGGGAGCTGGAGTCCAGCTTCCTCTCCAGGGTCTCCCCCATGGAAATGTCCCTCCAGCCTAGACATGCGTCACCACTAATGCCTTGCCTTTGGCTCCCTCTTTCCTTCTGAGAGGAGCCAGGCCACCTTGCATGCCAGGCGCCAGGCCCAGGCCCCTCAAGGGAATGACGAGGAGGCCTTAATCTTGTTGTTGTTGTTGTTGTTGCTGCTCCGCGGGGCCCTGGGCAGCAAAGATCACGCGGGGCAGGGCGAGCAAGCTCCCCTGGCGATTATATAAGGCTCGCACTGTCTGAAGAGGGAGGAGGAGGAAGAGGGGGATTTCCTGCCCACGTCACGGCCCTCCCCCGACCCAGTGGCCGCCACGGGGCTCTGTGGGAGTGCTCGCCCCACAATGTACACACCCCGAACACCTTATAATTCTATATTCCTTCGCATTCTTCCCAAATGTGTACACTCGACAGTATTAAAGGCTCCAGTAGTGAGCCGAAACGACACGAGAAAGGTGAAGAGGAGTTTGCTGCGCAGGGAGGATCTTTGGAACGCCTTGCATCCAAGTGTCGCCTCCGACTCCCTCGTGTGACATGCATCTCTCATTGTGCGTGTATTATCCACTCTTCGGGGAATCACCACAGCTGCCTAAAGAGTGTGTAGTATGCATTTTGGAGGAGTGGGGTTGCCGCAAGTATATACCTACACCAGGCATGGGCAAACTTGGGCCTTCCAGGTGCTTTGGACTTCAACTCCCACCATTCCTGGCCTCAGGCCCCTTCCTTTTCCCCCTCAGCCGCTTAAGCTTAAGCGGCTGAGGGGGAAAAGGAAGGGGCCTGAGGCCAGGAATGGTGGGAGTTGAAGTCCAAAACACCCGGAAGGCCCAAGTTTGCCCATGCCAGACCTATACACTTAAGGGAAGGAGGAGGATCAGCCCCTGCAAGAAAGAGGCAGCTGGAGAAGGAGAAGGAGGCGCAGTCACTCCGCTCCGAGTTTTCCCTTTCTCCACCCCCGCGGACTTTCCTTTCCTCCTCCTCCCCCCCCCCCCCCCCGCAGCCACAAACACCGCACTCCACGCTGGAAAGGAAAGAGGAGGAGGGGGTTCAAAGGGGGTAGCGATTCAAGCTGGAGTAGAAAGGGGGAGGCATGAACTAGAAAAGGGTGTGGAAAGGAGGCGCAGAGGCATGATTCCTATGTGTTGTCGAAGGCTTTCATGGCAAGAATTACTGCTCTGAGTTTTCCAGGCTGACTGGCCATGTTCCAGGAGCATTCTCTCCTGACGTTTCGCCTGCATCTATGGCAGGCATCCTCAGAGGTCGGGAGGTATATTAGAAACTAGGTAAGGGGGGAGGTTGATATATCTGCGGAATAATGTCCATAGTGGGAGAAAGGACTCTTGTCTGAGGCAAGTGTCAGTGTTGCAATTTGATTAGCATTTAATGACCTTTCAGCTTCAAGATCTAGATCAGGCATGGGCCAACTTGAGCCCTCCAGGTGTTTTGGACTTCAACTCCCGCAATTCCTAACACAGATATATAACTCCCACTTGCCTAGTGTCCAATATACAGTACCTCACAACCTCTGAAAATGCCTGCCATAGATGTGGGCGAAACGTCAGGAGATAATGTTTCTGGAACATGGCCACAGGTCTGTTTGTGTCTGACTCTGGGGGTTGGTGCTCATCTCCATTTCTAAACCAAAAAGCCGGTGTTGTCTGTAGATCATGTGGCTGGCGCGACTGCATGGAGTGCTGTTACCTTCCTGCCGGAGTGGTACCTATTGATCTACCTACATTTGTATGTTTTCGAACTGCTAGTTTGGCAGAAGCTGGGGCTAATAGTGGGAGCTCACCCCACTCCCTGGATTCGAACCACCGACCTTTTGGTCAGCAAGTTCAGCAGCTCAGGGGTTAACCGTGCTGCGCCACTGGGGCTCCGGAACATGGTCATACAGCCTGGAAAACTCAAAGCAACCCACTGCCTCATCATACTAGAGCAGTGGTTCTCAACTTGTGGGTCCCCAGATGGTTTTGGCCTACAACTCCCAGAAATCCCAGACAGTTTACCAGCCATTAGGATTTCTGGGAGTTGATGGACAAAAACATTAGGAAGAACTTCCTCACTGTGAGAGCTGTTTGGCAGTGGAACTCTATGCCACAGACTGTGGTGGAGGCTCATTCTTTGAAGGCTTTTAAGCAGAGGCTGGATGGCTATCTGTCAGGTGTGCTTTGAATGAGATTTTCCTGCTTCTTGCAGGGGGTTGGACTGGATGGCCCATGAGGTCTCTTCCAACTCTAGGATTCTATGACCCCAGGTTGAGAACCACTGCAGTAGAGCATGAATCCACTTTAAATCCAGTTTCTGCCTCCTGCAGAATTCTGGGGTTTGTAGTTGGGTGAGGCTTAGGTCCTCTCTGGCTGAGCTGTTTAAAGCCCCCTCCCTAAAGTAGATTTAAAGTGGATCCCAGCTCTAGTGCAGGCACCCGCAAACTGTGGCCCTCCGATATTTTGGCCTCCAACTCCCAGAATTCCTCGCCATTGAACAAGCTGGCAAGGGTTTCTGGGAGTTGGAGGCCAAAATAGCTGGAGGGCAGCCCTGTAGCCAGGATTTTGATGGGGGGGGGGGGGTGAGTCTGAGAGGGAGAGGATCTACCCTAGCAAACATTTTGTATCCTTATCCCAATATCCCTATGCATATGGAATATATTGAGCATGGTGATCAGATCATGATATGAATAAACATAGCAGTTTAAATAATAAATGTAAGGCCTTCTCAAAGACCACCCTGAGAATTTATATTATATATTACATGTAATATTACTAATAATATTACAATATATTGATATAGTACAATATAGTAATTTATTACTAGTATTGTGCTATGCTAATAATATAATATTGTATGTAAATTTAATTTGTAAGCCACTCTGAGTCCCCTTTGGGGTGAGAAGAGTGGGATAGAAATGTATTAAATAAATAATAAATAATTTCGGGGTGGGGGGTGGGGGGGTGAAGCCTACATGCCTGTTAGAGAGTCGGAGTTTGAGGATGCCTGCTCTAGTGTGGTTAACCAAATCCTCATGCTAAGTCTATGAGACGCAAAACATTAAGAGTCCCTCCAGGCACTATCTCAAGCAGATATTGACAGGTTTGTAGCGGGGGGGGGGGGGGGTGCTAGGGGTTCAACACCCCCCCCCCCCCCGAAATTTTCAAAACCCCTCCCGAAATTTTTTCTGGCTACGGCCCTGGTTGCCAGTGATTCTGGCCATGAAAGCCTTCGACAACATGACGGAATTTTCTCCTCACAGTCCAGTTGTGTTACAGTTACACTACCCTGTTTCCCCAAAAATAAGACAGTGCCTTATATTATTTTTTACTTCCAAAGATGCGCTAGGTCTTATTTTCAGGGGATGTCTTATTTTTCCATGAAGAAGAATTCATATTCATTGTTGAACAAAAAAAGAAGAACATTTATTCTATACTGTACTGTAGTTGTCATCACAAACCAACATAACTAAACCAGACAAACTGTGACTCCTGTCAAGAATTCCTTGTTACTACCATTATTTCTATGTACAACAATCTATGGTATGTACATTTACCGATCCTGCATGCTCTGGTGTTCTGTTCATTGGGCATGCTTCCAAACCAACACTTTACCAGGTCTTACTTTCGGGGGAGGCCTTATATTTAGCAATTCAGCAGAACCTCCACTAGGTCTTATTTTTTTGAGGATGTCTTATTTTAGGGGAAACAGGGTAGGCAGAGAGCCTTCTCGATTGTAGCCCCTCATTTATGGAATGCCTTGCCAGTTGAAACTCGAACTATCCGAGACCGACTTGCCTTTCAGAAAGCCTGCAAAACCTTTCTCTTCCGACAGGCTTTCGATGGGTGAAAAACTCAGGGCTATGTTTGTTTTTATTGTTATTTTAAAGCTAATTGTATTGTTTTAATCTATTTCTGTAATTGTATTGTTTTAATCTATTTCTGGGCCCGGGCTGTGGCGCAGGCGGGAGAGCAAGCCAGTGCAATTAACTGCAATGAATCACTGACCAGGTGGTCATGAGTTCGAGCCCCGCTCGGAGCCTATGTTTGTTTGTCTTTGTTCTGTGTTAAAAGGCATTGAATGTTTGCCTATATGTGTAATGTGATCCGCCCTGAGTCCCCTTTGGGGTGAGAAGGGCGGAATATAAATGCTGTAAATAAATAATGAATAAATAAACCGCTCCGAGCCAAACTGGGAGTAGCGGTATACAAGTCTAATAAATAAATAAAATAAATAAATAAACATTAAGAGTCCCTCCAGGCACTATCTCAAGCAGATATTGACAGGCTTGTAGCGCGCGCGGGGGGGGGGTGCTAGGGGTTCAACCCCCCCCCCCCCCCGAAATTTTCAAAACCCCTCCCGAAATTTTTTTCTGGCTACGGCCCTGGTTGCCAGTGATTCTGCCCATGAAAGCCTTCGACAACACGACGGAATTTTCTCCTCACAGTCCAGTCGTGTTACAGTTACACTAGTAGTAAAGTGTAGGCTATGAGAAGAGTGTGAAGACGCGGGGGCTTTATTTTCATCTTTCTTGCTACTCCTTCCCCTTCTCTCGCTCCCCCAAAAAGGACTTTTGAGTAGAATGAGCTCGGGAAGCGACGGGAGTTTTCCCCTCGGAGCCCAGCCTTGGCGGGGATCTCATTGGGAGACAGGAGGGCAAATCGTAAGAGCAGAGCGTGGAGGAGAGAGGCGGGGGCTGTGTTGTTCATTTGCCTCTCGCACCTCCTCCTCCTTCTTCTCTTCGGGAAGGCTGGGCTTCAGGAGCCGCGGAGTTTCCCCTCAGCGCCTCGTTGCTTTCAGAGTGAGGCGAAGTTGAGCAAACAGGAAACGCGGCGGCTGCTTCACACCCGCCGCTCTGATTCATTGGGTCCTGAAAGAGGAGGAGGAGGAGACGGAGAAGCAGCGCCAAAGGACGCTTCTGTCTCGGCTCCCTCCGCCCGTGCCTCTGCTTGGACTCGAGGAAAAGGCTGGAGGCCCGTGGGGTCTCCTCCCCGGGGTGACGCTCCTCTGCTCGCAATATGAAGGAGCAGCCCCCATGTGCGGGCACTGGGCACCATCCCCTTCCCTCCATGGCCGGCTTTGGCAGGATGGACCCTGGTAGCAGCCCCGTGAAGCGCCTCCGGACTGAGTACGCCTTTCCCTATCTCTTCGCAGAGGAGGCCTACCAAAAGCTGGCCAGCGAGACCCTGGAGGAGCTGGACTGGTGCCTCGACCAGCTGGAGACCCTGCAGACTCGGCACTCCGTCAGCGAAATGGCCTCCAACAAGGTAGGAACAGAGCCCCTTTCTTCCCACACCCGCCCACATACACACCCTGGCCTTCCCACCCAGACAACTGGCTTCTCAGCCAATCTGCCTCTATACCAGGTTTGGGCCAAGTTGGGACCTCCAGGTGTTTTGGACTTCAACTCCCACCATTCCTAACAGCCTCAGGCCCCTTCCTTTTCCCCCTCAGCCGCTTAAAAGGAAGGGGCCTGAGGCTGTTAGGAATGGTGGGAGTTGAAGTCCAAAACATCTGAAGGGCTAAAGTTGTCCCAGACCTTCTCTATTCACCCAAAGTCATCTTGGGCTGGGATTTACCCCAGGCACTTTCTGAGGATCAACCTGCATGGAAGTTTACAACTTTTGTACACTGTGTTTACCCATTTAAAATGTGCGTTTACGTATGTTGGATAATGTGTGACTATATAAGAAAGGGAGATGGACATGTGCATGCAAGCATTGTAGTGTGGAGATGTTGAAGTAGCCCAGAGAAACTTTCTCTAACATGGTGGGGACTCCTTTCCCTTTAAAAAAATGGAATGTATCTGCCTGAAAGTCTTATGTTTCGGTCTGTGAATATTTGTGGGGGTTTTTTTGGAGTACAGTAGAGTCTCGCTTATCCAACGTAAACAGGCGGGCAGAACGTTGGATAAGTGAATATGTTGGATAATAAGGAAGGGTTAAGGAAAAGCCTATTAAACATTAAATTAGTTTATGATTTTACAAATTAAGCACCAAAACATCATGTTATACAACAAATTTCACAGAAAACGTAGTTCAATATACAGTATTGTTATGTCGTAATTACTGTATTTATGAATTTAGCACCAAAATATCATAATGTATTGAAAACATTGACTACAAAAATGGCTTGGGTAATCCAGAAGCTTGGATAAGTGAGACTCTACTGTATTTGTTTTGGAGGCAATTTCTGATGAATTTCCATAAAGATTCCAGTTCTGCACAGAATGCTAAAGATTTGAGGATAGAGTCTAAACGTTGAGATTACTTTTGTAACATTGTAGTTGAGCATGGAGCCTGCAGCGGCACAGTGGGTTAAACCGCTGAACTGCTGAAGTTGCTGACCAAAAGGTCGGCGGTTAGAATGCGAGGAGCAGAGTGCGCTCCCACTGTTAGCCCCAGCTTCTGCCAACCTAGCAGTTCAAAAACATGCAAATGTGAGTAGATCAACAGGTGGCGGGAAGGTAACGTCAGTCCATGTAGTCATGCTGGCCACATGATCTTGGAGGTGTCTACAGACAACGCTGGCTCTTCGGCTTAGAAATGGAGATGAGTACCATCCCCCAGAGTCTGACACAACTAGACTTAATGTCAGGTGAAAACCTTTACCTAGTTGAGCATGACAGAAGGAAGGGGGGTAGACATAAAAAAACTACAGTTAGTCCTCAATATCCACGGGTGCTGCATCCATGGATTCAATCATCAACAGCTTGAAAATAATTTTTAAAGCCCCAAAAGCAAACTTTAATTTTGCCATTTTATATAAGGGACATAATTGTATATACCAATTGGACTCAACAATCCAGAGATTTTGATATCCATAGGAATCCTGAAACCAATTGTTAGTGGATACCATGAGCCTGCTATTGTTTAAATACTCAAGATCCATAAATCTTTATAAATATGAGGGAGGTTTATAGGAAGTAATATACTTTGGAGTTCAAACCTTCATAACTACCTAAAAACTTGAATTGTTCCCCAAAGTGCTGTCAATTTAAAAAGAAGATGACCAAAGATAGTGTTTGGGAGCAACAGTTGCTTTCAACAAATTACTCAGAAGTTTTTGATTTAAAGAGTAGGTGTTGTGGTTATGCTATGATAAATTTAAAGAGTAGGAGTTGTGGTTATGGAGTTGAGGAGTTCTGATAAATACAACAGAAGGAGACAAGAAAGACCTTACGTGTAGTAGAAAGACTGTTCATCTCATATAAGTGTACATGTAGAAAAAAGACAGAGTGGACGATACTAGCCCTTAAAGATGAGAAGCTGTGCACACGGATTTGACAAGTCCTGTTGATTTAAATCAAATACTAGTTTGTATTTTTATCACTTTTCTAAAAAAAAGAGAGAGAAATGATATACAACATAATCAGTACAGTAAAGGACCAAGACCTATCTCACACCTCTTTAAGCTGCAAGTAAAACTCAGTTCTATTATAGTAAATTTAGAATAGCACACTGTCATATATTTGTGGATTATTATTATTATCATGGCCATTTTATGTTAGCTGCTTCTAGTGTTCCCTGTTTGCCAGCTTTCTCAATTTATCATCTTCATTTGAAGAGTTGTCTGTGGAAATAGTAAGACAAGTAACCCCTGTTTGAGTTGCAAGCCCCTGGAGCATATTTATTTATTTTTGTTTACTTAAGTTGATTTATATCACACATTTCAAAGAGACCAGAGTAACTAATAACAGAGGGACTAAGACATTGGAGACACTGAATCAGTCAATGCTTTCTTTCACATCCTTTGCAGTAGGTGAGAGAAGTTTGTGAAGAGATAGCATATTTTTCTGTTAACAACATACTATTTTAAGATTATGTAGTTACGGTGTCAGACCCTGTGTGGTGTAGTAGTTAAGAGTGTTGCACTAGGACACTAGGAGACCGGGGTTCAAATCCCAGTTTGGTCATAGAAACCCATTGGGTGACCTTGAACAAGTTAAATTCTCCTGCCTAAAACTATGAAAGAGAAAACCATGATAGGTTCACCTTAGGGCAACTATATATCAGACTGGCTCCTAGGCACAGAACAACAATGTCTGAATTTCTTGTTTCTTTTTAGTGACTTTGGGCAATTTGCTTACATATCTGGTTTCACTAATGAAACGTATGTACAACAGAAGCTTTCAATATCATAGGCATATGCTAAGTGCACACAAAGGCAGTTTCACACATTTCAGAAGTATGATCCAGGATTTGCCACAGAGTATCCTTTCAATATGTTGTTGCAGCCAGTCCCAGCTCAACGCATATGTTTTGCACTTATATACTTTCCCCATTTTAGATTTTCTGGAAAACACTTAAAATATGGATGCAAAATCTCAAACAGTGATGGCTGAATTTAATTACTGGGAAAAGTAAAAAGAAAATTCCTAACTAAAATGTCTGAGAAATAGCCTCATTTGCTCATAGTAAGAACTTGTTTGATTCTCTGCTTTCTTGTCCACAAAAAAGCATAGTTCTTGTACCGTTTTAATGTTTTACTGAGAACTATTTCATCAACCTATTGAACTTAATTCAGATGTTATATATTTATAAGATATGTGTATGGTCCTACAAATTTGGATGTTGGTTCTTTTTCAAATGCATACTACTTTGGAAACTAAAAAGCATGTTGTTGTTAATTGCCATCAAAGTAAGGGAGACCTATTAATGAGAGACTTGCAAGTTATCCTGCTTAGGTCTTGCAAATTCAGGGCTATGGGATCTTTGATTGAGTCTATCCAACTGTAATATGTTGATTTTTTTTCATGTGTCTTCTATTTTAATTAACTAAAATGTACTTTAATTATTAGTAGTTAATTTCCATGAAAAAATTATTTTGCAAAAGTACATTTTCATTACACTTTTCCTGTAGAGGGGTTTTTTTTATCTACAGAACCTTTTGTAAAGATGTCTTGAATTTTGCATGTGTTCAGTAGTTGAGGGACAACTAGTAGTAGATAGTAGGGAATGAATGCTTTTTATCCTTTTGCTCATCCTTTTGCTGTAGAATTAGGATCATACAGCCAAGGTTTCCCTTATGAGTTGTACAGTGTCTGAGTTGCCATAGCCACTCTGAAGGTCAGCGAGAATGATGAGATCTCTTACATCAGCACTGAAAATGTGCACTGCAGGCGTACAATAATTGATTCTATTTTATCCATAAAATGGGAATAGGAATAGCTTAATTTCTTTACTTCTGATTACATGCAATGTGTCAGTAACTTGATGCAATGCAATCATATGTTAGAAATAGTTAGGATTTACTCATTAAGAGTAAGCCCATATTCAACAACTTGTTCCTATATATGGCTTTTATGTATTGGAATACCCTTGATGGATGATCTTGGGCCCACTGCACCAGTTTTTGGATGCCAGTCCTGCAGAAATCTGATTTATAGATTTAGCATTTTTCAAAATCTACATAGAAAAAATTGAAATCTTCTTACATACTTCCCTTCCTTATTGGGAAGTCAGTGTTATAAAGTCTCTGCATAGTAACTTTACCGGAGGTGTGTGTATGTGTGCCTTCAAGTTGCTTCTCCTGCTGTTCAAAATAAAAGTAAGCATTGTCTGTCCATAAGAGAGAATGTCATTCAGAGCTCAGTTCATTGAATATGTGCATATGTGGGTATGTATGTGCATAAATCATGTGCCTAAATCAAATATATTCAAAAATAACATGAATGCCTTTGATTTGTAAAACACAGCCACACACAAAAAATAGAGTTTGCTTTTGCGTAGCAAGCTAGCATTATGTTGACAAGAAATACTGCCCTCCTAAGAACCTTATCTTCTGAACATACGTATAATTTAATCAGATACACATAATTGAGTAGCATTTTGTTGGTAAGGATTTCGCAGCTGGCTCTTAGAGCTACTTCTGCCTCAGCAACACCAACAAAAGTAGCTTGTAGAAGACAGAAGTAAGCTGTGTATTGATCATATAGGATAATTCTGATTCACTTCCAGTTTTCCAAACCACTTTTAAATATCTCAAAATAAAAAATGTACATAAGTTGTACAACTGTGTCTTTTCCTTCTGCATAGTGTTAGAATAATAACATACTTGAGGAAGACACATCAAGGTTTTAACAGACTGCATATGTGAAACTAAGAGTTTAGAGCAGTGGTTCTCAACCTGTGGGTCCCCAGGCGTTTTGGCTCACAACTCCCAGAAATCCCAGCCAGTTTGCCAGCTGTTAGGCTTTCTGGGAGTTGAAGGCCAAAACATCTGGGGATCCACGGGTTGAGAACCACTGGTTTATAGGATCTCAGGAGATGCTCTGTTTTCTTTTGTTTTAAGAATGATTATGTGTATATGCTCCTTCAAGACAATTGTTGACTTACATAGTAAGAAACTAAAGCACCCATATGTGTGCATATACCATCTTTTCTTCCTTACCATACTACCACATATATTTTATAAATATAGTTAAGTCTGTAGAATCATATTGTAATCTACATGTCCTTCTGAGAAGAGTAAAATCAGTAGCAAAATGTCCCTTGAAACACTCTCCTAGCTTTTTCAGTTTTCAGAATTGCTGCTGTACTATGCTTAATATAGTTAAATAACTAAACTTTAAAAGTTTTTAAAAATCCTTTTGATGATGAAAAAGACAAGTGAGCAGTATCTCTAGTTTGTTTGGATAAATAACAGAGGCCTAAAAATTGAGAAAAACCTTTTAGTGGTTTTATAGGAATTTGATTTTCTAAATCCAGAAATGACTTCATATTTGCCCCATCACATACATTTTTTTTCACAACTTGGTTTGACGTTTCTGTGTTGTAAGTTGTGAGTGAATAAAATTAGTACTGAAATTAGTCATGACATTTGTGAAAGAGCTGTATGTGTGATGACACATTTATTGCATGTTTTGAATTCAGCACCCCAAATACATTAAAAACAGCTACAATATTGAAACAATGAAAAATAGTATCTTGCATGTAAGTATTTTTGCAGGCATTTTTCCAGATATGGATTCTCATGAAGCATGCAAGTAGGAGAACATACTTTGGCTTTATCCAGACTTAACTGTCTTAAGATCAACATCTATTTACTAAGACAGAAGTCCACAGCCTTCTCAAACCACTGTGTGGCTATTAGCTTATGGCTGTAGAGTTGCAACCATAGTACGTACACACCACTAAGTCCAAATAGCAAATCTAGGCATGTTATAGTATAGAGAGCTTAAATACCCTAAAGGCCTAGGTCTTGTCTGGTCTTGGAAGTTAAGCAGGGTCAGCCCTGGTTAGTATTTGGATGAGAGACTTCCAAGAAAGACTACTCACCATAGGCTGTATTTTAGAGGAAGAAATCAATAAAACCCCTCTGAGTATTCCTTGCTAGAAAAAAACACTATGAAATTCATAGGATTACAATAAGTTGACAATAGACCTGAAAAGACACACATCCTGTATTACAGGGAGAGATGGGGTGAAATTTGGGGACCTAGGCACTAAGTGGTATACTGGCATAAGGACATCATTAATAAGAGAAAATAAAAGGGAATCCCACTTCTCTGCTTTTTGCTGTTATTTTTAATTACGACAAACTCAAGCAAGACTTTACACTCCTAATCATGGTAGTAATACTGAGGTAAAAGAAGGTAAAAGATCAGGCACAAAAGATCCAAAACCAGGAAAGGAAGGGATACAGGGGCATAAAATATGTTCTCTCTGCACATAGGTGCACGCACACGGTGAGTAGTGTGCTCTGGCTGCATTGCAAACTTACAACGTGAGTTTTATGGGGAGTGGCTAAATCTCCTTTATGGAGGGATTTCAGGTCAGATCAGAAGGGATCAAGAGCTCCCTCCTTATACACATACGCACATGCACACACCCTGTCTGAAAGTCTAAGATTGCCTCATTCTTACATCACACTCATAATGCAATTTGGGAATGCTAGACAGAAAATGCAAATATAAATGCGAAATAAAACATAACCACCAGTTTCTGCTGGCCACGCAATGTTTATAGCACTTAGTCAAATGATCTATTTGAATATTTCCAAAAACTTGTAAGCCACTCTGAGTCCCCCTCAGGGTGAGATTGAATAGGACAGAAATAAAGTAAATAAATAAAAAAAATCTGGGGAGAGTTGTGTTAGGGGAAAAGCGCCGGACCCGGGGAAGTCCTTCTTCCTTTAATTGTAAGATTTCTTTATGGTATAGTTCTAGAAATAGAGGTGGTAGAGGATCTCTTCCATTTCTAAGAGGCAACTGTACAGATTGCCACTTCTCTTTATGATAATTTCTAGGCCGTTGCCACCAAACACAGCTAAGAATTCCTTGTGGTAGAGACTAACAATTTTAATGGCCCTGGTTCCTGAGCCAAGTCACTTCACATTGGTTTTCAGTAGCTGCCCTGCAGAAGTTGTTTGAAGCAATACATTTATGTCAGTTGTAACTACTGCTATGCACAGTTCAGCACTGTGATGCATTGTTGCTCATCATTGCAGACTAACACTGAAATTTCCGTATAAAAAGTAAAAATAAGGCTGTCACATCCCATTTAAAAGGATTTATGCATCAACCAATGTGTTGCATTTTCCCTGTTGACTATAACAACAACAGCCAACTCCAAAGCCGCTGGATGGTTTGTTGACTATTTCGAGACCAGCAAGCTGATAATAGGTTCCGTAATATCTGCAGCCTATTATCTTGTGTAACATCTAGTAACTAACCTTGTGTTTCTGAAAGTACCCAATAATTTAAATCCAAACTGTATCCAAGAGATATGGAAGCATCTCTATTGAAGAAGGTCCTTTTGTAGGTTTTTTTTTTTTTTTTGCACTCTACAGCACTCTTTTTTTTCTTTGCGTAGCTGAAAGTTTTTGTGGCAATGTCAGGTTTGGGGAAATTGTGAAGGGGTGGGATTGTAGAAACAAATATTTGATATTAAGTTGCAGTGTTATGTCTACAATAAACGGGGTGTTGAAAGCTCAAGCTGGACAAGAATGGAAATCCAGTCAATTCTGTTGTAGCTTTGTGTGCTGGACTGTGTCTATTTCAACTGCTCTCCCTCCCTCTCTCTGTCATGTAAGAATTCTTTTATGTCATTTCAGTTTCTGCTACTAACATTTCCTGTTGAGAAAGTAATTCCCAGGAACACATCTAGTTTGTTAAGGTGTACCTGTATGTCCTTTGAATATTGTCACCATATTAGATTCAAATGCAAGTTAAGAATATTTGGAGCATGAGCAAAAAGCAGGGATTGGATTCAAACCAGGATGTGATGAAATAGCTATTTTAATTTTCCTTGATTTGAGGTCCTTTATAGTTTAGAAAGGAGCCCCCGGTGGCACAGTGTGTCAAACCGCTGAGCTGCTGAACTTGCTGACCAAAAGGTCAGCAGTTCAAATCTGGGGAGCGTTGTGAGCTCCCACTGTCAGCCCCAGCTTCTGCCAACCTAGCAGTTCAAAAACATACAAATGTGAGTAGATCAATAGGTACCGCTCTGGTGAGAAGGTAACGGCTCTCCATGCAGTCATGCTGGCCACATGACCTTGGAGGTGTCTATGGACAACGCCGGCTCTTCAGCTTAGAAATGGAGATGAGCATCAACCCCCAGGGTCAGACACAATTAGATTTAATGTCAGGGGAAAACCTTTACCTTTACTTATAGTTCAGAAAGACTTATTTTTCTGCCTTAGTATTTGGAGGTGTTTTTGTCCCCTTTTCCTGAAATACAGCATGAATTTCGACAGAGGAACTAACATGATTTCAGTGCAATTTTTGCTAGAGTCCATATGAGACACTTACTCAGAGAAACTGATTCATTGACCAGTACCTGCCCTCTCCCTTTGGTATCTTAAAATATATGTAGCAAGAATAGGCTGTCTTTCTGCAGCGGCACAGATGTTTAAGTGTGACAATTATTTTGGAAGGGTGTTTAGTTAAGCATCTGTCTCTAACTTTGTAGTGAAAGGTAATTGTTTCTCAATGAGATTGGTCATCTAGCCTGTATCAGTTTCAGCTCTTTTCTGCAGAACCTGACTCATTCACTTGAGTCACTGAAAAATTTAATTGACTTGAATTGCTCAGGTTGGTCTGGAGTAAGCTGTACCTTTTGTGTGCCACCCTTTTGTGGTGCTCTATCAGATAAGCGAGCCGCGTTTTGTGAATGTAGAGGAAATGCAACGGAAATAACATTAGCGTAGGATGGGTCCTTAGGACCACATGACAACAATCCTGAATGCATGCTGTCCTTTGGGCTAGAAATTATTCATAGCTTGCAGGAAAGGGTTGAGCAAAGAAGTGTAGTTAAATATTTCTTCATGTGTGCCCAAAAGATTGTATTTAACATATTAATTAAGTAATACTTTTATCCACCTACGCACCACCTTCCTTTTGTGCCGCTGGCATGAGATACAAGGATCTTGAGTCTTTGTTCTGCAACGGAGAAGGAGTGCCTCATGTTTGAACCGTACTTGCTCTAGGTAGTGCGGGAGCACACAAGGCTTCCACTTGAGTAACCATGGAGATAAGCGTGGGTGGGATGGGTACGCATCATTCTCCCCTCTAGAACGGACTTGCAGATTCAAGGATAGGGTGCAAAAAGCAACTTGCTACAGAAATTTTCTATTGTTTTCCTGCACAAAAACCTTACTTGCTTGCACACAGCTTCTGCAGTAGCAAAAGTGCGGAGACGGGAGCACTTCACACTTTATTGAGAAAAAGCTTGTGAACAAGGAGTCTGGCAAACAAAGGCAGAACTGTCATTTCTGCGAAAGCGTTGCCAAGGAAGTGGAATAGACTCCGTCAGAGAGTTGATGCAGGAAGAGGAAATTTGATGGTGTTGATTCACATTGGAAAAGTTCTCCATAGATCTGAGCTAAGCTCCCTGACTGGGCAACTGTTGTTCAGTACCTCTGTGTTTAGGTAATTTGTCGGAAACTGCTCTTGACAAGAGTCTCACATCCATACATTTGTCGAATTTTAATCTTTTCCCTCTATTTTCCTCTATGGTCTTATGAACTGATAATTTGGTTTTTCCTTTTAATATCTGAAATACAGGAAAAATAAAGAATATGCTTTGATATATCTGAGCTAAGCCAGCACTCATAACTGTTGGCAAGAGACTCTCTAAGTAAATGGAAAACTCTACCTTTCTGGAAGACAAACCATTATGCAGCTTTCACTTATGAGAATATTGTTGTAAGTAAAATCACAAAATAGGGTGACAATGTTGCATGTATCTATGAATGTGTCACATACTTGCTAAGTGACTCTGAAAATCTTAAAATCCCCAAATATTTGCAGGTAGACTTCAATATGCTCTGTGATTTTATTCATGTAGCAAGTTGTGATCATTCATTTCCTGAACTAAAATCTTAATGCATGGAAATCTTAATGCATGTGAGTGCCTGAAAACAATACTGCTTCCTCAACCCCAGTCTTAGACCCCATCTACCCTGCCATATAGTGCAGTTTGAAACTGCATTATATGGTCGATGTAGACTCACGTTTAACTGCTGGCTGACAGGTCAGTGGTTCGGGTCTGGGGAGAGCCGTTGGGCCCCCCTTTCGTCAGCACCAGCTCCCCATGTGGGGAAATGAGAGAAGCTTCCTACAAGGATGGTAAAACATCAAAATCTGGGTGTTCTCTGGGCAACGTCCTTGCAGACGGCCAATTCTCTCACACCAGAAGTGACTTGCAATTTCTCAAGCTGCTCCTGACACAAAAAAAGCTGCATTATATGGCAGTATAGATGGGTAATGTGTGATACTTCCAGATGTACATCGGAGATGGAAATTTTCTTGCTGGGAACATGAGTACATTTTTCTCTTGCACCATCTCTAAGAAATGAGATTGTTGCCACCTAATTCTTAGACTAGAGATTGAACAAAGAGAAGAATGCAACACCATAGCTGTAGTCAGCTATGACGATGGTACTTCCTGGCACTCTCTGAATGTGTTGAGCATACAACCCCTGTAATCTCTTGGCCATATTTGTTAGAGAGTGTTATCATAGAGAAAGATGGATTAATTCAGCACCTCTCCATTGTGCCAGCCAGCATAGTATTGGTTTGAGTATTGGACTATGACTCAGGAAACCAGGGTTGAATTTCCTACTCAGCCCTGGAAACCTTGGGTTAATCACACTCTCGCAGCCACAGAAAACCCTGTGTTCGCTTTATGGTTGCCATAAAGTCAAAATGACTTGAAAGCACACAACAACAACTAAACCTCTTTCTTGAGAGAAAGGATAGAGCTGCACTTGCAAAGAAACAGGATCAACTAATTCAGTGGTTCTCAACCTGGGGTCCCCAGATGAGTAGGGTGAGTCTTGAGTAATGAGAGCCCCAAAGCTTCAAAGGTTGGTACTAGATCCTTAGTCACTGATGAAGATGACAGTGCCTCGACATGTACATTAAAGTCGCCCAGAACAATAAGTCTGGGGAACTTCAGGACCCAGTCCGCCACAAGATCTAATAAATTAAGCAGACTCTTTCCCAGAGACCCAGGTGTGCGGTCACCATTTCTGACCCAGATTCATGTGGTGTTAGTGCAGATGTTAGAATGCATCTAGGTTGTACACGCAAGGATAAATTATGACTCAGCTTTACCTCCTGGCTTCATCCTTCCTAGGAAATAATAGTGCAGATCATTGTTTAAGGTCCATTTTACTTTTTGCTAGTTCTAGCAAGGCTGAATCCTAAAAGCATGGCTACTTACAGTTTTCATTTAATCATACAGTCATAGAGTTGGAAGAACCTCACAAGGTCTATCCAATCAAACCCTATTCTGCCATGCAGAAATAGACTAACAAGTTGCCCACAACTGATAGCCATCCAGTCTCTTAAAAAACTCCAGAGGAAGAGAGACTATCAAATTCCCAGGCATCATATTCCACTGCTGAACAACTCATAGTGTTAAGAAGCTTTTCCTAATATTTATGTGGTATCTCTTTTACTGTACATGCAGTCCTCAAGTTATGAGGTTTGTTATTAAGTTAATTTTGTTTGTAAGTTGGAACTGGTACATTTTTAAGCCATAGATGGATAGCATAGGGAATGGTAACACCATTGTGGTGTTTGTTTTGTTGTCTGCACCCTTGTTCAGAAGATTTCACCTCACTTTCTGTCCCTGTGATAATTGGATTTTGAAAAATTTGCCTTGCTGTGGAAACAAGGCTTAGTATTAAAGCTTCGGTAGAGATACCTTTTCCCCACGATAACTCTTCCAGGAGTGAATTTCCCTTCCGAAGGGTGGATTTCTCTGACTTCCTGTTGTCTCACCCCCCTGTTTTTAACTATGAGTCATTTGTAAATTGGATGTTTGTAACTCAGGGACTGCCTGTACTTTGAATCCATTCCACACCTATTGTTTTATGAGCCACTAACATTTTAGTTTAAACATTTCTGCAGGTTAATATATCATTGTTGTTAAGTACCTATAAAGAAGCATGTATAGTCATAGGAACACGGAACATGTTCATTGGAACAGAAGTAAGGAAGTATTGGACCCTCAAATGTTTTGGTCTGAAATTCCTAACAGTCCTATTTAGCATGACCAACAATGAGGGATTTGGGAAGTACTAGTAAAAAAATTTTGGCAGGCCAAAGACATTCCTGTTTCATAACATTTGAAGCATTTGCCACTGGTGTACACTGGGACCTCTAACTTAGTTCTTCTTTAAGCTACATTGTGTAATAAATTTAAAAAACACTTTTGGGGGGGATACGGGTTTTGTTTCTACTTGAGTGTCTCTATTCATTCTTTTTATCAGGGTGCTGACAGATGTGTAGATGTCTGCTGTTTCTGTGGTTGCTTCATAATTGGAAACATTGGCTCCATCCTGATGGATGTCAGCATGGTCAGTGATGTAATAGCCTCTGTTTCTGCTAAAATTCTTCATGGCTGGAGCTGTCTGGAAAATGGAAAGGCCATTATTTGTGTTATCTCTAAATTTATAGTGAGCTAAGCCTGGTCTCTTCTAAGCAAGTGAGGTCATTTGGCAAGGTGACTGGACTAAGTGGATGTTGTCTTAGTTGAATTGGCAATGTTGGCGGCCAGGAACTCTTTGAGACTTGTCATGTCTTCCTTCTGGATTATGTCTCCCTTGTCCCTGAGGGCAGCCTCCCATCAAGTGCTCAGCAGAAGCAAAACAGACTCTGCTGCTGCCACAGGAAAAGCAATATATTTCCTAAAGTTAAGAAGCAAAAGTCACTTGCTGTTGTGAGACTTCAAGGAGGTTCTTCTTGCTGCTGTCACCAACTTGATGTTCCACAGCTGATTTAGAGGAGCTGAGATAGCATCAGATTGTGTTAAACTTGAAGAAGTCCCATTTGTTTTGCTACTTACAGCAGTCCCCTTCCAGGATTTTATATTTACCAGCTTGCTTGCACTGAAATGGAGCCCCCCATGCACACACATACACATCAGTCATAATAAAATGTACCCGGGGAAACCAGGTCTGCTCTGTGGTTTGTATGCTGCTTACCCTTTCTTGAAATTGCCATTCTATGCAGAGTTGTAGCGAGCATGCTCAAATTCCTCAGCATCTCTGTCCTCTGCTGAATGCTGATCACCTCAGTGGCTGCCACGGGCTCTCATTACTGGCGAATAGCATGCTGTGCTGATGCAGGCACCATAATAGGAAGCACCTAAGCCTGTCATAAACAAACAGGTCTGAGGAAAAAAAGTGCAGGTCTGACGTATGGCGTGTCCATAGCAACAAGGAGAGATGAGGTTGCCATTTTGGAGAATATGCAGGCTAGTATACCTCTCTACAAGGAGCCAGAAAGTACCTGACAGGGATTCAAACGCGGCTTCTATCTGTACACTAGAGATTTCATTAGAGAATCTTGTCTGTAGAAGAATGCTTGCAAAAAACCAGTATTTTTAATATAAACTTTTAGGGCATTTTAACTGGTTTATTTGAAACAATTTTCCCCTTATAAGTGCACCTCAAAGTTTTGTTGGAGAATGATAGTGCACTTACTTCTAAAAAATGCTTGTCTGACTTTTAAGAGTCCGTTTCTTTGGATGCTTAGTCATTAAAACGGAGAGGATACAAATCTTGAGTAAGATGACTGTGAGTTCCTTGCATTATGAAGTATGGCCAAAGTTTTTTGCACCTGAATTTTGGATCCAGGTAAGGCTGAATGCAATATTTGATAACAAGCCAGTTATTTCTCATTTGTTCTTGTAATTTAAATTAGCAAATAAATACATGTTTATAGCTTAGAAAGGAAGTAGATATACAGCAGTTAAATTTGAAATGTCTGGTTATTAGAAGTTATTTGAAAGATGCTGTTGCAGTGTTAAAATGATGCTGTCTGATGCATGTACTGGGAATTTCTGGGTCTGGCCAGAACAAATCCTCATTTTTTCCAATATCCCACCCTCCCCAGCTGAAATCACTGCATTGAAAAGTGTCTTGGCTACTGAGAATTATGAGCGCGTGGGGAACTGTCCCCAGGATGGAGTAATATTAGGAAAGGTAGCTTAAAAAGAACAATGTAATATTTTCCCCTTCTTTACGTACTTTCCCGTCTACACAGCTGGAGCTCTTTACAGATCTTACAGAGAAATCTGTTATAGGAACAGTTGTGTGGTTATAAAACTGAGACTATATGGTAGTTACAAGTCGCAACAGTAGAGGAAAACTATAGTACGTACACACACCCATTTATATGAGATTTTTTTATAACTGGGTTAGATTAAGTCTGAATTTATGCAGGTTTTTGATCCCTCCCCCAATGGTTGGAGAACTGATTGTTGCAGTATGACTTGAATAAAGTGTCCCTGTTCGTGCATGCTTGCATACATCCACAAGCGAGAGGAAACCTTCTCATTAAATTTTGAAATTTTGAATTATTCAATAGACTTGGAAGGCTACTTTGTATATAAATATGTGAATGAGAGTACCCTACTCCTGTGGCAGATTGAGCTAGTCTTGTGGAAGTTGCATCTTTCCCTTCTGCAAGACTATGTTATTTGCAGTAGCCTCTGGAGATGGGGGCCTTTTTTCAATTGAAAGGTTAGGATTTGGGATTTTTTCTGTTTGAAGCTCAGTTAGAAATTAACTGGCAGGCAGAAAAGCTGGATAGTGGAATGCTTGCTATTCTTTTTCTCCCTTTTAGTAGTTCTCTTGGAGGATTTATAGAGGATATTGGTGCTGGGATTTTTTTTTGCTGCTCTTCAGTTTCTGTACTACAAAGATGCATTCTCAACAAACAGCATGGAGGTGATGGAGAGTAGACGCCCGCTGAACAAATCCACAATTGCTTTTGTGGGTGTGTCTTGCCTTGTTGGATATTTAATGGAGTTAGCTCTATTCTTCTTAGCTTCATTGTTAGTAGACTGTTTGCAAAGGGCACCAAATAGCTGTAAGATTTGTGTTAGCTTCCTAACATACAATTAGTGGCATGGTCCCTTATACATTGTGGAATTACGACATGTCTTTTTCAGTATTTTGTAGGTGCAACCAAAAGGATGATGGTTTTCTCTGACAAACCCCCCTCCCCAATATTTAAGTGGAATCAACCAAGAAGGGCTGAAATTTTATTGTAAAAGTGGAATAGCCTGCAGTTAAAAATGGCAGCAAGGTACATAAGAATAGGAAACAATGTTACCAAGATTGGACCTCTTGTCCTATATTGTTGTTCAGGCTCGACAAGTAATTATACAGAAAATTAGGAGGAAATTGGAACTACGAGCATAGGAAACTATGGAAAAGAGTTGAATGGGCCTTTCCGGGCAATTACTAAAATTTTTAAATCACTTCCACTAGACTAATAGTATGATTTTAATGCAATGGAAGGAGGATGGACACAATGGCCATCTACGGAGGCAAACATCTATGGAAATAGTTGTCAGCAAGTTTGAGTGCTAGTGACTTTTCCACAACAGAACTACTGAACTGGTTGAATGTTGTCTTTCTATATTAACACTGAGATACCCCTAATCCTTCATTCATTTTTGAAAGATTTGAAGAAATTCTATCTTGCACAGAATGTAGGGGTTTTTTTCCTACCTGCATTTTATGGCCCATACAAAAGGGTTACTCAAAAAAGAGTTTCATTTGTAGTGTCGTCCCTTCAAACTTGACATAGCACAGAACTCCAGTGCCACGTTCAACTTTTTTTGCCACTGTATCAGTAATCCAAGAAGGAGAACCTCTGGATAAATGAATGCTGACCTGCTGTATAAATTGATATAGGAAAATATTAATAAAAATTCCCTGCTCATTTCTGTGGTTAAATTTCAGTTTTCGTTTGAAAAGGTATTTCCACTGTTAATAATTCTTAGAGTTTTACCAAAAATGTTTTAAAAAATCTGTGAGAAGTTTGTCTTAGGGTTACGATAATCCAGAAATGACTTGAAGGGATACAACAGCTACTTTCAAAGCTTGAGACTTTTTATTTATAAGATTTTTTTCTGTTGCAACAAATCCAATTTAAAGTCTCTACAGATCAATATCACTGCTCCTATTTTTTATCCTTATTATGTGTAAAACATCTATCCTTGGTGTCACTATCCATGGAATTGTCCAGTATGAATTTGTAGCTTGATGCAACCTAAAGAAATGTGCTCTAGATATGGAGTTTACTGCTGTTAATAGTGTTTGTTCAATCCTGTGTTTTTACCTTGAACAATTAGAAATACTAATGAAGGAAACTGAAGCAGAATATTATTTTTCATGTATTTGTTTGTTTGTTTTCCCCTCTGACTCATTTTAATATGACACATTGTTTGGATTCAATTATGACTTGGTTCTTGCCAACGACGACCCTATTCTTAGTCATTAAAATGAGTTTGCTTTGAATGTTTGTCAGCTCTCTTTACGTCTTTAACATGTTGGAGTAGCTGTAATCCACGTAAGTTTATGCCAAATAAAAGGAATTAGCCTTTCAGATGCTACGAACCTTTTTGTTTTCCTTGCAACAGACTAATACTGCTATGTTCCATGGAACTGACAAGCTATGGTGATTTGGCACATTTGATTTCCCTTCACCCAAATATCTCAGAAGATATTGGCTACCGAAGAAGGAAGCTTTGCCTTTCTATATAAATATACTGAATGCAACAGATATGTCTGGTCCTGAAAAATAAGTAGGAACAGCCCTAGTTAGTTCTTGGATGGGAGACTGATAACTTCTATCCAATGCTGTAGCCTACATTTCAGAGGATGAAACTGGCAAAAACACAATTGAGTATTCCTTGCCTAAGAAAACCATATGAAATTTATGGAGTTGCTGTAAGTCAAAAGGTGACATAAAAGCACATATACATATTATATATTAAGAGAAGATGGAAGAAACAAGAGGTTATATCAAGTGATGTTGTACACCATGGCATTAGGGCACGTCTCCAGCAACTTTTTATTTTTTTCGATTGGTAGTTTCACAACTGAGTAAAGGTTGCATAAAGATAAGGACAACTAAACTGTGATTGTTAATTTTTAAGAGAAATCAATTGTTGGAGAAGACTTTTTGGTGGGTTTTTCTTTATAAATCCTTCATTTCAATTTGGAAAATATATTCACCATTGTATGCCACACCTTTATCCATTTCCTGTGGAGAGTCAGTGTAGATTTAAAAGGCAAGCAAAATTTGTTTCTTCCTGATTTATTTTATTCTTATTATTGAAAGTGTTGGGTTGTGGCTATATACATTTCTGGATTTTACACTTTTGTCTTCCATTTTCTAACTAGGAAATACTGAAGATTTTGCAAGCTGCCTCCTTTCACATCAGGTTGCAGTCCTATGCTCACTTAAATTAAGAGTTAAGATGTACTTCTGATTAAATATACTGGAAGATTGCTGTTTCCTCAGTTTAAAACAATAGATGAATGTTCTTGTAACTGTCTTTCCATCATCCTAAATATTGTCATTCTCTCTCTTTCTCTCTATCCTTTGATATCTGAATATGATTTGTTTTTAAATAGCAATGATTTAGCAAAATGGAACAAACATCCTGTTAATTGGCAGAGAGTGCCTCCTCCTAAAGCTGCTAGTATGAGCAGTTCTCGTATCTTTTTGCTGAAGTTAAACAAGAATGGATTGAGCACATTTAGGACTTAGCTTTTGTGACATATACAGACTAATTGATATACAGTGAAGCTTTTTGTGAGATGCACAAAGCATTATCCTTATTTTGAAGATATATGTGTACATGTACATTACGTACAGAAGGGACAGAAGTTTGTGGAGTTTAGAGGGAGACAAACAGGAGCATTTAAAGACCCGGAATGCTAAAGATTTACTGGAATTGTGACATATCTGTGCAAATGTGTAGTAGATAAGCATTATTATGACTGCTGATCACATAATCATTCAACCTTGCTATGCTAATTTCCATATCTGTGGTGGAAGTGGGATCTGTAATCCCCATTGAAACAGAGTGATTAGAATCAATTTTCATCCACTGATTTTAGACTGGAGTATTTGAATGTAATATATGAGTTTGTACTGAAGAATGAAGACTTTGAGGTCAGTGGGAGAACATCCTGGGAGGCTCTAGTATTATTGCAGAATTCTAGATTTGTGTCTCTCCATTCATTTGCAAAACCTACTATATTCTTTCCCACCCACTCAAGCACACATGAGAAGGGCACTGATAGCAGGCAGCAGCATGTATCACGATGAAGAACTGTAAATGAGCCCTTATTGACTCCAAAGATAAAGTTACTTGAATGGATCTAGGAACTTTTCATTAGAAACAGCATGTTAACCTGCATATATCTTTTTTGTGGTAGACTACAGTATTGCTAGTGAGTACCTTTTAAAATTAGGGGATGAGTTATAAGACTCTGTAAATGAAATACCCTGTTTCCCCGAAAATAAGACAGTGTCTTATATAAATTTTTGCTCCCAAAGATGCATTGGGTCTTATTTTCAGGGGATGACTTATTTTTCCATGAAGAAGAATTCACATTTATTGTTGAACAAAAAATGAACATTTATTATATACTGTACAGTAGTTGTCATCACAAACCAGCATAACTAGACAAACTGTGAATCCTATCAAGACTTTCTTGTTACTTCCATTATTTCCATGTACAACAATCTATGGGTACAGACTTTGCTAGGTCTTACTTTCAGCGAAGGCCTTATATTTAGCAATTTAGCAAAACCTCTACTAGGTCTTATTTTCAGGGGATGTCTTATTTTCGGGAAAACAAGGTATTATTGTTCAGGATGGGCTGTAAATCTCATATGCAGTATAACTGATACCTATATAAGACAATAGAATATTGGCACTGATCATATTTCCCTTCTGCCATCTTATTATTGGTGCAGTCTTACCCATTATGATGCACTCCAGAAGTGTATCACAGCTTCTGTTAATCCCAGCCAACACAATCATATCAGGGCTAGCTGGGCACAATCTGGTTGTGCCAGATTGGGCAAAGCTGCAGCAAACTTACATTTGCCAACTCATTTTCAGGTGTTGGTAGAAGGTGTCACCTGCCAGCATTGTCCTTTTCTGTGTGTAGGACAAAGAGGTCAGTTGTGATGAGGAGGTATAAGTGCACACAAATTCCACACCGAAACACATCAGTGTTCCGAACTGAGTGTAAGAACATTTACAGTCTCCCAGGACACTCCGTTGCTGACCTGAAAGCCACCACATCTCAGCAAGAACAAAGTTGAAAGAAAGATTCTAGTATGACATTGCTGAAATAGAATTCATCAGCAGATTTGTTAACATTCACTGAGATATATTCAACAAGAATAACAGATTTTTCTCCATCATCATCTGCAGATATGAAGCTATTACTGCAAAACTAGAAAGATGGTTTGTTCATAGGTTAACTGCAACCTCTTAAGGCCATTTTTTCTGTATGCAGTTGAGATTTGTATAGAAATGTCACTGTGGTTTTTGGTCCTCTTGTATTTTCTGTCTGCATAACTTCCTTCTCTCCATTTACCCATTGGCCCTCTCTTTCTGTATAGTATACAGATGTGGACCACAACTTCTACAATCCCCAGCTAACTTGGCCAGTGACATTGCAGATAGGAGATGCGTATAGGTGTCCAAAAATAACATTCCTATGCTCTTGGAGTAGTCAGACTTTGACTAAAGTAAATCTTTTACTTTTATGGTACAGCTGTTGATCTACAACAGGGGTCCCCAAACTAAGGCCCGGGGGCCGGATGCGGCCCTCCAAGGTCATTTACCTGGCCCCCGCCCTCATTTAGAATATATTTTATATAAGTTAATATTGTGCTATGCTAATAATATAATATATTTTATGTACATACAGTTGCTCTGAGTCCCCTTCGGGGTGAGAAGGGCAGAATATAAACGTAGTAAATAAATGTAGTAAATGAATAAATAAATCATTTTAGACTTAGGCTTGCCCGAAGTCTGAAATGACTTGAAGACACACAACAACAACAACAACAACAACAACAACAACAATCCTGATTAACTTGACTATCTCATTGGCCAGAAGCAGGCCCACACTTCCTA
This sequence comes from Anolis carolinensis, assembly GCF_035594765.1. Lineage (NCBI taxonomy): Eukaryota > Metazoa > Chordata > Lepidosauria > Squamata > Anolidae > Anolis > Anolis carolinensis. The sequence continues at coordinate 295,384,278 of NC_085842.1, forward strand.
TTGAAATCCTGATAGCTTTATGTTGGTTAAAATTGTTTTCATTTTTAAATATTGTATTGTTCTTTCATTGTTGTTGTTATTTTGCACAACAAATAAGACATGTGCAGTGTGCATAGGGATTTGTTCGTATTTCTTTTTCAAATGATAATTCGGCCCCTCAACAATCTGAAGGATTGTAGACCGGCCCCCTGCTTAAAAAGTTTGAGGACCCCTGATCTACAACTTCCAAAACCTTTTCCAGTGGTCATTGTGGGTAGGACTGCTGAAAGTCCAAATATCTGGAGGTCCAGTGGGGACTCTCCATTCTCCTTTAAAAGGCTCTTATGAACTGAGAACTACCAGTAGTGTTATAACTCTAATTAACATAGTAAAAATGTATAACCATTTCACCTGCTGTTATTCAGCATTCCAGACTTTCCATTATGTCTCCTCACTAGTTTTCCATTCCTCCCTCCCAACTCCATCACCAAATGAATATTTCATCAGCTGGTATTCTGTGACCACAGGTTGTTTGGGGAACAGTCTCACCCACTTTTTTCCTTTTAAAAAGAAACATAGCAAACCTCACAATTCCCTCAAAATGATTCCTTTTTCCATGTTCTCAATGATGCTGTTCTGGCTCTATAAACAGGACTATTCACTACCTGAACATCATAAACAGAAGGAATGACAAAAGTGTTTCATTTTTATGTAGTGCTTTTGAACACTCAGAGCTTTTTTGCATGCATTATCTTTGAAGTCTGGGTTAGACTCAGTATTACTAAAGTTGGGATGAATCATGTTCTTCTGTGCATTTCTTTTATCTCTTAGATGCTATTAATTTAGCATATTAATTTAGCATCTAGTATTGTGTAAACCAGTGATCCTCAGCCTGGAGTCTCCAGATGTTTTTTTGCCTTCAGCTCTCAGAAATCCCAACAGCTGGTAAACTGGCTGGGATTTCTGGAAGTTGTAGGCCAAAAACATCTGGGGACCCCAGGTTGGGAACCACTGGTATAAATATAAATTATTTTTGACTGTGTTTAAAATAAATTCTTATAGTAGCAGTGTACATATCTCATTAACTGTTAGCAAGAGAGGCCCAGGGCAGAATATTTAGTTTATTTATTTGATGAATTTATATCCTACCTTTCTCTGAGCATAGATCCAATAGTGTACCCAGTAGTTCTGTCCAATGTGAGAATACATTTGCAATCAAAGAGACAAAGGAGTGAAATTTATTATAGCATCACTAGTTTTGTAGCATTAAACATGGCCATTTGGTGTGAAGGGGATAAAAAGGTATTCGTCCAAAATCTATTTATGATTTTAAAAACTTTTTTTTTGCTTTGGAAGCTTTTGTAACAATGCTATACACACTTATCTACAAGTAAGCTCTGTTGAATGATATAGGATTTACTTCTAAGTAGACATCTATATAGTTGTACTTCCAGAATATTTATGTCATTGAAGAAATTGTAGCTTTTTGTTTCCTATTTATGTAAAGGTTAAAATATTTGACTCGCTTTTTGTATTAAATATGTTACATAACAGACCAGATTCTAATTCAAGACCAAAGCAATATTGCAAAATATTTTAATACTGGGCAAATATTTTGCACAAATGAAATTTAAAATCGCATTAAGTATATATTCTATATACAAAATAGAATAAGTATTTCGAGTATGCCAGCACTGAATTTGTTCTTGCGCAGGAATAGTATGTAATACCATCCAGTTACCCTTTGCAGGAAGGGGTATGATAGTCATGCTTTAATAGCAACTGAAGCTTGAATCAACAAGTCTATGTGAACCAGCTTGCAATGTGCCTTTGAAATCCTGATATCTACTCAGGGTGATTTATAGGCTTTTGCTCTGGCATGTGCATGCTGGGGCCCTACTGAGTTTGTTTGTTTTTGTGTTAGCTCCGTTACCTAGCACTCTATACAGCGGTGGCTAAAAAAAAAGTGACACAAAAAGAATTTAGCAGGAATACTTTCTCAAATTGGAGGGGCAAGTTAGGAGGAGGAGGAGAGCGCAATACTGCAGCTTCATTGCTCGCTGTTATAAATCCTACATATTTTTTTCTTTTTCTGAGATTTAAGTACATTTAAATTTGTTGTTTCATTTATGGCAATTCATACTTTGTTTCCTCTTATCAGGAGTGACTTGAAAAACTGCAAGTCGCTTCTCGTGTGAGAGAATTGCCCGTCTGCAAGGATGTTGTCCAGGGGTCGCCTGGATGTTTGATGTTTTACTGTCTTGTGGGAGGCTTCTCTCATGTCCCCACATGGGGAGCTGGAGCTGACCGAGGGGAGCTCACCCCGCTCTCTCCAGATTTGAACCACCAACCTATCAGTCAGCAATCCTGCCAGTGCAAGGGCTTAACCTATTACACCACTGGGCAATACTAATACAATCAGACCTCTCCATCGATGGAACAGATCCCATGATTTTTTATTTTTTTAAAAAGCTAGTTTAAAAAGCAAGCCTAGATTTTGCCATTTATATCAATAACATAATTTTACTATGTCATTGTATATAATGAGATTTGAGGTTTTGGTATCCATGGAAGGTCCTGGAAACAAAGGTTTGCCGTAGAAGTTATGTTAGCCTTTAAGAGTATTGTTGATCTCATGCATGATGTTGAAACTTCATGGAAGCATAACAGGTCTGGATTTCATTGGTATATGGATGTGAAACTCCTTAAAAATCCCATGTATTAAGAGCTCCATGGTGGAAGAAACTAGTTACTTTTGGTTCTGCACTATGTGAAGTAAGTGTCAAAGTATTTTGTTTGATAGAGCAGGGCTCGTATTTCGTCTTTAAGTACAGTTTTTAAAATTCCCACCTGATCATTGTAGTGATAGCTAGCTACCAAAAAGGCTACATTTGGTTCTTTTTAAAAAACACTGTTTCCCTGGTGATTAGGAGGTATACAGTATTCTGATACTGCAACATTAATCACAGATCTTCCATCACTCATTTATCACACATCGTTTGTAACCAGCAGAGTAATAATAGTACACAGTACTTGAAAAATATGCATTTATTTTGCCAAAATATTTACATTATGAAAATGTAAATATTTTTGGAAAATTCACTCTCCTTTTAGCGGATCTCTAATTTGCTGAAACGAAGAATTGTACTATCCCAAACAAAAAAGTTGAAAAGCACTATTCCATTTCTCCATCTTTTAGGTAAGATCCTGAGGCCAGTGGTTTCAAAAACAAAGCAAGAAAGCTAGTTGTTTTTGCTGAGCCTTAGTAACACTAAGAAAAGTGTCCAACTGTTCCCAAGTCATGAAAATGAATGACATTTCTACAAAAGTATTGTCCATAGTGTCACGAGGCCTCTGCTGGAAGAAAAAGCAACATCAAATAGCTCCATTTCATGTCTGTCTCCATTTCAAGTTTGGAGTTTATTGGAAAGAAAAAGGAGAAGTGTTGGCAAGACATGGACATTCATTGGTGGCATCAAGTTCAGAACCTAAGTTACATGCACATGGGAACATGTCGTATGAATGTTTAAAAAAAGCAACCCACACAATTTTGTATTTAAATTACTTTTCTTCTTGTAGCTGTTACTATTTATACTGCTGGAACTGACACTGAGGATGCTTCCTTGAGTTTGCAATAGCCTTCTTAAAAGAAGAGTCTTTTTCAATGTGAAACATGGGCTATGTTTTTCTATGCTGCTGAGATCATGAAATATTCATATGTGTTTGCTAATTAATGTTGTCAGTGATTGAATCCAACAAGGTCATCACTTAAGACCAGCACAGAGTAGTTGATTGAGTGGTGAACTGCTACTCAAGATCAGGTTTTGAATCTCTGCTTGGCTGTGGAAGTGCACTAAGTGACTTTGGGCAAGTCACACTGTCAGCTTCAGAGGAAGGCAAGGGCAAACCTATGAATAAATCCTTCTAAGAAAACTCTGTGATACATTCATAAATTATAGGTGAAGCAGCTTATTGTCTCCATATTGAAGTTTTAATACAACTAACAAAGTAGATATGTTCCTGTTCTTTAGTTGTTTTACAAAAACTTTGAATATGGAGAAAGAAATGCAAATGTTAATATGTTGTGTTCACTAAATAAAATAGAGGTGTATCCTAAATTATGTTGATTTTATAATGTTGTTTTTTTTGTTTCTATTAAGGAGAAATCATAGTTCCTATCTTTCTGCCTCCAAATTATGATTTTGGATCATAATTCAAGCAAAAATGAACCATGACTACCCACTAAAATTGTCTAGATTTCCCTGTTTTTTAATATTGGCTGCACTCAGTTTTTGGTATCTCTGTGCAGCCATTATTGTAGACTAGGCTTGGGCCCAGATCAATTTGACCGAAAGTGATTTGTAATTTTCAGTGGTCCATTTCATGTAATTCCCTGAAAACAGAACGGGGAGAAGGAAATCAAAAAGCTGGGCAAAACGGATCAAGAGAGCTGGTTTTATCGGCTACAGGAGTGGATGGAGTTAAGTCTGCATTATACCTGAGGCAGGGTCTTCCGTAAGGCTCCTGGAGAAGATCCTGCAGCATTTTTTCTCCCTTTCCTAGGCTCCTCCTCCAGTGAGGGCCCTGCTGGGAATTCACTATCCCAGAAACACTTGCATGGGGCGGGCATTGAAAAGTCCCTGAGTTCCTCTCAGAGCATGATGGGAGTTGAAGTTTTTCTCTCTCTCTGTTTCTCAGCCAATAAAAGACCTGGTTATGTCCATGCTCTGATTGGCTGAGAATGGACAAAACCGGCAACTACAATTCCCAGAACCCTCTCTTGCAGTTTATCTTATTTTTTAAAATGTTATGGTAAAAGATCAGTAAATTGGTGAATTGTTCTGAAACTAGGCAGACCTGCAGTTGTAAATGGGGTCTAAAACTGAGGTAGGTTTCATGCAGATAAGCCTTAAAACGATTGAGGATTGAGCCTTTAAAGTTTCCCATTGTAGCCAATGGGCCGAATCTTTGCTGAATGAAGCAGCAACACTCCACCCTATTCAAGTAACTTTCCGATAAATAGATTGAGGGATTAGCCAAAAATGGACCCCGAAATAGCATGCCTTTTGGCTGAATTGCAGAAGCCTTCTGTGGACCGGGTAGCTAAACAGCAGCAGTAATTTTGCCAGTGCTCCCATAATGAAAAAGGAGTTTCTCATTTCTTAAACCTTTTGTATGTATATTTTTGTTTACAGGAGTGGCTTTTACAGTGTTGTTTAAGGATTTCTCTTTGGTGTTTGCTTGAATCTTTTCCTAACCTTACTGTAGAACAGATACTGCTTTTTATCTGTTCTAGGAGTTGCTTTTGAGACTGTTAGCATTCTCCTGTCAAGGTCTAACGTCACTCATTCCACACAGGCTACTTCTGTTTCTCTTCACTTGCTTCTACATATTGCCTCAGGACTAACATCATCAGCAACTCTTAAATCTTGACCCTAAATGCCCTGGCTTCAAGAAGCTGCTCCTCACATTTCTAGTTTTTGCTGTGTTTTTAACATGGTGACTTTCCCTATCTTTCCATTTTATTTAAGTTCATTTTGCTTCCTTTGATAAAAGTGCTTGCATAGGCCTGCACTGCTATCTTAGTTTTGTTTTGTCCAGTGGTATCTCTTCGTAATGGAGTGACGCATCTCTTCATTGATAAAAGTTACTCTTATGAAATTCAGCCCTAAAAGAGAGTGGATGAAACTTTAAAGTAAAATATGTGTCTTTTCCAAATATGAGAATACCATTTTAGAAATTACTCAGTCCTATACAATTGCCAGATTGTTGTATTTGGATGGGTAAAACTAAGTTTAATACAACACAATAATGTTCATTGGGCAATTTTAGCAAGATTCCCTATTTCCCAAATTAAAGCTAATTTATGGAGTTGATGAGAAGAAAAGATGGCTTATTTGTAGAAATAGCAGGATGCAAGAGTGTGTAGTTCAGAAACAAACAGTAGAGTCAGCTGTTGATGGGAACAGATTGGATTTTCAAATTTGATTTTTAAATGAATGGGGCAGGGCCCAGCTTTAACCTTTATATCCATAATATTTCTGATTGCATTTAGTCATTTTCTCTTTCAGAAATATATAGTTGCCATTTCATCTAATGATGAAAAGCATTCTTGCTGTAAAACCTATAGACTACCTCTGGTATTGCAGGATTCAGTCCTCACTGACTTAAGCAATAGTTTTAACATTATTTATTACATTTTGTACTCTACCTATCCTCCAAGTGGCGGCTATACAGAACAGTCTCCCATTGAACTCAAAGGAGCACATCTTCCAAGAATCTCCCAGCCAGACACCAAACAAATCGAGACCTGCTTAATTACACCAGTGGTGGATATATTCTGTGCCTCCAAGCCATATTTTGAGCAATATAAAAAGCTCCTTTGAAGCTCATTGTGTCTGTAACTTTTAAAAGAAAGCATGAACAATTATTTTAATCCAAAAGTTATCACTAAGATTATACTCAACCAAAGTTGCCCTCATCACATTATTTCAGGCAAGGTTATGTTATTGAATAATTCTTACATTAGTTTCTGACTAATCCATGCATTGGTTTCTGAATTTGTATTCTTCCACATTTTGGTTTGATATAAGCTAGTTTAAGATTCAGGTGGTTTGTGATATTTTAGTAAATGAAAAAAAATGTTACAACTTAACATTTAGATTCTGATTTTTTGAGCCTAAATAGCTTTAGCTTTTCTGTAGTAACCACAACCTTTGTTCTTAGCGTCTGACTTTATTGATATTAAATTAGAAGAGCAGAGAAACAGTTACAGGCAGAAAGCCAGAAAATGTTATTTCCATGATTATCATTTCAGAAAAGTACTATATAACAAATTATCCTAACATCTGTTAAATAGCTTGTGGAAACGGCATCATTTGCCTTCTTAAGCTTTACTAACACAGTTCTGGAAGTAGAAGACTTCCCCAAAAATAAAAAAATAACCTGATGAGTTGTAGCCCTCTTGTGGTATCATTTGGATTTTTATTCCTCCCTCTGGTGATATTGTGAAATCACTTTATAATGTGATTGTAATTTGCAGGATGGTATAATAAATGGAGGGCTGAGTGAAAATGCTAAGTTTTCTCATTTAATTCTGTACTGCTATTTTTATTTTTTGTTGTCATTACTTTAAAAATAATGTTTAAACTTGTATAGGTATAGTTTTGCATGTTTATTGCAATCCTCATTGACAATCCTTTAAAAAAATAACTCAAAAGGCTCAAAAGGTCTATCAAATACAGTCACACTTGCTTATTCCCGATAGTGTGTGTGTGAACACACTGAAACATGGACTTTGGTGCACTAATAAACAAACATTCAGGGTGCAACTACACTCTCAAATTAATCCAGCTTGACTCTACTTTAATTTCTTTGAGTCGATGCAATGGAAACTGGATTAGTCCTCCAGTGTAGATGTACTTGTAAAATTAGTTTAATTACATTTTATATGGTCAGAGGTCAACTTTTCTTCCATCTACAATGAGGTTCCAAATTACTCTTGGGAGAAAACAAGAGCTTTTAAAGAAAATGTCAAGGTCTGCATCCACTTCAACAAATATAAGAGTGCTAAGTACTCACATAGAGAAAATATTCTGATAACTAAGCAATAAGGCAAATTATTATTTATGCCATACCTATTTAGTCTAGAGGTTACATCTTTTTGCTGTTCTCAAGAAATAAAGTCATACATTAAGCCTAAGTATAAATAGATCCTGATAGCCCATTAGGCAAAGTCTCACTCAGACATGAAATGTAAGCTTGAAGTTAAGACATAATGTCTGAGATACTCAGACCTTATGGCAGGGGTCCCCAAACTTTTAAAGCAGAGGGCCGGTCCACAATCCTTCAGACTGTGGAGGGGCCGAATTATCATTTGGAAAAAAAAAACCCCAACAAATTCCTATGCACACTGCACGTGTCTTATTTGTAGTGCAAAACAACAACAACAATGAAAGAACAATACAATATTTAAAAATGAAAACAATTGTAACCAACATAAACCCATCAGGATTTCAATGGGAAGTGTGGGCCTGCTTCTGGCCAATGAGATAGTCAAGTTAATTAGGGTTGTTGTTGTTGTTGTGTGCCTTCACTTAGGCTCAACTTTGGGTGAGCCTAAGTCTAAAATTTATTATTAATTTACTGCATTTATTTACTACATTTGTATCACACCCTTCTCACCCCAAAGGGGACTCAGAGTGGCTTACAAATTATATATACATACAATATATTATATTATTAGCATAGCACAATATTAGCATTATATATTACTATATTGAACTATACCACTATACTGTAATATTATTAGTAATATTATATGTAATATAGAATATATAATCAATATTATTATATGGTATTATTATTAGTGTTATATTGTATTACATTATAATATTATTATCAATATGATATGTATATACAATATATTATATTATAAAACTGTGGGCGGGGGCCAGGTAAATGACCTCGGAGGGCCGCATCCGGCCCCCGGGCATTAGTTTGGGGACCCCTGCCTTATGGCTTCCCAGTTTCCATTCCTCTGCATGCAGAAGGAGCAGATTGAAGGCATCAAGTTCAGCTTCAAAATTAACCAAACTTCTCTGTTACATTTGAACTAGAGGTGGTTGGAAGAAGGTATTTTAGATTTTGAAGTTAGTTAAGAATGGTTGCTTGAGGACCATAGCTCTTGCTAGTAAGTGTGATAGCTAGCTAGGGACATTAATGGTTATGCAGTCTATCAAATTTCCTTTCATGAAGGTGGATCTATTTTCCCAACTGGGTAATATCTAAGAGTTCAGCAAAACAACACATTGACAATCGAAACCTATCTCTTGGTCATCCTTTATAAAACATAAACAACTGAAAAGTGTGTTAATATAAAAAGGATTTAGTGAAGTAAGCCCTTCCCTCTGTCTTTGGCTTCTGCAAATTGTTCTTTCTTTCCGTGAGTGGAGAGACATGACTATACCGTTTAATTTTCAGCAAGCAGCAAGAATTATGTCTTAATTGTAAGCAGTTCTGGCAGTTCCGTGGCTGTTTGCTGGGCAGTATGAAACGTAACATTTTAAATGCAGAAAACAACTCTTACTAAATGGTTGGCAGTGCAACAAGACTTTTCAAAAAATACTTTGAAGTATCATTGTGCATCACTAGAGGGCAGTAAGTACAAACAAAAGGCATTGGAAGTGTTCTGAAATCTTCATCCACAAAAGCAATTGAGGCTCAATCCTATATACAAGATGACTTTAAAAGTCAATCCCATTAAGCCTAATAGTGCTTAATTTTGAGTGACTTTGAATAGGTTGTGCTTTATTGTTAGTTTAATGGCTGCAGGTTAATATGTGTTGGGTCTTCTCTGCCCCATTCTTCCTATAAGAATTCTCACATGAGAGCAGAATGCCCTAAAACAGTGGTTCTCAACCTGGGGTCCCCAGATGTTTTTGGCCTTCAACTCCCAGAAATTCTAACAGCTGGTAAACTGGTTGGGATTTCTGGGAGTTGTAGGCCAAAAACATCTTGGGACCCTGGGTTGAGAACCACTGCCCTAAAACTTCTCTTTTTTTACAGAAACATTTTAATGTCATGATGTTCACTGATAAGCTTTTTTGAATAAGAATGTTCCATAAGCTTGTGTTCTAGGACAAACATTAGTTAGGGTTAGGACACAGGCCTCCCATGAAAGTGAATAAAATACCAGAGAGAACATATCTCTAGCATGGCTCCATGTTCAACTTCTAGTGGACCATGAAGTCATGCTGACTATAGAATTTCATCAGAGGTCCTAGAGATTCATAGAGAGGTGTTCTCTCTAGGAATCGCTAGGTTTTCAAGTGTGAATCTGTGATCAGTACTATAGAGTCACACTGTAGGATCTAGAGATATCTATAGAGAATATTTTAATCAAATCCACCAAAGTCAAACCTGCAAATGTGGAAGGCCAACTGTATTCCATTAGCTAAAAGGCAGCTACTTCAAGCAAAATAAAATCTTGGAAACACGTATTGCAAGCAGTGACCAACAGTAATTATTAAAAACCTAGTAGAGCTAGCTATATACATACATACACACACACTCACACACAAATCAATGCTATTCTGTATTTCACTTATTTGTAAAAAGTTCTCACCAGATGAAATTTCTTCTGTGAGCAAATTTCCGTGGGCAGAGGTGAAGATAGTTTGGCTCTTAACTGTTTAGATGTTTTCAAAGAGATTTCCAGCACATCAGATCATAACCAAGTAGAGATCAACAACATGTGTTTATAAAACTGGATTACATGGTCCTGAAATCTGACTTTGGTACAGGAGAAGTTGGTTCATGGAGGCTAGTTGTAATTTAGGATAAGTACATTGTGTCCACTATTATTGTTATTGTCATTGAAAGATCTCAAGATTTCTTAGAACATAGCTTGAAACCAGAGGCAGAAACTGAAAAGCAGCCAATTACTAAACATTTGTACTTAACTATTTTCAAAAATGTATGACATTTGTTCTGCAGAGCTGTCTTTTTCTTAGTAATGTGTGTGTTTAGGGCTGTTGTTATTATTGAGTTTTAAGTTTGTCAAAAATACTTTTGGCACCAGAATCACATATATGTCTACTGAGTGGTAAATCCCGCTCTTAGTCAACTGTGTATAGGGTAGGACTGTAGCATATGTGAATATGTAGTTCAGATAGTTTAATCAACAAAATATTTTACGTCTAAGACATAAACATAATGTGCACAAAATAAACAAAATGGACTGTTTCATTTGCAGGATTCCTTGCTTTGCAATATGAAACTCATTTATTCCGTTCTTAATAAAGTATCAGATTTCATGTGCCTTTTCATCAACCTTCCCTTTGCCTGTCATGTTTTGTCATTTCTATCAACTGGTTCATGTTGTTCATTAGAGAAGAAATGACCTTCTTGAGGCAAATAGTTGTTCAGGACTACAATTGCATTAATCCCAAACCACTAAGTAAATAGTTGGGACTTGTGGGAATTATGTCCCAAAACACCAAGTGGGTACCAGATTTCCTACTTAAGGGTATGAGGATAAGCATTAGTGAATTTCAATATATTATGAGAGTTGTACTCCTAATAAAAATAAACAATTTAGAATGTGCTTTCATTACAGTTTAATTTCCACTAAATCCATTCTGGCGCTCTCCTTCAAAGGATCCAGAATCTAACTCTTAAGCAGTTGAATTGCTTCAACTAGAACCAATAGAGCTTGTAAACGAAATCTTGAGATTTTTTTTAGGACTAAATGCTGCCTTATTTTTTAAAGACTCTTGTGTGCAGGATCTAGGTCAGAGTCACAGAAAAGCTTCTCTGAGAAGATTGAACTACCACCCTTGTCTGCATATTCTTGGGACTTGTTGAGTTGTCCCTCATTGTTTTATTCTTGGGACCCCCATTATGTGATCTAACTCTGTCTCACACTATTAGGGAAATAAATCTGCATGTGGAATGGATGTTTCTTGCTGTTGGAGTCACCAATATAAGAAGTACAGTACCATATTTCTTTGAGTTTAATGCACACCTTTTTGACTAAATTACATCTCCAAAATTGGCTTCCTCTTGCCTCAGGATTGGAGCTGGGGAAGCAGCTGCCTCCACCTCAGCCAAAGAGGAAGACGAAGAGGAGGAGAAGGCGGTCAATGGAGGGAGGCGAGTGGGTACCGGAGGGCGAGAGATTGGGCAGGCAGACAGGAACCACCATTGAGCACATTAAATCACCAGCAAATCCCTTTTTTTGGTTTCTGAGGTTTCAAAATTGGGGTGTGCATTACATTCAATGGTGTACTAGACTAGAGTAAATACAATATTTTTTAAAAATTCAGAAATAATTTGACTCTGTTCTTGAAATTATAGAGTCTTGATGTTTTGGCTTGCTTTTGTACATACACCTATCCAAAATTGAAGAGAATTTCCAGAGCAATGGCTTGCTGCCTATCTGACAATGTGGCATCTTTTTAAAAAATACAATATTAAGGGGTGGAAGAGAAGCTCTGGATTTATCATGCACCAGCCACATTAGTGCTGCGGTCAGTGTGTTATGTCACTTTGTCCTTTGGACCAAAATTAATAAAAGTTTTGATGTGCATGCATACAAATCGGACTTCGAATGCATGTTTTAGGAATGGAAGGAACAGTAACTCTGTGGAAAGGAATTGAAATGAAACCTTTTTGTACAATGGCCTGAAAGTGATTGTTTGTAGTATATACACCAACTCTGCTGTTTGTTTTCATTTGTGCTAAAGAACCTGCAGTACTCTTTTGTTTTACTATAACTATCTTTACTGGCTGTCTTAATCCTTAATTTTAATATTCAATGCTGGATTTCTAGGACAGCTTCATGTAAATGGAGTGTGTTTAGGGGAAACAGAAAAATATTTGGATCTGCAATGTGTTTGGAGCAGGATCAGGAGTTAAATTGATGATTTGTTTCCTGAGTGGAAAGATGGCTGGAGAGAAAGAGTATAAATGTGATGGTTAAAACAGATGACCACTTTTAAAACAGATAACAGTTTTATCTTGGTTTGACTCAAATATAAATCATCACATTACATCCTTTATTTACACAAAATTGATCAGAGATACAGGAATATAATAGTTCTAAATAAACCTGAGCTGGGGGCTATAATGTACTCCTACCTTTCTCTTCAATAGTAGTCCTCTGTGATTTGTCCTTATCTCAAAACACAAAAGAAACTGTAGGTTGTATACATGTTCCATTATGTAAAATAACCCCCCCCCCCCCCATTAAATGGTTTTGGTTATTTTAGTTCAAACAAAAGCTGAAACCAAGGTTAAACACTTCTTGAACAAGTCTTAATTTTCATCCTTCCAAGTAGTATAAATCAGTATTTCTCAGACTATCAAGAGGGAGTTGACACCAGAATTACATTTAGTGTGGTTACAGGTGTTTCTTTCATTCCTGGAAACTGACTAGGAATTGGAAGCCAATGCCTGGAGGATCAGCTCCAGTGATCACCATTTTCAGTAGCAATACTATAAACCATATCATGCTTGCTATTACTCAAGCCTGCAAATGATAGCTTCAAGCTGGTTTGCAATCCTGGTATGGCGAGCAAACTCAAAACATGGTTTCTTAGAGTATAACAAACCATGTTTTGCATTACATTTTGCATTTTAAAGAGAAAGTAACTGAATCAGCATATTAAGGGAGGGGGCAGTATGTGAGTCTAATGCTTACTTATATGTTGCCATACCACGCCTTGGTCTTACATGTGAACCACCTATAATTTATACAAGCTTCTGAGATAATTGTGAAACATATTTTGATATCCTTAGAATCATCATCCTCTTCTGAATACTAGGTGATGATATTTATGCTTCATGAACCTGCACATTTAAATCTTTTTTTAAAATAGTTCCCGCACTTTGTATAGGTGCAGGTTATGAATTGGACACTCCCAACTTAAACAGACATTTTTGGCTTAAATCTTACTTAATGGAAATGGTTTTAGGTGGGCTGCAGTCTTTCATTCCTAGTTTCTAGAATGTGGTTTGGTGGATAAAAGGGCAAGCTTGCCTTATATGCCAGATAATTGCTCTGTAGATACATCCAAAGTCCTTGGAGCAGTCTGAAGAAGTACAATACAAGCACCAAGTATTTGGTTCAAAATCAGTTCCATTTTCATACTTTTATGTCTCGTATATTGTGGACCACCGTAATAGTTTTCACAAAGAAAAATGGAATATTTGCTGTTAGACATTTGTTTCCGATGTTTTGACTCTGAAGACGTTCATATTGGATGAAGAAATTCTCTGTTTGACATTATAAATGAATGATGCTGAAGTTAATGCGTCATACATTTGAACAAGTGAGATCCAATCCTGTCGAAAATATCTAGCACAATAAAGGTGCTGGTCTTTTAAGGCGCCGCAAGATTCTCTGTCGTGTTTGCTGCAGCACACTAACATGGCAATCCCTTTGTAAATTGATTCTGTTCATTATGACGCAAAGAGGGAAAGCTGCAGTGCTACAGCAACCTTTTCATTGACTACAGATTCTTTGTTCATACTGCTCTTTGTATGAATACCTGGTGTATATGTATATACCTGATATGAAATAGTATATACCAATCGACACACATAGGTGTTCCTTTCCATTTCTGTTGACATGATACTATATGTTTTTCTGTCTGTTACTGAGCTGACCAAAGGCTGTGTATACCTATTATAATAATTTATTACTTATTTGTACTGAGACTTTCTAGAAATGTAGCTGAAGAGTTTCACTTAAGAATTTGCTGAAATTTTTGTAAGGTCTTTCATCTCACTGGGCTGGATAGATAGATAGATAGATAGATAGATAGATAGATAGATAGATAGATAGATAGATAGATATGAGATAGATAAATAGAAAACATGTTCTTTTTAAAAGCACTGAATGGCTCTAAACTAATGTCATTTAGCCTGAAGAGAATATCAACTTCTGTCTGAATGGATTCAGTGAGCTACTCTCACTGAGCTAGGAAATGCCACTGACACACAGAAAAAGTTAAGCTAATTAATCACGTCTTCATTGAAGTAATGCTGCAGGGGAGCCATTATTAAATAGCAGTTAGCACAAAAGAAGAGAACTACTCTGTTCCCAAGAGATTTTCCCATGCTGTCCAATCAGAAACTAGCACACACATGTCACAGCCTTCTCTTCTGCTTTTATAAATTTTTGGATGGAATGTGATTGGCTCGTATCAGAAGTTTATGGGAGGGATTACTTGGCACTGGTTGTAGCCCCCTTATGTGGTAGGCTGTTGATAGAACAAGTATTTTCCAGCAGCTGAGCATCTTGACATCCATAATTCATCACGTCGTGGTGTTCTGGAAATATGCAGATATCAGCCCGCTCTTTAGATTTCTTTCCCTCTCCTGCAGTATGTCTTTGCAACCAACTCCTTGAATTCTACAGCATTTTGGAATTTTGAGAATGGCTCCTACATAATCCGGAGACCCCCAGCAAGTGGAGAACCAATTTAGACGTTCTTTTGTGTACCTAATTGCAGGGACGCTGTAGATCAGCAGAACTAAGAAACGAAATTCAATGCAAAGAATCCAGCATCCTTTTTCCTCCCTGTATCTCAGTAAGAGCCAAAGGACTGAAAGATTCTATTTTAAATTGATAATACTACAGAAAATCAAAAATGCCCGAAGCAAACTATTTGCTATCAGTGTCTTGGGGCTACATCAAGGTAGGAATGTTGTGGGCTTTTTTCCCTTTTAAATTGTATTTATTTTTCATGGAGCCATTAATTATGAGCTAGTATAATTGCAGAGCCAGATGTCAGCATCATGCCAGTAATTTGCACTGATTTGTTATCTTGTGAACCAAGAGCTGTATTGGTATATTAAAATAAAGTTAATGTGTAACTAACTTGAGTTAGAAGATATGCTGCTTATTTTGTTGTTAAATGTTCCTATGGTAAAGTTAGTAGCTCTTTGGAGAAGTTCAAGCTTGGACTGTATTACTGTAGTTATTTGAGAAAGGAGAGCTTAGTTAAAGGATATGCAAGGATACTGACTTAAAGAAGCATGCAATATGTATGATTTCAGCATGTATGATTTTAGTTCATACGTTTGTTTTTAATAAAAAAATATGTTTTCCTCTGTGTGATGCACAGCTAATATAGATTAAAGCCTTATCAAAAAATAATGTGTGGCTGTAAATGGTCATCTACCCAAGTGGTAGTGTGCTTTATAATGCAAATTTGGCAAAAATCAAAATTGATTTATAAGGCTTTTGTAAAATAAAATTAGATTAGTGCCTCTCTGGTTGTACTGAATGGTATATGCTGAAGCGTCCAGCGCTTAGTAAGCCTGGAGCACAACTCTGTTTCTACTCCCGCCCCTTACTCTTGGCCAGTTATTAATTATACATCTGTTTATTTGAATCATCTGCCTCCCTATATATATGTAGTGTATTAAATAATACTTAATCAAGCTATATAAGTATTCAGAATAATTACTTTGATCATCTTATGTTGGTCTATTTGCATCCAGATGGTTCAATATAATTGTCTTCAATGACAAAATAAACAATTCTGTGTGTTTAATATTGTCTTTAAATTGATAAAAATTGATTGGAAATAAGCAATTTATGTTGTCAACCATTTAAGTGTCAAAGATGCCACAATGACTCAGTAGGTTTTAAAGAATTTCTATCAACTCTCCTTTAAGAACCAATTTTCTCATATGCCTGCTTGATTTCATCACCCCCAAAGTAACTCTTGCTTTGATCTGGTTCAGTTACTAAGGGAACTTTGTTTCCAGGCTAGTTTAGGGAATAGATCTTTGTTGATAGTACTTTTACCAAAGCATATTTCCACTTAGCCAAGTAAAAGCTATTTATTTATTTATTTATTTATTATTTCCCACGTTCCTCTCTTAAATGAGACTCAAGGCAATGGTCAATATCCCTGTATCAATGGGGTTCATCCAGCATGCAGAAAGAGTCTAGTATGCATTGCTTTTGTGTGTAGTTCTTACATGCCAAAGGATGTTCAGCAATCTGCACATATTAGCAACATGACATAACCCCCCTGCACAGAGGGTTAGCAACATGAGATAATTCTAAGAAGTGGTAGGAAGAGATATTATGCTGTCAAATGCTAATGTAGATTAGACAGGAACATTATTCTCTGAAGGTCAATAGAGGCTTTGGACAAATTTGGTATCTTAGACAGGCCACTGAAATGGGAAATGCATATGTTTGGTTTTCTGAGCTGCTTAGAGGTGCAAAGTCAACAGAAGCATGGCTTTACAAATGTCAACAACAGGCGAAGGGCCACAGTTTCGTTTCAAGTATAGGAAATTATTGGGAATGGCAGCCAACAAGTAGGATGCTGTGTAAGAGAATCATTTATTTAGAGCATTGTGTTTCTATACATATTACTAATGAGGTTTTAGCATGTGTAATAAGAGCTTTGACAAATTAGATATAAAAAAAATGCTCTCAGTAGTGTACAAGCATATTAACATGCTAGTTTCATGACTGTTGTGAAGGGGAGTGGGTCCTTTTTGTATCAACCATCAATTTACCTATTGTTAGTCTCACATTCAGAAAAACAAAGTATTTACATCAGAACAGATGAATCTCTTTATAAATTCACATTTAAAATACTCTCCCCTGCAAGATCTGCTCCTGAAATAACTATTTTTCAAGGCTGCAAACTCTCATTTCTAAATTGATTAGACATCTGTTTTTTCTAGAACACATAATATTAAAAATAACACTTCAAAACCTATCTCTTACTTAAAGATCTATGTTTTTAAAATCCAAAGAAAACATCACAGACTGTATTGCAGTATTAATCCAAATTTTATTGCTAGTGTATTCCTTCCCTACATGCATTTTTAAATGGTTGGCTAAAACACTACACAGCTACAAGTCTACGGACAATTAGGAAGTTTGTGCACCTCAAGTTGTTAATGGAGCAAACAAGGTGTCATTTGGGTTAGCGTCACCCAGTGCAGGGAATGACCAGGAGCTCACATAGTCCCAGACTCTGCCATGGGGAGCCTATCGCTCCTCTCCCCCCCCCCCCCAGCAGCAGCCCCACCATGAATCAGCCAGGTGCTATGGTGCAAACAGGAAGAAAGGCCCATTGTCCACTCTTGCCACCTCAAGAAGTGTGGGAAGTACAGACTGGACTGCATGACTCCGTCAGAGCAAGGGAGTGTGCCCTCTCTGGGCATGCTAGTCATTTTGGTGTCACACCCTCTGATGAAGTCACCCAATGCATTCTGTACTTCCCACACACCCCTAGAAATGCCACTGTGAAGGAGATCCCACGTTTTTATAGTACTTCTGAAGCAGATGAAAATAACAGAGAACTATGCTGGATCATACTAAAAGCCTACTTATTATATTAATTGAAGTATCTTACTTTTTTCCCAGTATGGGACCCAAAGCAACCCAGCTTTTGGTTCTCACAGTGACCAACCAGATGCAATATGAAGCTCAAAAGCAAAAGGAGAACAGTAGCACTCAAGTCATCCATCTTGCTAACTTTTCCCAGCTATTGGTATTCAGAGGCATGCAGCATCTAAAGCTGAAGGTGATATATCACTGTCATGACTGGTGGCCGTTCGTAGTCTTATCCTTCATGAAACAGACTTATCCTCCATTTAACTGTGCAATCCTATTTGAGAGCAAGGCAGGATGTTAAATGAATAAATAAGCAAACAAACAATTCTGTTCTTTGCATATTTACTTTTAAATCTCAGAAAGACTGGTTTCAGATTAAAGTATGCACAGGATTGTGTTCATGTATACTTAATGTTTTGTTGATCATGCTGTTAGTACTCCTTGAATAATGGGGTTGGTATGAGCGTACCCTATCTAGGTCATTTTCTGTCTTCTTTCTCAATTTCTATTGTTTATTTATGGCACCCTTCCCCTGCATCTTATGATTCAGTGGAGCCAAGCATATGGCTCTCACACCATTCCCATTCTTTTTACATCTTTGTCAGTATTAAACAGGGCTTTTGCTGTGCACATTCAAGTCATTTCCAACTTATGTAGACCTTAAGGAATAAGATTTTCTTGGCAAGATAGGTCCAGTGGTGGTTAGTCATCATTTCCTACTAAAGCTAAAAGAGCATAATTTATCAAGTGAATTTCTATACTAGGGTATTTAGATCCTGGTCTCCCAGAGTCCTAATCGAATAATCAAACCACTGCTCCATACTGGCTCTCCAACAAGGCCATACTGGGATGGAACTGAGAGAAATGGGCAAGGATTGAGAGAGAAAGAACAGACATGAATGTGCAAATAGGGATATGTTTAGTTCAGCAGATGTACCTTTAAATGCAGATCATATTATATCTATCCCCTGTCCTTTTTCCTTGTGTGGAGAGTGGCAGTTCCACCATGAGACAAGCAGATCATGGTAGAAAGATGTCAGACATGAGGTTATAGAGATGTCATAGAGATGCTTTACCTTAGAATCATAGAGTTGGAAGAGACCACATTGGCCCCTGCCATGATTATATGGAACAGAATCACATCAATAACAATTGTCTTCTAGTGTCAAGAGTAATTCTTGCAAAGACTAGCATTAGCAAGAGAGATTCAGAACAACCTTCTTCTCAACCAAAGGCTAGTTTGAAGATTTGAGATCTTCTGCTGCCCAAACAAAAAAAAAAAAACTGGTATCCAGGTCACTAGAGTAGTGATGCTTGATCAAGTTTTTTGACTTATATAACAGCCTCAGAAGAACTTGTACTGTAGCAAGTTGGGAGTGTCTTTGTAAAACTCTGGCATAAATTCTCCATGTTGTCATAGTATTGATTTTGTAATACTTGAAATTTATACCACAGTTGTGGTTAGGACCAACATCAAGCAATTTCTGTCCCCAAGTCCTGGTGTAATCTCTGATCCATGTTTTCCCTTAGGGTCTTTCTAATTTGGCCTGACCATATTTAGCTTTCAAAATGACGTGAGATTGAATGTCGTATAATGCTGGATTTTTTCTTATACTTTCAAAACAGTTCCAGCTGAGGGTTAGCACATACATGTCGCTTGCTATGGCAGTGGTAAGGACACTCCTACCCATTGGCATACTGGATGACCCACTCCAGGGATGGGGGAAAACATACTGAGTTAAATGTCACAAGTACTATGATAGGAATGAGTATTATAAGGCTTTCCAAATATTGTGGGGCTCTTAAACTTATTTGTTATAATAATGTGTTGGCCAACAGATGTAGTAAATAACAATAGGATGATACAACACAACATTACTTAATACAAAGTTCTTCATTTTAGGTCATTTTTACCACTTCAACCCATGCTGGTCATCTTTCCCCAGACAAGGCTTAAATCATTTTTAACATCACTTGTGATATTCATGTTATCTGAGTTTGTTGTCCAGTGCAGATTTTACATCTAAAACCTGACTGAAGCATGACCTCTTTTAAGCCTTTTACCAAAACCCCCCCCCCCCCCCCAAAAAACCCATCATGCTTGTTATTTATATTATATTATATTATATTATATTATATTATATTATATTATATTATATTATATTTGCCACATGGGATATCATCCCAAGAGACAGGTAGAATCTGGTAGTATGAACATGGAATCTGTTTTTGTTTTGTCTTTAGCTTGCTAATTCAAAATATACATTTTATAGCAAGCTTTCTCTCCTTTTTCCTGAGCCTTTCTGATCTTACATTCTTCTAATTATGCTTTGTAGATCCTAGTGTTTTATCCTGGAGTTCCTTTGTATCTTTCAAGAAATGATGGGGGTTGCAGGCATTATTGCCTTCTCCCCTTTTATAAGATTACCAGAATTATTGGTGCCACAGTTTCGGATCAAAAGGTTTGGTACAAAAAAGGACATCCTGTGTTCTTGAAACAGGTTGAAAAGAGGTTCTTCAAATATAAATCTTGCATGAGTCTTTTCCTGGCCCTTGCTACCACTGAAATGTGGTTGATCAATGGTAAAAAACGCATTTACCTGCAAATGCACATAATTGGTAAAACAAGAGCTGTACTTCCAGAACTGCAACCCACTTTTAAAAATGTATTTTGCCCTCCCAGCATGTTTTAGTTTAAGGCAAAAATGGGCAGAGTTCATCTTGTAGGATACAAGCTATCTCTTGGGAACCATGTTGGAAGTCTTCAAAATTAAATAAATACATATAGTTCAGGGTACTATAATCAAGAATTATGTACATGTTAGATAGGCAGAACAGCATAGCAGTATCAATTGAAGGAAATTATACTGTCAGTTGATAACTGGAATAAGTGATTCCATGTCCAATTCAAACATATGGTATTGGATGGTTTGTACACACTCATTATTTTGTGAAAAGGCCACATCCACAAGTGCTTGGGCCCGCATGGATTGCTTTTAAAATGCCTTTTGTAAATGTTGTGGCTGAATTTAGATGCATAGATGGTACTGTTAGTGAGTAGATGAGAACTGTCAACCTTTTATGTGTGCCTTCCCACAAGATGCTTGAAATTGTTCAGGTGGGTTGAACTTTTCCAATTTAGGTGATGACTTGTATGATGATATGCAAATAAGAAACATGGTTTGAGATTCCGCGAACTCAAGAAAATTGTTGTTTTCTTTTGTAGAACAAAGGTAGGATGTGGGTATATTCAGTATAACAAACATCTCAGTGATTCATTTTTCTACAGTAACATCTAGTTAATTTGATGAGAACAGTGAAAGTGATTTAGAGTCATAGCTATGATGGGTTCTGATACATTTATATAAAATTGTTAAACTACTTTGATATTTTCCTTGAAAATCCTGTTTTACTCATTGTCATACCATTAAGCTGAAGAGTTATGGCTATTTAAAAACTTGAATACTCTTAAATAAAGGTTTGCATTTCACAGCTATTGACATAATGTTTTTCTTCTCTTTACAGTTCAAAAGAATGCTCAATCGAGAGCTAACCCACTTATCTGAAATGAGCCGATCGGGCAATCAGGTGTCTGAATATATATCCAACACATTTTTAGGTAAGCTTATAATGGTGAAAAGAAGTATTCTTTATGCTTTTTCCCATGTTTTTCATCCCTGTCCACTCCTCCTCATTAGAGCCACATGGAATGGTTAGAGAAATACATCTCTTTCCATATAATTTGGTTTGTAATATGTTCCCTGCATATACATATACATCATTATTAGTTAAGCAAAATGCAATACTTGTGTGTGGATTTACCTTTCCATATTGAACATAATCTTGTTTATTCTGAAAATTCAGTTTGTTTTGTTGCCTTTCAGTGAATGTTGTGTGAGCATGTGCATGTATTTTGTGTGACACTGCCATAAACAGATTGGCCTGGTTGTGGAGGAATTTGTTTCATCTGAGGTGGACACCCAGATCTGTACTAAGAAAAACATAATCCGGGACATGTCAATTATTGTGGTCACTGAAAAGGTTAGATTATTTGAGGTTCGTTGCTAATGCTCATTTTTAGAGCTTATCTTATCTTGCAAGGATCCTAATACTATACTGATCATTCCCTCTATTTTCAGCACTCAAGTGCAAGTGACATTTCTAATGTTGCAACAACCTCATTCACATGTACAGTGGTTCTCACTCTGTGGTTCCCCAGGTGTTTTGACCTACAACTCCCAGAAATCCTAGCCAGTTTACCAGCTGTCAGGATTTCTGGGAGTTGAAGGCCAAAAAATCTGGGGACCCACAGGTTAGGAACCACTGTGCTATAAAGAGGTGTTGATTCAAGTTCCACTGAACCTTATGTAGTTTGTTCCTCAATTGCTTGCTTGACCCTGCAGATAGCAGATCATTTCTAGTTTGTGCCATTTCTGCTAATTAGGCATACCTTACCTGTTAAATGGTGCATGAGCATCCAATTGTGTTATAATATTCTTAGAGTACTAATTAATATTTATACTACCTCCTTGCACAGCATTATGTTGCAATTGCCAATCTTCACAGCCTAAACAAAAGAATTCTTAATCATATTTAATTCATTTCCCAGCTTTCTGCACAGTCTGCTTGAAAAGTGGATGTAATAGGACCTACCAAATGACAATGTATTTTATTTATTTATTTATTTGCGACATTTATATACCGCCCTTCTCACCCCGAAGGGGACTCAGGGCGGTTTACAAGTATATATACATACAATATATTATATTATACAACTATATCGCAATATTATTAGTAATATTGCATGTAATATAAATATACAATTATAATAGTGAATTATAATTATTATTACATTACATCATAATATTATTATTAATATTACATGTATATACAATGTATTATAATATTAGTATAGTATAATATTATTATATATCAATGTAGTCCTTTTCAAAGAAATAATTTTATGCATGGAAGAGCAAGGGCAGGAGACTTGCAGAGTTGAGAAATGTGCACAGCACTGATCGTGTAAGCTGCTTGTTTTGAACAAAACCTTAGGAAATCCCTTGGAATTCCATGTCCTATCTAAAATCTTCCAGACAGACTCTTCCTTTTGCTTCAGTTCATCTGACAGCTTTACTTAAGAATCCTCC
Organism: Anolis carolinensis; assembly: GCF_035594765.1. Taxonomy (NCBI): domain Eukaryota; kingdom Metazoa; phylum Chordata; class Lepidosauria; order Squamata; family Anolidae; genus Anolis; species Anolis carolinensis. The sequence continues at coordinate 295,407,288 of NC_085842.1, forward strand.
CTTTTGATGGCTCTAAACTTTGTGCATATGACTGAAGCCATAAACATCAAGGGGCACATATGAGTCATTATGCTTCAGCTACTGTTGGTTTTCTTCAGTTCAAGTGCTTTCCCCATCCTCCCAGTTTTCTTTAATTGGTGATCGGAGGGAAGCAAGAAAGGAATAGGAGGGTTTGAATGCCTTTGGCAAAAAGTTGGTGACATTTTCACTTATTAGCAGTGATCTGATCTAGATTTTTTGCTGTTCCAGTATGTACTAGTCTGTTTTTGGAGAAAAAAACTGAATAAAGGTATAGCTGAAGTGTTATAGCACACCCCTTTAGAGTCAATATACACTGTTACAGTGTACAAATAAGTGTATCTACCCTCTCCTTAAGTCTTCTTGATCTGCATTCTGATTTCTATGTGTTGCAGAGGATGAATTAAGAGAGCCATGAAACAGGAGCAATGACTTACCCATGTTGACTGTACATCTTTTAAAGGCTTGAGAGAATGCATGTCAGTATCTGTAAGGACAAACCTAAATATATTAGAGGATGATTTTGTCTCTGGTCAATTTTGCCATGGCAGGACTGGAGAAGGTGAATATTGAGTTCAATTCCTGATTGTTATTTTGCACCAGATGTTTGGGTTGCAAAAGATTCAAGATCAGTTTCCTAGTTTCTGTCCAGATGTTACTTTTCCCTGACACATCTGTATATTGTGTCCTTGGGAATGGTGTTCGGATTTTTATGCTATCCTTCAGTTGTCATTACCATACAAAGAAGCTGGATCTCTACCACAATGCTACTCAGAATTGTGGTCCCTGAACCAGTGCCAGTCCCTGAGCCCACAGTTCCTGGGTAGTTTCCAGGAATAAAAGAAACAACTGTAGCCAATTGGCACAACAAATATGATGCAGGCCCCTAACACACTGTGGAAAAATTTGTTCTTTAGATTAAATTTTTGGCACCGTGATTGTTTTAATGTTCTTTTTCCACTTTACTCTTGATTTTTGATGTTAGTAAGTTATGATCTATATCATAATCTGCTGGAATTATTGTTGTAGAATATGGAGCTTCTCTATCTTCTCCTTCAGGTTCAGTGATTCTTAAACTTTGAGCCTCCAGAACTATTTGACTTCGGTTCCTACAGTATCTGACCTTTGACTTAACTAGCTGGGCTTTTGTGAGCTGAAAGATCAGTGTTTGAAAATTACTGGCCTATCTGACTTCTGTATTGTTTGTCTGTTAATGTCCAACATATACAATTGGGATTTCGGTTGCCTGAAAAATGTGTTTGCAATGTTGGCCTCGTAGTGGCAGAATTCAAAGACATAGCCAAGTTTGTCTGGATCAGTAGTAAATGAGATAAAAAAAGTTAGTGGCATAAGCTTTTGTTGATGCATTTGATGAAGTAGACTGAGTCTCATACAAGCGACTTCTTTCTCTCAGGCTCAAAAATGTTACAAAATCTCTTTGTATGTTGGCTTCAAAACATTTGATAAGCCTCTCTTTAGCTCCACTTCTTGATCCTAAGCCAAATTCTCCTAGTTCTGCTCTGTTTCAAGTTTTTCCATTCCAATCACCTATGACTGTCAATCTGTCTTAATTTGGCATGTGATCAGTTTCTTTCTGAATGCCAGCATAGAATCTTTTGAATTCTTTCCTTTCTGCCTCTGCAGTTATAGAATATATTTGGATTCTGGTAATACTGATACATTTTCTATGCAGTCTAATTGGTAGTATTTTGTAAAAGTGTACATTATAGCCCTTGAGTGTTTTCCTTGTTCACCTTGTGATTAAGGCCACCCTCTCTTCTCAGACTCCCATTTATAGATTAAAATACTATACAGTTGTCTGGTTATCAACCATTATGTTCTGCAAGAAATGGAGAATGAGTTAATAATTCTTCCTTGTCTATGTAAAATATGTAAACAAGCATGTAAATACATTTGTCTTTCTTCAAACTGTACTTTCCATAAAATAATCATGTCAGCTGTTGTTCACATTTTTAGTAGAACAATCCATTGTCTCATGCTACATATTAAAAGGCTCACTGAAACACTTTTGGATTTTGATGGGTTGTCATACACTGTCCCTCTCTTTTAAATAAAAAGAGGGGAAAATAATTTAATTCTCTTCATTCACTGCATTTCCTCCGTTTAGAATTGTTCAAGACAAGAGTGGTTCTCAAAATTGTTTGAGAAAGTAATATATGGCAAAATTGTGACTCATAAATAAATCTGAGCCCTTGCTGTATATCCTATCGCGTGAAAATTCTTTTCATTTTCGTGTTAGTAAAATGCATGTTTTTTTGCATGTGACCAAATCTTGTTTTCTGTTTCTATTAAAGACATCAAATTAAATTTATTTGGCAACTATCCTAATTCTGTCATTCTGCAGCAACACAAATGCTAGTTTGCTGTCTAGCATCTAAAGCAAAATCCACTTCTGGGAAAAGAAAAGAAGCCATATAGCAATTTTCTATTCTATTCCTTTCAGCATAATGTCCAAATGTTTGGAATGAACACCTGAAACAAAATCTTCAGTGCTTTCAAATATTTTCACCACATAATTTCAGTTATAGTGTTAGTGTAGAGACAGTGATAGTATGATAGATTGGCTCTGGGGAATGGGAGACTCTGGGTTCAAATCCATGTGAATGTATAACAGTTAGTGGCTTCTTCACTCATTCATTCATAATATTCATAATGTTTTATTTTGATAAAAATGATGTGGAAATCACTATAAATATATAAATGTAAATATAAATTCAGAATAAGTGATTTGTTTAAAGCCATGGAAAATGGGTGGTTAGGTGTGGGTTTTGAAGCTACATTTTTATCTAGCCTATGGCTTTTTGTCATCCTACCCCCTTCTTTTAACTTGCAGATTAATTTGAGGGATGTTTTGGGAAAGGCCGTGCTTTATTTGATACTGAATTTTTCCCCAGGATATGTCTAATATACAAAATATTACAGATTTTAATTCCTTTTTTTTAAAGACAAACAACATGAAGTGGAAATTCCATCCCCAACACAGAAGGAGAAAGAAAAGAAGAAACGGCCCATGTCTCAGATCAGTGGGGTAAAGAAATTGATGCACAGCTCCAGTTTAACCAATTCCAGCATCCCCAAATTTGGAGTCAAAACTGACCAAGAAGATATTCTAGCCAAGGTATGAGCCATGCCTCTGTTGGCTTTTTATCTACAGTAGAGTCTCGCTTTTCCAACCTTTGCTTATCCAATGTTCTATATTATCCAGCGCAATCTACCTTTTAGTAGTCAATGTTTTTATAGTCAATGTTTTCAATACACTCAGATATTTTGGCACTAAATTCGTAAATACAGTAATCACTACATAACATTACCATGTATTGAACTCTTTTTCTGTTAATTTGTTTTAAAACATGATGTTTTGGTGCTTAATTTTTAAAATCATATGGTAATTTGATGTTTAATAGGCTTTTCCTTAATCCCTCATTATCCAACATTTTCACTTATCCAACATTCTGCTGGCCCGTTTATGTTGGATAACTGAGACTCTATTGTATATCTCAGCAGAATGTCATGAAATGGTGTTAGATCATATTAATAGCTTCTAATATAGTAGTTGTTGAAACTGCACTTGTGGAGTAAAATAAATAACTACTCTTAATAGTTGTATTTTGAGGGAAGAGATTTTCTTCCCATTTAAAGTCTCAAAATTGATTTCTGAGGAGGCCAATATGAATGAGTTTAGATAGCCACCATGCATTGTTGTTGTTCCACGTAAAACTTCTTGGAAAATAAGGTGATTAATTCTTTTTCTGTTTGATTTCATACTAGGAACTAGAAGATGTCAATAAATGGGGCCTCCAGGTGTTTAAAATTGCTGAATTTTCTGGTAATCGACCTTTGACAGTCATCATGTACACCATTTTCCAGGTAGGTTTAATAGGAGGTAGCTTTTCATTTTTGCCTTTTTGTACCTCTTGACTGAATTTTAAGTATGCTTCTCCCTCTCTTTAATTTCAGGAACGGGAGTTATTAAAAACATTTAAAATTCAACCAGACATGTTAATAACTTATTTGATGACACTGGAAGACCATTATCATGCAGATGTGGCATATCATAATAACATACACGCTGCAGATGTTGTACAGTCTACACATGTGCTGCTGTCAACCCCAGCTTTGGAGGTAAGTCCACAGCAAAGAAAATAGATATGCAAACTTGTAGCATAAAGCACACAACCATAAATATGAAATGCAGAAGGTATATTTATGTCTATGATGGACAATATACTAATATACAGTCATTTTTGGGATACTCCAGTATAGAAAAAAGAAAATGCACATTTTCCACTTCTTGATTTATATTTGATTTGTTTCCTTGGTAGTCATGTTTATACAAATAAGAAAAACTGAAAAACTAACATAGCTATGTTTTATTTTGAATAGAATTTGTGTATCAACAATAGCAAAGTGAGCATTAGAGTCACTAGATCAATTGTAGTGATTCAGTTTTGTAGCTGAATATGAGAACTCCAGTTTAAACAGGGTAAAACTTAAACTGTCTTATCTGCACTTTAAAAGGCCGAAAGAAATTTCTGCCTAAAAATAAGTAAATGACAGACTAAATTGTATTTTAGTCTTGTTAGTAAACACTTTACTTATTCTCTGAGAATGGATGTGAGACTATTCATGGCCAGGAAACAAATGCCTTTGACAAGGTTTCCTGATAGCATCATGAGATGACATTTGGTTACTATTAAGAGCATATATGTTTAGGGTAAAGATTTGGCTTCTGTTTGACGTTCAGATTGTGAAATTGTAGATAAAGAAATACTTTCCCTTTATGGGATAATTCTACTCCTGGCTTCTAACTATGCTTCCTAAAGTTCATTCCCAGTAACTGAGCTTGATTTGAGGAATAAAAGTTATTTAAAAATTCAAAATATATGGTAAGTCATTATCATAAAGGCTTTCCCAAACATAACTGTTTTGATTCTTGAGAAGAAACAAAAATGATAGTTAGTTATACATTATCTTTATGAAACAAACCCAAATGCCAGAAGATGTGCAAACATCTGGGTTCCACAGAAGATAATTCACTTTACTGGCATTTTGCTTGGTCTGAATAATGATATTGAACCAAATCTTTTGTAATCTTGGGCTTTAATCATCGCTCTAACGGGGAGAGGTAAATATAGGTAGATCTGTGTTAAGTACTTCAACAAGGGAGTCGATGCACTTCTCTTTCATTAAAAAGTGTTCTTCTTGTAATCTCTTTCAGCCTGTCATTTATTCCAATGTTTCCCTCCTCTTTCACTCAGGCGGTTTTCACAGACCTGGAGATTCTGGCCGCTATTTTTGCCAGTGCAATACATGATGTGGACCACCCTGGGGTTTCAAACCAATTCCTTATCAACACAAGTAAGTGTGATTTATTTGTAGCAACACTTGACAGCCCACTGTGTACTTGGAGTACTATGTGCAGAAAACAATTGAGTAAATTCTTTGGCTCCCTTTACATCTTTTTAGATTTAGTCAGCTTCTTCCTGCTTTCTTTTGCCATCGAGGATAGGTGTTAGCCAGCACTTTGGATAATGGGGGCTGAAGGGTTTTCTGCTCACCCTCACTTCATTTAAATCATTATTTACTGTAGGTTTGTTGGTTTGTTTTACATTGCTAAATAACATGGTCAGGGTGCAGGCTGTGAGTAGAGAATTACAAATGAAAATCATAACAACTGTAGAATTAACACAGTTTGACACCACTTTAGCTGCCATGGTTCAATGGGATGTGGCAGTAAAAGTAGATGCACCCTCATACAGCTTACATAGCTGAAGGTTTTTCTATTTAAAAAGGAAGATATTTGTTCACATAAAAAGCTAGTATGACCAAGAAAAGAGTGATAGTATAGCTTTCACCTTAACATGGTAGTTTTCTATATGCAGGCATTTTTTCCCTAAGTGGTCGGGCATTGAACCATGTGAAGCCCCCATTCTGCAGTTTGCACTGGCGACTGCCTAAACGCATCTTTAGCAGCCACACAAACATACCCATCCAGAGCATCTAGCATCCCATTGAGCCAGTGATAGGATGTCAAAACTCACAAAATATCCTTATATAAAAGAACACTTCCAAATCTGACTCAGCCCAAATCCTATATCATATTCCAATCTATTTCTGTGTATATAAGGTTTTTATAATAGTTTTTAATAGTTTTTAAAAACCCTCTTATTCCTTCTTTTAAAATAACATTTAAAAATACAAAAAAAGTACAACTTAAAGATGCTATAATATAATCCTTCCATGTGGGAGGTTGTTTTTCTAAGAAGATATTTTTGTATTCTTTTGATGGTTAAACCTGTCAGATATGATTATTAAATAAAAGGGCTTTCATTGACAAAGAACGTCTTGTTTCTCTTCTATGAAGCTGTGTCTTTGGGAAAAAAAGAGCAAGAGAGGATTTGCTGGCTCACGTGTTTGGTACAGGAGAGTGAGACTGCAGCAGAATAAATTGAAGGAGTAGAGCTTCTGCAGTCCTGTTGAGCCGCAGGGACTTTATGGCTGAACTTAAAAAAATTAAATAAAAGGACAGTCAGTTCAGCAGACAGATGCACAACTAGTTTTAGGACGTGGAAAGTATAATAAATAGAAATTAAGGTCAGCAAATGACAAATAGCATTTCATCCCAGAGCATCTAGACCAGTTTGTGGGAATGAACTCCAGCTGTATGTTTTTCTCCAAGTGCCTCATTAAGGGAACCTAAGTAAACGCAAGATGACTGTTTTGTGTTTCTTTCTGTGGCTGTTCCAAGATGTCGTACATGAGCTCTACTTGATTTCTTGGCTGTGTACAGACTTGAGATAAACACATGCTCTTCTTTGTAGAGATTTGAATTTGGATAGTAAATACCTTTGCTCTTGCAGTTCTTGGCAGCAGTAAGCAGTGGTAAACTAGGAATTACCTTTGGGGACAGGCGACATAAGGAAAGGGACGCACGCACAACATGATACAAGAGTAGGCTCTTGTCTAAAGGTTATGTCTAAATGTTGCCTGGAAGGTCTACATAAAAATACTCATATAACTGTGGAGGTGAGATACTCCAGTGAAAAGATGTCTAACATAGATTTACAAGGAACTAATTACAGTGCATTCCCCTGAAACTACAATAAAGAAACAAGTTGGCCATTTTATGCACTTGGCTCCAGAGCTTTACAAACATGTCATTGCCAGAAATGGAGAGAGGAAGACCTCTCCTCCTTCTGACATGGTGTACGTGCACCCGCATGTTTATCAAATTTCATTAGTTGATGCCGTCTTCTTGCTCTTCCAATCCTGCAAAACCCCTTTCTTCTGGAGAACAGTGCAGCCAAATGTTTCTGGAAATGTCTAAGCCTTGTTTTGTCCTGTCCTTCCCATTTGACACATGCCAGCTGTCATACCACAGAAAGGGACATGTGCCCAAGGCTGCTGAAGAGATGCACTGTGTTATTCCAAATATTTCAGTTTATAAATTGAATGTTTTAGATGCCTTAAAGATGTGAAGAGTTAGAAGCAAAATATTTGTGAAGGGGAAAGGGAGTGCAGGATTTCTTAACACTGTTCCCTTCAACTGTTCTGCAGACTCTGAACTTGCCTTGATGTACAATGATTCATCAGTCCTGGAAAACCATCACTTAGCTGTGGGCTTCAAGTTATTGCAGGAGGAGAACTGTGACATTTTCCAGAATTTGACAAAAAAGCAGAGGCAATCATTGAGAAAGATGGTCATCGACATTGTGAGTTGCTATTTGAGCTTATTCCTCTATTTCTGCAATGTATGCAGCTTACCTCTGCTAAGATCAGTTACAGATAAATCTTTATGATTGATTGCATAGTATTTTAAACCCTAAGCAACACATAATAGAAAAGCAGTGCATCTCTCACTTTTTATTAATTGGACAGATTCTTAGCAACTTGTCTATGTAGTAGCTCAGAGTAATTTCATACCACATGAACTTGTTATGCATTTCACCTTCTCTTTTGAAAAATGTGCTGCTCCATGAGCCAAATCTGCCATCAAGTGCAAGTGTCCTCAACAGAGTGGCTATTCCTAGATCTTGTCCCTTTTGATTCATACGATTTATGTAGTTGAGGTCTCTACAGAGTCTCTTTGCTAGGATAGTGTTCTTTGTTATGTTAGGTGAAAATCCATATCACTTCATACTAAATTCAGTCTGTAGACAATTTTTATGACCTATCCCTTTCTCTCCTTCTTCAAGGTGCTAGCAACAGATATGTCTAAGCATATGAATCTATTAGCTGATTTGAAAACAATGGTTGAAACCAAGAAAGTGACAAGCTCTGGAGTTCTACTTCTTGATAATTATTCAGACAGGATTCAGGTAAGATGCTCTTTGCTGTAAGCCTAAGCCTGGATTCAGTTGAGAATTCCAACTGGTGTAGAGTCAATAAATGTAATTTACATTAATGCTAATTTAATCCAGTGGGTTTACTCTGTTTGAGATTAGCAATTAGTTTTGGGCCATTAATTCTCTCTCTGTTCAGTCATGCACATTTCAATAGACCTGTATGTTTCGAGGTCTGAAATAGTAGCCATTTCTGCTGGCACTAATCATCTCTCCCAAGTATCATTTTTGCCTGTTAGTTGTGTTTTGTATTTAGCATTGCATTCTGTCAGTCATTAGATTACTTTCCTGCACTTGGGAACATCCAGGTGATGTTTACTGATGAACCCTCACATTTCTTTCAAGCAGATTTGTCTTGCACTTAAAACATTTTTGGACTTTTAGAGGCAGAAGCTACAGATGTGAAATAACTAGAAGGCTATTAATGTCAGTGTGAAAAACACATAGCACACCATCACTTTGCTGTTCAAAATAAACCTTACACTCAATGTATTTTTGTGATTCTGTTTTCACGCCCACCAAATGTGCAAATGGAAAAAGCCATTTATCTCCAACAGAATAAGACAAGTTCTCACAATAGATTTTTCTCCCTCTTGTCTGTGTTAGGTTCTACAAAATATGGTACACTGTGCAGATCTAAGCAATCCAACGAAGCCACTCCAGCTGTATCGCCAGTGGACAGATAGAATAATGGAAGAGTTCTTCCGACAGGGAGATCGAGAAAGAGAGAGGGGCATGGAGATAAGTCCCATGTGTGATAAGCACAATGCATCAGTAGAAAAATCACAGGTAATTATTTAATGCAGAGTGGGTTGATAGATTAGTTAATAAATCTGTTGCGTAAAAATGAAAGGAAGATACAAACTAGAATTCTGAACCATTACAATATAAATAAATGAAGTTATATTTTGGAAGGCAAATCAAGTAGCTTTCTTTACAATGATGTAGGATCCATGGTTATAGTCACCACCTCACTACTAGCAAATATATGTTGTTCTGGTTGGCGAACATAATGAGAATGCCTACCTTTCCTCTGTGCCTGGGGAATAGTGGGGATCCTTTGTGATGTAGGACAGATGGGAGGAACTTTCCTTAATAATGCACTGAACCTTAGAGACATCTGAAGTTTTTTGTTTCTTTGTTAGAAGAAACAAAAAACTTTTCTTGTTGGGCAAAATGCATTGAGGGCAAATGCCAGTATCACTCCTCAGGTGTTGTGAGCAGAGTTTACTCTCTGCAGTTATGCTTGATCTCTTGTTCATTTTAGTTGCTGGTTCCATCTAAAGTAGATCAATCAGTGAGAACCTTGCTTAGACTTTATTTATTCACTTAATCTCCTCTACATGAGACTAGTAGTTGAATTTCCCTTTTGTCATCTTATGGGGTGGAGGAATACATTCATGATGGTGGTGGGGTGGAAATAGGTATTGTTTATCTATGGCAGTGATCTGAGAGATAGAACACAGCAGGCTGAAGGAAAGATTTCAGAATACCTCTGTTGGGCCCGAGTTTCTTTCAGTTAATTTTAATAGATAGATTTGCAAAATGTATTCCTGCATCATTGGCAATAACACCCCCTCTAATTTTCATTGTCACAGGTGGGCTTTATAGACTACATTGTTCACCCTCTCTGGGAGACATGGGCAGACCTTGTACACCCAGATGCCCAGGACATCTTGGACACATTGGAGGACAATCGTGAATGGTATCAGAGCACAATCCCTCAGAGTCCTTCTCCTGCCCCGGATGACCAAGAGGAGGGCAGGCAGGGTCAAACCGACAAATTCCAGTTTGAACTAACACTGGAGGAAGATGGCGAATCAGATACAGAAAAGGATAGTGGAAGTCAAGTGGAAGAAGATACCAGCTGTAGTGACTCCAAGACTCTTTGCACCCAAGACTCAGAATCCACTGAAATTCCACTTGATGAACAAGTGGGAGGGGAAGTGGAGGAGGAGGAAGAGGAGGAGCAGAGCCAAACAGAACATTGTGTGCAAGAAGAACATTCTCCTGATACGTAACAGTATGATGGCTCTGTCACTCCCTTTGATCCTTTCTCTAACTTTCTCTCTTTTTAAAAATTGAAAAATGGTTTCCCAAGTGCATGTCACACGGCACAACCATGGTCACGCCTCACTGTCATCTGCCAGAGATGTTTGTTGATCAAAAACTGACTTGATTATTCAGTTTGGCACTCAGGAATATTGTAGCCAGAATTGTTCATCTCCATGGCATCAGAGAGCAAAGGAAAACACCTGCAAAGAACAGTGTAATAAGAGTTCAACTTGGCAGATACGATCAGAGTGTGTGTCTACTCCAAGATGTTTTTCAAAAGGAGTAAAAGCTGGTCCAAAGCTAGTGTGTGTGCGTGTGTATGTATATGCGTGTGTGTGCGTGTGTGTTTTGTATTGGATTTTAATTTTCATGAGAGAGGCAATTTGTAGCATACATCATCAGAATCTACAGAAAGTGGCCAGCAAGTGAATCAAGATTTCTAGTGGGGGAAAATGCAACATGAATCTGTTACCAGTAGGAAGATAAAGCTGTGGAAATCGCATAATTTTCTAAATTTCAAGTCTTCCTGACACACGACTGAAAAAAGTGTAGCTCAGTGGGTTGCACTGACATCTGCATTTTGTATAATATGTAAAATTGAAATCTTTTTGTAGAGTTTACTTTTATTATTAAATGTATTGAGGTATTATATTTAAAAGAATGCAGCACCCTCAGAAATTCATCTGCCACTGGTTCCTTCTTCTCCCCCTCCCCATCCAAAGAGTAACTTGCAAGTTCTTAGTACAAATATATGCTACACTGGATAAATTGAATTTTATATTTGTTTGCACTTAGATTTTATAGCAATTCATTCAAAAATTATTGTTTTTGTAGACCAATTCAAACCAAATTGTTGTTTTCAAGTCTATCCCTCCCGATCCTTGTGTGTTTCAGAAACAATTTTATTGGCATTCATTTTTGGCTCCCCTCCCCACTCTCAAATGTTCTAAGATCAGCAATATATCATTGTCCTTCTAGATGACTTAGACCTTCAGACCTAGCCTTTATTGATTTAGGCTTTACTGTGCTCAAACTTAAATTCCCTCTTTTCTAAAATATAGTGGACCACTAGAGTAGCAGCTGTTTCAAACATGACTGAAATCCACTTGTGGATTGTTGGAGCCCTAAAAAGTGAGCAGCACGTTCTCTGCAGTAGATTGAATGAGTTCTAGATGGTGGAAGAGAGATGACAAAATGACAGGCACTATCAAAAGTTGGTTGGAACTCTTTCTAGAGCTGGAATTTGCAAGCCACTATGACTGACTTTCTCACTATAAGTGCAGATCTTTTTATTTGCAGTCATTTCCATAAGGCTGTTTTGGGTTGTGTATATGATCTGCCCCAAAGACTGACAGTGTCAAAAAACAAAAAGTTAACATGAGACCATACAGACTGTTGTGATAACAGAGCACTACAAGCTACACTTGAACAGGAATTAAGACGAGTATCTTCAAATGATGTGCAATGGAATTTTTGTTGTGTTTTGTTAAAAATAGTCTGAGCCGTTTTCCCCAATATCCCAGTTTCATTTTGTCATCCTCACAACACTCTTACTCTTTTTTACACACAGTTAAATGCCACTCCCTTCAGTGGAGCTGACTCTCTAGCAGGTGTCCTTTTTTGTAAGATTTGAGCAGGAGACCAATTTAGATAATTTAGATTTATCAGAATTGCTTTTGATCTTCATTACAGCAAGATTTTTTAAAAGAAAAAATTATAAACATCTGACAGCATCATGTGGAAAACAGACTTTTGTCCATTTACTGATTGGATTCTTAAAGTGTTATCCCACCCCAAATTATATGCTGCCCTGTTATGAAGTTGTATCTCCAATTGAACAATGAAGGGTGCAAAATAGATTGCCCTGTAAAACTGATGTAGAATTACAGAGTTGGAAGAGAAATGTTGAAGACAAAGCATTTGTACAGTCACGCATAGGCTGCCATCTGCTACAGAACTGTATGCCATAAAAGTTAACGATTTTAATGAGTTAAGAATGATTTGGTCTGGATTGGCTTAATGGCCTTAGCATGCAGCTAATAAAATGCATGGGAAATCTGTCCACAATGGTAGTGATCAGATGCACAATTAACCTCATCTGATCTATGTCATGGTTGCATTTTTATTGATACATGATTGTACATCATGCATCTCTTGACTTATCAATTTGGGGTATTTTCCAAAGCTTGAAAAAGTTATTTTGGAGCAGTACAATTCCCAAAATCCCTCCAGGACCATGCTAGCTACAGATTCTAAGTTATTCCAAAAATAATTTTACATACTTTGATATTTTCTTGTTGTCTATGTGCATACAACAGTGTTTCTACATATGTAAGGCCCTTGCTGCACAGATTCTGAGTCTTAGTCACATGGCTGAGCAATGAGGCCACAATGAAGGCATAAATTGGTTAGGGTCCAAACCAATTCAGGTTTTAAGTACATCAGTCAAGGTAATTAAGCTGACCTTTTGATTTCAAAGGCGCTGCAGCCTGACCTTTTTAATCTGGATCCAACTCTTTGGCCTGAATCGTATTGGAAGCCTCAGGTAGATTAGAAGAGTGAACTGACTAGAGTATTTTTATACATAAAACACATTTTAACATGTCCAATTTTCTTTTTAGTTTCTACTGGCTTTTGTTGAAAAACAAAACAAAAATACTGAGGAATTGAATGAAACTGTTTCACCATGTTCCTATCCTCCCCCTCACTGCTTCAGCATTTGTTCAGTCCCCAAGAGTGCCTGGAATCTTAAACGACAAAAAGCAATATCAATTCCAAAAATCAATATGGACCTAGAAGGGTATTTTATGGGTGCCAAAAGTTAATTGTATGACGTGGGGTGCTCCTAGCTGCAGCCAGCAAGAGGTATTTGTAGGGAAGGATCTGCATCTATAAGGGACCCTGCATGTTGTTGCAGTCAGGTGAATAATTTTTCATTTTTAATGGGATTTCCCTGATGTTTCATTTTAAGGAGGTCTTTTTTATCGCTGGATCTGGTTGAGATGCACACTTTTGAAGAAGTAGATGTGAAGAAAATACAACCTTATTGTGTAAGATGCACCCATACATATGGACAATCACATGGTAGAAAATATCATTTTTAGAGCCAGGGATCGAATGCACTGTACAATCTTCTTTCTTTTTTCCTTATTGCCAAAGTGTGCTTTAGCACTGCACACTGCTTTTTTAAAAAAGATATTACTGTTGTAAAGTGATTTCACATATTTTGTGTGTGTTTTGCCATAAGAAAAATGCAGTGAATTGGTTACAGTATAGAGAAGAGGAGAAGGGAGTAAGTGAGAGAAAGAGAAGAACCTGAATTTGCATCCACACTTTAGCTTGCAAGTTACTGTTCGCAGTAATTCTGTGTCTGTTTTCTTTTAATTTCTGGTTTTATGTCAGTCCCCCATCCTCCCAAATTGCTATCAGACATTATAGGGAGAACAAATCACATTCAAAATGTTTTTTAAAAAGCAACTTGAGAATGGAACGAATTTTAAAGGACACTTTGACAATTCTTTTAAAATGCATTTATTTATTTTTTTATTCGTGCCATGCATATTTTTCTCACCAAATGACCTTACTTGTAATAAGTCTTGTTTGTCTCTGTTTACAACCATGTATTTATTGTAATGTATATACTGTAATGTTACTTGTAAATTATAAGTTCTTATTATAACATCATCCTAGCTAGGGTGGTGTTGCTATATTTGGAAACTCTTGGTGAGAGAATTAATATTGTGTATACATATTCCCCTTGTACATTTTCCTCCTTCTCCTGTAATATATCCTATATCACCTTAGAGCTTGTTTATGGAAGAGTTGAGAAAAATTATAAAATACATAGATATATTAAATTAAAAGCTGCAGGTCTTTGGTCCCAGGGCTGTGCCTTAACTTTAAACAATATTTTCTTCTGTTTTGCTGCATTTGAAAGAAAGGTCGTTGTGGAACATGGGCTGGGCATATCTCCACCACCTTTTTTGTGTTTTTGAGGGACTTCAGGTCTTTAGTCCAAATTAGAAGCTCCCTATTCATTGGGCTTTTATTCATGATCCTACTAAAAGCCCTAATGCTAACATTTGTGTATACACACTGCCCTACTGGTGAAGTATGTTTGCTTTTCTTCATCACCTCTTTAGGGATCACTTTATTTTTTCCTTTCTCAAAATCAAACCCAAATAAAAATACAATTACTTTTTAATCAAGAATGATGGTCACGATTCAATTTCTTACCAACCTCAATGAATCAGGCAAGTTTTTTCTTGTTTATTTCAAGGACCAGGTTGCGGGGCAGGGGGGACTGATTGTGTCCATTGTTGCTAATACAGCAGCTCTCTCGATCAGACCAGAGTTTATATTGTGTAATAAAACCCAACCCGTTTTCCTGCCAACACTAATATTAAGCATTTCAAGAAACCAAAGCATGCTTCTGTATAACTGAGTCTGTAGATATATGTATCATAGGTGTAGAGAGTGATTGTAGCCCTTCAGATTTTGTAAGCACTACCAGTCTTTCTTAGTTTTCTCCCCCTTTTTTGGCAGAAATTCGCAGTGTTCTGGACACATGTCTTGCTGCTGTTCTTGACTAAGTCTTGATACCTCATTGCCATTCCACTTATGCCCAGCCCTTGTAGCATGTGACTGTTCAGTGAAAGGAGAGATTCTTTTTCAAGGAAAAAACAGAGCCTCCTTCTTGACACAAACTGTAGATTTTAGCAGCCCTGGCCCAAAGGAATATGATTGCTTTTGTTTTAAACAGTATAAAAGGGACACTATAACAACTGAATTGCTGAACAATATTTTTGTTGTTTTCAGTTTGGTTTTGTTTCCTTTGGGTATGTCTTTAGAGTGGCTACTTGTGTGAACATTGCAAATAATTCAATGGTTTCTTAGCCTCTCTTACAGCCTATGGGATAGTACTGTATGTCAAATACCTTCATATGAAATTTTTATATGCAATGGAAATAAAAGCATGGGTTGACTCTGCCTAGATACTGTACTTGACCATCTTTTTTGCAAATAAATTTATCATACACTACTAAGTAGCTGTCAGTAATAAGATTTATTTTTAGGATATATTAATTGGAAGTAGAAGTTGGATTTTACACGTGTGTTTAAAACTATGTCACTGTGAACTCATCTGAAACAAAAAATAGCTTCAAATCACAAGCATCTTAATACCACCCATTTTCTTTTTATGTGATGGTATAAGGCAGAAAGCTCAGACAAATTTATTTATTATTTATTTATTTATTACAATATTTATATCCCGCCCTTCTCACCCAACAGGGGACTCAGGGCGGCTTACAATAAAACAGACATATAAAAACAGTACAATACACTATAAATCAGTTAAAAAATTAACTTACATATAACATTCATAAAATGCATTTATAAATATAGATAGGCGTGTACAAGTTTAAAAGACTGGGTCTGTCAATTGAGTTCCAGTATACATAATAGTAATTAATGCTGCTGATTCTTATTCGAAAGCCTGGCCCCACAACCAAGTTTTTACCTTCCTACGGAAGGATAGGAGGGAGGGAGCCTGCCTGACTTCAATGGGGAGGGTGTTCCATAGGCGGGGAGCCACTACTGAAAAGGCCCTGTCTCTCGTCCCCGCCAGCCGCACCTGAAGAAAAACAACTAATGGGAAGGAAAGGCAAATTAAACCTGCTTCAGCCATGAATGACCAGCAAAGTAGACTTAATTCTGAAAAGCTACAGAGGCTGATCACAAAGTACTCATTAGGGAAAGGGAAAGGTTTTCCCCTGACATGAAGTCTAGTCGTGTCCAACTCTGAGGGTTGGTGCTCATCTCCATTTCTAAGCCGAAGAGCTGGAGTTGTCCATGGATGCCTCCAAGGCCATGTGGCCCCTGCCATGACTGAATGGAGCGCTGTTACCTTCCTGCCAGAGTGGTACCTATTGATCTACTCACATTTGCATGTTTCCGAACTGCTAGGTTGGCAGAAGCTGGGGCTAATAATGGGAGCTCACCCCGCTCCCTGGATTCTTGGCTCTGCCTTTCCCTCTCATTTGCTTCAGTTTCCCCTGTTTATAGGTTTTCCCAGTAGTGTAGATAGCTCACTCTATTAGATTTTGGCTGGAATATAAATTCCCTCTAGAGACCAGCCTTAGTTGGTCTATTCCATTTGCCTGTATAGATCTCCTTAGCTAGATGACTCCTTTTTTCTGCAGTAGAGCTATAGAGACTACAGGCCTGTTTTTTGTCTGGAAATCCTAGGCATAGCAATCCAAACTAGCATCCTTAGCACTTAAACACTGCATTCAGCAGTATTCTCATACCACTAGTCCCAGAGACAACAGAAGCCTTTATCCAGCTTAGGCTTCACAAAGATGAAGCTTAGGCTTCACAAAGAAGCCTTTGGGCTCCAGCTTGTGGGCCATTACTTTGCACCAGAGACAGAGAACTTTCAAAGACGCCAGAGAGCTGACTGCGACCAGCAAAATATGCTTTTGTAATGTATTGTTTTAAGCTATCTTTTAATAGCCCCAGGTGGAGTTCATCCTTTATTCATCTTGTTTTCAGTAAACTCATTTTGGCTATCTTTTCATCTTGCCTAAAGTGCTTCTGTATGTTAAGGATCTTGATCTTATCAGAAGGTATACAGATAGTCCCCTAGTAAAGTCAGACACTATAGTTCTCCCAAAGGCTTGGGCGTGCCATCACAGCCAACCTTTCAGCCAGTAAGTTTGGCAGCTCGGTGGTTTAACGTGGTTTCACTTCCACATGTAGAAGAACCAAGGATCTGCTTTTAGGTGAGTTCGCTCTCCAGCAGTATAATACAATGTGATATTTTTAGGGTTCATCAAAATTTTCCTCAGTTTAGTTGGGCAAAAGGTCACAAGATGAATAGCTTAAAATTGTCATCTGCCCATTGAAGCAGTTTTTACAAAGTGGTTCATCCATGCTTAGACACCTTTTCTGACCTATGATAACCCTGAGGTGAGCCTATCATACAGTTTTCTTACCGAGATTTGTTCATGGAGGGGGGGTGCAATGATTTACCTCTGAGGATGAAAGGATGTGACTTGCCCCGATAGGTTTCCATCAGCTAAATGATGAACCCATCTCCCAGAGTACTAGTCAGAACTCAAACCACTACACCACACCAGATTTCCATTTCTCTCAAGGTTAATCAGTCTCTTTAATCTTTTGAGACATTTTGACTTTGCTCTGATTTGACATGCTAGATCAGATCCTTTCCAGGGTCTCTCAATTTCTAAGGGATTTATTTAGGAATATCACAATTTCTAATGTATATGCTTATAATGTTGCTCTTCTGAAGCCTCTATAATAGATGGAAGCTTTAGGCAGTGTGACATCCTGCTGCAGAGGGGAGGTAGAGTTAGTCGTGTACCAAAAATATATTCACTCTTCAAAATCTTAATTGCGAAAAATGGAAAGAGGAAGCTAAAGCTGAAGAACTGCAGAGCAATGGGCATCTCTTGGCTGCCTCTTCAGTGAGACTTGACAAATTACTAATGGTTAGACTAAGGAGTAAGGGGTATGTAGCTGTGATTGCCTCCCATTTCTGATCCTTCCCCTGAAAGCCCTTTCACCCCTCTGAAAATCCTCCATGAACCCAAGGAATTCTGTTGAGTAAGGTAAGTTGTGGTGAGATGACAATAGAGCTTGGAAAGTTTTTTCTAAAATGTAATTGACCTCTGTTAGCCATTGTGTTTTGGAACATAATCTGTAACATTATTTATTACTTTGTCATTATTTTTAGGTGAGAGAAAACCTGAAAGGTTCCTCTCCCCTCAGAAAATGCACTTGCAGAGTAACTTTTGAAAATAACTGGAAACCTACTCGTCACACCAATAAACCACTAGCCATAGCAATCAATTTCAAAAGTATTATACCTGAGATATCTGAAAAAATAGTTAATATATTATTTGTGATATCCAAAGGAGGAGCCACACAGGCATTCCTAAAATTGGATAGAAGTACCTTGAACAGAAGTCTTTTCTCGACAGAAGGCAGATCTTGCTTCCAGTTTGTTATCTATAGATGGTACAAATGTTTTGAAATTATTCTGTCCCCAGCAATAATTGGCTTCCTGATTTACTTTGGTTTCATGTACCTATAACAATCTTATACATGAGTGTCCCTCATTGGAGAGGAAAGTATACATGGAAATTACTGTTATGAAATGCAACTTACCAGTATAACCCATGCCCATTACTGATTAAAACCACTCCAGATGCTTTGAAGGAAGAATTAGCCCCCGCCTTTGCTACAGAGCATTCCAAATCCGGACAGAGCTTGGAAAAGTCACAATTTGGATCTATAATTCTCAGAATCCCAGAAGTCTTATTGGGGGATTCAAGAAATTGATAGTCAGAAGAGCATTTTTATTTTGGTTCTGAACTTAGGCTGTGACATCTTCAGATCTTGCTGCTTTCAGTACACAGATTGATATTTTAGTTCTAATTTATACTCTTTGGTAATAATCCTTGGGTTTCTCTGTGCAGCTAATTATAATATGTAAATACTTTGGGCTCTGCTATCAAAATAAAATTGCCCTTGCAAATATCTGACTGGTTGGATCACACTCTAGGTTTTATGTAAATTTTTCTTTGGTAAGAAATATATATTGTACCACTGTAGAAGCATATGGTTTGCCATTTTTGTTGCATTAAAATGTATGCATGTTGTATTGAAATGTGTGCATAGTGAAAGTTACTGTTTGTGGAACAGATGGTAACTCAGAGCATTTCAGGGGGAGGAAGCTTTGTTGCTTATTTTCAGTCCTACATAAAGATTGGAAAAGTCCCTTTTTAAAACCAGAATCCCCAGGAGCCATCATGGAAGGGAATTTGGGTGGTCCAAAATCTGAACTTTTCCCAAACCATGATTTTGCACCTGTGAACAGATACACACAGAATGATTGGGACTCACACACTGCTCCTCCGACTGATGCATAGGAACAGCCCCTGCCCTAAATTCAGTTAGAGTAGATTTCTTGAAACAATGGAATTTTCCATTAACAATAATATATCATTTTGTAATTGAATGATCCTACTGAGGTTGGGACTACCAATTGGATTTAGGACCTGGGCTTAAAAAATTATGATCTTTCCATTCAGTTCCATTTGTCAATCATCACAAGAATCACATGGCTTAGTCTGTGAAGTCATCACATTCTTAAAAGTCAACTGGTGGGGAAGAACTCCAAGCAGGAAATAAGCAAGCAATCCTGTTTCCTTCTTGGGCTCTGTGCACTACCACATTTGGAAAGATAACAGGAAAGCCAGAGTCAAGGAAAAATTGGAATGAGTCAAATCAAGACAGAACTCCCTCAAAGTTCAATTTGCATCTAGTTCATAGGTTCAAAGTTTATACCAAATTGTAACTTGGCAGCTTTTATTGATAACTGGTCCATTGAATCATCATACGTAGGAACAGCAACTAAACCACTCTTCTATTATAGGGTCAGAAACATGAGAGGAGGAAAAGTGATGCGGGGTGCTTCAAGGCTCAGGTCCTAGCTTGGTTGTCCTTGCGTGCACATCAGACAGGGACACAGCCATTGCAATAATCACTAGAAAGTATTGGAGTAACATCTACAGCCTTGAATGAAGAAAAGTTGTGGCACAAATTTGTGTGGAAATTTGAAAAGATGCCTGTTATTGAATCCAGTGGAAAGGATTGGAAGGGGGAAAAGACATTGGGCTCATGCATTTGCAGGTTCAATCAAGCATCAGTGTATCTCTACAAACAGGAATACAATTCATGGAAGGATCTGTGACCACATAGTCAGTACTTCGAGACTGAATAGAAACAGACTCTGTCCCAAGACAGCCTCTATTGGATAAAAGAAGCAGAATACAGTCAGCCCTCCATATTCACAGATTCTGTATCCACGGATTCCAACTTGAATGCCTGAAGACAATGACTTGAACTTTTTCGGTAGATCCTGTTTAGATCAGATCCATCATTGAACCAATAGATTTTCAATAAATGTTGACACTTGACAGTGATTCAACAGCTCTGCTTTAGTTGGGATTAAAAATAGAACAAAGGCCAACATTCATTGTTTGCATCCTGTTAAATTGGAGCTAGGAATTCTCAATTCATGAGGCTATACGTAGCTTTCCTGTTATCCTGTGTCATCTCTCAAGGTTTCAGTACATCGTGATCTTCTGTCCTATGATACTATCTTTGGGTGTTTTCCCCATCACTCCTTGAAAAATCTGTTTTTGCTGAGTTTCTAAATTATGATTATAAGGAAGAAAACCAGAAAACAATGAGAGAAAACAGAGGACTTGAGGGAAGTATACAGAATATGAATAAGAACTAGACATACACATCGAGAAAAGCTGACTGTATTTCCAAAAAATCTTTTCCTGAAGTTGATATCTATAAAATACAGTCATCCATTGCTGAAGATGCAAAATATTCTTACCATTGAATAATAAATGATGAATATCTATCCTTCCAAACCTGGAGTACAAATCTTTATGCAAAAGTAAAAGCTCATTGGATCCAACAATATCATCCCCTAGTTAAAGTTGGGATTTCACAGGAATATAATTCAAAATATCATGTTTATACTCCTTCCACAGATATTCCTGGTGACAGCAAAATTGGCTGAAGCAAAGGAAAATTAAACATATGTGAAAGATTTTCCAACAGAAGTTTCTTGCATCTTGTGTATTATTGATGCAGTCCTTACTTGCCCCAGAAGATTCTATTTTGCACTCATGGGTTGCTGAGCTGTTGTTGTACGAGGCTAATGGCTGTTTAACTATTGATTGATTTTAGCAAGCACAGCCATTTCCAACAAAAGTAAAAAAAAAATCATTCAAAAAAGGGGAAAAGATATACGTTAAAGAATATACACATATATGTATAATTAAGATTAAAACTGAAGCTGAAGCTTCTGGAACAAGGCCATACAGCCCGAAAAACACACAACAACCCTGTGATTCCGGCCATGAAAGCCTTCGACAACACATTAAAGCTGAAATGTTGCTTTAGTGCATCTATTAGGAAAGTTACAATTCACAGAATCCCACAGCCAGCACGATCACTGGCCACAAAGCTGTAGTCAAAATACTGTTTCCAAGCTCTATCAATGCCCCCCCCCCCCTTTCAGAGGGGCTAAGATCCAAAAAGGAAAGGACTAGTAGTTATACTGGTTGCTGAATTCCTGGAGATGGAGTTTAAAAGAGTAGCATTTCTAAGCTCTGCAGTAAGACCTCCTTTTGTACCTGGGGTGGAATATATGAATGGCTTCACTTTGTTTCCCTCTCATGCTTTGACAATTCTCTTTGGCATGAGACATGGATGGGTTAATTTTTTTCCCTTCTTCAGGTTGTGAATTGAAAAAAGCAAAATGGTTTATTCAGAAATAGCAAAGGATTCTCTAGCCAAGGGGCTTTATTTTTTCTGAACGGATCTATTTTAAGCTGAAGCTCAAACACATTGCATTGCCCTATTATTTCCACACGTGTTAGCAGGAAGAGGGAGGGGAAAAAAAGCAAAGGCTGTTGCCAGGTTAGAGAAGAGGGGGCACCTTGACAGGCACGTGCTTACTTTCCTTCTGCAACCTTATCCTGTTTACTCCACATACACACTCAAGGGACTTAGAAGTCATTCAACAGAAAAGCAAGCAACCAGCACATGTTTCATTGTCAAATTGGGATGCGTGGCATTGCTAACTCTGTGTCACTCTGTATCAGCGTCATATTTGGTCGTTTTTGTTCCTGGCTTAAATGAGAGCTGGCAGAAATGCACTTCATTCACGTGCCTTTGCCATGTATGAATGAAACTTCATTCCGCCTTTTATGAAAGTAGAACAATCTGATGTGCAAAATGAATGAATCCGAGGATTCTGTTTTCTGCCTTCTCTCCAAATGCTGCCTCTTCATTGAAGCAAATTGACGTAGATCAAGGCATATTAAGAAGGTGCTGCTTGCTTTTAATAAGGACTCATCCATGCAAGCAATTGTGGGGAAGGGCTATGCAGAATCTATACATTTTCGTACTTCTGAGTAAAAGTCAAGATAGTCTCAAACCCAGCCCAAGGGCAAGGTCTCGTTCCTTAATGGGAAATGGAAGCCAAGTCCATTTTGTGAATAAGAGGAAATATGCTGCTGCCTCCTTTTCTCGTCCTTGAAAGGGCTGACCTACATGGGTAGCATAAGTCAATGAGCACTCTCTAAATGGGGGTGATGGCACAAGAGAATGATGGAGAGCATACCTCCCAACTTCTTAATCTCCATTAGAGATACAACATATTAGAGATACAAATACGTCTTGCAAGAGACCACTGGCAGACACATTAAAGCAACCTGTAGTTGCTTTACCACATAGGTAGATTGATTCAATGTAAATGTTCACAAGATCTGGGCAGGGCAGAGGCTTGCAGAGGTCTCTCCTTTATAGGACTGTCAGAATTTCAAATAAGTTTAGTAGCAAAATAACAGCACCAATAAGAAAATAGCCCAACAAGATGCTTACATTATCACTTTTCTTCTCATACATTTATTGAATTTCTGTATGGCAGTTACAGATCCATAATCTTAGAGTTATAGATCTGTAACTGCTCCATATTCAGTATGAGCACCTAGACTTAGCATAAGATTACATGAATGGGCATACCTTAATGGGCTAGCATCAGCAAAGGAGGTCAACTCAGCTGGCAGCAGGGGCACAAGGGGGAAAAAGTTTCCAGCCCCTTTCTACTAGTTGAGCAAGATTGCAACAATTAGAAGCAGAATCGCAGTGGCAATTACTTGTGTCATCCTTTCTTTTTGGTAGCAGCTGCTGGAAACATTCTCCCCCTTGCATCCCATCAACAATGAAAGAGGTGTCATCCACCTAATGCAGTGGCTCTCAACCTGTGGGTCCCCAGGTGTTTTGGCCTACAACTCCCAGAAATCCCAGTTAGTTCATCAGCTGTTAGGATTTCTGGGAGTTGAAGGCCAAAACATCTAGGGACCCACAGGTTGAGAACCACTGACCTAATGCAACTGGCTTTCAATCATGGTGAGCTGGAAGAGTCTGGCCAGGAGATATTACTTAGGACCTCATCACATTGATGAGGTACCCTGGGGTGATTCGCCAGCCTCCATGGCAAATCAGCAGGGCAGCAGGGCAATCCCCGCACCCCATCCCACCCTCCTCACCGGCAGCAACGCTTCCCCATCACACACGGAGAAGCATCGCCACAAAGCTTCCTCCCTCTCTGGCACATGATTTCTATCTGATAAAGAGCCCAATTGGTTTTAAAAGCTAATGTGATATATTTGGGATTTCTTGAATGATGTAACAAAAGTATCACTGGGTGTGGAGTCTGTATTTTGTTGTATCTCACAGGGAGAGGTTCTTCTGGCAGTTATCAATTTCTGATTCCTTTCTATTCTATTTAAGTCTCCAGAAAATTGGAGGCTGTCTCAGGTTTGGTGTCACTCTGAGATTCCAGTCCACATCCCAAACCACCCCACCTCAAGCTCCTCCATCTACTCAAAGTTAGCCCTGTCATTAGGGAGAATAGCCAGTCATCTTGGGCAGTTAATTTTGATTATCATGCTAGTTATTTCATTAATTCAAACTGTATTGTTTTCTGTCGGGGAGCAGAAAACTAGGGGTGACTCTAAGTTGTAGAATTAATGCAATTTGACATCATGTTAACTGCCATGGCTCAATGCCATAGAATCATGGGAGTTGTAGCTTTAGAAATCTTAAGGCTTTTCTTCAAAATAATGCTGGTGCCTTGCCAAACTACAGCTTCCATGAGCCCATAGCATTGATTCATACCACTTAAAGTGGTGTCAAACTAGGCTTGGATGCTATCAATCCCAACTAGCGTAGGTTCTCTGAAAACATCAGTGGATAAACATCAGTTGATACCTTAAGTGAGCTTGAGACTTTGTGGCCGCTTAGTGGGCCTATCTTTGACCGATTTACTCCGCTTGACAAGGAAAATGTCGCTAGAATCCTAGCTGCTGCAAAACCAACCACCTGTTCCCTTGATCCGTGTCCCTCCTGGCTGGTGAAGAGCTGCCTGGAAGGTCTACTCGATCCGTTGAGTAATATCATCAATGGCTCTCTTGAACAGGGGGTCTTCCCGGACAACCTAAAAGAGGCAAGGGTTCGTCCCTTGCTAAAGAAGCCTAGCTTGGATCCCATGATCCTTGCCAACTATCATCCTGTCTCCAACCTCCCATTCTTGGGTAAGATGATAGAGCGGGCTGTACTGGGACAATTGCAACAATTTCTGGAGGATACAGCCGGCCTGGACCCTTTCAAGTCAGGCTTCCACCCTGGCCATGGGACGGAGACAGTCCTGGTTGCCATTACAGATGAACTTCGTCGCCAGTCTGATAGCGGCGGATCAGCGCTACTGGTACTTCTCGACCTTACCGCAGCGTTTGACACCGTTGACTACGACCTAATGATTCACCGTCTCGCCATGTCCGGAGTTCGCGGTCAGGCCCTCAATTGGTTCAACTCATTTCTGCGAAACCAGAGCCAATGCGTGGAGTATATGGGTCAAGTCTCTGACAGATCTCCCCTCCTATGTGGGGTACCCCAAGGTGCAATTCTCTCCCCTCTTCTCTTCAACATCTATGTTAGACTCCTTGCTAGTTTGGCTCGGAGTTTCGGCCTAGACTGCTATCAATATGCAGACGACACCCAACTCCTTCTGCGCTTGGAGCCTGGAGCAACGTCAATACCAGACAATTTCACCTTATGTCTGGAGGCTCTGTCGAACTGGCTACGTGCTAGTAGACTGAAGGTGAACCCGGCGAAGACTGAGATTCTCTGGCATGGCCGCTCAACTGGTCTGACCCACTTGCTACCCACCTTCAATGGTGCTGCCCTATCTCCTTCGCCTTCCGTTAAGAGCCTGGGTGTCGTTTTAGATTTGCAGCTGACAATGGAAGCTCAGGTCGCTGCTGCCAGCAAACAGGCCTTTTTCCATCTACGACAAGCGAGGCAACTGGCACCCTATCTATCTGATGAGGCCCTGGCATTGGCTTCCAACTGATTACCGTGGTCTATATAAAATGCTAGTCCTGACTTTTAAAACTCTTTACGGCCAGGGCCCATCGTATCTTAGGGACCGTCTCTCCTTCTCCCATCATCGGAGGTCGCAACGACCATCCCAACGAGACTTACTCTATGTACCGGGTCCTAGAGAAGTGCACTTGGAGAGGACCAGGCGCAGAGCTTTTTCTGTTTCTGCCCCTGCCTTATGGATTGCCTTGCCGCCCTATATGAGAGCCATGCGTGAGTTAGGGCCTTTTACCCTAGCACTCAAGACATGGCTCTTTACTAGAGCTTTTAATCTATTTTAATTTTTATCAATATTTGTATGTATGTATTTTTATCCTTTACAATTTTATCTTGTAAATCGCCTAGAGCATCGTGGATGGAGGGCGATTAATAAGTAATTTAAATGATGATGATGATGATGATGATGATGATAATGAAATCATTTCATGTCTGGCTACAGGTCCTCCAGTACTCTCTCTGACCATTGAATGATCTTTGGACCTAGCATACAGACACTGCAGCCCGCCCACCCCACATCAACCCATGCCTATGGAGATAAATTGGGGATTAGAGAAATGTCTGCCAATGTCCCCATAGTCAGGTGTGAAATGCCTATATTATCCACTGAGGCATGTTGGGATCCTCTGGAGGTATCAGTGTATGATATAACCATTTCAAGTCTGGCTACAGGGGCACAGCCAAACACTTTTTGGATCTCCTAGTACTCTTACTGGGCATGGAATGGCTAGGAATTGTGGTAGGGCAACTCTACAGTAAGTCCAGGAAGGTTGATCAGTGCAGAGGGAAGACAGGAGTGCCAACCTCCACACCAAAGAAAAAGGACCATTATTTTCTCATTGACGGGACACAGAGAAGAGCCCTTCAGCAGACTTCATTCCTTTACCTATTACTTTGATCACATCTTCTGTAAATTTAGGTCTCAGAAATCTGTTCTAGGTGGCAAGAGGCTCCAGGGAAAACATAATGCAAATAAGATGCAAATGCAGATAAGATGCACTGATTTGGTACATCTTATTTGCATATTCACAGGTGCCATATCCTTTTCTGCCTATAAAGCTGGATGATGTTTTCACAGACATTTTGTTATCAGTGAGGCAGCATCAGCAAAGAAACAATGGTTGACTCCGGGGTCAGCAGGTGACCCGGGGATGGGAATGGTGCTGCCCTCTGTTGAACTACAACTGCCAGAACCCCTTCCCAGCATAAACATGTGGGGCCTGAATGACTAGATAAAGATAAATCCTGGGGTTCAATTCGAAATCTTTGCTGAAGTAACATGCAATGGGGGGGGAGAGAGAGAGAGAGAGAGAGAGAGAGAGAGAGGGAGAGGGAGAGGGAGAGGGAGAGGGAGAGGGAGAGGGAGAGGGAGAGAGAGAGAGAGAGAGAGAGAGAGGGAGGGAGGGAGGGAGAGAGAGAGGGAGAGGGAGAGGGAGAAGAAACCAAACCCTGGGGCGAGGTTAATCTAATGGATGCTGCACAGGAAGAAATGAATCACTGCTAACCTCTAGTTTCAAACATCCTGATAATCAAAGGGCTGGGGCTTTTCTGACTGCTTTTTAATTCATACATAAACATGGAACTGCAAGAGCTAATAATAGTAATGAAGTGACGCCACCAGCAATCTTTTTCATGGAGTAATTGCCCCCACCGGCAAAGCAAAAAGTTACTGTCTTCTGTTTCTGGCTGCTGTAGTGGGATGGCTGACACCCAGAACTGTGCTTAGCCATTGCAAACCTAACAAGGTCTTCAGAATGGTATTCTTGTTATCCCTGCAGATGATTGGGCGTGATTTCTGTTCTTTTTGCTGGCTGGGCAGATGTAGGGGGAGGACTATTATAACATCAGAAATTTTGGGCATGGCAATCACAGGTATGAGACATGAGGAAGCTATGGGATAAATTGAACAGGCTTCTTATAATAAGCAACTTGTGCTTTGCATTGTAAAAGGGCATAGGCTACTCTGTATGGAATAATGGGACATTGACACATGCTATAGCTTGGCTTTTAGCAGCAATGTATGTATGTATGTGTATGTGCACCTTGTGGCTGAAACAGAAATGAACATTCTTATAGGTATGGGGTGGGAATGGGAATGCCCCCATCAAATAGGACTTCTGCCTATCCCCATAAAACATACACAGAGGCATGATGGAAACACAAGGGAGGGCTCTGCATTTGACGGCCATGTAAAATCCAGTGAATGATGTAAGGTGAAGGTGGGGGTGTAACTATGGGAAAAGAAAATAAATGCCTCCTTTCAGTGAGCGAGGACCCATTTGTTTGACATGTTCATGTTCCCTTTGTGTCTTTGTCTGCTCCTTTTCTTTGCATGCCTAAACTTTGCCTGCACATCCAATGCTTTTTTTATAACCACAATGCCATATATTTGGGGGGAAGGTTAAAAATTTCAGAATAGGGGGCAAAATTTTTTATTTTGAGCGGAGAAATTACTTCATTTTCATTTCAGCCTTCAACAAAACTATGTATGCCCTTGATGATCTATGCCTAGATCTCCTGATTTAAAAAACCACCACAGCAAAGATGGATTTCAATTTCGAGAGGATTTCTGCTTTTTGGGAGCTGACATTCAAAAAAGCAACTTTTCCAAAGTTTGAAAGGGCTCTATTGTTGCATCACTTCCATGAAAATATATGTACATGCCAAAAACATCAATTTCCCATGAAAAATGTAATAGAGCCAGCATGTTGTAGTGGTTGAGCACTGAACTATGATTCGGAAAACCGGGGTTTGACTTCCCACTTAGCCATGGAGGTCAGCTTGGAAACCTTATGCAAATCACACTCTCTGAGCCCCCTTTCTCTATGTTGCTGAAATGGAGCCCTACAGAGTCCACATGATGCAAGGCAACTTCCAGCGGAACTCCATGTGGCTCTGTTTCGGCAGTATAGAGAAATGGAGCTAAGAGTGCCTTTTGAGGAGCCGGGTGTTAGTCGATTCTGAATTGGAGAACATTGGAGAACCTTGGAGAACATGGAGAGGAAGCAAGGAAAGGAAGAGAAATGACATGGAATGGGAGACCATGCCAGAAGACACTGAAAGATGGTAGGAAATGAAGGACAGTTCCCTCCACTTTCACCCTGTTGGAAATGACAACCTTCTTCAAGCCTTCCCTAGTAATGTTTATCTGTGATCCTGTTGCTTGCTGTTTCCTGTATGTATGTTCTGGTATGCAGCTTCCTTTACTGTATGGTTCCTGAGAAGTTATAAAAGGGGCTGCAGACCACATGATCACTACAGACAGACTATAGCAGACTGTTTCAGAGAGACTATAGCAGACTACTTCAGACTTCAGATCACACATTTGCTGTTTTGCTGCAAGAGATGCCCTAGCCCGATGGCACAGAGAATTATCTCAAACATATCTAAAATTTGACTGATAAGTTTTGTACCTGTGTATGTTGAACACATGAAGGTTGTGAGTAAACCAAATTTTTATCAAAGTTTACTTCATTTTTGTCCCTTGAGGGCATGATATAAAACAAGTTGTTTTAAGGGAGGGTATATAGTTTTTTGCACTGAAAAAAATTTCTGAAGCAGTGCTGTTTTTTATGCACTAAGCAAAATCTCTTTTCCTGACAGATCAGATATAACAAGCTATTCAGTCTAACAACTGAAACCATTGACTAGCATAATTATATTTGGCTGTATACTACAAGACAAGATTCTACTCTAAAGGGTTTTCGATTCCTCTCTGAAAGACCATGCTTTTCTAAAAAGTTATGATCTCCAAAAGGTGTTTTCCAAAAGGGTATAAATGCCATTTTTCATTTTCCATTTTCATTTTACAGTGGAGGTTGCATCAAAATTCTACAATCGACTGACCTATGGTACAAAATATGTAAGTAAAGGAGTCATATATACTCTTGTAACTATAAAAGTACTTAAAACTATTAAATTTAGAGTGCAAGAAGAGAGAAGTTGTAAACAACTAAGCTACTTAGTAATGCCTTACCAAGATAAATAATTACAGGTAATGCATTACCATCTACATTATGTAATGTTATGCATACATAGCATAGACACTTTGTAAGTGAATGGCCAAGATATATAACCAGATATTGGAAAGACTGCCAAATGTGCATTGGTGTCTATAGTGGGAGTGATGCAAAACTGAACCAATGCTATATGTACATCCCAAGGTATAGCAGTGTAACCAAAACAGTGGTCCCACTGCTACACAATGTTTTGTACATTGGTCCCATTGTGTAGCAGTCATTTTGCTGGCTTTACTGTGTAATAACTTAATAGCAGTCCTCTACTGGATCCAGGCATTACAGAATTACCCAATTCTAATTCCCACATAAGAAAGTCCACTTCCAAAGATGCAACTTCTCAAGACTTCATCCCAAGTTTGCAATTACATTATATTACAAATTATTATATTTAGTATATTATTAGCATATTATGTTTGGGGTAATACATTGCCTCAGTCAAATTGATTGTCTGAAATGACATAGAACATGAACTGACTAAGGGGAAAAAAATAATATCTGAACTAATGGAAGCAGAGCAATCCACCATATAAGAATCATACCCATGTGTTTTGTGACCTGTACATGTGAGGTCATGAAGAGTGCTCTTCAAACTCTTGCTAAATGACCCATGTGCAAATCATCATGTTTGAACAGTCCAAAATGCAGGGCACAGCCTCGTGCACTTACTTTAAAGAAGAAGAAACATGCACCAACAACTGGGTTTAAAATGCAGGTCGTTGTAAATATAGGCAATCAATTCAAAAACATTAACAGCTTGTCGAAATGGCTGCACAATAATGTCGGTGAATCATTCTCCCATCGCTTGTGTTGTCTTCAAGCTAAAGCGCTTTTTGGGACTCATTAATAATTAATGGTGGGGCTGTTTGCAGGGAAATGCGGCAATCTTTTTTGTGTTGTCTTTGGTGACAAAGGCAGGCAAAGAAGGCTTCAGGAGCTTCATAACCTACCCATGCTTGTGCTGGGATTCTTGGAGGGGAATTAAAGTTTTTGGAAGGTAAAAATAAACGAAAAACAATTCCCTCCTTCCTTTTTCTTAAATGATAGTAAAAAGAGATTAAAAGAACAACAACAACCTCAGAACCTGGCAATGCTCAAGATGGATTTAATGTTTCCCAGAATGCACTGCAACACAGGGCTAAAAACTAAAGTTTAAGGGTCCTTACATACCACACAAATAAGGGTAAAGGTAAAGGTTTTCCCCTGATATTAAGTCAGTCATGTCCGACTCTGTGGTGTGGTGCTCATCTCCATTTCGAAGCCAAAGAGCTGGCGTTGTCCGTAGACAGCTCCAAGATCATATGGCTGACATCACTGCATGGAATGCCGTTACTGTTCTGCCACTGTTCTACTCACATTTGCATGTTTTTGAACTGCTAGGTTGGCAGAAGCTAGGGCTAACAGAGGGAGTTCACCCCGCTCCCCAGATTGATACCACTGACCTTTCGGTCAGCAAGTTCAGGGGGGTCAGCAAGTTCAGGGGGGTCACTGCTGCCCCATTGGGAGCTGAAATATGGCACACAAATATAGCAGTATAATTCCATTTTCACTGCCATTGATAAACCCCTCCTTCTCCCCATGCAGCTGATGCCAGGTTGGGGCGGGGATTACAACTATGACCATAATGTCAGAATTATGATTAACTAGGAATCATGGATACAAAATAATTACTTACATTTACTCCTCTGTGTTCAGTATTCATAGAACTATTTATACTTAATTAAGTTTCTGATACAGAATATTAGCCAGCTCAACTAAAAGCAGTGCAGGGTCCTATGAAAAGCTCTCTCTTAGAACACATTTTTGTTAGCATCCTGTTCAGCATTTATGAGATTATAAGGTGGATCTAAATTGCTATAACTGCTAGGTACTCATGTTTTCACATGCAAGGGCCGCACTGTGTGCAGCTGGTTAATAGCCAGCAGCAATATATCACTGCTGACCAAAAGGTCATGAGATCAAAGCCCACAATCAGATTAAGCTCCCGACTGTTTAATAGCCTAGCTTACTGTCCACCTAAGCAGTTCAAAAACAACTGCAGCTGTAAGTAG
This sequence comes from Anolis carolinensis, assembly GCF_035594765.1. Classification (NCBI taxonomy): domain Eukaryota; kingdom Metazoa; phylum Chordata; class Lepidosauria; order Squamata; family Anolidae; genus Anolis; species Anolis carolinensis. The sequence goes on from NC_085842.1 coordinate 295,438,848, forward strand.
AGAAATTAGGGACCGCTTAATGTGGGGAGCTTAATTCAATTTAATTTATGACACCATAAAACGGCCAGTGAATGAAGAACGAGGAGGAAATACTATGATCAAAGGACTTGGCATCATAGTGGATGAAGCGACAGCTCACCCTGTGGCCAGAATCGAGTATAAGCTTCTGAAGCCAGAAGTTGGAAAAATATTGAATCACCTCTACTGTCTGTCTGTATGTGTGTTGTATGGCATTGAATATTTGCCCTGTATATGTGCATTGTGATCCGCCTTGAGTCCCCTTCGGGGTGAGAAGGGTGTAATATAAATACTATAAATAAATAAATAAGTGAACATCACACCCACAGCCTGTCTTTGCAGCCTGAAAGGGCCTTGACTGAAGTGTTTTTCATGTGCCAGAGATCACAATGCTGCAAAAGCAAAACAGCAAAACAAACACCGCAGGGATGTTAACCCTTCCCTATGCTATCCAAAGCACACACACACATGGTTAGAGTTAAACTAAAAATGTACCGGTAACTAAAAATGTCTCCAGTAATTGTACACATGTTTTCATCAAGACACATTATTGTGGTGGTGGTGGTGGTCTGCCCACAATTTTATTACCACTCATGATGACTGCCAAAGCAAATCTCTCATGGAATTTTCTGGGGCTAAGAGTTTATAAACTGTCCAAGGTCACCCAATGGGTTTCGAGGGCCAAGCAGGGAAGCAAACTCTGGCCTCCAGAGGTATAGTCCACACAACTACAACTGAAACACTCACACAACTACACTACTCTCTCACTGCCAGTTTGCAAAGGTAGGTTTTGGGAAAATTGCATCACTGGATGTAACTACAATGACAGAGCTACATTAATAACTTGGCAACATTTTCAAAAATCTATTGCAGTAAAAATGCCGTTGCTTGCTGGTGGAAGGATGGCATTTCCGATGGTCTTGTTTCAGGAACATTCTCCCATTGAAAAGGACAAGGTAGGGGTAGTCTCATGCCTAACACTACACAGCATTTCAGCTGCCACTGAGCTACTAACCCAGACACAAAAAACAAACAAGCCAGATTTGTTACAAATTATGTTGGAATTATGTTAATCACGACCAACTTTGCCAAGAATCTGGAAATCAGTCCCTCCCAATACCTAACACTAATAACTGCCTGAACAAAACTCAGAACATCATGTACATGAATAAAATTGCTAATTATAGATGTATCCAGGAAATAGCTTGCTCAAAGGTAAAATTGGGTTATTTGAGAGCCATTAGTCAAACGACTGGGGTTTAAGGTAAGAGGAGCTAAAGAGGAGCTATGCCCACTGATTAAAGAGTAAACCGCAGTGGTGCAATATGTTAAATTCTTGTGCTGTCTGAACTGGGTTGCTGACCTGAAGGTTGCCAGTTTGAACCTGCGAGATCGAGTGAGCTCCCGTCTGTCAGCTCTAGCTTGCAGGGACATGAGAGAAGCCTTCCAGCTAACACATCCGGACGTCCCCTGGGCAATGTCTCTGTAGACAGCTAATTCTCTCACACCAGAAGTGACTTGCAGTATGTTCTCAAGTCAAACACTTGTTTATTTAATGCACACAGCATAATCTTACATTAGACAGGACCTGTATGCCTTGTGTCTATGATGCCTGTTTTCTGTGCTTCATGCTATGCTGTTTCAGTTCAACTACAGGAATAATTTTACTATTACAATTCTTTTAGGAAACGTTGAAACCAGGTGTTATCATATCCATTATAAAATATGGCCTGTACTTTGATTGCCACTTCACAGCCATCAAGACTACTGGGAGTTAGGTTGCTTTAATATGTTTTCCAAAAATAGCCCTTTGCAACAAAAACAACAGACAGTGATGTTGCAACGTAAAGACTAATTAACTTGATTTGGCATCAGGTTTTATGGACTGCAGCCACTTTGAGATGTCTTGGGCTTAGACCAAATAAAATGTATGTCTTAAAGGTGCTACAAAACTCCTTCTTGTTGTGACTTGCAGTAAGCCTTTTTGGTGTGAGAGGGAGAAGGCTCAGGAGGTGAGGACCTAGTGGGAAAGCTTCCTCCCCAGTACTGTATAGGGATGTATCTCTGTGGAGTATGAGAATATGATGCAAATGGGGTTTTTTTTGCTAGTCCAGCATGCATAATAAGGTGCAACATGCTAAAGCCACTAGTTAGGTAAGTGTCTTCCTAAGAGATGAAAAGATAAAGGATTCTGATGGATTTCAATATTATCTCAAACAAAGCTGGACCACTTGCACTAAGAAATTCCATAGAGTTAGAATGGGGATGAACAATGGTGGAAGAAGTGGGTTTTTTTCCCCACCTTCCAATGTAGCCACCCAATGCACTATACCAGCTGGAATGTTGGGAATGTCAGGATTCCGGAAGACCAGGATTTGAATCTGTGCTCAGTGATGGGAACCCACTGCGTGACTTTGAGGAAGTTATATTCTCAGAACCTGGAAAGAATATAATTCCTATGTGCCAGGAGAGCTCTGGTACCATGCTAATGGCAGTCGGGTAAGTTATTTTAGTTTTTAAAGGATTTTGGGGGTTGGGGGTGGGGAGGAGGTCTGAGTGTCTCACTACCCTCCTGGAGGGTTCAAGAGGACATCTACATACTCAGCCACAAAAGTACAGGCTTTTGCGGCTGGTGTGCAGACTACAGTCTACCACAACCCGGGTTTTTAACCCAGGTCAGATCAGACTTTATCGCTGTCTGGAACCACCCTGAAACATGCCTTTGTCTGCCTTTCCTCCAAAGCAACAATTGAAGCAGGCTGTTTAGTGTTTAACCTTTGGCTGTGAAAGACTCCCCTTGCCACAAAGAAATTTTCCAGAGCTAAGAGATCTCAAATAAGCATCTCTCACGTGGGAAATGGAACTTCTTGTTACAAACCTCCTCAGCTGTAACTCCTATGAGTCTCAGTTGAACAAACAAACCAATCTTTATTACGGTCATAGATCAACATAAGGAGAGTGGGGTACAGTCTCATAAAAGCATTATATATTACAAATCATTATAATCTAGGCTAAAATACAGAGGTATATTAACATGCTAAAATACAAAATACTATTTAGAGAATGATAAAAAAGACTAAAAGGAAATGAAAAGGGAAGAGAATCTGGAGGGAGGGATAGGAGTATTCAGGGAGCATGAGGGAGCATAAGGAGGGAGGAATCTCAGCTGGTATCACCAATGATATGGGATCATAGTAGAGTCTCACTTATCCAACATTTTCTTATTCAACATTCTGGATTATCCAACACAGTTTGCCTCCTGCCCAGATCCACAGCTGTTTCTCTAGGCAGCATGGACTGAACTTTTTATGGATTTAATTTCCAACAATGTTGTTACTGTAAGTTCATTTTATGCAAATCTATCTTTATTTGTAGTCAATTTGTTAGTAGCCATGTTTTTGTAGTCAATGTTTTCAATACATTGTGATGTTTTGGTGCTAAATTTGTAAATACAGTAATTACTACATAACATTACCATGTATTGAACTGCTTTTTCCTGTCGATTTGTTGTAAAATATGATGTTTTGGTGCTTAATTTGTAAAATCATAACGTAATTTGATGTTTAATAGGTTTTTCCTTAATCCCTCCTTGTTATCCAATATTTTCGCTTATCCAACATTCTGCCAGCCCATTTATGTTAGATAAGTGAGACTCTACTGTAGCTGAAATCCAAATATTTCTGGAACTAGTGGTATCTTTCATATCAATATTTCAGAGAAACCACTTCAGGTGTTAGTATGAACTTTAAAGAAGTTAACTAAGGTGTAGAAGCAAACTCTTGAATATATTTGGCTTTGGATAACCCCTTTAATAATCAGGCTAAACCCTTTGAAGACAGTCAATATGCCATCAACATGCAAGCCACTGATCACCACTGTCTGAATGACAGTAGGTTGGAAAAGGTTGCCCTGAGGTGAATTCAAGGATTACATTATTGCTCCCTAGTTTGGGAAAGTTACCTCTTTTGGAGTCCTTCTTCTGAAACCCCTCAGCTGGCGCAGTCAATGGCTGAGGGATTTGTGGGGTTGTAGGTCTCTTTCCCAAGCTTTGTGTTCATCACACTCCCTCTAATATCCCTATCAAAATAACTCTTGACATTTTGTTCCTGATTTTCTAGTGTTTGTGTATCTCTGTGAATGGGAAGCCCTGTTGCTTTTCCCAGCTGCACGGTGCCTGAAACATATTAGGCAAGCTTAAGTGGTGCATTAATCACAGCTGGAGCTGAGCCAGATTGATCAAAGCCAGCTACCCGTAGGTGATGGGTGCCTCCAGTTTTATCCAATGCATTGCCCACATGGACACACACACAAAATCCAATGTACTTCATATATCAAAAGGCATGGTGCAGGCAGGGAAACAGACTGTTGGAAGGACAGATTGACTGATAACCAGGCTTTTTTTCTACTGTGGTGGAGGAAAGTTCAGCTAGCTTTCAAATAATGAACTGTCTCCCATCTGCCTCAGCTTGGTTCACTGTCAGGCATTATGGAATCTGTAGTCAAAACATGTGCAGAGCATCACTGGAGAAATTGAGATAAACATCAATCATTGATGTAGGTCAACATCTTGTGTACTTTGGAATTAAATGACAGTATGGAAAAGTTCCATTTTGGACTGCAACTCACTGGCGGTAGTTTGGAGTTTGCGGTACACAGAAGTAATAATTCTGCATTAGGTGACAACCGCTTTTTCATGATATTTTGGCTTTACACTGAGAAGACCCATAGGAGCTTATCACACAACACTGTTGTACTGTAATTGTATTGCATTAGTCCCTTTTTTTTGCTGGAGCACTTACTTGATGCTGTGCCATGCTGTACTGCTATTGAAACATTTGTAAATGGATTACTGCTCCCCCCGCCTGCCCCCCAAAAAAGCGGGAAGATAATATGTTAATGATCCCTAACCTGTTATGGTTTAGTAACCACTTTGGATACAAATGTCTAATTTTGATTTGTTGCCATATTAGGACTTAATCTGATTTTATTTTATTTTACTATTTCACTTACTAACTGTAAACTGTAAAATTTGGAGGTTTTTTGTTTGGAAATATTTATACCTTCATTCTCTTTCATCCACATTTACATTTATTTTTGCATTGGCATTGAATGTTTGCCATTTTTACTTTGGAAGCTGCTCTGAGTCCCCTTGGGGAGAGAAAGTGGTCTAAAAATAAAGTTTTTATTGTTGTTGTTTTGTTATTGTTATTATTACATGTATCCTACTTTATTGTGTCTTCCAACATTTCATAGATAAAAACCAGGACACACATGGCCAAACAGCATTAGAATGCTGTCAAGATGACAAAAGCTATTAATCAGAAAAAATACCCTGGCTAGGAGAGGCTGCAACAGGTTGCTTTTGTCTGAACCTACAGGGAAGAGCAAGATTCTGCTGCTTCCTCTTCTCCCTTCCTGCTGAATGCAAACTAGTCTTGCAAATTGAACTCAGTCTGGAGCCATTAAAGTGAGCTGATGACAAAGAGGGTGAAATGGGAGAAGGAGAGAGAAATTTGGACATTTTGAATGCAGTTGAAAATGTAGAATGACAGGATTAATTTTGAATGCAGTTGAAAATGTAGAATTGCAGTCCCTGCTGAATTGGAACAGTTAGAGAGTAAGCTTTAAATCAGTCCTCTATGTGAACCACAGCTCTGTATGCTTTTAGTAAGAACCTTATGATGGGAGATAGCAATTCCTTGAAGAGACCTTTCAAGACTTAGGAGTTAGACAGACTGAGAGGGAATACAGGTTGGATGGGAAAAAAGTTGTTTCAAAATAAGACTGCACATTTTGAAACAAGTGATTTTTGCTCCTAAAAATGGATACATGTTGAGCATTCTTTATCTGAAAATTTGAAATAGTCCAAAATTTGAAATGGTGCAGTTTGATTGCAAAAGGTACCAAATCCATCTGAACAAATTTTACAGGAATCAAAAAAACATGCTGAAGGTATGCTGTAAAATGTAATTTTCCAAGCTGTATACCAAACTGATTTCATACTTTTTGATAGTTTTGATCTGTACATAATATTGTACTCCTAGCCAACAATATACTGCCATCTTTAATTCATCTGAGATAATGAGACCTTTACTTTCTAGTGGTTCAGTATGCACAGACTTCATTTCATGCAAAAAAATTATTTTAAAAGATTGCATATAATTACTTCCAGGCTATGTGTACAAGGTGTATCAATGAATTTAGTGTCCATATTTGGGTCCTTTCTCCAAGATATCTCATTATGTATGTATAAGCAAATACAGGTATTCCAAAACCTGGAAAAAAATCTAAAATGCATAAACATTCCTGGTCCCAAGCATTTTAGATAAGCAATACTCACCCTGTAACAACAACAACAACAACAACAACCAATAACAGCACATGAGCAGTGACAAAAACATGTAAGAATGCTTCTTTGGCATAATTTCCCAAATGTTTCACTAGAAATGGCAGCCTGAGTTATCACGGCTGTAGTTAACAAAAAAGGTTTGATTGAGTCGAAGTCACAGCTTTAGTTCTAAGAATCCAGAGCAGTTCCTTTGTATCTGAGGGCAATTTGGAAAAAAATGATTCAGAGGCATTTTTGGAGTCAGGGTTCTTTTTAATGTGCAGAGGGAAGTGTATCTGGAATGCTTTTCTGAGCACCAGGTGAATCATAAGTGCCTGTTTAAAATTGAGGTTCTTGTTATCCTGTTATACACAAAAGAGAAAGTGTGAATTAAGAAGTGAGAGGAAAGGAAGGGCATAGAAGATTGGAGTGATTCACACGCTTAAAGACAACAAGATAGAGCGTGTTTGGACAGAGACAGAGAGTAAAGAAGGATTAGAGAGAAAGTTCCCTAAAAATCATTGTTAAAAATAGTGCCGCCGCCGCCGCCACCACCACCACCACCACCACCACCACTGTGCTCCACCAACATGTTTTGGCAATAGAGGAGTGAGACAACAGGCTGCCAAAACATGTGTTCCCTTGGTGGGATTGGCAACAAGTGCCTCTGAAGTGGCACATACTCCACGTGGCCTTCTCTTTTGATTTTACCATTCTTGACTAGTTGCAGGTCAATTTCCTGACAACTGATTGAAAGCTATTTTAAACCATGAGCAGTTTGGTTGAGGTAAGAATCATCTAAAGACTAAAAAGGAGAAAAAGCCACAATTTTCTTTTGCTTGTTTCTGGGCCTGGCTCTGCTATTAAGCAGTGGTTTCAGGCAGCAGTTTTTTCTGGTATCACAAAAAGGCTGCACATTCATAATTGCTAAATTATTATTATGCTTAGGGGTAAGGAGAACTACTTTGGAGATTTCCTTTCAAAATAACTTGGCTGACTTTGTGTACTGTCTGCTGTGTCCTTGGGTTGACTGAGATTTCTGAAAGTTCTCACCTGGACATGAATAGGAGATGGATACTTGCTGCTCTTTCTCAGACATTGAAATGTCTTAAGACAGACCAGATGGTGAGGGTTGGCACACACTGTTTAATGTATTGCATGTTGACTCTCCCTTATCTAAAATGCATGGGACCAGAGGTTTTTTGGATTTGTGCAGTTTTTTTTGTTTGTTTTTTGGAATACCTGTATCTGCATTTATATGGTGAATGAGGGATGGAGGGGAAAGGGGGCTATGTACATGTCCAGCACCCACTGGGTGCTTTTTCTCAAGGAGTCCTGTCAGGAGGAAGAAAAGAAAGAGAAGTATTCTCTGCTCACACAAGGCCCCTCTAAAAAGTGAATATCCCAGATGTTTCCCTGACTTATAGCACACTTTCTCATTTTTTAACAAAGTAGTCAGGAAGGGAGGGGAAAATACTCCATCTCTCCCTCCACCTGAGAAACTTTTCCATTTTCTCTGGGCTAGATATAGGCAGTCACTCCACTCTCAGCCATTGTGGCTGTTTGAAGGGTGCCTGCCCTTCCACATAATACAATTGGTAGGGTGGAGGGGTGAATGCAGAAGCATCTGGGATGCCTGCTTTTTACAGAGGTCTGGTATAGGCAGAGTGCTGTTCCCTCCCACTTCTTCTCTTTCTCTGATAAGGACTCCTTGAGGGTACTGGACATATGACTAGCCCGCTTTCCGCTTTGGTGGCAGAAGTTTCAGGCTTTTAAGGCTTTGGATTTTTGGATAAGTGAAAACACAACCTTATCCTGCCTTAATCTCTCACAAGTCTGAACAATTTGCAGATCTCAATGCTTAGTGTAAACCATCAGCTATATCTTGTGGCCCTCCTCACTAAGTTATGATGCCTTATATTTATATAATAGTACAGATTGAGCATCCCCGATCTGGAAATCCAGAATATCAAATACAGTACAACCCCTGTAACCCTCAGACCTGTACTTGTGGTTTCATCTACCCACATCCAACAAAATATGTTCCTTCTTTAAATTCTTTTAAGTTTTCTGGTTGATTCTATGACATGCTTCCACCACAAGTTGTCAAAAAGTCATATAGGAGGACCTAGGAAATTCTTAGATAGGATATACCAATTTGTGAATTTTCTAGGTCATGCAAGGTGACTCTATGGTAACTTCTTCCTGAAATCATTCAATAAGCTTTACTATCCCTACAGTTTCCTGTTTCCATAGAACGTTTGGGAATTTATCCCCTACAGAAATAGGGATCATACTCCAAAATCTGAAATTGTCCTCATGGGTAGGTTGAAATAAAGATACCTTTGCTTTCTGATGATTCAATGTATATAAGCTTTGTCTCATTATTATTAAAATATTGTATTCAATTCCCTTCATACAATAAGGTTGTATGTGAAATACAAATGAGTTTGTATTAAGATTTGCATCCCATCTCCAAGATATGTCATTATGTATGTAAATGCAAATACATTACATTTCTATATTACAAAATCCAAAATACTTCTGGTCCCATGTGAGGGATACTCAAGCTGTAATTATTTCTATGTGTACCCGACAAAATTTAATATGCATTTTTTTTCAGTTCCATGCCCTTTTTATGCTTTCAATGACACATTTTGTCTTCTTTGGAATGGTGGAGGCAAAGTTGTGGAATACTCACCCTACATATAGGTGAAGGAGATTAGAGACACCTATTCACACAACCATTTTGCTAGATTTATGACTGTGTGGCTAAAATAGTTTCTATGATAGATGCTGTTTCTAAATGTGTTGCTAAGTATCATAGCTTCCAAATTTTTCTCAGATAAAACTAGGACACAAGTAGCTAAGCAACATTGGGGTGTGGTCAAGACAGCAAATTTATTAATGATGGAGAACATGCAAACTAGGATAAAGGACACTCAGGAGGAACTGTGTCAGTTACCCAGGACCACTTCCCTATTCCACAGATCAACCAAACAGCAACAAAATCACCAACTCTCACAGCTGGAAAATCTCCCAGAGCAATTGGGAATACTTCTGCATCTATTAGTCTCTAGGGCGATTATTTTAATGGGTCTATCACCCCTGCAGAGTTTAGGAGTCCCAGCAAATCTAAACTCTATCAAGTAAATCTAAACTCTATCAAGTAGCCATCTGTTCATGTTACTGGGGTTTTTTCACATGCCTCAACCCCACGATCACCATCATACTGATCAGAAAAAATAAAATCAAGAGTTTGGCCATCAAGAGTTTGGCAGATATTGAGACAGGACCATGGTTGCCATGGAAAGCATGACATCTTGTACTAGCCATGATGATCAATTACCAGAAGATTATTATGACAATTTTTATAGCAAATGTCCCCTCCTTGAGAGTTCAATTCCAACTCTAACACTTTTCATTTCCTCTAAAACTGTTTTTTCCAGCCATTGGTTCTCTGCGTGTTTGGAGTTTCAACCCCTAAAAGCCTCAGTCAGCTTGGGCAACTGTCATGAATCCAAAACAGCTAGATGACCAAAGACTGAGCTTCACTGCTGTAGGGCTAAAAGCTAATAGGCCTACATTGTTCATTAAAAACAAAAAATGGAAAATACATCCCCAAATATTTTAGCAGTCAGTGATGTGGCTAAGGGATGCAGGAGGTGGGAACTGCACTGGGTGGCATGATCAGAGAAGGAGCGAGGTGATACCAAAGTCCTTGTGCTTTGACAATGGGGTCTTTTGCAGTATTCTTCCACTGAGGAATTAGCTTCGGAAAAATGTATGTGTCACATATAGATGGACCAAACTCTAGTATGTCTTGGTTGCAGATGATGGGACTAAAATATACGACAGAGCTGTAAAATTATCTTTTTAGTACAATTTGTATGCAACCACCATGGCTACTGGTAGATTTGGGAATTTGGTAGTCTTGGGACATTATCACATGAGGCTTTTAAATCGTGTTGGGGTCTCCCTAGCTACAAATGAAAAAAAAACCCCACTATAACATGATGTCATTGCAAATATACTGCAAATTAATCTTCAAGTCATGTTGAAGCAGTAGTTCTGAAAATGGGCAAATTCTGTTTTAGAGTTAATCAATATCTGTGTAACCAATCTTTCAAAGATATTTTAGTTACCCTGTAATGTGAAGCTGCTTCTGCAGTGACCTTGGGGTCAGGATCTGAATTGGGGGCATGTTTTGTGTGTTCCTTCTCTCTCCTGCTGTTGCCTGTTCCAAATCTGTTGGTATTGACACTCCAAATAGGTAAACCGAGAAGTACTCTGGCTAAAAAAAACCCCAAATTGTTTCTTTCTTCCCAATTCCTTCCTTTAAAAAAATGAAATGAACTAACTGTACAGCTTCATGGCTGCACCAAGTTGCACTAAGCTGCTAGTATGAATTCCTCATTTTAAGTAAATGTTTCCTTACAAAGCAATACTGTTCTGCAGAAATTCCCACTCATGTATGGTTTTATGTTGCTAAATAGGTTTCAAACTCAAAGCTACATCTCCCCCTTGCAGAATAAACTCAATAGGAAAAGCCTTTTAATTGCAAAATCGTCATTTATTTTTAATTTATATTTTAAGTGTCTGTATAAACACAGTGTTTCAATGCTTTGAAAATCCAAAAGAACTGAGGTGTGTAGATCTAAAGCTTCAAATTCTAGGAATGCCACAATTTTAACTGGAAAAAAGAAAAAGAGGGCATGCATGAAAATGGATTGGGAGGAGTTATGTTCCTGCACTAAGCCAAATGCACTTTGAACTTTCTCAAAGTGTTTTCAATAAGACTTGGTGAAATAAGAAGAGGGGCAGAACCCATTTTCGGAGCCTCGTGCGATAATGTCTGAAGAAAATCACATTTCCAATCACTAGCATGAGAGCTTGGCAAACTGCTGTCAGCTAGAAAAGGCAAGATCAAGCTAGCTGTGCAAAATGCCTGACTTATGGCCTCTTGCTATGATCAAAAGCAGTGGTTCTCAACCTGTGAATCCCCAGATGTTTTGGCCTTCAACCCCTAGAAATCTTAACAGCTGATAAACTGGCTGGGATTTCTGGGAGTAGTAGACCAAAATACCCAGAGACACACAGGTTGAGAACCACTGATCTAAAGGTATGCAAATGAAACAACAGGCATAAGGGAAAAGCTGACAACATTGTGATTCATAATTTTGAGCAGAGGTTCAGAGCCACAGTTTCCTGAATGAGCTCATCGGCTTTTAATCTTGTGCTAAATAACTGAAAAACAGCTTGTTCTCAACACCTCTATTTGTACACTATCATTCCTCCCTCTTCTTTTAGCTTTGAATTTGCTATTTATCTGTTCAACATCTTACTGATTATATTTCATATTATTTTCCTATTCCTCTATTCCTTTAAATAAACAAAGGTGAGAAAAAGTAAAATTAAAAATAAAATGCAGATTAAACATAAAGAAGTAGAAACTGTGTTGGTGGTTCACATGCTTCTATTTTTATTTTCTCATATGACTTATTTATTATTTTATTTTACTTATATATGACCTTTTAGCCCACCAGGGTCCCCAAAACAGTGAACAGTAATATCACAATGTAGAAACAGAACATGCATTCTTGGAATACAAATAGTAATTTTAATAATAAAAAATACATGCCAAACATGCAACAAAACAATAATGTTTTTCCTGCCTGGCAGAAACTCAGAAAGGATGGAACGGGAGTTACTTCTTTGGGGGGCAATTTCACTGTCTCAGGTATATGACATTTAATTGGAGCTGTGTGGAAAACATGATGAGAGTGAGGATCTCATTGCACGATAGGGCTTTATTGCATGATTGCATTGGCTTAGTGCTGTGTTTGATCTTTTCTTATCACACGATGCTGTGGCTCTCCCGTAGTTACATTGCATCTCCATCATTATTGGATCACACCTTTTTATTGATGACAAAAACCAATTAATGGCTATAATATCAAGGCTGTTTCAGTATCATCCAGCTATTGTTTGTAATACAATCATTTAATTTATCTGCGGTTCCAGTGTCCCAGCAGACATGTGATGTGAGTCTTCTCCCTCTCTTTATCCCTAAGCAGTGTGGAGTCACTCCACTTTCAGTGTCCAGACAAGAAGAGCATTAAGGTATACAGGAATAATGATGCTTTTACTACATTCCCTGGGTTTTATTTTATTTCTTTATGCCAAAATTGCATGATTGTGGTGCTATGATGAGTCATATTTATGCAGTTACAACTGTGCCCTCCATTTTCAGGAAGGTTTGTAACTGCATAATAGTAGCATAAGACAAAAATGACAATGTATGTGTGTTGCATAGGGAAGATGTGGATAGGGAGGGGAGAGAAAGAGGAGAAAAGAAGAAAAAGACATTTGGCCAGCTGTTGAAGGATGAAGGGAAGAAAAAAAATGAATGAGAGAGAGATTTGAACAAAATTAGAAATTAAGAAGAAAAAGAATGAACTGTCAGACTGGTAGAAGAATGAGATCTCTTCCATGCTTTTTCAGTAAGAAGCTTACATTCAAATAGGACTTTGGCTTCAGCATTTTAGGCTAGATTGAGGAAGAAGGGGAACTGAGAAAATGAATGAACAAGAAAAAGGAATAAGAAAAATTACTAACATATCCGAGGCAGTTCAATATTTTCCAGTGCTGATTGCTTCTTTCTGCTGAGCCCTAGTGGCAAGTGCAGCTGGGGAGACTTTGGGGGAGAGAAGAAAAGAAAGTGGCAGTGGATCCTGTGGAAAATTTATACCAGCAAATATAAAGCAGCCTATGGGACCAAGGTCTAGTAGCACACAGTTTTAAAAAATTATATATTTTTTCAAAAAAGGTAGCACTTTCAGAGCCCTGACGCTTTCTAAAAGTCTAGGAGAGGGATGAGGTCCTCAGACTCTGGGTCAGACCTTGGCATTTAACACCTCCAGTCACCTGGGAGGAAAAATTGTTCAGCAGGATGGCATGCTATGCCTATAGCATCTACACCTGCATGTCAGCCATTTGATGTCCTAGCTGGAGCCCATCATATGACACAGAGTTACTCTGGTGGTGTTCTGTTGGGCTCCGTCCTGGAAGCAAGCTAAGAGGGAGCCCTGAGGAGATGGGTGATTACCTGTCTCCTCATCGAAGAAGCCGGAGACAGTGGGGAAACATTGTGGGATGGCAGCTCACAACCAACCATGGTACGGAGGAGGAGTTGTTTAAAGCTACAGACAATGTGATTGCTGTTGCCTGCTTTTGGTCCAAAACTATTTAGCTGTTTGTGATTCCTTTACTTTATCGCTTTTAAACTTATTTATTATGCAATGCTTTTAACACAAAATAAATAAAGGGGATGAAGCTGAGGGTTGCCCCATGGTTTTCCATGCTGTTCCCCGACTTCTGGATCTCCATGTGATGAAGGCCATAATCAACCTAATGGACCACTAGTATCAGGAAAAAGACAAGGGACATAAGCTACTCCATTTGTAAATTCTTTATATGATTGGGTAAGTGATCAGCACTTTTGGTTTATGACCGTCAAGGAATAAGCATCCTCAGTCACACTCATTTGATAGACTGGGAACAAGAGACTTCCGAATTTGCCAAGTATCTGATGCTAGTATCAGGAGACTGCCTTTTTTCTCCGCCTCATTCAGCATAGCAATACTAGTTTTTGTTCTAAGGTTGGTGTATAGGTCCTCCTTGGATCTTTATTGTACTCTGTTGTCCTGGGTGATGCCTTGCTTGTTGTGTATCTGGCTAGAAAAATATAGCCAGATGCTCCTTAACTATCCTCTCTGGGCCACTAAATGGCTGTGTTGGCATGGAATCCAAAGGAGGAAGATGAGTTTTAGTCTGAACATTTCCTCCCCAAGCTCTGATTATGATAGCTGATTTTGTTGTGATGATGGTTGTTAAAAGTATTATTTTCAATGAGGCGAAGTGTTTTAGTATCCCAAAACTTTAACGAGAAATATTTTCTCTAGTTAGCCAAGTTCCCAAATAACACCACAACATTTCTGAAATTATAAAAAAGACCTCTGCTATGAAATGAAAGCCTGAAAGAAGAATGTTCTCCAATTTCTCCTTTATAGTTTTTCAATTAAGCTTTATTGTCTTTGATCTTGACAAGTACTAACCCTAGCACAGGTCAGTCTCTGAAAAAAGAAATATGACTGTCCATAGAAGCAAGGTAAAATATCTGCTTCAGTTCTGTTTCTACTTTTGACACTTCAAAGTTGATGATGGCAAACTTTCACATCCTCCATATGTAGCTGACATGTGAGGGGGCATTCTCTCCCTTCCCAGAAGCCTTGGGGTGAATGGTACTGTTTGATGACCACTCTCCTTGGGCATTTTGGCAAAAGTCTGGATTTATATTGTGCATTTGGTCTTACATTTTCATCCCATTTATGTGATCTCCTTTCTGGATCCTGTTATTTATAAGACTGTCTGTGCAGAATGATCACTCAAATATGTGTTGTTTTGAGTTGCTCTAGATGTCTCTGAATAGTTTGATAATGATCTGGTTTTGCAGAGAAAAGTGAAAACCAGGTGACTGGTGGCAACAAGGGTTTTTTAGACAAAAATGGCAGATGATGTCAAGTAGGCATCCTGTGAGGCAATTATGATGTTGTAAGCTAAGTAACCTTGTTAAGTGTTTTGTATTCACATTTACGATCATGGCATCATTACTATGTTCATACTTGCTTCTAAAACCAACTTAAAATTGCTGGTGAAAAGGATGCTGGATCCTTCAGTACCTTGCTTGTCATCACTTCAGAACTCTATCCCCTAGTGCAGCTGTCTACATTTTACAGTGGGTTTGAGGGTGAGATTGGGAGGTGGCATGTGATCACTATCTGTAGTTACATATTTGATTCTGGATATTGGCCATCCATTGTGCTTTCTTCTACTTCAAGTTTCAGGTTCATCACATATACAAAGAAGTTTGGAAGGTTAGTTTAGAAATTGAGCTAAAATCAAATTGGCACCCATTTGTATTGGCCAGGTTCAGTAGCTCCAATTGTTTATAGCATGGACAGGAACCTGTTGTATCTGTCTGTCATGTAAGTCAGTGTGGTCCAACCCACGGCCCACAGGCCGCATGCAGCCCACCAGTTCATTTTTGTTGGTCCTTGCCCTTCTTACTGGAAAAAATATTTTAATTTAACATTTGGAAAAAATTGTTTACCATTCTTACTGCTTTAGGTTTTTAGGTTTAAGAAACGGCCATTTAACAGCCAAATTGAAGCCTCACATTCCTATACTAAAGTTTGATTGGCCCTCGGGTAACTAAAGGTTGGACCACACTGATGTAAGTGTCAAAGATGAAGATCATCTCAAAAAAGGAAGAGGAGGCAACTTCAAATTAATACCAGTACTGTTGAATCTACTGAGATTGCAACAGAGACTTTTAAATCTTGGATACAGATGGGCAAATTGGTCAGTTTTTGTTTCTCCTAAATTCATTTTTTTCCAAAACCTCAGTCTTTCCACCTGGTATACTGCATTTCACAAAATCTAATATAAGATGTACCCTGTTTTTGAAACTTTAATTTAAGGAAAAAAGAATTTTCTTAGATTTTTTAAAAATAATTATATTTGTATATTTTATTTTACTGTATGTTATGCACATCAAATTGTTGTGTTTTTGTAAAGCCGCTCTGAGTCCCTGCGGGGTGAGAAGGGTGAGATATAAATCTGGTAAACAATCATTTCCTCTGCCTGCACAAATCTAAAGCCACTTAAATGAGAAAAATGCCCCTGAGATTTGATGAAATATGGCATAAGAATTAAGAATTTAGAGTAAATCTTTGTTATGAACTATAAAGCCCTAAATGGCTTTGGTTCAGGCTATCCAGAAGCCCCTTACAAGCCTTCTTAGTTCTTAGGATCTTTGTGTAAGGGCTTTTCCTCCATTCTCTCACCCTCCCCTGGATTGTCTGGTGAGTACACAGGAGATGGCCTTCTTGGTGTCTGCCCCCAGTCAGTGGAATTTGTTCCCAAGAGAGGTTTGGTTGCTCTCGTTTTTGCCAGAAGGCAAATACCTTCTTATTTAAACAAGCCTTAGACTTTCCAGTGGTTGAAGTAGAAGGATTGTGCTGTTTTTAAAATATACAATATGTTTCAAGTTGTTTTAATTTCAGTTACTGTTTTAATTAGATTGGTTTCCAAATACTTAAAAAACTTCAGTGCGACGTAACATTATAGCTGTTTTAATTTGCACTGTAAGCTGCTTTGAGTCCCCTATTGCTAGGCTTCCTTATCTGCTGTGTTGATATCGTAATATAGTATTGTATGGCAAATTTGTTTTGCAGATGGCTGCACTACAACATGATGCTGAACAGGAATTAGCAGATTGTTGGGGCTAAATGTTAATTATGATGGTTATTAGTGCTCTATGCTTGCTCAGAAAAACAAAGAGGAACTGACAAGCTGCATGGCTATGGGCAGGGCTGAAAGCGAGGCAACTGAGAGAAAGAGAACTAGTTTGACATTGGAGGTAGTCCTGTGATCCTAAAAATCTGGGTCAGAGGCTTCCTGGGATTTGTATATGTGTATGTTCTGCAGTTTTCCATTAAAAATAAATGCTGGCCTATAGGACCACTCCAATATATCTGACTGACTGAGGCAAAAGCTGAGATGGGCATTTCACGTGCAGAAGCAAACTAGGCAGGCATTCAAAGTTTCCTTTAGCATTGCAAAAGGGTAACCCCAAGGCCAATAAGCTGTTTTAAGGGAAGCCAAACAGACTGTGGGGATGCACTGTTCTGTCTTCCAACAAAAGGGAACAGCCAGAGGCTCAAGAGAAAAGGCCAAGGAGCAATTCCTTCTGCCTCTTCAAGCCTCTTCTTTTCTCGATGGTAGGGCTGGCCTTGCTCATCTAACAAGATTCTTGTTGAGAAAAAGGAGAAATGGAATACTTTTCTACTCCAAACAGCCATATTATCCTGCATCTGAAAATATCTTTGTTGAGCTCCAATGTGTAAGAGAGGAAAGACAGTAGGATTGAAAATCAAGAAGAGAATTCCAAATCGCTGTGGAATCACTTTACTGCGTCCAAACACAGGTGGTCGTCTTGTTGAAGATACATGCCAACATTGTGGAGGAAGGCATTCACTACTACTCTCATGCAGTGATGCCTTCATTTGTGTCCTGACATTTTTCCAGACTGAGATTGAACTGCCGTGGCTCAATGTTTTGGAATCCTGGGAAGTGTGGTTTGATGAGGCACCAGCACTTTTGGGCAGAGAAGACTAAAGACCTTGTGAAACTATAACTCCCATGATTCCATAGCACTGAGCCATGGCAGTTAAAATGGTGTAAATGTTGAAAATGTACTCTGGGACTCAAGATAGCTTTAAAAATGCAGAAATTTACCATGAAAACACATAAAGCTAAAATATACAGAATTAGGATTAAGACAATGTTAAACAAAAAATAATTTAAAATCATACAAAAGCAGTGCAACACTAGGAAAAGAACCCTTCTTAATTATAAAAAAACAACCATTTTCCATCACTTGCTGGAAAGAAAGGTGACTTAAAGATATACAATCCCAAATCGACAGGGAGTTAAAACAGTGTTTTGTTGTTAATAATAATAATAATAATAATAATAATAATAATAATAATAATAATAATAATAATATGAAAATAATCACACAGTCCTAAACGCTTGGGAAGTGTTCGACTTGTGATACGAAATCCAGCATATCTATCTTGTTTGCTGTGTCAGACTATGTCGTTGTGATTCATTGGAACTTATGCCTCAAGTACCACCTCCCAGCAGTAAAGAACTGGTGGGATCACAAACCTGCAAAAGTATTGGAAAATGAGCACGCAAAAATACTGTGGGACTTCCGAATCCAGACTGACAAAGTTCTGGAACACAACACACCAGACATCACAGTTGTGGGGGGGAAAAGGTTTGGATCATTGATGTTGCCATCCCAGGTGACAGTCGCATTGACGAAAAACAACAGGAAAAACTCAGCCGCTATCAGGACCTCAAGATTGAACTTCAAAGAGTCTGGCAGAAACCAGTGCAGGTGGTCCCGGTGGTGATGGGCACACTGGGTGCCGTGCCAAAAAATCTCAGCCGGCATTTGGAAACAATAGACATTGACAAAATCATGATCTGCCAACTGCAAAAGGCCACCCTACTGGGATCTGCACGCGTCATCCGAAAATACATCACACAGTCCTAGACACTTGGGAAGTGTTCGACTTGTGATTTCGTGATATGAAATCCGGCATGTCTGTTTGCTGTGTCATACAATAATAATAATAATAATAATAATAATAATAATAATAATAATAATAATAATAATAATAGAGTCGCATTCCAGTTTATGCCTGGAAGATGTGATAATAAAGCCTGTAAAAATGACCCCCCCCCACCCCCATTGTCCTGGGGATTACAAAAGTACTGCTTGGAAGCTTGCACAATTGTTCTAGGAAGCATAGAAAATGCAAAAGCAGGCATTCTGCCGTATGCTGGCCTTTAAAAATGAGATCTGTTCATTTAAGCCACAGCGAGCCTTCTCTCTTGTCTATATCATTTCTGAGAAATGCTTCTACACTCTGAAAGTGTGGATGAGGTTAAAAGGCTGCAAAATAAATTCCTGTGTCAACAAGAATAATGGTTCCGAGAGCCATCTGGTGGTTATCCTTTGTCAATGCTAAAGATACCGATATTATTTGCTTTGCAATTCAAAATCCTCAAAATAGAGATACCTTATAGAGATAGTTACAAAAAATACAAAACAGATCATGAAAGCTTTCAAAGCTTCACTGGCTTCTTTGTCAGGCAAAAATGTAAAAGATAATAAAGAAGAAGGAAAAAATGACATTAGCATCACAGGTCTACATTTTGTCTTAAGATATTTTTCTGTTTATCAGTTAAGGTGATCTAAAGCCACTTTGAGACACCAATTAGTAATGTCACTGGTCAAATTATCCAGAAAAGAAGTTGTTGTCATTATTTGAAGACAAAAATAAGCTGATTATGCACAATTTTACCAGTGATTGCAATGAAATTTAACATTTTTCCAGCTTCACGATTCAGGCCACAGGGGGAGCTGTTGCTTCACCGTCCACTAGTGGCTGTACTTCCTCATTCCTTTCCTCGTGTTTTGCTGGAAGTTTTATGGTGTTGTAAATTAGTTAAATTAGCCTCTCGCATAAAGCGTACCTAAATTTCCCTATTTGACAGATGCAACTGTCTTTCGGGGCTGCATAGGTCAACAGCAAGCCGGGCTATTTAATGGTCGGGGGCTTAACCCGACCCGGGCTTTGAATTCATGACCTCCCGGTCAGTAGTGATTTATTGCAGCTGGTTACTAGCCAGCTGCGCCACAGCCCAGCCCTTCTATAATAATTGATGTCAATTATTTATTTAATGCAAATGAAGTCAGGTCAAATGGAAGGTCATACTGCAATTCAGTAATCTATTTCCCCCAAAAGAAATAATAATAATAATAATAATAATAATAATAATAATAATAATAATAGCAACAACAACAACAACACACTTTATTTATATTCTGTTTTATCTCCCCAAAGGGACTCAGAGCGGATTACCGTATCCATATAAGGCAAACATTCAATGCCTTTTTGTACAGTAAACAATGACAATTACATACAATCGGCATACAATAGACAGACAAAGGTAAAGGTTTTTCATCTCTGGTATCTGGAGGCGATGCTCACTCAGGCCATGGGGAAGTGCTCTTGTTTCATTTTTTCCATGCCAAGGAGCCTGTTGTCCATAGACTTCTCCATTGCCAGTATGTTTGCAAGTCTGCATGGGGTGCCTTTTTTTCTTCCTGTAGAGGCAGTACATATTGATCTACTCACATTGTATGCTTTGAAACTACTAGGTTGGCAGATGCTAGGGCTGACAGTTGAGAGCTAACCCCGACTTGTGGCTTCAAACTGCCAACCCTCCAGTCAGCAGATCTCCTGTAGCTAGTGGTTGATCCCGCTGTGCTACCACAGCCTTGAAAAGTCTTGAAAGTTATGCCAGTTCTTAACTCTTTTTTAAAAATACAGTTTAGTCTAATTTTGTACCAGAATAGGAAACTTTTTCATGCTGAGATTCAGATTTCATTACTTGGAGCTTATTCTCTGCAAAATTCTTAGAGAGAGAGAAAGAGAGAGAGATGAGATATGAGGTTGTGCATAAAACAACAGTTTCTGTGCGAAAATGCCATGTCTAAACTTTGTGCAGAATAGGCCTTGTAAACACTTGTTAAAAAATGGTTCAGTTTTCCAAGATGTTCTCAGAATCTTTGCTAAATTTGTTTAAATTATTTGATGGTTCTTTTGAGAACAAAACCCAACTCTTTGAAGTGTCAGTAAGTTCTGTCAGCAATATGTCTCATTGCTCAGAAGTTGTGGTTGTCCTGAGAGTATAGCCATTTTTGGACTCTCATAATGATAAAATTCCCTGGAATGTAGCTATCCACAAAACGATTGTTAGTGTCAAAGCTTTCCTGGAAAAACTTAGTTATGACGAATGAACTGATCTTCCTCTGTGTGTGTGTGTGTCTGAGCATCCCTTGCCTAAGGAAAGTCCATGAAATCCATGCGATTGTCATAAGTCAGCAAGTGACTTCAAGGCATACACACCCACATTTGTTTTTCAAGCACAGCTCTGAAATACTGCTCAAATATACCCTCTTGTGTTCATCTAGAGCAATTTCTATTAGATATTTTGCCAGATATATAGATAGGTTAGTGAGTGACATTCTCATACTTTTTAAAACAGAAATTGCACTTTTGTTTATTTACAGTATTCATATTCCGCCCTTCTCACCCCGAAGGGGACTCAGGAAGGATCACAATGTACTCATACAAGGCAAACATTCCATGCCATATGAACATAGAGACAGAGGCAGACACAAAGGCAATTTAACCTTCTCCAGCTTCCAGCTTCCTGAGGGTATGCTCGATTCTGGCCACAGGGGGAGCAGCTGCTTCATCATCCACTGTGATGCCGACTTCCTCGTTGCTGGACGATTTTTGTGGTGTCGTAAATTAGTTAAATTAGCCTCCCCACTTATAAGTGGTACCTAAATGTCCTACTTGATAGATGAAACTATCTTTCGGGTTGCTTAGGTCAACAACGAGCAGGACTGTTTTTTATTTTAATGGTTGGGTGCTCACTCCGCCAAGGGCTGGCCTCGAACTCATGACCTCTTGGTCATAGTGATTTATTGCAGCTGACTACTAACCAGCCTGTGCCACAGCCTGGCTCCTTTTACACTCCTTTTAAGGATAATTGAATATTTAGATTACACTGATCAACACACATTTTGGTGCCTCAAATGTTAAACCAGTTTCTGGGTATATTTGATCTGCTGATTCCAAAACTAGGACTAGCTTTTCCCTATTAGCTCTAGTTTTGAGACACAGAACATGTGCCATCTATCAATTGCCATCTACTGACCCATAGAAAATCATGATAACCATATCGAAGAAATTAGAGCTGATGTGGTTTATCCAATTTTCTGAATCAGTGCCCGGGAACAGTCTTAAAACCAAGATTTATGAATTTCAACTCCCAGAATCCCCAGCCAGCTTCTCCAGTGTTCAGGAATTCTGGGAGCTGAAGTCCTGTATGAGCAAAGTTTGAGAACCACTTCTATAAACAGATGCACAACAATGAAGACATTCCCCAAGGCCCCCCACGGTACTTATGGAGGTCTTAAGTGATGATGATGTCATCATCATGTATTTGGATTTGGCAACATAGTCACATGCCTCTCTTACATCCATGGTTATGTGTGGTTGAAATGAAAAATGTAGCCTTTAAATGTGAGTCTATGTCCTAAGGAACCATAGGATTTGTAGTCTGATGTACTTGGAATTCACTGTCTCTAGAATTGTAGTAGTATAGGCGAATGACCTAGGCAGGTATTGTGAGTAGCAACACAAATAGCAGGATTCTGTAGAATGGCGCTGTGGCAGTTACTATGACATTAAATTGCTATTTGTTTTTTTAAAAACCTTCCATTAAATGTTCACCAGTATTTTCCCAAAATGTGAAAATTGTAGTAGCAGCTATTGTGAGTACCAACATAAATAGGATTCTGTAGAATGGACTCCGGCAGTTACTATGACATTAAATTGCTATTTAAAAGAAAAAAACCCTTCCATTAAATGTTCAACAATATTTTCCCAAATTGTGAAAAACTTTAAAAATGTATGAAAACCTCTCATAATCTTACCTATTGCATAGGAAACCTCAATGCCCTCATTTTGTATTTGTGATAATGAAAAAAAGATTTACCCTATATACTTGTATATAAGTCTATATTTTGTGTGTGTGCATCCTCCATTGTTTCTTCAGATCTTATTAGTGGCAACAATAAGATATACCTGCAGCAAAACACAATCGTCATAGCAGCTGTTTTGTCTTTCATTTTGGTGTAATTAATTACAGTAGAGTCTCACTTATCCAACATAAACGGGCCGGCAGAATGCTGGATAAGCGAATATGTTGGATAATAAGGAGGGATTAAGGAAAAGCCTATTAAACATCAAATTAGGTTATGATTTTACAAATTAAGCACCAAAACATCATGTTATACAACAAATTTGACAGAAAAAGTAGTTCAATACACAGTAATGCTATGTAGTAATTACTGTATTTACGAATTTAGGACCAAAATATCATGATGTATTGAAAACATTGACTACAAAAATGCGTTGGATAATCCAGAACGTTGGATAAGTGAGTGTTGGATAAGTGAGACTCTACTGTACTACTACCATGTGCAAAAGAAACTTATCTTTCCCCCTCTCCCAAACAAAGACTGACAAAAGGAATTGTATTTAAAAGAAAGTCAATTATTTAATTACCCTCCTATTCTCAAAATGCTGTGGTGAAATTCCTAGATGTATAAGTAGTAATTGTATACTATTTTTTTTATAAAAGTAAGACTGGAAGGAGACTTTTCTGAATACCAGTAAAAATATTAATCTTACGATCATAGATTAAAACGTACCACAAAGGCCATCTAGTCCAATCTCGTGCTCTTCAAGGATATGCAAGTAGAGCACTCCTGAAATATGCCCACCCAATCTCTGCTTAAAGGTTTTCAAAAATGAAGAATGCACCACCCCCTAAGTAAATTGGTAGAACAGCTCTGACAGGAAAAAAAAACAACTTCTTCCTAATGTCCTCAACCAGCATAAATCCCCTTGTGATGCCTAATTTCAGAGATTTGTTGGCAGAGCCATCTGCTGGCAAAACTGCTCTTCTGGTTAAAGATTTACTGGCAAAAGAGCAGATGCACAAAGACAATTTGAACCTTCTGGACTTATAGAGAGGCCAAGGAGGGCTTCCAGAATGTCTTCATTGTTGTGTGTGCAGCTGAACACATCTGGATGGTAACTGGAAGCTGAGTTCGCCATAAAGAAAAAGTGGGATGAGGATTACATCCCTTAACATATTGCAGGGTTTCAGCCTTTATATATCAACAATTATAGAAATAATACATACAATCAAGAATCCTATCTTACAAATAATACAAAAGCAAAAGAAAGCACCTATTCTTGCCCCCATAGTCTGTATCCCCAAAATACATAAATAAATGGGAAAAGCAAGGGAAAAGGATTTGTCAAAATGTCTGTAAAATTAGTTGTCTATATTTCTTAATTTTCATTTCATAAAGATATATTACTACCAGGTTCTAGCCTTATTTACTTAGAAATATGAAAAATTTCCTACACTGATTTCAAAGAGAGCTATTTGAAGGCAAATGTGCATAAGCTTATGCCCTCAGTAATATTTACAGAGAGCTTTTGTTTCCCTCAGGAAATCTGAATGCAAATGAGTGGGTCTGAGTTTCTTATGTTGATGTTCCAGTTCCTCATTGCAGTATTGTAAACATGAATGCAAAATAGTTAGATGGAGTTGTAATTCAATGATGTCCTCTTGCTTTCATGAAGAACAGACACAGTGTCTTTAGAAATAACTATTTAGGTGTTAAAACATTAGATCATCGAACCAGCCATTTCATAAGTAATAAAAAGAGCTCCTTCCCATGTGGTTCCTGGAAAGCAGCGGGCCATGCCTACAAGCTCCCCACAATAATGTGACAAGTACTTGGAAATGTGTGCCTTTAATATGAATACTTTTTTTTTACAATAACTAAAAACAGCAGTTCATTGAACCAATTGTGATATAAAATGTAATGTCATATCCCTCCTCCATCTCTTCCTGTTGTTACATTGATTTCGTAGTCTTCCAGATATTACTGGCTGGAATTTTAGGTTATAAATGATTTGGATTTTACCCAAGAATTGAGGCATTCGTGAAGTCATTAGATAATGTGGGATGTTTGAAGTAGTGTCACTTGTTGCAATTGTGCTGTTTTAATCTTATCTATGGTGAATTCATTCAAATGTTTTAGCAGTTCATTTGGAAATGCTCCCAGTGCACTTGAATCACCATTGCCTTCTTTTCTCAGAAGCAGTGGATACCAATTTGAAGGACTCAATATTTCATAATATTTATTTCTCCTTATCTTCAATTTTCTGTCCTCCAAGATGACTCTTTTTATAATTCAAGATTTGTCTTCGAATTGTTTCTCAGTCCCTTTGCTACTGCTGCTGTTATTGATGTTGAAATAGAAGGTATGAATAGAATAATGGCCTTTAGTACATGGCATCACCCTATGGTAGCATATTCTAATGCATTTCAAACCTAAAATGAAATGAAGGACTCCATCAGATGAAGAATCCCGCCCCCATTTCTACACACTTTTAAAATAATTTAAAGATGAAGTCCCACAGAGCTACTTTTAGCAGTTTCCCATGGGACTCCATGTTAAAAATGTGTTTTAAGTGTGTAGAAACTGAGGGGTTGGGTAGCAATTGTATTCGAAGCTCCCATTTTGCACAGAAACTGGTAAAGTGTCAGATTCCCCCATGTTGGATCATTTTAGTGATGTTAAAGGGTGGACATTCCTGTGGGTGGTCTTGAAATGAGCTTCAATGCTCCTTTTCTCAAAATTAATCCACTTGCATGAAACTTTTATGACAATTTTAAATAATAATTTATTCTTTAGGAAATTCACAATTTTGACATATCACCACTTTGCTGTCACTATACCCCCCCATTATAGACCTAGATTTTCAAAGTTTCTCTTTTTTTTTTAAAAAAAAAGAAGAAAGTAGTATGGGCAGGGACTACACTTACCTGTGTGATAGCTCAGAATGTGGAAGATCACAGTAGAAATGGTAAAAAAAGTACATCATGTGTGATGGGAGTGCATATATTATCAATGTTTCTTTTTTTTCTTCATGTCAGGAGCGACTTGAGAAACTGCAAGTCACTTCTGGTGCGAGAGAATTGGCCGTCTGCAAGGATGTTGCCCGGGGACGCCCGGATGTTTTTACCATCCTTGTGGGAGGCTTCTCTCATGTTCCTGCATGGAGCTGGAACTGATAGAGGGAACTCATCTCCCCAGGTTGGATTCAAACCAATGTTCCTTATGA
Source organism: Anolis carolinensis (assembly GCF_035594765.1). Classification (NCBI taxonomy): domain Eukaryota; kingdom Metazoa; phylum Chordata; class Lepidosauria; order Squamata; family Anolidae; genus Anolis; species Anolis carolinensis. The sequence goes on from NC_085842.1 coordinate 295,464,687, forward strand.
ACGGAACAGAATGAAACACTATAGTAAGAAGACTTTCCCCCCCTCCCCCCACCCCCCTCATGGGAAGAGGTCCTCAGTTCCCCAGCAAATTTAAAGCTTGGGTAAGACTTGCCACACAATGGCTGGAACCTTATTGATGTCTTACATAAGTTCTCTTATGGAAGTAGTTCAGCATTTTTGTAAGGTGTGGAATGCCCATATGAAATTCAGGGTTGTTGAAGCAGAGTTGTGAATGTAGTGCCATTGTGTACAATGAGTATGCACACTGCATGGCACACAGAAATGTTCATTACACATTTCATTGCAAAATGGTGCCATTCACTAATGAGATGTCACAAACCTATGCTGTGTCTCCTTCATGTAGCTGTTCAGTCACAATGACGGAATTTGTAACAATCCAGCCTATTTTACTGATGTTTGAAGGGGGGGGGGGGGGGGTTAGAGAACACCTTGTTAGATGCTGTCTGGTTTTTGAAGGGTTTATCAGTCCAAATCTGTTTAAAGATTAAGAATACTACCAAGGGTAGCAGCTGGGACCTTGAAGCTGTTCCATCCGTTGTTAAAACTTGGCAGCAGACTGAGAAGGTCCATAGCTCATAGATTTCCCCACAGTGGAGAGATGACACTGTTTTTCCTTTTCAGTTATAGCCATTATTTCTAAATGTGCATCTCACGTAAAAGAGCAGATGAACTTTTGAGACAGACTCATGCATACTTTTTTTTTTTTTTGGTATTATCGATTTTAACATTCTCTTCAATCTTGCACAGTGGCTGCTCGTGCATTTTAATTTGAACTTCCAGTGAACTGTCCAAGAACTGAGTTCATTGAGCAGTTTCTTTAAAGTTTAGACTAAAATTTGGAATGGATTACCATAACCATTCCATCTCATGAAATCATTCTACATTTTAAGAGGGTTACAATTCTGAGAAGGAGCAGTTACTTCAGTAAGATGGATATGGCATATGTGTGGACAGAAGGAAGTAGACTTGCTTAGATCACCTTCCTGGTTACAGTGGGAAACAGAGAGCTCTTCAATACAAGCCCTATATCCTAGGATCTGATCCCAGGTTTTCTGTTTATTCCAGTTTATCTGGCAGTGGGGACTCATATAATCCAGTTTAATGCGGAAAACCTGGTATCAGATCCTGGGATATAGGGCCTGTCTGGAAGGGCCCAGAGACAATTTCTTACTTTCTGGAAATACAGTTTGTCTTCCACATTTGCGGATGTGATAATTTGCAGTTTTGATTAATATGTTCTCCCCAGGTTTCCACCCATGACTGTATGGTCAACTTTTACCATAGAGTTGCACTGGGGGACCTAGAGATTCCTAGAATGATTTTTTCTAGGCATATGTAAATCTTTTAGCATGGTTCCGTGATCAACTTCCAACAGAAATTAACCATAGTACTGTCCCAGAGGACTTAAGAGATTTTTAGAGAGGTGTTTTCTCAGGTAAAAAAAAATGATGTCTGTTTGTTAGCTTTTTTTCACTTTTGCAAGGGTCCTATGCTGCTAACTAACCACAAGAAATGTAAAGGTTTTCATGGGTTTTCATGACTACTATCATGAAAACCTTCTATTTAGCTACTTCCTCTGAATTTAGTTGAAGTATTATAGATAATGGACCCTGCAGTCTTAGCTTGTTATGAGAGTACACTTACAAATTTTAGACTGGTCCAAAAGAGTGCCATGATGAAATACATTGCATTTACCACATATATACATTAGGGGGCTACCTAATGCAAATATAAAACATACTGGAAACAAACTGCTCATTCTCCTATATTGCTCAGTTGGCTTAAAAATGAAGGCTGGCTTTGAAAGAGAAATCTAATTTTCCAGTGAACGTGGGTGGGCTTGCTTTGCTGTGGTCTCGGTGCTCCAAGTAGGATTGAGTAGATGGGTCGGGACACCCATTGAATTTCTCACAACATTCCAGGCTAGACTGAAGTAACACCAAGAGACTGGGAATACAAGGTAAAATTGTACTGGTGACATATGGGAAAGGATGCAGAAAAAGAAATAGACAAAGAAAGTGTTCTCGGGTTCTTTTTGGCTAAATGATGACACAGCATGAAGGTGAATTCAAGGACATATCCATGTTAGTTTTCATCACAGATGCTGGCTCTACACTGTAGAATTAATGCAGTTTGACATCACTTTAACTGCCACAGCTATGCTAAAGAATCCCAGGATTTAAAGTTTGGTCAGGCACCAACACTCTTTGGCAGAGGAGGCTAAAACCTTTGTGAAACCACAACTCCCAGGATTCAAAAGGATTTGTTTATTTATTTATTATATCAGAAGCAAACCAAGGGTACAGTTGTAATGTATTTAAAAACACAAAGTTAAAAATTTGGCATTATACTAAATGTCCTTTGACCAGAAGCTGGCTTCTGGTGTCATTCTGAGAAGGTCCTCCATTGTGCAATTCTGGGCACCTCAATTGAAGGGAGATGTTGACAAGCTGGAAAGTGTCCAGAGGAGGGCAACCAAAATATCAATTGTCTGGAGAACAAGCCCTATGAGGAGCGGCTGAAAGAGCTGGGCATGTTTAGCCTACAAAGGAGAAGGCTGAGAGGAGACATGAGAGCCATGTATAAATATGTGAGGGGGAGTCATAGGGAGGAGGGAGCAAGCTTGTTTCTGCTGCCCTGGAGACTAGGATGCGGAACAATGGCTTCAAACTACAGGAAAGGAGATTCCACCTGAACATTAGGAAGAACTTCCTCACTGTGAGAGCTGTTTGGCAGTGGAACTCTCTGCCCCAGAGTGTGGTGGAGGCTCCTTCTTTGGAGGCTTTTAAGCAGAGGCTGGATGGCCATCTGTTGGGGGTGCTTTGAATGCGATTTCCTGCTTCTTGGCAGGGGGTTGGACTGGATGGCCCATGAGGACTCTTCCAACTCTATTATTCTATAATTCTATGATTCTATGTGGCAGTGCTCAGACTGCATTGTAATAGGTGGTTTATTCCATAGGATAAGCCACAGCTATTAAAACAATGTCAGTGTAGATGCACCCTGACTACAAAGAAAAAAAAATGGTAGCATGTACATTTGTAGTGTTAAGTCTACTTCATCAGATGCATGGATTGATGTATCTAGGACCAGATTTTTATAGAGTGAGCAGTTGGTATCTGTGAATAGGAATAGAAATGCAAAACCTGTGGATATGATGATGAGGGGACAGTGGATGATCATTGGGAAACAAAGACAGGAGGAAAGATGTTGCCTAAAGCCAAGATTTAAAATATAACTATAGGAATGGAGAAGGAGTATTGGATTGTACTATGATAGTAGGTGATACTAGGTGAAAACCAGAAAAGAAATATGATAAACTGGCTAAGAGAGCTCTCACGGGGCTGATGTGTTAACTAGTGTTGTAATATGTTTAATCTGCCAGGAAACAATTGTTTGTGTTGAATGTACTGTTGATGGACTGGAGTTTGTGGATACATTCCAATTCTGCCATTTTGCTTTTGAATCTTTCTTTGCGCTGCTTCTTCTTCTGGTGTTGTTCAAGGGGTAATGTTCTGAGATCTGAAATGCATATTTCCGAAACATAAACACTACAGACTGAAGTATAGATAGTCTCCTGGTCCACACTACCCGATATTACATTGATTTCACAACTTGTGATAGTCCTTTGAGTCTTTGGTCAGGGACGTTCCCCTTCACAAATTCAGGAAAAAAGGAAATCGCTCTTCATTTGGGTTCCCTATCCTAAAGCAACTGTGTTCTGCTGGATGAGTATTTCTATTTGATATGTCTAGTTTGTCATTTTTGAAGATCTATCCTAGCATTTGCTATTCAACGGTGAAACTGTGCATATTTTTTAATTCTTGTGTCTGGTTTAAAAAGTATTTCAATTAGTTCTATGTGGAATTTATTAATTGTCAAAATATTTCATAGTTAGCAAATTTCTTGGATATTCTGGCTGGGTGTCTTTATTAAGGTGGCTGTTATTGTAAATATATAATATTCAACAGTAATTTCAGAAAATATTTTCATGACTCATGAGAAAGTATGAACATGCTTAAGGACCATGGTGTTCTTTTATGATGGTGCCTATGTTATCAATTTCATACTGAAACTCAAAAATGATGCTTGCATTCTGGGTGTAAAGACCAATCAATTGGACAATGGTAGTTCGAGCAGCTAGATTAAAATTTTGTTAGCAGGAGTAAACTGGCTTGACTACATGTAGGTGTTTGCAGGCAACGTGTGTGAAAGGGTGGAGAATGTATTGGGTGCATACATTATGCTCTTTTTTAAAAGCTAAAAATCTACGCTGGAATTTCTAGGGACATTGGAACAGCTTTTCAACAATAAAAAACCCATAACAATAAAATAATTCATAAATACAAACTGATGCCAACATAAAACAACAGCAAGCAATGAAATGACAATGAGCAATCAATAGTTCCTATCCGAATAAAGGAAACATTTTAAAATAACTTATTGGCTAGAGGAGGCAGGAAGCATGAAAATATAGTGCTCCCCCTGAAATAAATAGAAGTAAGGGAACCAAAAAGGTACGGGTATATACAGGGCCGTAGCCAGAAAAAAAAATCGGGAGGGGTTTTGAAAATTTCGGGGGGGGGGGGGGTTGAACCCCTAGCACACACCTCTCCCCGCTACAAACCTGTCAATATCTGCTTGAAATAGTGCCTGGAGGGACTCTTAATGTTTTGCGTCTCATAGACTTAGCATGGGGATTTGGTTAACCAGTTAAAATTCATGAGTTAATCAGGTTTTTTTTATAACCTGAAAAATTTCGGGGGGGGGGGGTGAACCCCTAAAACCGCCCCCTCGCTACAGGCCTGGGTATATATAACACACATATACTAATTTAGATTTATAAATTGGTCTTGAGAAATAATTACTGTAATTTAAGCAGGGGGGTTGGTGCTCATCTCCATTTCTAAGCCAAAGAACCGGCGTTGTCCGTAGACACCTCCAAGGTCATGTGGCCGGCATGACTGCATGGAGTACCGTTACCTTCCTGCTGGAGCAGTACCTATTTATCTACTCACATTTGTATGTTTTGAACTGCTAGGTTGGCAGAAGCTGGGGCTAACAGTGGGAACTCATCCCACTCCCCGGATTTGAACTGCCAACCTTTCGGTCAGCAAGTTCAGCAGCTCAGCGGTTTAACCGGCTGCATCACCAGGCTTACTTCCAAATAATAGCGAGACTAACCATATAAGTCATCTTCCATAGCTTTGTAAAATATGAGAAACTATTGGAAACATAAAGGCAATAGGAAAAAATCATTGAAATGGCAAAAATTTTATGAAATTGTTGGTGTGCTTGAGACAAAACATTTTATTTTGTTGTTTTTTTTAATATTGCAACCCATTTCAAGAAGAAATTTTATTTTAAATGTTGTTAACCTGGCAGTAACTACTATAAGAAAGGAACAATGTCATCGTGATTTGTCTTCTAGTGCTGTGATTTTCTACTAATTTCTTATACTAGATAATCTTGTGCAGCTCTTGTTTTTGTTGACTTCATTCAATGTATTTCTCCTTGCAACCAGAAAATTGGGCATTAATACTATGCTCTAAAAACATGCTTAGGGAGAAGAAATGCTCTTGAGGAAGAACTGAATGTTGGGCATGTTGAGTTTAATAAACCCTCTAATATGAAAATTAGTAGCTGCAACTGCCTAGAGATTAACCCTTGTATTAGGTAATTGTCATTTATTAATTCTGTAGCACTGTATTATATTACATTCATTGCTGACCAGATGTTATTTTAAGTGGCACAAGGCTAGGTAGTAAAAAGCTGAGCAAGCTAATCTATAAAATGCCATTTCACACTTATCTGTGAGGACATGGAAGACTGTCGTAATCCTTTTTTAATTGAACATTGAAAAATAAAATCTTCAATCTCAAAAGCGAATCTGTTTATATTTGATGATTTGCATTAAGGACATGAGAACATACTTTGTGAATTTATTCATTTTCATTTTGTTGTAAACCAAGAGTAATTCTCAACTATCTAAACTAGGACTGGATGGTAGAAAGAATTATCCATCAGGGATAATAATTTCTTTCACCCAAAATGATAAAGTAGTTTAAAATTTTGCAATACTAGAATTTCTTGTATTCCACATTAGAAGACAATTTTCTGCTATGTAGTCTTCTATAACCCTATAACACTTACTCCCCCATGAGCTGGATGATATGAGGAGTCATGTCCACATTTGCAGTATGGTTGTGTCTCTCATTGTTATTTGGTTTCTGTCTGAAACACCAGACAAAGTATTTCCACAAGCATCTCGGCCAGGAATCAAGTTTACTCTTTACTCAGAGAGGATGATTAAGTGAAAGGGTCTGAGGCATCATCACGGCCCCCTGGAACAGTTTTTAAGAAGTAGGGCCTCCATTTGACAGCCAGGTTGTCATTAATTTTGTCTACTTGCAGGTACTTGTAGAGAGGGAAAATTAGTTTTCCCATCCATTATCATTGAGACATCATTAAATATGAGCACTCTTACAAACACAATTTGCACTTAGAAATGCTCTCCATGTGTTTAGTGAAGCTTACCCCTATGTAAGTGTATATAAAATTGATTGCAGACAGCCATTATCAGTCCTGAAAGGGTTTAACATCACTCACAATCTTAGTATTATTCAATACTTCAAGTACTTCAAGTATTATTAAGTATACTTCTGATTGCTAATGCTTGGTGGAGTTGAAGGAACTCATCTTGGTGGTCCAATTTTGCTAGATCATACTGGGATGTGTGTGTGGTCAGCCTCTTGCCAAGTTTTGAGGACCGCCTACCCTCTCATTCTGGGTTCCATGTCCAGCACTTCCAGCAGCCCCCAGAAGGACTCGCTTTTTGCTTCCAGTGCCCTCTCCATATAGGGTAGAGCAGGCATGGGCAAACTTTGGCCAGCTGTTAGGAATTGTGGGAGTTGAAGTCCAAAAAAACCCTGGAGTTTGCCCATGCCTGGGATAGAGCAGTGGTTCTTCACTCGGGACACTTGAGTGGGGATTAGTGGGACCTACAACCTAAACAAGTCAGATTAGACTCTGTGGTCGAGTATTCTCCTACCATGATCCAAAAAACTATCTGTCACTGAAGGAGAAACCTTCTGCATCATAATGACAGTGAAACATATTAATTGATATTCTGCTAATGGTATATGCATGTGTAAGTCAACTTAACATCTAAATGTCTTTTTAAAATATGGCAGAGTATATTGCTTCTTGCATTCTTAATGACAACAGCCCCCTAGAATTTACTATAGAGTTACAACACCATCACCCTCAATGGCCATTCCATGCCTGGTATAGTGCGGAGGGGAAAGGTTGGAGAAATGTCTAGTTGTGACCTTTTAGCAAGATATGAAATTGTTACATCATTTGCTCAGATTTCAGAGGACCCTTTTGAATGATATTACTATTTTGTGTATAGTATGACCAATGTGACTTCTCCTTCTTGCATTTAACGAAATATGTTCTCTCTAGGAATTTTCTAGGCCCTCCAATGGTAGCTCCCAGTAGAAGTTGTTCATTTCAGTGTGTTTCACTTATAACCATGGTTTGCTGTTTCCATGTTAAGTTCAGGAACATATCCCTTGCAGATCAGCAGTCATATTGTAGAGCGATGGGGACATAGGCAGGTACTTCTTCATTCTCCTCCCTGATCTCCACTAGGTTCAGAATAGCCTTGTGTGCTGCAATAGTTGTACAATTAAACTCTGCAAATAGGGGACTTAAAACATTCAGCATCACATCTGTTTTAAGATACAATTCCAAGCTTACAAAGAAAACAATTTTTCTTATAAAGGTCTTGTGCTGCATCTGCATTATTAGAAGGGATTTGTAGAAAATTACTATTACAAAATTGGATTTGTGAATATTGTCTCTTAAGTATTTATTGGATCATACACATAACTTAAAATAGATAAAGCAAGGGAGATGCATTTGTTATACAGGACTTGCAAAAACTAGAATGCCTAGCGGCTTACGGGTAGTATTTACGTTCAACTCAGAACATGGATAATAGTGGTACATTACATACTCAAACAAAAACTACTATGGATATAACAATAAAGAGTTAAACAACACTACTCACCCAACAACATTGTAAATATGTGTGTGTGTATGTATGTATGTGTGTGTGTGTGTGTATACACACACACACACAAACATATTTAGATATACAACTGTATTTGATAGAGAAGGAGGAGGAGGCATGAGTTTCAATATTTCTGGATATTCAGCTCTTGTTTGCAGAAAGCTGCTTTATGTATTTTATTGGACAATGGATCCTTTATATTAATACTACCACCATCATCATATTATTATTGTTGTTATTATGTTATGCTCTATGTTGACTACTCATATACATAAGCATGACTAAATGTTTCCTGGCCTGACCCTCTAATGGCTAACAGCTATCTCGGGTGAAAGAAGTCGGCAATGGGGCACAAGCAGCATATTTTTTACTTCCTCCCACTACTGAATGAGGCTGCAACAAGGAATTGTGATGGAATGCTGCTTCTGATTGTTATTATGTCACTCACTGGTGAAAAGGAATTGGAAACATCATCCGCTTTTGGTGGTATCACAACTGATGCGGCTGCTGGCTGTTAAAGAGCAGGAGAGGAGGCATAGTCTTACAATATGCATGTAGTCTTCCTGCATACAGAACCATTGTAGATACATAACTCTGCGTTATAAATCTGTAACTGCAATACTGAATGCTAGCCAGTATTATATTTTGCCTTTTCCCCATTATGAGACCCAAAGTGGCCATCCAGTACTCTTCACACTAATTGGCAGCAGGGCTTCAATGCTGCTTGACTGCTACGCCACATCTCTTCTCCATTCAGTTTGCAACCTGATGACTAGGAACTGGAGAGATTACGGTATATATCTGCATGTACGTGTTCAGTGTACAAAAGTATCCAACATTCAGTTCGTCATAGCCAACTTATCCATCAGTTTCAGTGGGAATTAATCATGACTAATGTGGGTTGAATGGAGTTTGGTTTCTACAGGGAGCCACTTTTACAAAGAAATGTCTGTAATATCTAAATAAAGAGAAGCTTTATTACAGGCTCTTAAAAATATTACTGGACATCACAATTAGTATGTTTTTTTCCTAAAAGAATAAAACACACATAAAATCTGCAATTTTGAGAAAAATTTCTTATACTAGAATTTTTTTAATGTCTATCATTGTCCCTGTTTGGTTGTTCCTTGTTCATGTGATTCTAACTGAACAGAGTGGGATGGATTTTAACCTTGCTGCCTACCATATTCGGGCATTGGAGTGAACATCTGTAAAGAGGAGCCTGCTTTCTCTTGATAAGGAAACTTGATTCTGTAGAGTTACAAAGAAAGCCTACATATACACAGAAGGATTGTCTTTTCAGACTCACCCCTTCCTCTAAGCCCATCCCTCTAAGTGGATATGAAGCAAGATTGCCAGGATGGTACTTTAGGATCAGAAGCTATGACACCTAACAGTCTACCAGCAGGCTTAATGCTGGGCTTCTGACTGATAATACAATGTATGTAGTCTGATACAGTGACTCCCATTCTGTGTTTTGGTTTCTCAGTAATTATTAGTCATGGGCCCAAAAGTTGTCTCATTTGTTTAATTAGTGTATTTGTTTCATGTCATTCGTTCAGAATGCATGAAACGGTACACACACACACACCCCAAAACAGAAATATTAGTGAAACAGAAAAAAGTGCAAACTGTAGCCATTTGGCTGGCTAATTTTCAGCACACTGACAGGGCCTATAGTGAGCTTCGGGCGCAGGGTGCTCAGTTGGAATGACCTGGCTTTCAGGCAGGGCCAGCCCAAGGTAATTTTCAAGTGTAGGCAAACAGAATTTTGGCACCCCCCCCCCAAAACCAATCACTGAGAAATAAAAGGCAGACAGTAGAGGTTTCTTTAATCCTGATGTTTTTGTTATATTTTTGGAATGTCAGTTCTGTCTCAGGCGATGATGTTTTTCTAATACCTTCTTTAGAAAGTATTCTTTCTATTCTGTGTATGCTCTTACACTTCTTAACTATTCTTACTTGTTAAATTAATAGATTTTTGTCAGGCCAGAATATGCATGACTGAACATCATGATTAAGCAAGAGATAGGAACTCCATAGCTGAATGGCAGACTGGAGTGAATTTCTTAAGCAACTACTTCCATTTTTTTTTAAATAATAAAGGCAAATATTTTAAAATTGGGGAGGGAAATAAGTATTTATTCATGTTTTATTGCAGCATGTTTGATTTTTTTCCACTAGGTGTTAAAATGTAAAATCATAAGCATTTTTATCTGACCTCATTTCTCAAATAAAGTGATTATTAATTCATAGTACCCATTTTGCAGTAATGCTTATATTGAAAGAACAATCCTGTACTTTAAGATAAGTGAGAAATTAGGAATGGATTTTAAAGTCCACAATGAAAGGTATAAATGATTTGTTATTAACAGCATTTCTGACTGCATTTTAAGTGTTGAATTAAACATGCTCTTCATGTTCACCCCACTGTTTCTTGAGGTACCTATTGAAATAATGCAGATATTTGTGGGCTCATCTACACAGACTACTTGGTTCTGTGTGTAATTAGATTAGATCAACTGTGACCAATAAAAATAAAAATAAAGGTAGAAGGTAGAGGTGAATAGAATATATAGGGATTAATGCAAGATATTCCACTTAGGCAGAAAAAATGAAGTGCATTATTAGAGGCTGGGATGCCACTTTTGGGGGCTTTAATTGTGGTGCTCCTGCATGAAACCAGGAGGAGGTTGGGCTATATGGCCTTTGGGGGTCTCTTCCTACATGTTATTGTTGTTGTTGGCTGGGTTGCCACTTGCTGGGGCTTTTATTGTGCTTTTCCTGCATGGGAGCAGGAGGGGGTTGGACTACATGGCCTTTTTGGGTGTCTTCCTACTCTAATACCTCCGTAGAGCATGCCTTCTCTTGGTTTCTCTTGAAATCCACATGCATGTCAACAATTTAAACAGAAAGGGGGAAACCATGAAAATAAACAAAATTTGAAAAACTCTAAAATTAGAACAGTAAATAAAGAGCAAGATTGAAAAAGCAGGGGAATTCCAGACAAGAATCAATCACTAAGTGAGGTTTATTTATCTGTGGAATGTCCAGGGTGGGAGAAAGAACTCTTGTCTGCTTGAGGTACTGTGAATGTTGCAGTTTGCCACCTTGATTAGCATTTTATGGCCAGCAGTTTCAAGGCCTGCCTGGTAGCTGCTTGGGGGAATCCTTTGTTAACACCTCCCAACAAAGGATTCCCTCAGGCAGCCACCAGATAGGCTTTGAAGCTGCCATTCAATGCCAATCAAGGTGGCCAATTGCACCTCAAACAGACAAGAGTTCTTTCCCCCACCCTGGACATTCTACAGATATATAACCTCATTAACTTAGGATTTTTTACCTAGGATTTCTCTTTTGGAGGAGGAGGGAGCACAAGCAGCATCCGTGGAGCATGCCTTCGCTCCCTTGCACCCAGTATGGCAGGCACAAGCACAACACAGGAGAGAAAACAAGAGAAAGAAGGTGAAGAGACTTGTGATTTTGGGAGTGTGCAAAAGAGAAAGAGAAGGGTGGCGTGTGAGGGAGGAGGAGAAGGGTAGCGCGTGACTGTTGTGCGAGAGGAGAGGAGAGGCCTTCCTCTCCTCCTCTCTCCAGTGGAGGGTCCTGGTCTTTAGGTTTGCTCCTTTTAATTTTCCCGCACTGCGAGGATGCAGATAGCTGCTCCTCCTTGGAGAGGCAGTGGGAGGGGGGAAGAGCCACACAGCTACTCTTTAGGTTTCTTTACCGGCACAGCTCCTTCGCTCTTCCCCTTCCTCCCAGCTTTGCTGGAGGGGGGAGCTGCCCCAAAAGCCCGCTTCTTCTGCCTACCCTCCCCCTTCTCGGGGCTCTGAAGGCAGCAGGATGAGGGGAAAACATAGGCAGGGGGAAAAGGGGGACCCGTCTTAAGTAGAGACCCCCAGAACGCACTTTCCCACCGTCTTCTCTGCTTTGTTCTTCTCCTCTGGCACCTGCAGGCAGAGCAGAGGATCGCTTCATTCGCGAGTGACCTTGGGAGGAGGAGGCGGGGTGCGTGCACAAGGGGGGTTGTGCTCACACGTGGGAGCACCTCAACTGCGCCCCCTAGAGGATGGCGCCACAGGCAACTGCCTGAATTGCCTCACGGTTGAACTGCCCCTGCTTGCAGGGCCTACAGCTGAGCGCTCGACACTTGGAAAGCCGGCTGGCAGGCAAGCCCTGGCTTGCAGGGCCTATAGCCAAGCATTTAATGCTCAGAGGCCTGGCTGGCAGGCAGGCCCCGGCTTACAGGGTCTATAGCCAAACACCGAGTGCTCAATGCTTTGAGGCCCAGCTGGCAGGGCCTGGCTTGCAGGGCCTACAGCTGAGCGGTGGGTGCTAGGCGCTCAGCATGCTCAGATGTATGGCCTAGATGGCAATGCCTACAGGCCCTGGCAGGCTCTGGTGCTTTGCTGCCAATGGGCCAAAAATCTTCATTTTTTTCAGACCTTGGATGGAAGTGCTCATTTGGATAGGCACACATTTTCGGATGTGACAGACAGAAACGGTGCCATACGAATGGGACAAACAGAAACGGATAGCAATTCCATACAAATGCACGAGGCTAGTAATTATGGTCTCATAGATCAGAACAACAGTGCTGAATCATTTTGGCCTTTATTATCTGTATTACTTGAGACTGAAGATGGGATTCACCTGATTGAATGTTCCTCCACCCCATCTCCATATCCCTGCATATAGAAAACATGAAGCCGCCCAGCCCAGCCCAGCCTAGCCCAGCCCAGCCCAGCCCAGCCCAGCCCAGCCATGTTTTTCTTGACACTCTCATGTTCCTTTCAAGGGTTTTGGCATATATACAACATGGGTGGTCATTTTTTAAAATCCAAAATGCCTTCTTATAGGCCAGTGGTTCTCAACATGTGAGTCCTCAGATGTTTGGCCTTCAACTCCCAGAAATCTTAACAGCTGGTAAAGTGGCTGGGATTTCTGGGAGTTGTAGGCCAAAACACCTGGGGACCCACATGTTGAGAACCACTGCTATAGGCCTATGAAAAGCATTTTTTAAAACAGAAGCAAACTAGGACTAAATGGGTAGTGACCTTCCTGTGCCTAAAATTGTCCAGGAGACCTAAAATCATGGAGAAATGCTTTCCTACATCCCTAGAGGGCATTGGGAAACATTTGGGATTATTTGTGGTGGGATATGTGAGTGTACTAAGATAGTGATGTTGTCTCTTAGCCTTCCACAGGTGCCTACCTCAGTGTAGAAGTTGGAAGTGGTGCAGTTAGAAGTGGTCCTGTCCAGAGGCTGATAAATCAACTTATCTTCTAGCGAACTTGCTTGGAATCAAACCACACATGATACAGCAGATCAGTAACTGGGTTGACTGACATAAAACCAATTACTAACAAGACTTTTAGAAGGAGTGCACATTTGATACACATAGAAGTATTGGAGAAAAGGGCCTAAGTATTACCACCCAATGCAATCCTGAAGGATTCCAGTTTTACTGCAAAATTTTATATTGTAATAGTGTAGTGCAGTAAACTTTGGTCCAGCTTCACATGCTATTTCAACCTTGTGGGGTGATCTTGGGCAAGAACTAGCCTAATTTGCTCATGTGTAATATATGCACCTTAATGACCTATCAGGTTGTACAGCTTTTTCATACTCACAGTTATAGCCCCATGATTCCACTTTAGGGCTGCTTCTTATGAAACCTGCAGTTTGGGGTTTGGTGAGGCACTAGAGCTCTCTGGCTGAAAATTCTAAAAGTCCATCCATAAACTGCAAATCCCAGGAACCACAGTGCTATAATTGTTCAAGGTGAAAGGGCCCTTATGTAGTGAGGATGACTTGGGATGAACATTTTGCCTACTGAATGAATGATCTTTCATGCGTCTTGAATGGTAAAATGTGATTTTGAACTCATTCCTCTGGTAAATATACATTTAGAAACAACTCAGGATTTATGTAGAAGTAGATAGAAGTATAAACTGGGAAGTGATTTAGCCTGCCATGCTGTACGTAACTTACCTGAGAATATATTTTGCTGATTCATGAATAGTGCAGGATGTTCTATGAGTAAAGGGATGCCTGTGATTGGATTCTTCATCTTTTTAGGCTCCAAACATACTAAACTGGGAATATGATTCATTGAACCAAGCAAGTTTTGTTTTGAGTAAACATGTTTAGGAGAAAACTGTATGTCTCTTCACATGTTTTTCAGAGGGTCCTTCTAACATGCATGTGGGAAAAGCCGTTGTGTTCAAAGGGAAGTACAAATACATGTCATGGATGGCCTTTGGTGTCTGTCCTTGTATATTTGGAAAGACACATCTGTCTTGTGAATGAGTCACAAGTAATGTTCTGATACAGACTTTTTTCAGCATGATAGATGTTTGTAAAAAGTATTTCGCTTTCCACTATTTTAATGCTAAGATTTTGCTCCAACCCTGGTGTCAAACCCATGTTCGAAATATTGCCAAGTGATACTTCACTGTGAGACTTCCAAGCTCAAACTGTATGTTTCTTTAGAAGGGAAAGAATAGCTTATAGCAGTGGTTCTCAACCTTTCTAATGCCGCAATCCCTTAATACAGTTCCTCATGTTGTGGTGACCCCCAAGCATACAGTTATGTTTGTTGCTACTTCATAACTGTCATATTGCTACTGTTATAAATCATAATGTAAATATCTGGTATGCAGGATGTATTTTCATTCACTGGACCAAATTTGGCACCAATACTGGTGGGGTTGGAGGGGGTGATGGATTATTTTGTCATTTGGGAGTTGCTGGGATTTATAATTCATCTACAATCAAAAAGCATTTGGAACTCCACCACCAATATAATTGGACCAAACTTGGCATGCAGACCTCCCATGACACACAGGAAATACTGGAAGGGTCTGGTAGGTACTGACCTTGAGCTTGGGAGTTGCAGTTCACCTACATCCAGAGAACATGGTGGACTCAAACCATGATGGATCTGGACCAAACTTGGCACAAATACTCAATATACCCAAATTTGAATACTGGTGGAGTTTGGGGGAAATAGACCTTGACATTTGGGAGTTGTAGTTGCTGGGATTTATAGTTCACCTACAATCAAAGAGCCCCTTGAACCTCACCAATGATTGAATTTGGCCAAACTTTCCACACAAAACTCCTATGACCAACAGAAAATACTGGTCTTTGGTGACTCCTCCGAACCCCCCTCGCAACCTCCCCCAGGGATCTGGAACCCCAGGTTGAGAAATGCTGGTTTATAGGGATGTTCTTCTATTAAGTTGACAAACTCCCCAGAATACTGTAGAAATTAATGACCTTTCTCAGAAAACTGATTTTCTTGGCAGCCTGTACATGACTTTTTACAGAGCATGCCTCAGAAATGCATACAAACTGATCAAGAAACATTAACGTTCTTTTGACTGAAAATAAGTTTCTTCATTGCTTTTATTTATAGCACAATCTTTTGGTGTTTTTTTTTTAAAGACACTGTTCTAGAAGTAAAATTGACATGCACTTGCAAAGAAGGAAACATATGGACATCTCTTCTTTTTATAGTTATCTGATATAGGAAAAATAATTTAACAGAATCAGGAATAGAATATTCTTGCACGACACTTGTTCATAGCATTTATATATGGTATATAAACATGACTATCAGACACTTAACAGCTACTAGAAATTGTTTAAATAAGCCACACAGTCTTCAACTAGCAGCAGCAGAATCTCACACATTCACAGCACTTCTCGCTTCCACACAGGTTTATATACACTGAGTAAGTCATTAAATATTGCACTTATTGGCCCATGATCCCTCAGGTTAGAGGTGCTCAAAAATAGAAAACAAATCTATTTTTATAACATCTTCATGCAACATTTAAGACACTTCTGTTCCACAAACACTATTAAATAGTACACACATTCTGACAGTCCAACTGAATCACAACACAGTAGCTGACGTTACCAACAATATATTGAATAGGAATTACAGCACAGTTTCCATTTAACACTAGTTTGCAAGGTACATGTCAGGATTACCCATTGATGTTGACTGATCATGATGAGTGGTAAGCAAGCCCTAGGGAGGGATATAAAATCGCTGGGGGGTTGGGGTATGTCTTCTCTCTCCTAAAATGCCAGTTGGCTGTGTCCAAATAGCATGCCATCTATTCTGCTGTCTTTGTCAATGCAAACCCTACAGTTTGTGAAATTACTACAGGTATCTGTGAGTGTTAAGAGTAAATTCCTGGCAGGTTCCACAATGCAATGGAATCAGGAATCAGGAGACAAGAGGGAAAAACCTGGGAAATGAATTGATTTTGTAACAACAAAATCAATACACGAACTGAGCTGGTATGACAAATATGGTAAAATGTTGGTCAAGTGAATATTCCTGTGTGATACAATGAACAAATTTTAACCATCATAATGTAAAAATCCATTGATCTGACTTGTGATGGAAAATGTTGATAAACATTTCCTCTGAGTTGTATTTTGATTTCAAGTTTTGCACATGGAAAATCTTGGCAAGGCCAACATTTTCTTATGAGTGAAAAAAATAAAGACAGAAAATGAAATCTCAATATTGACCTGATTGTCTGCTAGAAATAAACCAGCACTGGTCTGCTGAAGTTGGAAAGAGCTTGAAAAATTACTTTTTTAAGACTACAGCTCTTGGAATTTCCTAGCATTTCTCAGCTTTGTTTATGGCGCTACAGTGGAGTAATGTGCCGGCTGAACTGCTGACCTGAAGACCTGAAGGTCGGCAATTCAAATCCACGAGACAGGGTAAGCTCCTGTCTTGTCAGCCGCAGCTTCCTGTGGGGGGACATTAGAGAAGCTTCCCACAGGATGGTAACACATCCAGGTGTCCCCTGGCAACGTCTTTGTAGATGGCTGATTCTATCACATCAGAAGCGACGCAGTATATTCTCAATTCACTCCTGACACAATTTTTAAAAATGGAAACTATGATTATTCAAACCAGCTGTGTCATAACTCTTCCCAGAGGAGTCAAGTCAAAATGAAGTGATCCACTCTAAGAATCATAAAGTTGGGAGAGACCACAAGAGCCATCCAGTCCAACTTAGTACAGTGCAATGTTATAGCTAAGGAATGAGGAACTTTTGGGCTTTCAGACATTTTGGAGTACAGTTCTCACATTCCATTACTATGTAGTCAAGCTGGGTGGAGATGATGGAAACTGTAGACCTTAACAGCTGGAGAGCTGTTTCCCCATCACTACTGTAGACCATCTACTTAGCTTAAGAGCATCAACTAAATAATATAAGCCATGCTTTACCAGCATCTCTAAACTACCTGAGAACCAACAGCTTTTGGATTTTCTAAAATAAAAATAGATACAAACAATATGGGAATCTGACCACGTCTAGGAAACCCATCACATACTATGACCATCACTATCTTGTCACTCCATGTCCAGAAACTAAAAATGTAATTCCACTAATAAAATTGCTTCTCTTGGTGGAATTATGGTGAGGGAAATAGTCCTCTTTCATCTCTACAGCTCTCTGTGTACCCAAAACCACCTTTGGCGGTCTAGTACATATTCTGGATCTGGCTTTTGGCAGTGTAGAAGAGGGCAAGGGTGGGGGTGGGGGGGGGGGTCTGGCTATATTAGGCACCATTTGTTACTATGATGTTTGCTGTAAGTCTATGATTGCATTGGTTTATCCCAAAGAATACAGATGTCACAAGATTTGGCCCATAAAGGTAAAATGACACCATCTTTACAGAGTATATCTATTGAAAATTCAACATGGAACAATCCAGAATGATCCACAGACTTGTCATGAGGGCATAGTTTGAATGGGACCTATGCAAAACTTGCCATGCTCAGAGTGGACAATGGTGTTTGAACCATGCAAAATGAATATGCATACCAGTACCTTGTGGAAAAAAGAGCCCTATTCAACAAGACACTCATTTACACAGTGCCATCACATAAAACATGCTCATTGAAAACTAGATCTACTAACTGTCCATGACTGACAAAAATTGTATCAAGAGATAAATTCTGCACCAATGTTAAGTTTCCTAAACAAAAACACAACCATCAAACAATTCTGCAAGTTAGGATCAAACTCCAGTGAACATAGTGCACCATAAAATAGCACTTCATTCCTAAAATAAATAAGGTGCAGGCAGTACAGCTGGATGTAACAGAGCTGAGCTGACTGGGAAGAAAATCTAATCTTTCAGACTCATGCTCTGGAAAGGCCACAGAGATCTAGCTGTTCAGGTAGTTTCTCTATGCAATATATGGAGGGCTTATTCCAATTTATCTCAGGCAAAGTAGTTTACTGTATCTACAATGGAGAGAGTATTTTGACTAGGTTTTACAAAAGTTGAATTCTTCCATCCATGGCAAAGAATATTCAGGTAGTGGGCAGACACAAAGCTTGAGATAGATTTTGTCTTAGGTGTCCAGAGTCCCAAAGGGGAGGAGACGACTCATGTATTGGGAATGTGAGTATAGTTTTCACACTGCACAATCAATCTCCTTCTCTCTAGCAAAAGATTTCAGGGCGGGATTTAGAGTTTAGTGAGACATTGGAACTCCCTGGCAGACATTACTAGATGCCCACTGAAACTACAAATCCTTGTATTCCACTGGATGGAATCATGGTATTGAAGTGCTATAACTGTCTAGTCTGAAAGAGACCTCATTGTTAATAGTCAAGATAATACTTCAATTTGCCACTGCCACTTTAGTTGAGGAGAAGATTTCATTTTTACCAGGAGTGCCTTTTTTTTTTGAAACCTGGAAACATATGGTGACTCTTTCCAGAAGGAAATAGTACCTCCATTGCATTACTCATTGGAAAATGCCCTACGTAAAAGCACAAGGAACAAACAGTTTCAGTAAGAGTTACATTACATTGCAGCTGAGAGAGATAGAGGAAATCAATTTCAACAGAAAGGACGGGATAGGGATTCCATATTTTAGGACACCAAAAACCAGACGTAAAAAGTAGTATTTTCTTTTCAAAAATAAAAATGCCACCCTGAACGAATGGCACTCCAAAAAATAGGCACATTTGTTATAGTTATAGAATGAACTATTTCATGTAACTTAACAAAATGAATTTTACAACTCCACCAATAGGATGTATTAGTACTAAATAGACTTCATTAGTGTTGTGTGCTTGTCTATGTTACAGTATTCAAGACATGTGTCTTATCCAGTTGCCTAGGTGTGAAACTAAATAGGCATACAGGAAGCAAAGAGAAGCTTGAGACAAAGGAGTTTTGGCCTATGAGAGGAATTGCTTTACCAGTAGCCTGGCTGTAATTGCATCCCAGGTGGTTATAGTTCAGCTGGTACTGAAAGATCAGGCTAGCATCTGGAGTACATTTTCCCATTGGAGCTGAAATGGGAATCCTTTGTTCCTAGAAATTCTGTACTTCCACTCTGATAGAAGCTCCAGACAGAATGCACCCACAGGCATCTACTTGGTCACAGTGGAATTAGAAGGTTGGACTAGATCAGTGGTTCCCAATCTTTGGGCCTCCTAACAGTTCCTAACAGCTGATAATCTGGCTGGGATTTCTGGGAGTTGAAGTCCAAAACACCTGGAGGCCCAAAGGTTGGGGACCACTGGAGTAGATATATCTTTAGTTTTGCTCCAGGACCATTTTCTTACATTTTTTTCTTATATTCTAAGCCATCAGCTACTATACCTATTTGTTTCATCCTTCAACACCATTTGCCTGATGAACAATATCAGAATGGCATTAAAGACGATCTAGAAAAGAACCACAAACATTTAATACTTAATAATCTTAGAATTTAGAAGCATTTCACCATTATAATTCAGATGAAGTACTAAAGATTGAATAAATAAAAACTGAAGCACATTTTCTGAGTTGATCTTCTAGATATAAATATCTGAATAAGAGGGTATGCATTGAAAATACCAGCATTCTGTCCTGTTATTCTCTGTTTTTCAGTGATTTCATAATCAATTGGTGAGAGAGGTGTTAAAAATTACAGTATTTTCAGGGGACACCAATAAACATTGCCAAATTGTGATGTTCTCATTAAAAGCTGTAAGAAACTAATCAACAACATACTCTGGGGCAAACAGAGTTTTAGACGTAACGGCCCAGATCTGTCCTCATATGTTTTTATTCTGAGATAAGCATGCGAGTTATCTCCACTGAGAAAGAAACCCTGCTACATTCTAGGGCAGTGGTTCCCAACCTTTGGGCCTCCAGGTGTTTTGGACTTCAACTCTCAGAAATCCCAACCAGCTTACCAGCTGTTAGGAACAGTGGAAGCTGAAGTCCAAAACACCTGGAGGCCCAAAGGTTGGGAACCACTGTTCTAGGGTGCCTTTCTTAGCCTTGAATAGCCAGACAATTAAACAGACATCACTTGCTTGTACCTTTTGCATTTCCATTCCATTTCTCTCTTACCCCTTCCCTTTTCCATCTTTCTTCAAGTCATTTAGTAGGTTGAGGTCCATAAAACTAAGTATCAAAATATGTCAGGTTTTTAAGTTGCCGCAAAACTCTTCAATGTCTCTATAATTTTTGAGTTGACAACATATTATTAATATGTAACGTCTCCTTATTTTTTTATGCAAACTAGTGTCAGATGTTAGTTAAGCAGTTTTGAACCTGCACAAGTGAACGAGATTAGGGAATTTCATAAGCAGAGCTTTGCAAACCTCCCTTATATCCAGAGATCCATGCATGAAATGGGTAATTTTTCACTTGCATATAAGGAATGCCTACCATACATAGAAAATCTCAATTGTCTACCATCCTAGGGCATAATGAGGAAATTCTGTGAGAAGTACATTTCCATAGATGTGGTAAGAAGCACTGGGCCAAAGCAGTAGGGCCAGCCGTACTTCTAGGGAGAGTGATAGAAGGTCTCAGGGAACAAATTCTGGTTGCCCTAGAATGGCAAAAAGTTATTAGTTCTCCAATGTATCACTTATTCTTACTGTCAAGGGAGAGAGCCAGGATTTTCAGTCTCATGGTCCAACTTATTAGATGTTATATGTGCCTTGACTTGTGAAAATGATGGTGTGAGTCACTGCTCTGTCTCAGGCACCAAAAGAGCTTGGGTGTATCTGGTACAAGAAATATGCTTCGAATCATGGTGCAAGTGACTTTTGGCAGAAAATAACTTTACAAATAAGTACTTTCATTATATTTACTATTGGTAGTTTCAATGGGGAAAGAATCAGAAATGATATTTTTAAGATCAGAGCTCTCATGGGTGTAATCAGAGATCATGTTTGTATAAATTTCTCCTTTGTATAGTTCTTATTGTTTTATGGTATCTTTTCCATTTATTCTGTAATGTCATTTCACTGAGATCTGGTATATTTATCATGATCAGATGAGGATACATTTCATTCCACCAAGTATCTAATGACTACAGTAACAATATTCTGGAATTTATATTTGTGTTCATAAGAAAATAAGCATATGAATGATAGCAGTAGTATTCATTTGGCTTTGCTTTTTATGGTGTAAGTAGCTATATTCCATGCGGTACACGATAGTATCCTGGGAAGAAGAAGAAATCTGCCATCTGGCTGCCTACGAATTATATATTTGGGGCATCACAGGATACCAAAAATCGAAGATCTGACATGGTTTTTCTGTATTAGACTGAAATGAGTACATTCTAGACAATATATGAAAATCCTTCAAAATAAAGAAAATCCCAGTGAAGATGATCCAAAGTCCTGGGACAAAATGAGTTAAACAGTCAGACTTTGCAAGAGCACCATGGTTGAAAGCTAGACAACTTTGTGCCTTGCTTCCAAAATAAGACATTCCTCACATTGAAGGTTGTTTGACAGGGAGGTAGCTGTATCTGCAGAATCTAAAATTTCCTCCATGTTGTTGTTGTTTAGAGGGACAACTAATAGTCCACAGTCACCTTGTGCTATGGACATTCTCCAAGGAGTGCAAATGCTGACAAGTTACCTGGAAGGGACACCTGAACTTGCATTTCTAGCTTCCTGCAATATTAGCCCCGATTTGGAGTATCAATAATAGAAATTTTACTTCTAGACCACTGGATCATCCCAGGAAGATAAAATGGCATTAAGTGAACAAAGATGAAAGAAGACTAAAATCCAGACAAAATTTGGGCCTGAGATTGCAGCACCAGCTGAAGTGATAATGGATATATGTGGATGAAAAAAGAAATGTAAGGGAAGAGACCAAATAGTCATCTACGTGCAGAGGACAAATGCTAAGAAAAACTGGAGAGTCCTTTCCTTCTGCCTTAGTGATCCATCCCACAAAATAACTCTATGCACGTACTGTACCAGCAGTGGACGTTAAAGAAGACATATTTCCCCCCAATGAACCAGTAAGACATTATAAATAAAGGCATATAGACCCTATGTAAATACTCTATTGGCAAAAGAACACACCGGAGCTGCCTCTGTTGACAATGATTCTATTAACAGCCACAGTTGGGCTGCTGTGGAGGAGGGGTGTCTTTTAGTCTTGTGTTCTGTTTACCAGCCGCAATGGCAGGATCTGTCTCCAGACTTTCTGACATTTTGTCACAGATGATATCCACCAGTCGCTCGAATGTCTGCTTCACGTTGATGTTGTCCTTGGCACTTGTTTCAAAGAATTCAAAACCTAATGAAACAGACAGGAAAAACAAAAAGCCCACATACATAAGCACTGTAGTCATTTTAACATTCTTTCTCTTCTTTAATGACAAATTCCATCCTAGAATAAGGAGCAAAAAAAAAAATAGAAGAGCCAATACAAGCAAAAAAGCAAATCGGTTTGGAACAAAGAATGCATTTAGGACTTAACTAGTGGGCAACCAAATAGGGGAGGAAGCAGGCAGCTATATCATCACATTCAAGCACATCAGAAGCAATGCATACCAAAAACAAAGAACCCACATTAGTCTACATTTGAAGGGGTCACCCCAAGCCCAGGAACCCAAACCAGAAAGAGAACTATTGTAGGAACAACAGCAGAATTCTGAGGGGTTACACTTTGGGGATCACCCTTGATAAATGGATTCTCCAGCCTGGATCTGGACCTGTCATTCTCCTGACTTGCAAGTAAATTTAAACTATTTCTAGAAATGCAAAAATGTCTTCACATTGTTTTGTTTTTTTTATAAAAAATTTAAATTTAGTTTGGTAGTTTATTAAATGCTTACTTAAAAGGAAACAATTCACTGAAATGGTTACCCTTTAAGCTGTTTTTTAACCCCCAGCCTCTCCAGAACGCTTTTTTTCTTAGACAAAGAGAGGGTGAATTGGGTTGCCTGAAATCTGTTTGAATAGGGTTGTAAAGAGGCACAGGAAGGAATAATATTTACAATGGATAAGTGCACATAGAGCCAGAGTGGTATACCAGTTTGAGTGTGAGACTAAGTGTCTGGTGATCAGGATTTGAATCCCCTGCTTCACCACCTCATCACACTGGGGCAAAATGCCCCTTTGCAGCACTTTGGGGATGGGGTCTGCCAAGCAGCATCACATGATGCTTGGCAGGTCCTGCCCCATTGATGCTTGAAGTGCTGAGGAAGCATTGCAAGACGCTTCCTCGGCCACGATGGGAAGATAAGGGTCTTTCAGGTAGCTCTAATAGAGCTACCCACATTTTAGGGCCCTTTCTCCCATGTGACGGGGGAAAGGGCAACACGGCAACACACATTGCTGTCCTTTCCCCCATATGACGGGGACAGGGTGCCAATACGCCTTGTCCTGTTGCCTTCGTCTGATGGGGAAGGAGGGAGGGAGGTCCCTAAGTATTGTTGTTGTTAAGTGCCTTCAAGTTGACTTTGACTTATGGTGGCCCTATGAACGAGAGACCTCAAAGTCACCTCATAATCCTATTCCATTCATAGATATATGAAACGTGATGATATGGGTTATCTTAAGTTTAGTATTCAGAGTAATGTCTTGACACTTTATGATCTGGTCTAGTTCCTTTATAGTTACCCTCCAAGTCCTAGTCTCTTTCTGATTTCTTGACTGCAGTCTCCACTCTGATTAATGACAGAGCCAAAGTATGGAAAATCCTGTACTATTTCAACATTGCCAGCATCTGCTTTCAAGTTATGTAAATCACCTGTAGTCTTTATTTTTGTTTTCTTAATGTTCATTTTGACCCTACCTTTGTATTTTCTGCCTTGATTTTCCTTTATCATCATCCAAGTCATTTCTATTTTCTGCTAGTGAGTTTGAGTAAATTAACACTATCTCACCCTTAGAGGAAGGAAATGGCAAACCTCCTCTGGCTAAATTTTGTCAAGAAAACCCTAGGATACATCATCCATAAGTCAGTCAACTTGGAGGCACATAACAAAACAAACACATATACAACTAAATAAAATAAACTTTATTTTGGCAAACATTTTTTAACACCAATCTTGGAGTGAGGAAGAGGAAGTAGGTCAGCAAACAGTAACTGACATATGATTTCTCTTCTTACCAAGTTGCTCTGCTAAATGCTTCCCTCTGTCAGTAGAGATTACCCGTTCTTCTTCCATGTCACATTTGTTGCCAACCAAAATAACCTGGGCATTATCCCAAGAGTATGTTTTTATTTGGGTTGACCTTAAAGGAGAGAGAAAGAGAGAGAGAGAGAAAAGGACAAATTAAAAAGATTGATCTCATTTCTGCATACAATTAAAGGATAGCAAATAGATTGTTCAGTCAATGTCTTTCTCCGCAATGGATTGAATATTCATTTTGATTTCCTGTCAGGAAACAAAATATTCTGGGCAATCCGTCCAAAATTATTTGCCACTGAGATCAGACTAGGTCATATGTTATTGGTTGCCCATTTTCATACCTTTCAACAATATCAGAGTGTGATCAAGATAACAACAGTTATGCAATGAAAAACCTTACCCCCCAATATTGCAGCTGTTTTTAATGCCTGTTTGGGTGCAAAACTTGGAAAATGCGATACAAATTTAATGCCACACACAGTTCTTTTACAAATTCAATATTTTTATCAGTTCAGTTTTGATTAAGGCACACTACTGTGTCAGTGTAATTTCTTTTAGTACTTTTGAATAGATTTTTTGTGTTTCATATGAGTGAATTAACGTGTTTTGAAAGTCTTTAAGAAGACGTTAACTCCTTACTGTTTAGGCTTTTTCCTCTTTTTCCTCTTACTAAGTCATATACCGCAAAATAAAAACATCAAAATAAAATGGGGGGGGGGGGCACTTTTGGATTTAGAATGCCAGATCTCTATATATCCAGTGTAAAAAGGCTGTACAACCCCCAATTTTGCAGGCCTGTGTTGTTTATGAGGAAGAGTACATTCGCTCAGAGAAGCTACAACTGTTGGCTTTTGCCTGAGCCTACTGGAAAGGGCAATACTCCACCCACTCCTCTACCTTTGCCCATTGAGTGCAAATTATTCTTGTACTTTGAAGTCTCCTTGTAGCAAAAGAATTAAGCTGATCCCAAAGGAAGAAAGTGGGATGATAAGAGAAAAACAGGGACATTTTTAAGCAAGTAAAAAGTCAGATATATGTGAATTATATTTGATGCACTTGTTTATTTTAATCCACTGCCTAATATATTGTATTGTTTTTCTGTTTACATTTTTACTTTTGTTTATATAAGCATTGAATGTTTGCCTATTATGATGTTGGAAGCTGCCCTGAGTCCACTTGGGGTGATAGGGCGGGTTACTACTACTACTACTACGAAGAAGTTGGGACCCTCTCTGCTAAATTAGGAGACTTAGAAGATTTACATTTTAAAAACTTCAGTTCAATAATAGTTTAATGCACAGAACTGAATAAATAAACAATGTAATTTATAGTACTGAGGCTGAGGGCATCTGGATACAATCATGTTAATAATTGCCTCCAATTTTACTACTGTACTTCCATCTCCTGGTGAAGGCATCTACCTGTCTGTTGTTTCTTTGATATAGTTTATCAATGCAGCATAGGAACCAAATACATGCAGCAGCTTCCACATCACAATGATAAAACAATAATTCTGATGTAAATATGAGGAAGTCATGTTCAGGATTTCTCTTGGGGACAGTCCTCCTTGCCCCCAAAGAAGATATTGCTTCTGCCTTCCTCTTCTGCCTTTGCCGAGGATTTCTAAGGACAAGTATTTCATTTAAAGACCTGGTACTCTTGAAAGTATGAAAGATTCACAGAAGCTTAAAGGATCCCAGCTGTATCACTATATAATTCCTTTTCTGTCCAAGGACACAAGCCAACCATCCTAGTCTTCAAGACACCCAATAGAAAAACCTAGGATGGATTATCTGTACTGAGTCCAGAACATTTTAACCAGCCTGGCCTGGATTAAGGAACAGATCAGCCATAAATATTACGGTGAGAAATAGAACTCCAGGAAGAACTGAATTCTATTAGGTCATCTAACCTCATCAGCATGAATTTGATGGTGATCACAAAGGCAAATGGGAATAAAGGTTGCAAATAAGCTCCCAGAAAACAACATGGTAGGCATCTAATAATTGCTTTGAATCAGAGAGAAAATGACTAAAGTACAAGTAGATGATGACATTGGAGATGCAAAAGAAACTGGACAAATTGTTATCCATGTATGGTGTTTTTCTTGAATGTAGCAAATACATTTATAACACATTTTTATTATGATGAAATATTAAGAAACAACCCAAGAGGATTCCTTCTTAAAATCCCAAAGCTATACACAGAAGAGGGCTGAGCCTCAAAGAACTCTTTCAGTGGATTACAACTCCCAGAATCCCCCAGCCAGTGTCCAGTTGTTGGATGGCAATAAGACGATTTGACTTTGGATGCTAGAAGGCCCACTATCTGGAGGTTTTTGCTATGGACTATTTCTAGTTTAATCTTCCTTTTGTATGAATCAGCAGAAACTTTGGGTAGTGCATGTCTTGAAGATTGCATTATTTGTTTAGGAAACCCCAGTGTCCTCAAACGTCTCCCAAACTTGCCATGCAAATTACCTAGTTTAAAAGAAAACTGTTGAAGGTTTTAGCCATCGCCATAATTGGCAGTAGGAATGTAGGAGGATGGGCACCCTCCTTACCATCCTTTCATGGGTCCGCTTAAAACACTTGGGTTTTGTAGGCCTTTGAGGGCTTTCACTCAGGAAGAAATGGCCTTTTAGAAGGTGCTCTACCATTTAGGATGTAGCCATGACTGTTAAAGTGGAATACAGCACTATAAATGATTCAGTTAAATGTCTAAACAAAAATGTCTTTATCAGCTGGGGGAAGGAGAACAGAGAGGGTACATAAAGTATATCATTGAGATATTTTCAGTTATTATGGACATTAAACAGGACACCAAATAAAATGAAATAAAATGAAACAGGCACATAGATGTGCCACTCCAGGTAACCTCAAGAAAAGCCACACAGCAAAGAAGCCAGAGTTTCATTAATACTAAATATTTTACTGTAGAAGGTACCATTCCTTTGATAACAGTAGCCATCATCATACATTCTCTCTCTCTGGAAGCATGCTGAGTTCTTTCAGAATTTGTGGTTAATCAGAATACGACAAATGGCTTTTACAAAAGATGTGCTGGTCACCATGGTAACCTTGCAAAGCCCGTAACTCAGATCTCTTACAGTGTGAGCCCATTAGTAGGTCTAGAAATTTTCATTTTTGGATCAGTTGCAAGACAGGGACTATTGGCATATTTCATTGTGGAATGGGAGATGCTTCAAACCATAAACCACAGGAAGCGACATTTCCATTTTTTAAATTCTGGATTCACTCACATGTCTGTAAGTGTAACATTACCTGGGGGGGAGATGACACACCATTTTCATAGCTACCAATAGGTTTTCATGACTCACAAAAACATATGTTACCTATAATGGGGTAGGCATTCTGATCATCCTTTTTTCACTCATATTTTTGAGCAGGAATTCAATTATTTTGAATTCTAATATAAAATCACCAGTTCAATATAATTTAATTTACTTATTCATTGCAAATTATTTTGCCTGTAAGTGGAACCCTTCTACTTGTGGATTTCTTTTTAGGTTTCCTGCAAAAACAATGGGGATGATGGCCACTGGATAGAAGGTCACTCCATAACTGTGAGCAGAGCTTGGGAAAGTTATTTTTGACTACAGCTCCCAGAATCCCCCACCAGTAAGATCAATTGCCTAGACTGTCTGCATCTCCACCCCCACCTCCCCTTTATTACCTCCAGTTTAAAAGCCTCTGCAGTTTAGTTTTATTGTGCTTCAAAAGCTGCAAAAGCCTGAGATGAGATGTAGGCAGCACAAAGGAAACGCCGCTGGCAAAAGTAAATTTCCAACAACCTTCTTGAAATGGTTTTGAAAGAAAAACATCTCTCTTTGGCAAAATGTTTGCTCCAGCAAAGATGGATAAAATCGGATAATGCAGCTTCTAGTTTTTCTTTCTTTCTTTTCACCATATATATCAATGCTACTGATAGCAGTGGTCTGTTGACGTGTTTACTGCCTATCAGTCCATGGTGCATTTCCCTTCAAGTTCAGACTATTGCCTGGAGTAGATTAATCACTCCATCTCCACTATAGGATGAATGCTGGAACATTTCTCTAAACTGCCAATGCTATGGGGTCATGGGAATTGTAGCATCACAAGATCTTTAGCCTTCTCTGCCAAAGAGTGCTGGTGCCTCACCAAACTATAAATCCAATGAAAGCTACCAGTTGCTACCAATCATAGCCTGGCAAAGCTGACTTGTCAGCAGATCTTTAAAATGTCTGCAGAATATGATGCCCCATGGGCAAGCAACAAAATAATAATAACAATCAGTAATCTTTTTGTTTCAAAGCACTCAAAGGATGCAGCCATGATAGATGGCAAAAATTACTTTTTAAGATGTAAATTCTCTGCCAGTTAGTTGCCCCTCTAATTGCCAGTGCTCAAATTTAAAAAGGGTATTGATAGCCAGACACACTTCTACTAGTCAAAAGAGAAGGCAAGCTAACTTCCAGAGCTTTTCAGACGAATGTGGAGATTGGAATCATAAGACAGCATCATTGTTGCACATATTAGGAAATGGTGTGTAAAGAATGTGTATATTGAGGGAAATGACCAAGTAGAATAAATGGACATTTTCATGCAGTTACTATTATTTTTCAAAACAAAGACTAATGAAAAAAATAAGATAAAATGAAGTAAATATTGGCACACACCAAAACCTTATTGATTTCTCCATCTCCACAAAGGACACTCAAGTGAACTTTCGAGGACGTTTTATGCAGGGCTTCTTCCCACCTGGAGCTGATTCTGCTAGCTTTCTTGTCTGAAGGACTACAGCTTTCTTTTCCTTTATTGCAGAGCAGTGGTTTTTTTGCTTAATGATAGAAATTGGAAAGTATGCAGCAGTATTTGGGCAGGGAAAGTTACATTGGTGACAACAGCTCTCTAAATCCCCCCGCCAAGTATGTCCAGGCAATTTGAAGAGTTATAGTCCAAAACAACAGCGTTCCTAAAATTCTATCCCATGTCTCTCAGAATTTCACAGACAAAAAACTAGATATGTGTGACCAGGCAACATCAGAGAGTGGTCAAGATGGGAAAAATACTATTACGGAAGAACACATAAGCTGGAAAAGCTACAAAATTTTGTTTTTGACTGAGCCCATTGAAGGATGAGTTTCCACCCCTCTCCCCACTGCTTACTAGGCTTGATCGATCCACGAAAAATTTGATTCTAAACTCGTTGCAAAAGTAGAGGGGGGCAGCGTTTCGTTTTTGAAGGTATTTCCGAATTTTGCCCCCAAAAAATTTCGAAATTAACGAAAATTCGTTATTTTCTAAATTAATTCGTTAATGGCGGACGCGCATGCGCAATTCCCAAAAACAGCACAGAGGGAGAGGACTTTACAGGACTCTCCCACCCTCATTTTTTGAGTGATCTTCTTCAAACTTGGTACAGTGGTAGAACACATTTAACACTGATAGCTCACCAAAATTTGGAACGTTTCCCTTATCCTCTGATTTTTGGCGAATTTTCATAGCTTTTATAATAAACCATTTTTTAATAATTGCAGAAATCTGTTCCTGGTTTGAAAGTCTTATTTCCTGTTAAATTGGGTTGTCTTTACTGTGAAAGTCATTGTTCTACTTCAGAAACTTTGTTTTTGTGGCTGAAACTTTGTTAAATTGGTGTGTGTGTGATATATACTGTGTATAGTCCCTGCATATGTGTGTGTGTGTGTGTATATATAGGTAAAGGTAAAGGTATCCCTTGACGTTAAGTTCAGTCATGTCTGACTCTGGGGGTTGGTGCTCATCTCCATTTCTAAGCCCAAGAGCCAGTGTTGTCCATAGACACCTCCAAGGTCATGTGGCCGGCATGACTACATGGAGGGCCATTACCTTCCCGCCAGAGCGGTACCTATTGATCTACTCACATTGGCATGTTTTCAAGCTGCTAGGTTGGCAGAAGCTGGAGCTAACAGCGGGCACTCACTCTGCTCCCGGGATTTGAACCTGGGACCTTTCGGTCTGCAAGTTCAGGAGCTCAGTGCTTTAACATACTTCGCCATCGGGGCTCATGTATATATAATATACATACACATACACACAATGTGGAGAATATGTGGAAAGGTAGATAGATAGATAAGTTGGGAGCCACAGCGAAGGCACCTTCCTGGGAGCAAGGTCTAATAATAATAATAATAATAATAATAAATCCCTTACAATATCCAAGATGGGTACCATTATTGGCAGAGAAAGCCAAGCTGTAGGAGTTGAAATCCAATCATTTATCCTCCCTATAGAATCAATTTTATATGCATTTTTAGCTACAGAAAAGCTAAAATCAGGACAGTAAAAGAACAACACCCAGAAAATGGGAATTCCAGACAGGAAACAATCAGGGCCAGCTAATACCTCCCAACAAAGGATTCCCCCAGGTAGGAAGCAGCCAGGCTTTGAAGCTGCAAGGCTATTCAATGCTAATCAAGGTGACCAATTGCAACATTCACACTTGCCTCCCACAGACAAGAGTTCTTTCTCCCACCCTGGACCTTCCACAGATATATAAACCCCACTTGCCTAGCTTCGCACAGACGTCAAAACCTCACCGCCGGGCCCCTCTCTGTCTCTCTCGGTCTCTCCATTCCCGGCTCCATCCGCCGCCTTCCCGCCTCACAGAGAGACACCAGGCCTGAGCTGAGGCGAGGTGGCGGCGGCGGCCATTTCCCCCCTCCATCTTCCTCCTCCTCCTCGGCCTCCTTCCCCCTCGCCCCTTCCCATTGGCTGAGCCCGTGACGCCCCTTTTGCTGAGGGGCAAAAGGAAAGGGCCTGAATGGTGGGAGTTTGGGTGATTTGCAAAAGCTGTTTTTTCCTAACGAAAAAAACGACGACATAACGAAAAACGGCCTCTCGCGATTCGAAACCGCAATATCCAGACATGTGGACAATCAAGGTCGTATATTGCTTCAAAACAAACGAAAATAACGAATTAATAATGGGTAACGGGGAAATCGAATTATTTGAGCAAGCCTACTGCTTACTGCTAAGTTAATTGAGTACAAACAACTTTTTCACTTTGAATTCAGTTTGCTGCAAACGAACTAAGCCAAGGATGAAGGGGGAAAGTGGGAGAAGGAAAGAGAAACATGGCCATTTAGATAGAGCTTAAAAAGAAGGATGGCACAAAATTACTGGGGACTGTTCCTGTCAAATTAGGACAAGTGGAAGGTAGATATCTCATGGGCTAATGTGGTAACCGCAACTCTGTTATTTCATTTCCAGCAGCTGAAAGAGATTTTATATAATACGTGGAAGAGAACACTTTGGGTCACCCCTACTCACAAAGTAGGACAGGAATCTGCTTACTTATGCAATTAAAGCCAGAATGGGAAACTATCAGGTGTTAGAAAGCTACGATGGGCCTCTTGGGACCTCATCACATTCAGTCGCCCAACACGGGTGATAGCAGGAGGATTCACCAAGCAGCATGGCAAATCCAACGGGCAGTGGGGGAATTCGTCACCCTTCAGCCCACATTGCTCATAGCTATGCCTTTCCCATCACACAGGGGAAAACGTCACTGCCCGGCTTCCACCCGCCCTTGCCCCGTTATAGGCAATGAGGACATGGGAAGTCTCCTGTATTCTTGTTACAATGCTTTCACCATTGCATTGTTTGATGGGATCCTGTGGACTCCATCCCTGAAATGTGGTGAAACTGTTGTGTGATGGGTAAATTTACTTGTGTCATGAAGTCCTTAATGTGTGTCCTGTTGCACTTAGCAAGCCCACCTCCCATAAAATGTCCCCTAATATGCCATAGGGGTTTGCGGCAATCTCTCTCAGCATTTAGCCCCAGGACAGCCCTCCCCCCCCCCTTTTTTTTTTTTTTTTTTGCAACTGTGTCCTTGTTGCCAGTGCTGTAAAATGGCATAGGATGGACCCAAAATGTGCCAGAAGTGCTCCCACATCTCTCCTTGGGAGCACTTGGGAGAACTTGGGGGTAAAAAGGTCATTGAAAAATCTATCAGAAAATGTGGACCCTCTTAGAGTCTTAGGGGCTACTAAAACAGTTCATGGTTTGTCTCTGGCTCATTGACCACATGTCCCCTATCCTTGAGTAAAAGTATGCTCTTAAAACTAGATTGCCAAAAACTGCCTACATTGATACCAAACAATGGAATCGTAGATTTTGGTCTTGCTGCACACTCAAAAGCCTCTGTTCCTATTTAGATAAAGTGCTAAATGTATTTTATTCTGTGTATAGTAAATTGACTGTAATAGCATACCAGGTCCAAGAGATTTTACTGCTTTCAGCAGAAAAAGCAACTAGTTTTCCCCATCCACCAAAGTGGATGGCACAAAGAAATCCCACAAGTAACTTTTCATGCCTGGCAGCAAAAACACAGTAACAACAAAGTAAAGAGAACTAGCAAAGGATGAAAAATTGATTGCTCTGGTTCCTGAGGTGACAAGATATGAATTCTCCATGTTCCAGGAGAAAATTCAAAGCACTCTCAGGCCTGCTGATTTAATTAAAATAATTTACCTTCTGTCTTCCAGAGAGAAATGTGTTACATTCAGGGCTGCAAGCTTTATCATGGCTTCACAGAAAATGACACAAAGGCATTAAAAATATATATATGGATCCTTATTTGTTTGACTTTGGGGGAAGTTTTATTTAATTATTCATTTTATCTATCTTAAGTGACGCTAAATTCTTACAAAAAGATTACATGGCCATTAATCTTGAGATAATGTTTCTCATCGATTTAGGATAGTGGTATTTATTTTCACTAGAAAATGAAATGAATGGTTTTGATTCTGGCAGAAATTATGTTTGGGTTCATACACTGTAGGACTTCGTCTTATAACAGCCATATATAATGCAGAAATAAAAATGAACCTCAAAGAGAACTCTTTGTGAGGCACCTGTCAACCTGCCTGTCCCCATCTCTCCTAATCCCTCCAGCACTGTTGATCAATAAAATTTAATAGGCCTTCATCGCTTATGTCTTATTTGGGAAGTGTGCTTCAGTTGCATAAGAACTATATTCTAATACTATTTTTATATCCAACTATGAAGGTCAATTCCATCTACAATTTCTCTTTTTCTCACAGACACACACATGCACACCTTCCTGCCTCTTCTTGTGTTTCTTTGGATGGATTACAGTTACTCTATCACACTATAAAACAGACATCACCAACAGATGTATTCCCTTAAAATCTGCTTTTGAAGCTCAAGGGACTCTTGAGAACAGAACTGTGTGTGAGAGAGAGGGTCATTGAATCTATTGGAAAGAGAGGAGAGAAATGTCCCATTGCTCAAGCAGATTGCATGATGTTGGATTTCATTTCTTGGGCTGAATAATACTATTCCATTCTTAGGTTGAATAATACCATTAGACACACGCAGCACAGATTTTTTTTCACTGACAAGAAAGATTCGTCTTAAGAAGATGAAACAAACTGGTATTCTCGGTGAAGGCAGAGGCAATATTCTCAATGAATTGATGAAAGCCCTCTGGCTGACCTGTCTGGTGTCAATAGGAACCTGTACTGTAAATCTTTCAGAAGATAGATGCACTGAATAATGCAAGCCTTCCTGACCTCTCTGCAACAACTAAAGCAATATTACTGTTAAAACTAGAATCTGGTTTTTAGCAATGGAATCAAGGGACTTGCCTAGCTGTATACTTAGCAGTCAACAATTGATTCAGTGGGTCTACACTGGTTGAGACTCACAATAAAATTTAGACTTAGATTCATCAGTCTGCACTGGTTAAGATTAAAGCTGCCAAAAACATTGTGTATATCTTTATCAGCAGACTTACACATATACATATCAATAGATCTACAAACACTAGATTTTCTCCTTCCCTCCCCCGTCTCTCTCTCTCTCTCACACACACACACACACCTGTCTTGCACTCTCACTCTTCCATCTACCTGTTAAAGTACTGAAGGGGAAGCAGTTCTATGGAAACAGAACAATGCCTTTTCAGAAAAAAAAAATCTGTCTGTCCAAATGGGGGAAAAAAGAAAATACAGAATGCAGCCAATCTGGAAAGTCTGGAAACTCAAACCAGGAAAAGGCAGATGATTAGAGAATTAAAGCAGGAAAATCAGAAGGCAAGAATTAAGACCAGTAGTTAAAAGAATATTGTATTTGACCTTATGTCTAATTTGGGCCCATTGTTATGGATTTTGTGTTGAGCCATGGATAAAGCTTAGGGATATGTAACAAACAAGTCCTTTCCTCTTCTTTTAAAATGCATATTGGGAACATACTGAGGAAAACTAAAGAGAACAAGATCATTTAAGGGACTCACAATTCAGGAATGAATGAATGAAAACTGTACTGCAGATCTTAAAATGTCTGCATCTATAAAAAATAAAGTTAGGGAATGGAATATAAATTAAGAAAAATAATTAAAATATGGCTTGAAATAGGAGGTGGCAAGAAGAGCAAGGAAAACAACATGCCTCTATCAGGGGCACAGTGCAAAACAGTGACAAGAGGAGGAGGTGAAAAGCCCTCTTGCAATGGCAAGACATGGAAGCAGCACTCCCATCCCATTACTCCTCCCTTGCCCCAAACCAGAGAAGAAAGGCATCCCTCTCTCCTTCATTATCTTTTTTTCAATCTGAGCATCATTCAGCAGCATTGCAGGGGAGCCCAAAGAATATGGTGTTTGGGGTGGAATGGATGGCAGTGACCATTTTTAATAGGGGCTTGCTTCTTACATAAGCCTCACCCCACCATGGTTCTATTTTTATTAGGAGCTTACTGGATACATTTCACCTGCCAAGCCTCATGAGGATCTATTAAAAATGGCCAGCGCTGCTCATTGCCCAAAATAATGAGAAACATAGAGTTCATTGAGCCATCATCATAATCTGTTTTCACATTGACTTGTGGGTCAATTTTTTTCAACTTATACACAGGGCCGGGCTTTAGCACAGCTGGTTAATCACCAGCAGCAATAGATCTCTATCGATCAAAAGACTGGCAGTTCCAAACCCGGGTTGGGGTGAGCATCTGACCTTCAGCCCAGCTCACTGTCCACCTAAGAATTTCGAAAACAGATATGAGCTGCGAATAGAGAAATTAGGTATTGCTTAAATGGGGAGGTATTTTATGGCACCATAAAAAAATACCAGAAATGCTGGCAATCAAACAGGAGGAAAGTTTGTGATCAAGGGCTCATCATCAGAGCGGATGGAACAACAACACCCTCCTGTGGCTGGAATCGAGCACAACCTCCAGAACACCGAAGTTGGAAAAATGCTGACATATATCTCTATCTGTGGTCTGTCCTGAATGCCTAATGACATTGAATGTTTGTCTTGTATATGTTCTGTGAGTCCCCTTTGAGGTGAGAAGGGCGGAATATAAATGCTGTAAATAAATAAATAATAAGTATATACAATAATCAAAATCCTTACTCATAAATATGATTTGACACTGCAATCCCAATTATAGCTATTCAGAAGTGAAACACACGAGCGTTAAATGGAATTCATTCCTTGGTAAGTGCATACAGGGTTGCCTAAAGAATTACTAATGCAGCTGTTGTTTCGGATTATGTAAGATTCAATTTCATATTGAGAGGATATAGCCAGAGGAAGCAATTTCTGGCTGCTGGAAATGGCATTCAAGCCTCCTCATTCTTGTATAGACTCAGAACTCATTATCATCATGTTTTTTAAGTTTCTTTGGCTTTTGCAAAGTCTAGAATCTTTGTATTGATGAATTCACAGCAATTTAGAATCTTTATTATAATGAAGTCCAAGATCTGTGGATTCTATTAGTTACAAGTATGCTCTAAAATAATAGCAAAAGTGCTCCTGCACATTAATTGAACAAAAATGTCTCTGTAGCCATGCCACTTTAAAAATAATCTGACCTGTTTAATTTCTTCCTGCCTTCTTTGTAACCCTAAATGACAATGTTCATCACTGGAAGAGAACATTCAAACTAAAAACATAGTGTTAATCATAATTCCTGCTGCAGTGAATCTAAAATCATAGCACTGTCTTTCTTCTGTCCTCTTCCTTCCTTTTCATTTGAGCATTGATACTTTCAATCTCTGCTGGTTTTCAGAATGATGTTCCAAGAAAATCAAATCAAGACGGCTCCTGTTTCAGATTAGCCATGTTTACAGACTAGCTCACATACAGAACTCCTGCCAGATAGTTACTATGTCCCCATGAATAGATCTGTTGAGACTGAAGAGTACATGTTGTAGAAACCAGATGTATATCTGTGCATCTAGGCTACACCCGGGGCAAGTTCTTCCTTTGTTCAACAATTCCTAGAAACTTTCCACCGTGGAACATTTCCATGCTCTGGTCTAAATCAGGATGAAGGATACAATAACCTCAAAGGCTTAATTTAGCACCTGGGTTTGGTTATTGCCATACATATATACGTTCCCTATTTTCCCTATAGACTAAGCAGCTGCAGGGATTCATGTGTATTCTGTATGCATTTCTGGGAACACACTGTTCTAATGTGCCAGGTTCAAGCAGGAGTAAGCAATTAAATGAAGTATTATTTCCTGCTATTGCTGCAAGCGACTAATGATTCATCTCATCGCATCTCTTGAATGCTATTCATTTAGTGGCACTTCTGGTTACTGGTACATTTTTTTCACTTCTTCCTCAAATTTACTGTACAGCCACATTGGCATTTTCAAATATTTCTGAATTATTATCCTACGAATATGAACCTAGTTGTTAACCTCTCATTTCACAGCAATTTTAATTTAGCTACTTAGGCAAGCACTAACATATTGAAGTAAAATCCTCTCCATTGGAAGAGATTTTGTGACATATTATCACTTCTCTTTGTTAAATGCACTTCATTATCACAATGAAATGTGTGCACAAGTTTGTGTCATAAAGTAGCTTCAATTAATTTTGGAAAGATGCAGTGAACAAAAACCTATTGGGAAAAAGTAATCATACCTATATCATTTACGAAATACACTCGGTAGATATAACAATAATACATACATAATCAAGCATGCAGACCTTCCACTTGCATTCTGCAATATGCATTATGTTCAACTGATGCTCACATTTTTGGGGTTGTTTGTAATGGGAGAAACTTTTCATTTAGATAAACAAATTCTGTTCTAATACAACTAGTGGAAGCTGGTGGTTTTCATGCCACTGTCACGATAAATCCATTCTCCATTTTAGGATGAAAATTGAATGAACAATAATAATAATAACAACAACAGCAGCAACAACAACAGCAACAGCAACAGCAACAGCAACAGCAACAGCAACAACAACTTTATTTATATCCCACCACCATCTCCCAAAAGGGATTCAGGGCGGCTTACAGAACAGTACAGAATAGTGCCATAACAACACATAAAATACATCAATGTTTGTGACAGTAACAATATCAATTAATTTAAATAAACTACTCAATAAAAACACAGCCATAGCTACTAATTAAAATGGGCAGTACAACCACATTGAACCTCCCAGCCGCAAAACAAGTTGAAAGAACCTATCCAAGGTGCTGAACTTATTTTGGGAATGCAGATAAACACATCTGAAAGGGTTTTAAAAGTTCAAACCGAAGTCCAGAGTGGATTTACTGCTCCATGAACATGGAATCAGCCAGTTATTGACTGTGATCCCAAAGACATTTTTCTAAGGGAAAAATCTGTTTGCATTCGACAGGAGTTTTGTCTGGGTAAACTTTCTTGGGCTTCCATTGTACACCTATAATGTCATGTTTGGTGAAGTGCTCTCATGGTCAGCCTTCCCATCTTACAGATGGTTTCCATGGGTAACATAAAAGTGCAACAAATAATATTTTTCATTGTTGTTATTAATCAATTTTTATTGCTAAGGAGAGGTTTTTGTAGGATTTCAGATCTTCTGCCAAGGCTGACTTTTCAGAATTTGGTTATTATGCATGGATGAAAGTGCCATTTGCTACTCTTCATCAAGCAGCATTAACATTTCACAGGCAATAACATTTCTGTGCAGAAAATGTCTTTCTTGTGCAGGAAACATGTTATTTTCTATACATATCTTCTGTTTAAAACCATTTCTTACATAAAAATGACCTTTTCTGCCCTGATTAAATCCTAAGCTTTCAACACCATGCTCTCAGTGAGGGGAAGAAATAGTAGAATGGTTTATTCTTGCTTCCAAGAACATAATTTAAGAAGATCTCCAGCCCAAATATCTTGGGCTGAACACCACTTCAAAGAGAAAGCTTATCAAAGTCTTCCCCATTTTCTTTCCAAAAGAGCTTTGCAGAGTGTTTCCCTTCCCTCCCTGATACTCCAGCCTTCTTACCATAAACATACACAGCCCACTGAAGTCAATAGGTACATAACTAATTAGAAGTTTACACCTCCAGGTTATGCCTCCTGGAAGCATAAGGAGTTAAAGTAAGGCAACAATATGAATAACCTAACTGATTTAAATGCATTTGCTACTGTGGGAGGTGACAACAATGCAGGCTAATTGAGAGTTTGCATGGCAGACACAATGCTGTGTGAGGTGCCTAGCTGGGAAAAGCGATTTAGTAGCTTATGGTTGGAAGAGGTCTGGAACTCTGTTCACATCAATATTCCTCCTGCTGGGATACCTGCCATTAAATTATGAGTCTTGGAGGCCCTTACTACAAATGCACAGCATGTCCCATCATCAAAGATTAGGGTTTAAAAGTATGCGGAGGAAACCCTCAGGGATGTTGAAAGGCTGCTAGCGACTACATGTCAATTTGGGAGGGAGTCAGGCTCGTAGCCAGGATTTTGATTCCGGGGGCGGGGGGGGGGGGCTGAGTCTGAGTGGGGGAAGATCTACCCTAGCAAACCTTTTGTATCATTTTTCCAATACCCCCACATGCATATGGGATATATTGAGCATGGTGATCAGATCATGATATCAATAAACATAACAGTTTAAATAATAAATGTAAGGCCTTCTCGTGGACCACTCTGTACCCCCCCCCCCCCGGCTACATGCCTGGAGGGAGTATTATTTAATTAACCTCATTCTGTAAGCTTTCGACTCAGTTTTATTGTTCAATGTACAAACATAACTCCCTGAGATTCATCTTTCCATACTTGTATCCCAAAACAACAATTCTGAGATAAGTTGTCATTTCATCATGCTTTATCGAGAAGACTAATACCCATTGAACTTCACTGCTGCACTATACTTTATTTCTTATCTATCCTCTTTCTCTCTTAGGGCCAAGGCAGACCTATGTGAATACATTAAACATATGCTTGCCAATCTGGTTAGCCCAGTGGTTCTCAATCTGTGGGTTTCCAGATGTTTTGGCCTACAATTCCCACAAATCCTAACAGCTGGTAAACTGGCTGGGATTTCTGGGAGTTGTAGGCCAAAACACCTGGGGACCCACAGGTTGAGAACCACTGGGTTAGCCAAACCAGCAAATGTATATTGAAGAAACACATGCACATCTTCAATTGTGGTGGAGTCTCCTTTTTGTTTTTAATTTTTAATGGAGACTGCATGGCTAGCTGTCCAGGTGCTTTGACTGTGTATCCCTGCATGGCAGGGAGTTGGACTAGATGGCCCTTGTGTTCTCTTCAAATTATATGATACTGTGATCTGGTAAGGCCACTAGAATATTGTGGCCGCTTATTCTTCACCAAAGAAGAAGGAAAAAGAGGGTAAAGATGAGCATAAAATGTGCATAGGCAGCTTTATATATGCCATTCATTGTTGTTCTGTGTCTCCAAGTTGTTTCAGACTTATGGCAGCCCTCAAGTAAACAGGGTTTTCCTGGCAAAATTTGTTCAAAGGAAATTTGCCTTTGCTTTCTTCTGAGACTGAGCATGTGACTTGCACTAGGTCACCAAATGGGTTTCAATGAGCAGGGATTTGAACCTTGGTTTTCAATTCTCAAATCACTACACCACATGTAGGGATACAGATTGAGAAACAATGGCTATAATTTAAAAGAAATGCAGTATGTCCTATCACTCAAAGAGGGCTGTAAATTAATGACCAGGGTTCCATTTACTGTAAAACAAATAGAAAATTATGATTCCACTGAAACTAGCCGTGTTAATGTCTTTTGGGGTCCTGGGTTTCATAGTTTGTTGAGACACTACAGTTTTCTGGCTGAGAATTCTAGATATACTTTCCTACACTGCAAATTTTGTTCATGCTCTGGTACCATGTGCCATTTCCCCAGATTTACCTCTCAGCAACTTCCTATTATTGTTGAATTTAAATGCCAGCTTCCACAGTGCCCATTACCTCTCAGAACTCTATTGGTTTTCTTCATATTTATAATTAAAAACAGTAGTGGTAACCTACAAAGTCATCTACTGCTTGAGTCTAGTATTTGAAGGATTGTATCTCCCTTTATGAGCCCAGCAGAACATGAGCCAACACTGTAATGCAGTAGCTGAAAAAGCCAGTGGGAGTTTGAACTCTATCAGAAGGAATCTATCAAGGGAAGTTTTGGTGCCCCTCTATTCTGCTTTAGTCAGACCTCACCTGGAATACTATGTTCAATTCTGGGCACAATTTCAGAGAGATATTGACAAGCAGGAATGGCTCGAGAGGAGGGTGACTAAAATGATCAAAATCTGGAAACCAAGCCCTCGGAGAAGTGGCTTGAAGAGCTGGGAATGTTTAGCCTGCAGAATATAAGGTTGTAGAAGGCTGTACTTATATCTTGTAAATGACACTGATCTCATTTTATAGCTTATATTTTTATAAAAGGGAACTTTCCAACATAAATCAGGAAATTTATTGCCAAACTCTTGCAGAATTTTTAACAAGACAGAAACAAAATGTCTGAGCATATGCAGAGTGCCTTCCTCTCATAACCAAGCTATTACAGCCTTTTCTACCATATTGAGAGGACTTATAGAATGAAGACAGACCTCTACAACACACAAAAATTAAGATTTCAGCTTCCGAGAATGAATAATTGTGTCCTTTTCTGTATAGCAATCCACTCCTTATTTTCTTCCTCCATTTAACTATACAGAACAGGTCTAGTTTCCTCCACAACACACCCACTCCTAACATTCCTGTCACACACTTAATGGATTTACTCCCCATAACTGACTATATCATACCAACAGAAGAACTCCAGTCTGTTTTTGACATACGTGGCTTGGAAGATAAGCCTCTTTGACCATGATTGAAGTTTTCCTTACCGTTTTCCAATAAAACTAGTATCCATTCTCTGTGCCACCTGAAAACTGCATCTGAAGGGATTCAGTTTTCTAGTGTATGCGGGGCTGTGGTGAGAAGGATTGCTTCTTCCAGTTCTGCTAGTTTCTACCGTTTCACCA
The DNA here is from genome assembly GCF_035594765.1 of Anolis carolinensis. NCBI lineage: Eukaryota > Metazoa > Chordata > Lepidosauria > Squamata > Anolidae > Anolis > Anolis carolinensis. The sequence continues at coordinate 295,506,543 of NC_085842.1, forward strand.
GTGGAAATTCACTGGTGGTTCAGTCGGTGCAATTATGAAGTCAGCCCTCCATATCCACAAATTCAGCCATCTATGGCTTGAAAATACTTTTTAAAAAATTCCAAAAGAAAAACCTTGATTTTACAACTTTATATATGGGATGGCATTTTACTAGACCATTGTATATGAATGGAGCTTTAGCATGCATTCATTTTAGGATCCATGGGAGGTAATGGAATAAATTTCTGCAGATATCAAGGGCCCGCTACACGCAGGCCTCTCAATGACTAGAGACCCAGAACAGAAGGAAAACTGTGCTATTTACTACATCATCTTCCCCTATTGTTTCCTGTATTTCTCCTATCATCAAGGTGTTTTGTGTTACTTGTGTAAATGAGTAACTGACGTAAGAACCAATGATGCATCTACACAGTAGAATTAATGCAGTTTTGTAACACTTTAACTGCTACGGCTCATGCTATGGAATCATGGGAATTGTAGTTTGGTGACACATCAGCACTCCTTGGCAGAGAAAAGATCCTACAAAACTGCATCTCTTATGATTTCATAGCATTGAGCCATAGCAGTTAAAGTGGTGCCCAACTGCATTAAGGCCTTGGGTCTTAAGTGTCTTTAGGACTGCAAGTGGAGAGACCTATGAATAATGTTTGTTTCCAAGAATGGAGTGCAATGTTTGGCACAATTTGTGGATCTACTCAGTGATCCTCACCAGTTGGGTAATTGTGTTTAATATCTCTTACTTGCAAAGTCTGATTGCGGAGTTAGATAATCAGAAATAAAGTCTAAAACGGTGAATGATTGACCCTCACCCTAGGCCCGTGGCCTCCAAGGAGCCGGTAATGAGATTTGCTGAATTCTAATTGCATTAATTGCATTGAGGTAGATTGATATCGCATGCAGGGACTCCCAAGGGAGTGGGAGGAAAACAATTAAAAATGTTTTTGACAAGCATCTGTTCGCTCTCAGCGGTGGACATGTGAACCACATTGCTCTGCAACTGCTTATAGTGACAGTTACTCAGAAAAACAATGTTTGGTACAACAGCTCCCAGAACCCCCCAGCCAGTAGGGCTAATAAGGATTGTAGACGATGTAATTCAACATCCAGGTGGGCCCACATTGTCTGCTCTGGGCACAATCCTTTTACGGTAAACTAGCAGAATAATTGTGCGTTTCCATTTTCCAACTTCTCTATTTTCACTCCAGTGTCTCACTTTCCCTTGTGTCTAATTTTGGATTGTAAGCCCTTAGGGAAATGGACTCTTCTTTCCTTGAAAAGCTCCAGGGTATATATGGATAAATAATAAGAAAGACAGCACTAACAATTCTGGTAGCAGTTCATTGAGAGAGACATCCGATGCTGAGGAATCTTCAAATAACAAGGTGAAGAAACCAGGGGCTCTTTCACACTTCACAGTTATACTGCTCTGATCTCACTTTAGCATTGTGAACCCACACTATGGAGTCCTGAGTTTTGCAGTGCTCACCAATGGTTCCTCTTCACCCTGGAAAAAAGTGATTAGTGGAGTGCTGCAGGGTTTGGTTCTGGGCCAAGTACTATTAACATCTTTATTAATGACTTAAATGAAGGTTTAGAGGACATGCTTATAAAGTTTGCAGATGACACCAAATTAGGAGGGATAGCTAAGACTCTAAGAGGACAGGATCAGAATTCAAAAGGACCTGAACAGATTAGATAGCTGGGCCAAAACTAACAAAATGAATGTCAACAAGAACAAATGTAAGATACTACACCCAGGCAGAAAAAAATGTAATGCAAAGATACAAAATGGGTGACGCCTGGCTCAACAACACTCCATTTGAGAAAGATCGTGGAGTCTTCATGGACAACAAGTTGAACATGAGCCAACAGTGTGATGCAGCAGCTAAAAAGTCAATGGGATTTTGGGCTGCATCAAAAGGAGTATAGTGTCTAGATTGAGACATCATGGTGACTTTGTATTCTGCTTTGGTTAGATCTCACCTTGAATACTGTGTCCAATTCTGGGCACCGCAGTTCAAAAGAGATATTGACAAGCTAGAAGATATCCAGAGGAGGTCAACTAAAATGATCAAAGGTCTGGAGATCATGCCCTATGAAGAGCATCTTAAAGAACTGGGTATGTTTAGCTTGCATAAGAAAAGGTTGAGAGGAGACATGATAGCCATGTATAATGTGAAAGGGTGTCATAAGGAAGAGGGAGCAGACGTTTTCTGCTACGCTGGCAACTAGGACTTGGAGCAATGGGTTCAAATTACAGGAAAAGAGATTCCATTTGAACATTAGGAAGAACTTTCTGACCGTACAAACTGTCATAGTGGAACTCTCTGCCTTGGAGTGTAGTGGAAGCTCCTTCCTTGGAAATGTTTAAGCAGAGGCTGGATGGCCACCTGTCAGGGATACTTTGTGCTTTTCCTGCATGGCAGTCCATGTGGTTTCTTCCAACCCTATTATTCTATGATTCTATGGAAATTAACATGGGGTCACAGAGCTATAATTATGTAGTATGGTATCCTGGTATTTTTGAGAACTCAAGAGAGAGATAAAATGTTTTCAGAGCTTTTTTTTTCTTTTCTTTTTTTTGGAACAGACTGATCATAAAAAGGATTGGGCAAACAGCACCCCACACCCTTTCCTTATAAACCAGGACTAGCAATCATGTAACCCTGCAGTACTTATTAGACTAAAAATTCCTATCTTACATAGGAAACTGGGTGCATAAAGAAAACATATTACACAAAACAGATTATCTGGTTTCATTTAAGTGAATTTCCACTATAGTTTCGATAACTGACACAAATGACTTTGAAACAGATGGTAGAGACAGCACCTTATGAAATGTGGATAAATGGAGTCAGGGACTAAGATACTGGGCTGGGCTGTGGCCCAGCTGGTTAGTAGCCAGCTGCAATAAATCACTACTGATTGAGAGGTCATGAGTTCGAACCCAGCCCGGGTCGGATTAAGCCTTCAACCATTAATAGCCTAGCTATTGACCTATGCAGCTCAAAAGACAGTTGGCATCTGTCAAGTAGAAAAATTTAAGTACCACTTTATGTGAAGAGGCTAATTTAACTAATCTACAACATCATAAAAACTTCCAGCAGCATGTGGAAAAATGAGGAAGTACTCCATCAAGGACTCGGTGTCACAAGTGGACGGTGAAGTGGCAGCTCCCCCGTGACCTAAATTGAGAAACCCTCATGAAGCTGGAAGCTGGAAAATGTTAAATTGCCTCTGTGTCTGTCTATATATGTCGTATGTCTAATGGCATTGATTGTTTGCCATGTATATGTGCATTATGATCCGCCCTGAGTCCCCTTTGGGGTGATAAGGGTAAAATATAAATACTGTAAATAAATAAATAAATAAATAAATAAATGATACTGTATTGTCCTCCAGCTCCTGGAGAGCTACTCCCTTACTTTTCACCATGTGCTTCCCAATTTTAGGGGATATTTTTATTGGCAAATGTAGGCAAGCAGTAAGTATCTGAAAGAAGCTCCTCTTGGCCATTACATTGCACTTGCAGGAAATTTAGCACCCTTCAACCTCCTTCAAGCTTTGAGAAACCCCCATACTCTCCCATACAAGGAACTGGTCAATATCACACCAAAGACTTGGAGAATGCTTTGAGTTATTTTGAGAGAGAAAAACAGAACCCACCATTTTGGAGGGATGTGTGCACAAAATGGCCTTGGGGGTCGTATGCAGCCTTGGACTACATTTTCCCATCCCTGGTTTCAGAACAATAAAAATGAAAGATGCAAACTGCTACAACCAGTTCATTTTCCTTTGTCAGTTTGCTTCTTTCAAAGACATGAAAAAGGAATTCAGTTGAAACCGTCTGAGACTAGCACCTGTCGCTCAGAAGAACATTTTTGTTCTATATGATCAAGACATTCATGATGACTCCTTTAGAAACTGAACAACAGTCTGAAGGGCCCAGGAAAATGTAGAGGCAGTTCTACATGGATACAACATCTTGAGGTTGATCTGGAGTGTTGGTTCTTATTGCCAGCCCCTTGGTTGCCACAGAAGTGGGAAGGGATCTTTACCACCAGTCCCAAGCCACTGAAGGTGGGAAGGAGTCCCGGCCGTTCCAGCACCAAACTTGGTTTGGTGCCTGTCTGCCATGTCCAGCTCTCAGCAGTCTGTCATGCCTAGCTCAGCCATTGCAGAAGCAAGCATCATGCAGCAGTCTGTTCAAGCCCCAGTGCATGAAGCTGAAGCAAGCACATCTTAGCAAGTTTCAGAAAGATTAAACATACCCATAGCCTGAAAGCAACAGTTACAAAGGGTGGGGCTTAGGTTATCTGAAAAATGCTCATTAATCATGCAGTGCTTCTGACCTTGTATGTGATGCATTGCTATTCTGGCTTGACTTCAAAGGCATTCTGACTTTGGCTTCTTGGACTATTAGATTACACATATGTTTGTTGTTTGTAAGAGCTGTGCTTCTGACTTCGGATCTCACTTGTGGATATTCAGCCTTGACTTACAAGGACCCATGAATTTGACTTCTTGTATTTTGGAATGTTGATTATGGCTGAGCTTATTTTTCTCTGTTGCATTTGGACAAAGCTACTGGGGTGCTTACGACAGTGCCACTTGATGGCCACCCTTACGGTCTCCCTCCTGTTCTTGTTGTAGAGGTAACCAGTGAGTGTGAAATGGCTGTTGGCCATTGCTCATCACATTGGAGTAATGTTGTCCAGAGTACCACAGTAACATTGGGGTGTGTGGATTGAGGAATCGACCTTCCTTTCCTCCTTCCTTTTTCTGATAACTCTTGTGCCTGAGCTGACGTTATTCTAGGTAATGAGCAATGGCCATCAGCCATTTCACACTCACTGGTTACCTCTACAACAAGAACAGGAGGGAGACCGTAAGGGTGGCCATCAAGTGGCACTGTCGTAAGCACCTCATAGTTGCCACTATGATGAAAAACAAGGCGGATGATAAGTGCTATCTCATGTCCCAGGACAACTCAAGCCTAGGAACACCAGGTGGCCATGTAAACCGTTACAGACAGAGGACGGAATTGGCCCAACTGTTTACATGGATCTGAAGTTGCAAATTTCTCCAGATTCTTGGGCAAACTCCAGAGCAACCCACAACTTTTTAAAATGTGGTTCAAGGCTACATTAAGCAGCCTGCGTTAACTCAAATCAGTTCTAGACATCATGAACTGTGGCGCTGAATCCCTCCACACTTTGGGGATAAATGATCAGTGATATTCCTTCTGATGTTAATGTTGCTATGTTCTTCTCACATGCAATAAAAATGCATTCAATTTTTTCTAGAATTTTCATTTTGTGTGTGTGTGTGTGTTTCCAATTTTGGGGAAAGTTTCATTTGCGCAATATAGTATGACTCCTGTATCTGCAGGACCAATTCCTGCAGTTTCACCTACCTGCATTTGACAAAACTTATTCACTTTAGGAATTTCCTAGGTCTTCTAGGAGAGTCTATGGTAAACTTTGCCAGAAGTTACTACAGAGCCACCATGACAGATTTTTGGAAAAGATATCAGCACAATTATACAGTAACTTCCAGTTATTTATTGTAATAGGGTTCACTATTATCCACGATTTCCTGCTTCCACAATAAGTTTAGGAACATATTTCTGACAGATATAGAATTTGCACTATAAATACAGATACATGCAAAATACTCTGAAAAAATAATGTTCTTATGCAAATGCCACCCCCCCTCACCCCGCCCCAACCCCAGTGTGAAAATTTATCAGAGATTAACTTTTTTTAAGCAGGATATCTTGAGGTGTCAAGGATCCCTTCCTTACAAAGGAGAAGATCATGAGCCGACATATTTTACATTCATGGTCAGGATTCTCACCAAGAGTCATTTACTAGAGAGATTCTGTATGAGTAAACTATTGCAGCTTAAATGGCCACAGAAAACTACTACAGAATGACATTAAAACACCCAAGGAATGGCAACTACAATGCTTGATATTGTTCCTGCTTATACCAGACATAACAAAGCATATTTATCTTTAGTTGCATACCAATTTTACAAACCTTTCAACGTAAGGGAATTCTGCTTGTGTGGGAATTCTCCATGTAAACAGAAACTTCACTTTCCATGTGAAGGAAGGAAAGCTTGAGAAGATTTGAATATTTATTCAAACTTTATAATTAACATCTGAACAGATTTTCTTTATTAGTGAACTCTCCTAAACTAGAGTACTAAAACTTTCTAGCCAAGTATTCTGAATATTTCTCCAAACTACAGATTTCAGGATTCTACAGGATGGCACCATGGAAGTTAAAGGAGTATCAAACTCTTATAATAATGCAATGTAGACACACCCATTTTTTCCTAAGGAAGAGGAAAGCATTGTTCTTTTCACCTTAAGACTTACACAAATAGCACACCTCAAACAGCTCCTACAGGAGCATTTAATTCTGTTTCCTTAGTTGTTTAAATGCAGAATCAGAAACCTAGCCAGTTCATCATCATTTTGAAAGAGGGGGATGAATAAGTGAAAACGACTCAGAAATAACATACAGTAGTCAGAATGAAGGTGACAGAGGAACTTCCATCAAGAGATTCTCTATTCTCCTGCATATTTATACACAATAATTGATGGCTTATGAATCTACATATTACAAAGAGAAAACAGAAAATATAATGAATGAATGTATGTCAAATATTGAGCATAACATAGTTTCTCTACTCCCACGAATTCATAAAACACTCAGTGTTAAGATGGGGAGTGGATTCTCCTGCTGAGCCTCAGATACACATTGTGAATTCACCTGAGGATTACATATGATGAATATTTAAGCAAAAACCCAAGCAATATTTCCACACAAAGAAAACGAGTTCTTAAAGCAAAAGACATCATGTCACTGATTTTTTTAATAAAGAAAAAATTTCCTACCAAAGCAGAACTCTGCTGATTCACTTCCCTTCATTCATCTGGGGAGAAGGAAACCTTTCCCTTTGCCCACTGCAACAACAGGCATGTAAAATAAAGAGAATCCTCCAGAGAGATGCAGAAAGAATCTGAATATAACTTACCTGCAGGGAGATGTACGCCAAAGGAGCAGCTGCTACACTACAAGCCACAAAAGAGTGGGGCCTATAGCACAGATATGGAATATGTAACAAAGCCATCTTTGGCTGTTTTCAGGAAAGGCTGGGTGCTGCATGAAGATGCCAGAGAATCCTTATATGGCAAAAAGGAGACAGCGTGGAGCAGCATGCAAAGCAGGCCGTATTAAGTGTGCAGATTAAAACGGAACAGCTTGCTTTTTGCACATCCGCTAAGTTCAAAGCTTCCCAGCTGACTCTTGTGGACAGACTGGCTACAGAAAATAAATAATGACTTCGACTAGAACAAAGCCTTTGTGTGACAAAAGGAAACTGCGTTTAATACAACATTAATTGATCTATTTGTGTTGTTCTCCTTTGTTATAGCCCAGGGAGAGGGAAAGCAATAGTATACAGTCATCCTTCCACATTTGTGGTTTTGACTTTTGTCGGATTTGATTCTCCATGGATTTAATATAAAATGTTCTCTCTAGGAATCTCTAGGTCCTCCAGTGTGACTCTAAGGTCAACTGCCTCCAGTCATGCTTTTTGTGTGTGTGTGTGTGTCAGGAGCAACTTGAGTCACTTCTGGAGTGAGAGAATTGGCCATCAGCAATGACATTGCCCAGGGGACGCCCGGATGTTTTTGATGTTTTTACTATCCTTGTGGGAGGCTTCTCTCATGTCCCCGCATGGAGCTGGAGCTGATAGAGGGAGGTCATCCACACCCTCCCCGGGTAGGATTCGAACCTGGCAGCTTTCAGGTCAGCAACCCAACCTTCAAGTCACAAGGCTTTAGTCCACTACGCCATCGGGGGCTCCGCTGTAGGACCTAGAGATTTCTTGAGAAAATTTCTCTAAAAATCTCTAGGTCAGTGGTTCTCAACCTGTGGGTACCCAGGTGTTTTGACCTACAACTTCCAGAAATCCCAGCCAGTTTACCAGCTATTAGGATTTCTGGGAGTTGAAGGCCAAAACATTTGAGGACCCATAGGTTGAGAAACACTGCTCGATATCCTCCAGTGCAATTCTATGATCAACTTCCATTGGAAGTCAATCATAGAGTCATACTGGAATTTTCTAGAGAGATGTTCTCTCAGGTAAAAAAAAAAAACCCCAGCATTTTCGTTACTCATGGTTTTTCACTTGCCTAGGGGTCCTATTCTCCTAACCACAGCAAATGTGGGGGGTTGATGCTACTTTGCTGGGCAGATGCGTTTGATGTAAAACCTACTTGTGAATAGGTGACATGGGGTATTCTCGTCACCTTGATGGAAAGCATTCATTGTTCAGAAGGCATGCAAAAAGGCAGGAAATATATCCAGTTAAAAAAAAACCTTAAGAGCATTGGGCTATAACTATAGAGAGCATGTTGTTGAAGGCTTTCATGGATGGAATCACTGGGCTGTTCTGTTTTCTGGGCTGTATGGCCATGTTTCAGAAGCATTCTCTCCTGACATTTCACCCACATCTATGGCATGCATCCTCAGAGGTTTGAATCCCTGCTCAGCCATAATACCCATTGGGTGACCTTGGACAAGGCACACTCCCTCAGCCTCAGAAGAACAAAGTGCAAAATTCTTCTGAACCAATCTTGTCAAGAAATCCCTGATAGGGTCTCCTTAAAGTTGCCATAAATTGGAAACACACTTTCAGCCTAAGAGGAAAAATATGGCAACCCTCATCTAAACAAATCTTGTCAGGAAGACCTTGTGTTAGGTTCACCTTCAGGTCGCTATAGGTCAAAAATGACTTTAGGGTGCACAACAAGAATAGCCATGAATGAGAGTCATAGTTTGATAAGGTCTTTAGCCTACTCTGCCAGAGAACTGGTGCTTCACCAAACTACAGCTCCCATGATTTCACAGCAGTGAGCCATGGCAGTTAAAGTGGTGTCAAATGGCATTAATTCTCCAGTGTACCCTGGCCCTTCTGTATATTAATCCATCACTCCAACCACTACACCACATTAATTCTTTTATCAAGGAAAGTATCTGTGAATGACCTCTTAATGGCCCTTCAAATAAGCTCTTTCATTTGACCTGTCTGAGTCAAAATATGACTATGAGAATCAGTCCTCCAAGGAATTAACTATACAGATGTCCTTGGTCCAACTAACAAAAGTAAAAGAGAGGCATTAATTTTAGTCTTCAATATTCATGTCTGCCTTCTTCTAATCTAAAATAAGTTACATTATGCTGCATGGTCACATGAAACAAAGCTTTCTTTGTCTATAATAAGACCAGAGATGCTTGCATCCAGATTTCAAATTAAAATGTTTTGAGAAATCAGGAGCGACCTTGACAGAGAAACAGAACTTGTTTCCTATATCCTGTTACTTAAGATTCAGATCAGTAATATAATTCTTTGCAAAAATGTTAGAAGCTGCTGATACGAGACATTTAAAAATGAGCAAAGTAGCATGGTTCAAAGATTTCTCACTGAAAACGAAGCAAAGAATAGTGGAAATACACTCAATATTTACAATCACGAGGCACTAATACATTAAGACAATCACTTGGGAACAATGAAAGTTTCCAGGAGTGCAAATCACCAGTAACAATGTGAGTTAGCTGGGCTTTTTATCTAGGGATGTAAATCTTTGTTTTTTTCACCCTTGAGAAAGGAAAATGCCAAGCTTTCTCCCTACTGAGTGAGATTATGAGGATATTTGTGCATTGCCAATTATTTTCTTTTAATTTTAAGGCCCTTTTTTGAGCAAGGATTTCATGGAGGTTGTTTTGCCCGAAATACAGAGGCAGTATGGTAGAATGGTTTCAGTGTTGGACTACAATCTTGGGAGAACAAAATTTAAATCCATGCTCTCCAATTATCTCAACTCAACTTGTGGGCAAGCAACACTCCCTCAGTCCCTGGGAAAAGGAATAGCAAACTCCTTCTGTACAAATACTTTAAAGAAAACTCCTAAATTGTTTATATTTAGGTTGCCAAAATGACTTTAATGCACATAACTACAACTAGCAGGGGCAACATGTATTATCCTATGCAACTGGCATCACATCTCCAAAGATCCGAACCTTACTGAAAAGTCTGGATCTTTGGAGGTTTTTTTTTTTTAACCCAGAATAAACCTGAATTTCCAGGCTTATTCTGGGTTAAATTGCATTTTCCTGAGGACGCCACACCTACGCTGCATTATAGTGCAGTATAGATGGGGCCCAAGTCTCAACTTCAAGCCTTGTGGACTCCCTGATGGCGTGCTATAGAAGTTAATGGCTAAAACTGATAAATGAATTAATGGCTAAAATGGATAAATCCCAAAGGAGGGAATGTTGGAGATGCAAAATGCAGAAAGGCACCTTCTTCCATGTTTGGTAGACCTGTATGGTGATAAAAAAAGTTTTGGAAAAAGTTGACTGAAGAAACCAACAAAATGATAACTAAGAAGATTAAGAAAAACCCAGAAATGTGTTTATTGGGTTTGTTTCAGGAGAGAATTGGCAAAGATGGAGTAAAAATTTGTCATGCTATGTGGCAGCAAGAATCATTACAGCAAAATCTTGGAAGGGGGAAAAAAGAACTATTTATTAAGGATTGGAGAGAAAAAATTGTAGAGTATATCCAAATGGTTGTGATCTCCAATGGCACAAAGAGAGGAAACAAAGAAGGAAACAAAGAAGAATTTACTAGAAAATGGAGACTGGCCTTTGGGTATTTAAAAAAGAAGACAAAAATAGATTTTGAAATAGCCAATTTGGGGATTTATTAGTGTACTGATAAGAACAGATACTAGTTCCATGTGGTGTCAGAAGTCATAGTACTTGTATGTTGATTGTTGAATCTCGAAGACTGTATATTGTTGTTTTTTCCTCATACAAATTAAGAAAAAAAGGATTCCTCGTGTAGTTTTGGAATTCTTTAGCCTTGTGTGCCAAAGAGTGCTGGGGTCCCAATAAATTACAAATCTCACAATAGCATAGAATTGAGCAATGGCAGTAAAGTCGTGTCAAACTGTATTAATTCTATAGAGTAGATGAGCCCGAGGAGTACCCTAAGACTTGCACTCTTAAGTGACAGAGAGAAGGCTGGTTCATAGTTTCCCTGAACGTTAGCTATCGAGATTCTCCACTGGACACACAGCAACTGGTATGGGTGATTTAGGTCAATAAAATGGCATGGGGTGGGAAGACGTATTCCTTATGTATGTTCTTAATTTGAAAAGGCATACGGCATATGAAAACCTGGCCATACACCTCCTATGTCTTGCCAAGTTACACTTCAAGCCTTCTTGATGGGCCTTATTCTATAGGAACAACAGGGAAAGACTTTTACACATGAATATCTGGAAGACAGGGCAGCATAATGAGCATTGATTGATCTAAATTATAAGCCAGAAGAGCTTTATGTGCACATTTTGTCACCAGAGGGATGGGATTTCTTTGGACAGAATGAAAAGAAGGTCCAAGAAATAACACCAGTATGCACTATAATACATGTAGAAGTAAGAGCTTTAAAAGAGCCTTCAACAAGGAAATCTTATGTGAATGTCCAAAAAGTAAGCCCATTGAGATCAGTGGGCTCGCTCCAAGATGAATCTCAATTGGACTGTAACTTGCTGGAAACTTGTTTTGAACCTGGATTAAAACCTTTGTTTGATACATGATAGTCTCTCTTGAATATATTTCCACCCTCATCATGTGAGGGTCAAGCTACAACATGCATTGTGCTACTGCCAATAAAGTCACATTCATAATTTTTGTTAACATATGGGAGCAGCAACATTCATATGCCTCATTGATACTGAATGTCACATATTCACTAAAGGTCACTTTTTCCCAGATGCTTTTATATGTCTCTTTTTATAATTCAGTACAAATTGAGAATCCCTTCTTTGAAGTGTTTGGGATTTTTTCCATATTTTAAAATACCAAGATTTGCATATATAATGAGATATCTTGCAGATGGGACCCAGGTTTAAACTTGAAATTCACTCATGCTTCTTTTAGACGTAGCTTGAGGCAATTTTATTTAATATTATTAATAGGTCTGTGCATGAAACAAAGTTTGTATGCACTGAATCATCAGAAAACAAAGGTGTCACTATCTCAGTAATCCATATGGACAATTTTGGATTATGAAGTATTTTAGATTTTGACATTCCAGATAAGGGATGTTCAACCCTGTATTTTTATTTTAACATAGTAATTATAAGGTGATTAATAGCATTAAAGATGCCACTAGTTCCCAATGAAACCAGCAATTTATCTTACATAGTACAACATGGTGCTTCCCAAAGACAGAATCTTGTGAAGAGGAAGTTGACTTTAATACTCAATTATACAAAATACATTCAGAATCATTTAGCATCATGAAAACTGTAGTTACTGAGCAAAAGCAAAGGTGTCTCAGTGCACGTTTAACAGAATTTCCATTAATGGAGAAGGTGGGATGTAAGTCAAGCAAGTAAAAAACGAACTAATAAAAATAATGTTAAAAATGGACAGAGAAATCTCACTCTCTGATGAGCTAGGATTCGAAATATGGGGCAAATATTTCCCAGTCTTCATTACACCTGCCATTAAACTACTTATATTTGGCCATGAAGACCCACTTGGTGACCTTGGGTGAGCCACACAGTCTCAGCCCTAGAAAGCCCTGTGATAGAAAGACCCTTTAAGGTCACTAAAAACTGGAAATGACTTGAAGGCATATCATTCATCAGCACCTTTTTGGGTAGTTATCCAATCTGAATTGGTTAGACGTTGACTAACAATTTGACAGAAATAGATCTCAGAGAAAGCGTCAAACAAAGCATTTAAGTTGGGCTAAGTGGAGAGAAAAGGAACTAAACACGATTTGTAACCAGTAGCAGTTGGAGTTTCAGATGCCAGCAGTGTGTTAATCTGCTCCAGGTTCTAGTGTGAACATTTAAAATGCAAGTCAAGATGCTGACACATCTCCCTGAGATAATTTCAGGTTTCTTTATTTTTCTTGTAAGGTTCAAACTAAAATCTACATCAGATTTACCATCTCCTTGGACATTAGAGCCACCAGCCACCCCTCACTGTAATAATGTGGACCCATGTTCTAGCTGAATGGCAACTTTAAAGGAGGTGGAAAGCTTTTCTTGGGGGAAAGGCCCTGTGGAGCTGGATTGTAGATTTCATCTTGCTTTCATTGAAGTAGATGTTATATGATCATTAAAATCTTACTATCCCTGTCATGGCAATGCTTTCACTGAAGTAGATGTTAAGGGATCATTAACATCTTACTATCCCTGTCATGGCACCTCAGCAGAACCAACACCAACAAGTACATAGCAACTGGCCTTTAAAATGTACCACTAACCTGTGCAATTGAATACATCTCATCCTTTATTGATAGAGTCTCATTATCCCTTCCCTACTGCTTTCTCCTCCAGCCACATAAAGACAGAAGAATGGAAACTATTGTGAGCTAAAGAGTACACATCCAGGAATACAGCCAAGATTAATCTACTTTTCCTAGAGGAACCATTTGTTTAAGTGCAAGTCATCATCGCCAACAATGGCATCCAAAAAAGGCATCTACTATGTTGGCTGAATTGAACTGTTTAAATATTAACCACCTCATATTTACTTTTTCCTTGGAACAGGATGAGCAAAGTCAGAAGTGTATGCATATGTAAAATTTAAATGGGTAAAAGCAGAGGGTTCCAAAAGATCAGGAAAAAAAGACATCGCAGTTTAGTGGAAACAGGTGGGACCAAGGGCTTCTAAAGTACGAGGCTGGTTACCTTGGAAACTTGATTGGAATCTTTTCGTCAAATGATAATATGCAGGAAGTTGGCCTTTGGAGTTTTTCCCCACTGCTGAATGACAAGGTAGAAAAGTGGTGTTTTTGCTTGAGGTAGAGGAAAAATTGTGTAAAAGCTTTCACACTGGTTTCACCTTCTCATGCTTCCCTTAAATGGCATAACCTCATGACTTTGGAATCCAGTGGGATTTGATGATAGGACCTCCACCCCTCCAAAATCAAATTCCATGGATGCTGAAGTCCAATTATATACAATAGTGTGGTAAAATGAGGGAGCCCCGGTGGCGAAGTGCATTAAAGCATTGAGCTGGAGACCGAAAGGTTCCAGGTTCAAACCCTGGGGGCGGTGTGAGCGGCCGCTGTTAGCTCCAGTTCCTGCCAACCTAGCAGTTCGAAAACATGCCAATATGAGTAGATCAAAAGGTACCACTCCAGCGGGAAGGTAACAGTGCTCCATGCAGTCATGCCGACCACATGACCTTGGAGATGTCTATGGACAACGCCGGCTCTTCAGCTTAGAAATGGAGATGAGCACCAACCCCCCAGAGTCGGTCATGACTGGACTTAATGTCAGGGGAAACCTTTACCTTTACCTTGTAGTAAAATGAATCCCTTATATAAAATAGCAAACCACTAAAATGAATGCCAGAGAAGGCCTGTGGATCTGTGAATGTCAGGAGGATACAGCAGGCTATGCCTACGCATCAGTAGAGTTCATGGCAGGTTTGCTTTTTGAAATCCCCCCCACACACACACACACACATACACACCAATCTTTCTAAGTGATGATTGGTTGAATCCTTGGATTTAGAACCTGTGGCACAGAGGGCAGACTGTAGTTCCCAGTAAGCAATAACAAACAATAACATGGAGTGTTGTCGAAGGCTTTCATGACCGGAATCACTGGGTTGCTGTGAGTTTTCCAGGCTGTATGGCAATGGAACATTGATACCTCAACTTTTGATGCTACTTACACTCAATATATAGTCACAAATGTGGAAAAGTTAAACTTCCCCCTTAGCATTTTGCCAAGGAAGAGTATTTCCTTGTTCTTCCTTTTGCTATGGACATAACCAAAAAGTTTCTTTTATTTCTTAAGTCTCTCTAAGAAGCCTGGGCTTGTTCTGCACTTGATACTTTGACTTTCTCCCTACACATGCTGGCTTTTCACCTGAATTTCTCTTTGATGATTTTTCATTTTTTCTATTTCTTGTACATGACCCATCTAAATTTTAGCTGAAAGTTCTTGAGATAGCCACACTAGGAACCTCCTGTTTTCCCTCCTCATTGGAATTGTTTGAAATTGTGCTTTCAATATATCACTTTTAAGATACTAACACCCTTCTCTTTTGGTATTCCTGATCATGGGACTGAACCCATTATTTCCCAAGGGTTACTGATATCAACATTCTTAAAGTCTCTAGAATGTATGTCAGATCACCATTAGTTTCCCTTTCCTGCTGTATAACAAACTCCAGGAGATCATGGTCATTCCCATCTAAGGAACCTGCCACTTCTACCCCATTTAGCAGGTCATTACTGTTGGTTGGAGCCCCTGATGGTGCAGCAGGTTAAATGGCCCAACTGCTGAACTTGCTGAACAAAAGGTTGGTGGTTTGAATCCAGGAAGTGAGATGAGCTCCTGCTGTTAGCCCCAGCTCATGCCAACCTAGCAGTTCGAAAACATGCAAATGTGAGTAGATCAATAGGAAAGGTAACGGCGCTCCATGCAGTCATGCTGGCCGCATGACCTTCCTTGAAGGTGTCTACGGACAACGCTGGCTCTTCGGCTTAGAAATGGAGATGAGCACCAACCCCCAGAGTCAGACACGACTAGACTTAATGTCAGGGAAAACCTTTACCTTTACCTACTGCTGGTTAGGATCAAATCTAAAATAGTTGATCCCATTCTTGCCTCTTTGACCTTCTAGACAAGGCAACCAAAGGTTTGTTGGGCATTATATTCTTGGTAGAATTCAACTTCCAATAAATATCAGGGAAATTGTATTATTATTACATCTCTCCTTTTTGAATGTGTGGTCATCTATTTCAGGGAGGTATCATTCCAAGTTCTCAGTCTAGCTTGGGAGGTCTGTAGTAGACTGTCCAAATCACATCCCTGTTACCCCCCCACCCCATATTTTTCCCCAAATGATCTCAACTAGGTTTCCAGAATTTAAGACATGAATCACTTCACAGGTGTAAACACTTGAATTCTATTCATTTCATAACCTATTTTCTCTTCAAATTTGCATTCCTATGAATTTGTTAGCTTTGATTATAATTTCTTTGTGCATATTCATGCAGAGAGAAAGAAATTGTGTTTTCAGAAATCAGAAATCTGTGTGTGCATGTACATACTATATAAAAGACATCTGTTGTGAAATCATAACAAATTTAAGCATTAAACTAGGAACTTCCTGATTTATAACTCAGTCACTTAGTCATCACATTAGAAGTCTGCACAGAGATTATCTTATTTCTTTTCAGACTAGCCTTGAAAAGTAGGTCAGGTTCATAATGCAATTGCCACAAGATTATCCAGTGAATTTCCTGTCTGGACAGGGATCTGTATCCATATTTTACCTCTCCAAGTTTAAGTGGCTATGAACTACCTCATGCTAGCTGTCCATTTTACGTTGAACAGGTATTTTTGAGGATAACCTCAGAACAATCCCATAAGATCACTATAATGACTAGCCTACAGATGGAAATTATAAAATTAGTTTCTTCATATAAAACATGGCTGCCTTCTGCAATCCATCCATAGGGAGACAACCCTATGTGATAAGCCATTCATATGGTGTGCTACCACTCTGGAGTTTTTACAGTTTCAGACATTATGGCAATAGCCCTGACAAGGCATATTGCATACTTCTATACCCAGCTTGTCTTCTTTGTTTTGATACCTTTGCTATGAGATAGGTGCAGTGTGAAACAAAATGTCAGTTTTTGCATCCATTGTTGGGTGTATGGTGGCCATAGAAATGGTGCAGAACTTTTACTGATCTGGGATAAATACATTAGGTTTCCTCTCTGCAATGTTATTTCCTTATAACAATTAAGCAGAACTGCATTTCTAAAATAATTCAGTGTCATAAAACAATCCAGTCTCTTACATTTCAAAAGAACAATACTACAATGTAAATCAACTCCCGCAGAAACAAATAAACACACTCAATTTTTTACATCTTGCATATAGTATGCAGTAACCTGAACCATGTTGTGTCCAATCTCTGTAGTAGGTACTAGCTATAAGATTCAAGACAGTGTATACCATTTGGCAACACCATGGATATGACATCTTTTATTGGATTATCTACCCAACACATAGGAAGTCCCCACCCTCCTACTGCTACTGTTGAGCCTCCTGGTTTTCTCCTTTAGCTACAGAAATCACGGTATGTCCTTCAAGAAACATGGCATGCAAAGATTGTTGATCTTGTTTCAAGGCAGAATTGAATGTCCAGCAGCCTACTGGAAGTATAATTCTTCTGCAGAACAAGCTGCAAATTAAGTTTCTCAACCAAAGCACCAGACGTTGTGGTCATGATACTGAGGTTCAGACATAAGCAAAGTTGGGAAACCCAGAAGTGCACCACTGGTCATATGTTGCTCCACTCTTGCTATAGAGTCATCATTATGAATATTCTTGTCCTCTGAGGAGAGATCAGACCTGTACAATCTGTGGTTCTCCAAGTTTTGGGACTCCAATTCCTGGAAGTCCTAGTCAGATTGTCCAATGATCAGGAATTCTGGAAGCTGGAGTTCAAAGCACCCGGAGGGCCACAGGTTGTGCAGATCTGGGATAGAACATTGCTGGAAAACTGGCTGCGTTTACAGGTGAAACGGGTACAAACTAGGGACACAGTCTTCTTTGTGGTCGCACCAGATTTTCAGAACTCAGAGTGGTTCACCTTATCCATCAGTCAGTCAGTAAAATGACTCCTTTTAATAGGACTCCTTCTTTTTGATATAGGAATAGCCCAAAATTTGAAACCAATATCATAAAATGATGATCCTACTACTCTTTACCACTTTTGGTTATAGCTTAATATTATAATTATTTGAGCTAAAATTTATTTGGTATTTGATATGATGCAATGCTGGAAAATATCCTCAGCAAGGAGCTGTCATTCTGAATTAATGATCTCTAGCAGGTCTGTGAATGTTGACCAGTTATGTGCGATCTGCAGGCTTTGAATATGGTCCTCTTGAGTGCTTTATAAACACCAGAGACACATCACTCCAGGGTCATTCTGGGAGATGTGAGACCTTATAGTATAGAGCGCAACATCGTCTGACAGCTTCCCTTATAGATGAACGTATGGTCCACAGCCAAACTGTAACCTTGTTAACCCAAGGGATTAGAAAAGTGCCTTGCTTAATATTTCCTGTCATCCCTTGTTATGAGCATTCAAGTTGATAAGAGAGAGACCACAGTGGGTAAGAACATGCTTTGCATGCAAAAATGGGGGGAAAGGCTTCAATTAGTCTGTCAAATCACCAGTTGAATAGATCAGTTCCCAGGTGATCAGAAATATCTGCCTCTGGAAAGCAGGGGTGCAAGTGAGATTGAGAGGCTGCAAAAATGATTTCACTTACAAATCAACAAGATATTTTAAGGGAGGTTTTTTATTTGCAAGAAAGATTGGGAGACCAACTGCATAAACTGCACAAACACCGCTGTAAAATTACAATAGCTGCTGTCTTGTTCCACATATGTTTAAAAAGTTGTGTCCTTTTGGTCAATCAACCAATTCTTTTGAGCTTGTACTGTGTCAATGAATCCGGGGCTTCACCAATGAGAGAAATTACATTTCTGCAGAGATTTTCCTGGGGGAACCTCAATTTAAAAAATCCACCGATCTCGTTCTTGGAGAAATCTGAAATTTTGCATGAATTAATGAGTTCTCCACAGGCTGTATTGATGTGTGAAGACACCCTGTTTCAGAGAGAACAGCAACCTCCCTCCCTCACTCCCTCTCTCTCTCTCTCTCTCTCTCACACACACACACACACACACACACGCACACACACACATAATAGCCCTCTTGGGTCTTTTACGAACAATTTTTGTGGGGTTTTGCACAAGTAGGCATGTCTCCTCCCATATGGAAGCAGCACTATTTTTGTACAAAGCCCTATATACTGCATTCAAATAATTCCCCAGCTATATTTCATGTAAAGCTCCATAGTTCACATGTAAAACACAAAAATAAAACAAATAAAAAAGCCCACTATTTCTGTACAAAGTAATTTCCAGAAATGTGTTAGTGAGGTTTGCACTGAAATATTCATTTTCTCCCCAGTTGGGAGAAAACTGGGAATGATTCTTCCTCATTTGAAAGGACCAAATAATCTAATATAACCATCCCTATTAAAAGGACATGCTCTTCTATTTCTTCATTGCTTTCATTTTCACAGAATACATACAAAGAGCAATGTTAACAAGGAATGGGCCCAGAGTGGCCTATTAGAGTGGGCCTTGTCAAGTTCCTAGAAGTTAATCTACACTGTAGAATAAATGCAGTTGGACACCACTTGAACTGCCATTGCTCAATGATGTGGAATCCTGGGAGTTGAAGTATGGTGAACCATCAGATTTATTTGGCTGAGAAGGCTAAAGAGTTTGTAAAACTACAATTCCCATGATTTGATCACATTGAGCAAAATGGTATCAAACTGCATTCATTCTAAAGTGTAGATGCACTCTAGGGATATCAGTGATGCCAATCCTGCTTTATCTCTGTTTCCTACCCTATCTATCTTCCCACCTAAACCAACAAAAACCATTTTAAAACACTCAAAACAAGAATAGCATCATCAATAAGTCAATTAGATTTTGGGGAGAGTGCCAGGTTAAGATACCTATTTTCATATGAGCATCTGATACTTCCATATAAATAATCCATCATGTTCCAAAAATAATTTCCCTTTCTTTTTCAGAACCTAAAGTTTTCTCTGGCCAAGGTCCTCTTGTGGGCATTGCAGCCATTCACGGCTGAACATGTGACTGTAAAGCTGCTGTGA
The DNA here is from genome assembly GCF_035594765.1 of Anolis carolinensis. Classification (NCBI taxonomy): domain Eukaryota; kingdom Metazoa; phylum Chordata; class Lepidosauria; order Squamata; family Anolidae; genus Anolis; species Anolis carolinensis. The sequence goes on from NC_085842.1 coordinate 295,526,394, forward strand.
CTCAAATGTCCTCTGTGCTATTTGGGGGCTGGCGGAGGGGACAATTTTGTTATATTTTTTTCTCCAGAGGCTGTTTTCCAGTTACTTCATAAAGGTCTTTCCTTGACTTAAAACTGCAGGGTGGTGGGCTTGATTAATACCCTCTCAGTGCTATTTTAAATGCATGGCATGAAGTTAAAGAATCCTAGGACTTGTAATATGGTGAGGCATTAGCAGTCTTGGGCTAATAATAAGTAAAGGTAAAGATTTCCCCTGATGTTAAGGGGTTGGTGCTCATCTCCATTTCTAAGCCGAAGAGCCAGTGTTGTCCATAGACACCTCCAAGGTCACATGGCCAGCATGACTGCATGGAGCGCCGTTACCTTCCCGCCGGAGCGGTATCTATTGATCTACTCACATTGGCATGTTTTTGAACTGCTAGGTTGGCAGAAGCTGGAGCTAACAGCAGGCGCTCACTCCGCTCCCGGGATTTGAACCTGGGATCTTTCGGTCTGCAGGTTCAGCAGCTCAGTGCTTTAACACACATCGCCACCAGGGCTCCTTTGGCTAATAATAATAATAATAGTAATAATAATCTCAGCCGGCATTTGGAAACAATTGTCACGACCCAGGCTACAGAGCACCAATAACCATACGCAGAGGCCAGATTCTATCTAATATCTTTATTAAGGAAATATATAAAGTTAGTAAAAGCAAATGTAAAAGTTAGTCCAGAAGCAGACCTTTCAGGAAAGGTCAAAATTAGTCCAAAGAAACAATGTCCAATATGAAATATTAAGGTCCAAAGTTGTAATCCAATAACCGAAACACTCACTTTGCCAGGCAAAGTGAGGGGAGATGACAAGGTCCTTTAGTCCATGAACTTGAGCAAGGCTAGGAAATAACTTGATACTTGAAACAAGGCTTGAAACGTGGAACAAGGTAACGAGAAACAAGAACAAGGTCCGTGGAATAACTTGGTAAAATCCGTGAAACAAGGCAAGGTTTAGTCCTGGGAAACAAGGCAAGGTCCGTAGGTAAACAAAGGCTGGGAAACAGGAGCGAAGGCTGTAAACAAGGCAGGGCTTGAGCAGGAACGAGGCTTGAATCGGAGCGCGCTGTCCAAACACAACTCGCTCCGGAGGCTGACGAATTGACTCCGCGAAGTTACTACGCGGGTAAAACACCTATATAGAGTCTAACTTTCCCGCCGAAGCAGTTCTCTGGGAACCAGAAACGAAAGCTAAACTCTGAGACCAGATGTTTGACTCCTTAAAGATTCTCACGAAAAACAGACTTAATTGGGTACATTCTTAGCTGCTATTCTCGCACTCCTGCGCGAAGCTGCTTCCAAACCCCTCTGTTGTTTACAAAACTCATGGCGAGAGAACACGGGAGATGTAGGCTCAGGGTTTGTTTGACATACTTCTGGGACACAACTTTCTTGCAGGTGCAAGGTTCCCAGATCTGCCTGGGAAAGATCTGGCTGAGAAGATTCCAGTTCTGACTGGGAAGGTAAAAAACCCAAGTTTTCTTCTTCATCAGGCATTACAATGTCATGAGCAGGACTACAAGGCCCATGAGTCATCACACTATCCCCCTCCTCAAGGCCCCTCCCAAACTGGGACTCTCTCCCCGAGGCGCGAGGTCGTGGCTTGGCGGGATAGGTCTGATGAAAGCGACGGGTTAGATCAGGAGCATGGACTGTGGAGGCGTCTTCCCAAGAGCGTTCCTCAGGGCCAAAACCCACCCAGTCAATGAGATATTGCAGGCGGCGGCGGTGAAAGCGAGAATCCAAAATGTCCTGAACCTCGAACTCGTCCTCCCCATCCACCAAAATAGGGACAGGGGCCGGTCGGTCTACATCTGGCCGCACACCATCCGCCGGAAGGAGCAGGGAGCGGTGAAACACTGGGTGAATGCGCATTGAACGCGGAAGTTGGAGTTTGAAAGTCACGGGGTTTAATTGCGCCACCACTGGATAGGGGCCAATGAAACGGGCATCTAACTTCCGGCAAGGGCGATGGGAGGGCAAAAAGCGAGTGGACAGAAAAACCCGATCTCCTACCTTGATTTCGGGGCCCGGCTGGCGATGTTTGTCCGCGTGACGTTTATAGTCCTCCTTGGCTTGTTCCAGTTGCTGAAGCAAAAGTTGTTGCACCGCTGTGAGTTCCTGCAGCCAATCTTCTGCTGCGGGAACTTCTGAAGTTTCAATGACAGGGGGAAAGAAACGTGGATGAAAGCCGTAGTTTGCAAAGAACGGCGTTTCTTTTGTAGAAGCCTGGACCCCATTGTTGTAGGCAAATTCCGACAGTGGTAACAGAGAAGCCCAATTGTCCTGTTGGTAGTTTACATAACAGCGAAGGTACTGTTCCAAAGTGGCATTGGTGCGCTCCGTTTGCCCATCCGTTTGGGGATGATGAGCTGAAGATAAACGAGAGTCTATGCCCAATAGTTTTTGTAGTGCCTTCCAGAAACGAGAGGTGAATTGGGATCCACGGTCTGTGACCAAACTCTTGGGCAATCCATGTAGTCTGAAAACATGTTGGAGGAATAAATCTGCAGTCTCTTGGGCCGTGGGAAGACCTTCACAGGGAATGAAATGGGCTAACTTGGTGAAAAGGTCCACCACCACTAGGATCGTGGTGAATCCACAGGAAGGTGGTAAGTCAGTGATAAAATCCGCAGAAATTATTTCCCATGGGCGAGATGGGTTAGGAAGGGGGTGTAGAAGCCCTGAGGGCTTCTCCCTTCTTATCTTGGAGCGCTGGCATACTGGGCAGGTGTTAACATATTTTTCCACATCCTTGCGGATCTTGGGCCACCAGAAATCTCTTAGGATCAAATGCATGGTTTTAAATAGTCCGAAATGCCCTGCTGGTTTGCAGTCATGACACAGACGAAGTGCTTTTTCCCTGCCCGGTCCGGGTGGGATATAAACATGATTTCTATAGCAAAGCAGTCCATCTTTAAGCGAAAAGGGAAAATGCAGACCTTGACGAAGTTGATCCTGCGCCCAGGCATCTGCTTGCTGACTAGCCCTGATTTCTTGAGCACAGATGGGCCCTGGAGTAGAGGGAGTTGAATCAATGGGAGTGGATTTGGTGTTCCCCACTGTGAGCGTGGCAAAGTTCTCGGGTTGTAGTAGTTGGGATTCAAAGGTCTCCTTGCGTCCTGCAGCGTATTCCGGTTTACGTGACAGGGCGTCTGCTTGCTTGGTTTGGGCTGGGGTCACATAATGAATCTGGAAGTTGAAACGTTCAAAGAATAAAGCCCAACGTTGCTGCCTTTGATTTAGCTTGCGGGCAGTTCTTAGATGTTCTAGATTCCGATGATCAGTGTGGACTTCAATGGGAAATTTGGCCCCTTCTAGCCAATGTCTCCAAGTTTCAAAAGCTGCCTTTATGGCTAATAGTTCTTTTTCCCAAATGGTATAGTTCCTCTCTGGTGCGGTTAGTTGACGAGAATAATAGGCACAAGGATGAAGGTGATCTCCCACCGGTTGTAGGAGCACAGCCCCAATTGCCACATCAGAGGCGTCCGCTTGCACCACAAAAAGGGTTTCAGGATCTGGATGCTGAAGGATTGGCTGGGATGTGAATAATTTCTTTAGTTGCTGGAACCCTTTCTCTGCTTGATCAGTCCAGCGGAAGGGCTGTTTTCCACGGATGCAGCTAGTGATTGGGTCAGACCAGCGGGCAAAATCTGGAATGAACTTGCGGTAATAGTTCGCGAACCCCAAGAATCGCTGCACCTCCTTCTTGTTAGTCGGCGCCCGCCATTCCAATACTGCTGAAACCTTGGCTGGATCCATGGAGAGTCCTAGAGGCGAGATACGGTATCCAAGGAAATCTACCTCTTGTAGATCAAAAGCGCATTTTTCCAGCTTGGCATAAAGTCCATGATCCCGCAATCGTTGTAACACCATTTTGACGTGGTTCTCATGTTCTGATTGTGATCTAGAAAACACCAAAAAATCGTCCAGGTAGATTATCAAGAACCTATCTAGATAGTCCTGGAAAATGTCATTGACAAAATGCTGGAACGTTGCGGGAGCTCCGCATAATCCATAATTCATAACTCGGGACTCGAATAATCCGAATTTGGTCTGGAAGGCGGTCTTCCACTCGTCCCCTTCTCTGATGCGAACTAAGTTGTAAGCTCCCCGAAGATCCAGCTTGGTGTAAACCTTGGCTCCTCGAAGTCGGTCTAGTAGATCCGAGATTAAGGGCAGGGGATAGCTGTTCCGCTTGGTGATATTATTCAATGCTCTGTAGTCCACCACCAAGCGTAATTCCCCTGACTTCTTCTTCACAAACATCACTGGGGAGGCGGCTGGGGATTGAGAGGGTCTGATGAATCCCTTGCGAAGGTTTGTCTCTATGAATTCCCTGAGAGCTTCTTGCTCTGGTTCAGTCAGGGAGTAGAGATGCCCTCGCGGGATCGGGGCCCCCTCCACCAAGTCAATGGCACAGTCATAAGGTCTATGTGGGGGTAACTTTTCGGCTTCTTTTTCATTGAATACATCCCAATACTCGGAGTACTTCTTTGGCAAGGTGATAATGGGCTCGGTGTCTGTGGCATGGCAGACCTTGGCTACGAGGCAATGGTTTTGGCAGTACTTTGAAGCAAACTGCAGTTCTCTGTTGGACCAGGAGATGCTTGGGTCGTGAAGCGTCAGCCATGGAATCCCCAAAATCACAGGGAAATGGGGAACCTCAGTAACAAAGAAGGAAATCTCTTCCATATGTTCCCTTATCCACATCCTGGTGGGTTCCGACCACTGGCTTACGGGGCCCGTCTTGAGAGGACGGCCATCGATGGCTTGCACCACACGGGCATTCTTGAAGTCATGATATTGTAATCCCAGAGAGTCGGCATACTCTCTATCAATGAAATTGTTGGTAGCTCCTGAGTCTATCATGGCGTGGATCATGACGGGTCCCTTTTTTGCTGACCATAAGGTGACCACTAGAAGGAACAGGACCCCGGTTGGCGGCTCTTGAACGGGTTTCTTGACCGGGTTGGCGAGCCTCTCTACGCCCGGTCGTTGGCTTCCCCCGCCGGCTGTGTGCCAGCCGCCTCAGACGCCTTCGTCTCCGTGGAGGACGCCGCCGCAAGACGGGCGGCGGGCTTCCCTTTGGCTGGGCACTCTCTGGCGAAGTGGCCCCCATTCCCGCAATACCAGCAGAGATTTAGGCGTTGGCGGCGGGCCTTCTCGGCGGCATCTAATCTGGGACGCACATTGCCCAACTGCATCGGCACCTCCTCGCTCCCTCTGGGGTATGGGGATGGTGGTGGGGGTCTCCACACTGGACGCGGCTGAACGCTGGCGGGAGCGGGGGGTTTTGCCCCAGCTCTACCGCTCTGGCCTCGTACCCACTGTTTTCTGTTGGCAATCATGACTTCAGCCCGTAAACATTGATCGATGAGTGCTTCCAGCGTTTGGGGAGGATCCACCTTGCAGATTTCCTCCAGCATTTCAATGTTGAGACCCTCCCGAAATTGTCCTCTGAGGGCAACATCGTTCCAGCCGGTGTTGTGGGCCAGCACTCGGAACTCGGCTATGTACTGAGACATGGGTCTGTCTCCTTGGAAGAGGCGGCGGAGTTTGTGCCCGGCGGCCTCTAAATTGTCCTCGATTCCCCAGGTCGCCTTAAGGTGGTCCAAGAAGTGTTGCGCTGACCTTAGATGTGGGGAGGCTTGGTCGAACAGAGCCGTCGCCCAGTTAGCCGCTGGCCCGTCTAGGAGACTGTAAATCCACGCCACCTTGATGTCTTCCTGGGGAAACTCGGCATCACGGGCCTCTAGATAAGCTTGGCATTGGCGACGGAAAACATGAACCTTAGAAGCTTCTCCAGTAAACTTGGTTGGCAACGCCATGGCCGGAAGACGGATTCCACGTTCCTTCAAACCCTTTATTTCCCCATCCTGTGCATTGAGCTTATCACGGATTCGGTCCACCTCATCCTTGTCGATGGTGTAGGTAATCGGCTGGCCGCTCGGCCCAGGTACGGCTCCGGTAGACATTCTGGCCGAGGTTAATTGGTGCTTAGGGTGGCGGAGTCAAACTGTCACGACCCAGGCTACAGAGCACCAATAACCATACGCAGAGGCCAGATTCTATCTAATATCTTTATTAAGGAAATATATAAAGTTAGTAAAAGCAAATGTAAAAGTTAGTCCAGAAGCAGACCTTTCAGGAAAGGTCAAAATTAGTCCAAAGAAACAATGTCCAATATGAAATATTAAGGTCCAAAGTTGTAATCCAATAACCGAAACACTCACTTTGCCAGGCAAAGTGAGGGGAGATGACAAGGTCCTTTAGTCCATGAACTTGAGCAAGGCTAGGAAATAACTTGATACTTGAAACAAGGCTTGAAACGTGGAACAAGGTAACGAGAAACAAGAACAAGGTCCGTGGAATAACTTGGTAAAATCCGTGAAACAAGGCAAGGTTTAGTCCTGGGAAACAAGGCAAGGTCCGTAGGTAAACAAAGGCTGGGAAACAGGAGCGAAGGCTGTAAACAAGGCAGGGCTTGAGCAGGAACGAGGCTTGAATCGGAGCGCGCTGTCCAAACACAACTCGCTCCGGAGGCTGACGAATTGACTCCGCGAAGTTACTACGCGGGTAAAACACCTATATAGAGTCTAACTTTCCCGCCGAAGCAGTTCTCTGGGAACCAGAAACGAAAGCTAAACTCTGAGACCAGATGTTTGACTCCTTAAAGATTCTCACGAAAAACAGACTTAATTGGGTACATTCTTAGCTGCTATTCTCGCACTCCTGCGCGAAGCTGCTTCCAAACCCCTCTGTTGTTTACAAAACTCATGGCGAGAGAACACGGGAGATGTAGGCTCAGGGTTTGTTTGACATACTTCTGGGACACAACTTTCTTGCAGGTGCAAGGTTCCCAGATCTGCCTGGGAAAGATCTGGCTGAGAAGATTCCAGTTCTGACTGGGAAGGTAAAAAACCCAAGTTTTCTTCTTCATCAGGCATTACAATGTCATGAGCAGGACTACAAGGCCCATGAGTCATCACAACAATAGACATTGACAAAATTACAATCTGCCAACTGCAAAAGGCTACCCTACTGGGGATCTGCGCGCATCATCCAAAAATACATCACACAGTCCTAAACACTTGGGAAGTGTTCGACTTGTGATTCTGTGATACGAAATCCAGCATATCTATCTTGTTTGCTATGTCATAAAATAATAATAATAATAATAATAATAATAATAATAATAATAATAATAATTATTATTATTATTATTATTATTATTATTATTATTTTCTTACCCGTCTCTCTTCACAGCAGGCAAGAGACATGTGTTTTTAGAAGGCAAATGACCTTCTAAAACAGTGGTTCTCAACCTGTGGATCCCCAGGTGTTTTGGCCTGCCACTCCCAGAAATCCCAGCCTACCAGCTGTTAGGATTTCTAGGAGTTGAAGGCCAAAACATCTGGGGACCCAAAGGTTGAGGACCACTGTTCTAAAACCACACCTCCCATCTCCCATAAGTGGTCTCAAATTGCATTCATTCATCAGTATAGAGGCTCCCCTAGTTTGTGTGTACTTCCTTATTCAAACCTTTGACTGTCTTGAAAATACAGTAGAGTCTCACTTATCCAACATTCACTTATCCAACGTTCTGGATTATCCAACACATTTTTGTAGTCAATGTTTTCAATACATCGTGATATTTTTGTGCTAAATTCATAAATACAGTAATTACTACGTAGCATTACTGCATACTGAACTACTTTTTCTGTCTAATTTGTTGTATAATATGATGTTTTGGTGCTTAATTTGTAAAATCATAACCTAATTTGATGTTTATTAGACTTCTCCTTAATCTCTCCTTATTATCCAACATATTCGCTTATCCAACATTCTGCTGGCCCGTTTATGTTGGATAAGTGAGACTCTACTGTACTCTGATGCCACTTGGCCACAGACAGTTTGAATACTCAAATGATGGAGGAATTAAAATTGCACATATTCTTTAGATGTCACAAGGCCAGGTTCATTTTGGTTTTAAAAACACAAGTAAAAAATGAGTTGTGGGGGTATTCTTCATAGTTGGCTATGAAAATGAGCCCAGAACCACAGACAGTTGCCCACTGCTAATGTATTGCAATCCATATCCTATTATAATTGTATGGGGAGTCTATCAAGATAAAAATAAACTAATACCAGTGTTCTCCTCTTACAAAGCCAGTGAACTCAATCTGTTGGTCCTAGCTGAAATAGACTGATTGAATAAATGGAAACTCAATAATTCTACACTTGATGCAAATCCTATTGATTCACTGAGTCTCCTTATTTAGCCCATAGTGGTTTGCCATTTCCCATGACCGGATCTTCCCTGTCTCTCGGATTTTGTTTTATTTGTGTGGGGGTTTCTTTTTTTTAAAAAAGAGAGCCAAGCAGAGTTATAAAACAGGAAATGCTCATCAAAGATGTGTCAGAAAATGCTTCTAATTGCAAAAAGCTCAATTGGCTTGCTTCCAAGCATACAGAGCTTTTTCAGCTGGTTAATTAGGAGCCATTTGCTGAAATTATCTGTACTGAATGTCATGTGCTCGACCCATATTTAGCATAAAGAGGAAGCTAAAGCCAGCTGAAACTATATTTGAAGAGATGTTTACTCAAGGTACTCGACATGCATTAGTACTGATGCAGGATTTGGACTTCTAGAGGTTAGCAGGCACAAAACCAAGATTTATGTGTTGAAGGAAATATATGCTCATGAAAAAACACTGACGATTCTGTCCAATACAATTTTTACATTTTGTTATTTTAAAAATGTTTATAAAAAATAGGTGAAACACACTACACAATTATAGCACTACAATCCCGCTTTAACTGCTATGGCATTATTCTATAGAATCCTTGGATTTGCAGTTTAAGAAGAGGCATTTAGAACTCTCTGGTAGAGAGCTCTATTGCAATGGTTCTCAACTTAGGGTCCCCAGGTGTTTTGCCCTACAACTCCCAGAAATCCCAGCCAGTTTACCAGCTGTTAGGATTTCTGGGAGTTTGAAGGCCAAAAACATCTGGGGACCCCAGGTTGAGAACCACTGCTCTAGTGTCTCCCCAGACTACAAACCCCATGATTTCATAGAGTGCAGCCAGGGCAATTAAAGTGGAATTGTAGTTAGTGCTCTAACTGTGTGGTGTGATCAACATTATTTTTCCATACATGAGAGGTAAAGATTTCCCCACCCCATTTTTATAATTCTAACAACTGTGGCTTCATCCTCTGAAATCCTGGGGTTTGCAGTATGGGGAGGAACTAGTATCCTTCCCTAAAATACAAATCCCAAGATTCCACTGGATTTTGGCATGATGGCTAAAATGAAATCCAAGTGCCTTATCTATGTACATTTGGTCCTCTACATTTCCTGGTTTAACTTTGCAGATCTGTAGACCTGCTGATTTACAAATCGTGAAGTCCTCTAGTGCACCTCTATGGCTAACTTCTGTCAGACATTGCCTGTACAGTTACACTGAAGAACTTAGAGATTCCTAGAAAAGTCTTAAGGTAAAGGTGAAGGTAAAGGTTTTCCCCTGAATGACAGGATTCCTAAGGCGGAAACCATGTGGCCAGTGTGTCTCGGGGTCTTTCTGTTAGGTAAAGGTAAAGGTTTTCCCCTGACATTAAGTCTAATCGTGTCCAACTCTGGGGGTTGGTGTTCATCTCAATTTCTAAGCCAAAGAGCCAGCGTTGTCCGTAGACTCCTCCAAGGTCATGTGGCCGGCATGACTGCATGGAGCACTGTTATCTTCCCATTGGAGTGGTACCTATTGATCTACTCACATTTACATGTTTTCGAACTACTAGGTTAGCAGAAGCTGAGGCTAATAGCAGGAGCTCACCCTGCTCCCTGAATTTTGGTCAGCAAGTTCAGCAGCTTAGTGGTTTAACCTGCTGTGCCACCAGGGGCCTTAGATAAGTCTTCTGTCAGGCAAAAAAATCACCTTTTTTTGCATTTAATTTTTTAAAAAATTATGAGGATTTTTTGCCTAAAGTCCCAGTGAATGTGGACAGCTGACTAATGTAAAGAGATTCTACATCTCTGTAGAAATAGGGACAAAAGCATCCCTGGTGCAAAAGCTGACATGCTTTATGGAGGTGGTGACCAGGTCTTATATGCACGCAGTGGCACACAATCCATATTTCAGTATCTCAAGCATTATATATCCAGGCTGAGGAAAAAGGAAGGCATATGCCACTTATTACAAATTTGACACTAATCTCCTTTTTAGAAAAGTAGCCCATGAAATGGCCTTCACACCTCTCCTTTAATGAGACCTTTGTCTTTAAAGGCACTCAAGCATTCAAGGGCTTTCCTAGCAAACAGGTAATGATTTTTTTCTATGGCCGTCAATGCCTTTCAGCAAAGCCTTCCGACTGCAATAGACTAACCTTTAAAAGCCACGTTGAAATTTCTCCGAATGCTGGTTTCAGGATAACCTTTACTGTCAGAAAAGTCAACCTGAGCAGTCTTTTTTTGCTTCTGGTTATAATTCTTGGGTCATGACAGCTTTATGTGGGATGAAAATCTGCAAAGAGCAATTGCTGAGATATTTCAGAACATAGTTCTATTTTGACTGAATTGGGTTCAGAGGTCACCTGTCCATATTTAAAAGGTTGGGAAGCAATCTTTAAAAATTATTTTGCAAGAAAATGTCAGCAATGCTCTAGTTTTAAAATTCTTAGTATTTGCTTAACATTATTTATAAATAGCTATTTGGCTGTTCCCTGCAATTTACTAAGTGCTGTGATATAGAATTCTCTGATACAAGGATTTGCACCACTACCTGACCTGGATGGTACATGTATATAATAAGTTCCATCATCCAGAGCAGCAAACTGCTTTCCCTAAAAGAACTATAATTTGCCCTACATTTCAATCAGTTTATTATACAATACAAAACCTGTATTTGTAGGGGATGCATGCCTGGACTATGTGTGGGTACATACGGATAATAGTGAGCCTTATTGAAATATGAACTTCCAGCCCAAAAACACCATAGAGTCATGCTGGAGGACCTATAAAACACTTATAAAAGAGGACATATTTTTCCAAATGTTGATAAGTGAAGTCACTGCTTCAGTGGATGTGGATGATGTATTGTACTAGCCAAAGGCTATCACAAATACATCAAAATATACAAACCTAGTAAAATATACCAAATGTAGCAAAATTATATCCCATGAATTAACAAAGGTATACCCTTCAACTGCCCCAGTCTGACAGGGACAATACTAGTTACGATCTCATCTGATGGGCTTAAAATCAGCAGCATATGCCAGTTCCTCTCCATTTGACCCACGGAGTACACGAGCTCCCATCCCATGATGTAGAGATACTTCAAATGGAAAGGAACCAGCTGACACCACGGCAACATGGGAGGCTTCCTGTATTACAAAGGGATCAACGGGGGGAAGCCAGGTGGTGGCAAATCCAGCAGTGTCCTGCAGGGGCATGAGGAACTCATCACCCCATGCCCCAAATCGCCCAACTCACTCCAAATCCCATCCCACCGGGGGGGGGGGGGCATGGTTGGGCAAAACTGCTTTAAGTGGCCATGTCCTGTGTTGTAAGAGAGGAATGTGAATCATGTGGATGCCTCGGGTCACACTCCACTTTCTAGTGTTCATGTAGAGTAGGATCCCATTCTTTCCCGTGTCAAGTTTTATTGCATTGTTTATTGCAATCAAACACTAAAAATCTATCTTTTTTCAGCCCTACTTCACCACCCTCCCAAAACCAATGTTTGAAAAATAATCTTCTAGACAGAAGACAAAGCTCCAGGCTTCCACAAAAACACTTTTTAAAAAAAGGTTTGTCAGCAGATTGGTTAAGTGAGATATGCCTATAGTTTTGCCCTCAGTTAACTCAGCAGAAAGAACAGGAAAGAGGGAGATTCAATCCTGATCTTAAAGTCAATACATATATTTTGTGGTACTTCTTTTTAAGAGGCATATTCTTCCTCTTCTATTTTAACATTTATCGTTTGTGAATTTTCAGTTGCACTGATTTTTAACTGTTAGCTATTTTGGATGTCAATTCTGTGAGAAAGTAGGGTGATGATGATGATGATGATGATGATGATGATGATGATGATGATGATGATTCTTCCCTCTTGTTATCTGGCTGCACCCTTTTTACCCGTCTCTGATGCATCCCAGCTACATATGTCCTGGCTTTTATTTGTGACATATTGGGGAGCATGCAAATATTCATATGGACAATAATGTAAGAAAATTTTAAACATTACATAATGAAAACAAATTTTCAACATTACTAACAGGAAAATCAAACAAATGCTTTTGAGTTTCCAAGGCAATCTGTGGCAATTTTATCTCTCTCTTTTTTTTCTTTTTTGCAGATCAAACAAAAAGAGTCTTCAAACGGATGATGCCTTTGTGCTAGATCTGTTTGCAGAGGCCTTAAACAAAGGTCTCCACTTTCATGCTTGGATCTGATGACTTCTTTCCTAATAACTCAACACAGAGACACATCTGCACCCATTTCTCATTATCTACTTTTAAAAGACAAAGAGATAAACATAAGAACTGACCTCGACCACTGGATCTGTGGGAATTAGCAATCTCCATTGGGTTTCTGGGCTCAGGATATTTAATGAAATAAACCATAAACTCTGCTCTCTAGATCTGAGATTCTTCTTAGCTTTTCTATAAATTGCAAGACACCTGCTCTGAGATCTTAAGTAACCCGACGTGTTGAAGGCAGATAAACACCATTGCCTGGCTTTTGTGATATGTTTTTAGATGAAAACAAACACCAATTTTATAATTGGTGATGCCACTGTGAAATAATATGTTTAACATGTCCCCTGGAGACTTACCTTAATTTGTAATGAGAATAATGTGTAGTACAAATAGGAGGGAAAGTGCAGACAAATTGTCCAAATAATTCTACACAGTCTAAATAATATACTGCAGAACCTCTCCTGTTTATATTTAGACCGACTGCAGTTGCAGCCCTACAGAAAGGGTCTCCATGGTGACTGGCGAGCCATATTAACTAAAAAACATATATTGAGTGATAGACTTGAGAATGTACACATCTGTGAGTTTTTAAAAATCCTGTAATTTTATGTCGTGTTTATTCTTTTGTGAATATTTATTGCCATCTGCTAAATTATGCTGCTACTTCCACCTTGCAAATGATTTCAGACTCTTTTTGTACATTTTTGTGTGAATACATACAAAACTTACTTCACTGCAAAATTGTGATAAATTTAATCTGAGAAGGCATACATCATTTCCATTTAAAGGCAACGAAAAATACAAAGTAATTTTAGAGTTCAGCATTTTAGAATTAAGTGCAATTGTTCTTGCAGAAGTATTGCCAAGTAACCAAGGAATGACCTTTAGGATTCATCTGGCCAAGGAGTCTGACAGTTACTTTTAAGAAGAAAGAATTAAATGGTATGCTAAAGCCATATGAGCTATGATACGATGATGCTCTGGGACCCATACTGAGGGGAGTGCATACTGGGGAGGGGGTGAGTGTTGATGGTCGGATAGAAACCCTGGAACTAATGTTCAGGTGTGAGAGGTCTCCACATTGACAGACAGGGAGTTATTTACGGACACTTTTTTTTACTTGACAATAAAAACACAGAATACATTACTTTAAAATAATGACAATGACCAATGGAAAAAAATAAATAATTTGACTATCATTAAACTAATGTCAACATACAAATATTGCAAAACTAAGTAAATTTTTCAGATCTGTTTTCCATTATTGCTCCTCTTCTCCTTCCTGTTTGTACAGTTACAGTGTTTCTGTGTGCCAGTAAAATGGCACTTCTGCATGATAGCATCATTATCTCTAAGATTATTTTTTTTAAAAAAAAAACAACAACTAAGGAGAACATTTGCTAGTCAGTCATATAACTAAGTAAACCATGCCCTGGTTAAATAAACAAACAGACCTTTGGAAGACAGTGACTGCCGATTCAAGACATGATTACAAACAGACTCTACACCCAATAAAGACTAAAATAAAGGAAGTCATAATGGGCAAAACCCAGCAAAATCCAGAGAGCGGTATTATGAGCAGACGTGTTACTATGAGAGTTAACGTGTATGGCAAAATGAGGCCATTATTCCCTAAGTAAGCAAACAGTGTTTTTCTGCAGAGAATATTGTCATTCCCACTCCCCATACCAGCATTCTGTTTTTTCCCCCCTGAAATCGGAGCATGTTTTTTTTCTCGGTGAAAAAAAACTTGCATTTTTGTGCAAACAATTTTTTTCCAATAAGTGCAAAATGCAAGAATCTTGTGTCTGGTGCCTTTTGCATTAGCAGGATGTTTTGAGTGTCACATGGGAACAGCTATGGAGGGGATGGCTACTTCCTCAAGGGAATTTTTCCTCCATTCCCCAAATCTGTCTTTTCAATAGGTTTTTCTCTATTTTCTTTCATCAGGAAAGTTAGTCTGTCCATGGATTTCTGCCATTTTGTTCTGCCATTGTTCCTTTGTTGGTATTACTTGTGTTTTCCATTGTTTTACAAAGGTTAACCTTGCTGCTATATTTATGTATGTAAATAAAATATCCTCATTTGGGTTAAAATTTGTTTCCGAGTCAGTTATTCCGAGTAGATAATACTTGGGTTTCATTTGGAAAGTCTTAAAATATTTTTTGGGTTTCTGTATGGATAATTTTCCCGAATTTTTTAGTTTCATTACATGTCCACCAAATATGTTAGTATGAGCCTATATGACATTTACATTTCCAACTGATATTTTGTGAGTTTTATACATTATGCCTAATTTTTGGGGGGTTTTGTACCATCATTTCTTTTAAATCCGTTGCGTAGGTGTATTGTAATTTTTTAGTCCAAATTTGTTCCCACTTCAATTGTACAGCCAATATTTTTCACCCATTTTATCATGCAGTTTTTAACCTCTTTGGTTTCAGTCAACCAATCTAACAATTCGTTATAAATCTTTGTTATCTCCTTCTTATCATTCTGGAGCATCTTATCCCAAAAATTATCTGTTTCATTAAATCCGGTTTTAATATCTTTTATATATTGTTCCTTTATTTGAGCATATTGAAACCACGAGAGGTTTCTATATTTTTGTTTTATTTATTTCTTCAGATCATGTGGGAAAACCTGTTATTTTTACACTACTAAAAACCCATGATTTATTATCCTGCTATCCTGTTCTATTCAGATCTCACCTTCTATCTGTAGAGGGCAGCTGAACAATAATATCAGAGGTGGAATGATGTATTTGTGGTATCCCATTTCAGACCAGCCACATAAGCTTAACCGTGCAAATCTATGGTAATAAATAAAACTATGACACCCAATATATTGCTTAGGTTATAGGTACAGCATCAGGTTAGCTTTAAACTGCTTGTCATTAAAGTCCCACTTTTACCATGCATATTAGAAACCCTTGAACCATGCATATTCTGGGTGTATTAAATATTCAAAAGTTGAGCTCAACTCTACAGTTGTTGGATTTTTTTTAACAAGAGAACTCAAGATCAGATGCAGCAATACCCTAGGAAGTCATGGTGGAAAAATTCAGTTAACATATAACAGTGGAACAATAGGCTTTTACAGAAGGGGAATAGACCAAAAGTTCTTTTTTAAAATCTGTACAGATATTAAATGAAGACTCTGGTGGTGATGCACGGCTCACAATGTTGGAGGGCCAGAACTCCTTGATTAGCAGAGATAATGATGGCATCATCTGCCACTTCTCTGTCATTGCTGCCCATTCTTTCTGAGCACAGTCACAATTCACACAATAGTTGGAAGGAAAGTCTATTTTCTGAGCAATGCTCCATTGTCCTAAACTCCCCCTGTTGTTACCCATAACATTGTAAGATGGTTTGATTTTGAATGGTTAAGTAGCACCCATTAGCTTTACAAAAGAGCTGTGCTGGTGGTGAAGCAATTTGCTAGAACTGCTTTGGTGCTATGGTTCAACACAGCTGCATGTATTTTCAGACTCTCCATGACATGGAGCTGTGAGTACCTCCCCAAAGAGTGTCTGCAAGTTTGATTGTGTTACTGCTCAGGTGGAAAGAACAAGCCAATTCAAAAACGATTTCCATGGTATTCTTGCAGTATAAAAACTGTAATTGCCATTTACTGTTATGCAAAGGCAAGGAACTGCAAGGAACTGCTTTTTCTCTAGAGCATGGAAGAAAGCATATAGTTGACAGGGACCATCAAAGCTTATTCATGGTCAATTACTTGCAATAGAAGCCCTTTCATCCATTTTGACTTTGCCTCCTGTAATATGCCTGGAAGACATCATTAAAAACCTTTGTGTGGGCTGTTGTTAAAAACCTCTTCGGTTACTTGACAAAAGCCAGACCACTTCTGGTTATTTTTCCTATTGTGAGAAAAAACTGTGTTCCCAATTTTATGCACACTTACTTGGAAATAAAGGTATATCTAAAACTACACAGATATACCAATGATCAAGATATGTAAAGAGGAGAAGGAGTGATTTAATCAGTTTAATTCAACAGTGAATACAAGGACTCGGGAAATCATGGGACTTATCTACATTAGGTGATTGAACCCAGTGTAAATGTGTTCTGGAGTGGCCCCAGATCCAAGGTTATTGTTCACACAGATGGGGAGCACTACCATTCTTCTGGGTTGGTACACACTTTAATTTCTCTGCATCACTGCTACTCCTAGGTAGTCATGTAATGTCTGCATGGGAGAAAGCTATTGTGATTCTAGGCTGTGCCCAGGTTGAGAGAAGTAATAGTCCCATTCTATTCTGCTTTGGTCAAACCTCAACTAGAATACTGTGTCCAGTTCTGGGCACCACAATTCAAGAAATATTGACAAGCTGGAATGTGTTCAGAGAAAGGCAATCAAAAGATTAAAAGGTCCGGATGACAAACCCTATGAGAAGCAGTTTGAGAACTGGGATGGCTAGGATCTCCCCTCCTGTGCTGATGAATGCAAAGAAAGGGTGATGGCATTGAGAACCTGTCTGGACAGTGGACTGGTCTGAATCAGACCTGACCCGCCTCACCATCCAGACTTCCCTGCAGCTGTGGGATATCTTGGAACTCCCACCAAACTCTGGAGTATCTTTTGACTTTGCCAAAAGTAAAATAAAACAAGTTTAAACCTTAAAAACTCTGGGATACACACAGGAAGTAATTGTGTACTGTGAAGGAAATCTATGGAAGCTGTAATTCAAGTGATAGTGTTGTCAATGATGATGATAATATCTCAGTGATTGCAAGATTCTCTGTTAGAATCACTGATGGATGGTCCAAATTTTCAACCAGTAACATGTGGTAATCAGTGATACAATTATAATAGTGGTTCTCAACCTGTGGGTCCCCACGTTTTTTGGCCTACAACTCCCAGAAATCTCGGCCAGTTTACCAACTGTTAGGATTTCTGGGAGTTGAAGGCCAAAACATCTGGGGACGTACAGGTTGAGAACCACTGTAATAGTATGATGATGATGATATAAATATTAAATCAAATTGAGTAATCTGAAGAATGTCTAACTTCTGTGATGACTCATGGGCCTTGTAGTCCTGCTCATGACATTGTGATGCCTGATGATGAAGAAAACTTGGGTTTTTTACCTTCCCTGTCAGAACTGGAATCTTCTCAGCCAGATCTTTCCCAGGCAGATCTGGGAACCTTGCACCTGCAAGAAAGTTGTGTCCCAGAAGTATGTCAAACAAACCCTGAGCCTACATCTCCCGTGTTCTCTCGCCATGAGTTTTGTAAACAACAGAGGGGTTTGGAAGCAGCTTCGCGCAGGAGTGCTAGAATAGCAGCTAAGAATGTAGCCAATTAAGTCTGCTTTTCGTGAGAATCTTTAAGGAGTCAAACATCTGGTCTCAGAGTTTAGCTTTCGTTTCTGGTTCCCAGAGAACTGCTTCGGCGGGAAAGTTAGACTCTATATAGGTGTTTTACCCGCGTAGTAACTTCGCGGAATCAATTCGTCAGCCTCCGGAGCGAGTTGTGTCTGGACAGCGCGCTCCGATCCAAGCCTCGTTCCTGCTCAAGCCTTGCCCTTGTTTCCAGCCTTCGCTCCTGTTTCCCAGCCTTTGTTTACCTACGGACCTTGCCTTGTTTCCCAGGACTAAACCTTGCCTTGTTTCACGGATTTTACCAAGTTATTCCACGGACCTTGTTCTTGTTCCACGTTACCTTGTTCCACGATTCAAGCCTTGTTTCAAGTATCAAGTTATTTCCTAGCCTTGCTCAAGTTCATGGACTAAAGGACCTTGCCATCTCCCCTCACTTTGCCTGGCAAAGTGAGTGTTTCGGTTATTGGATTACAACTTTGGACCTTAATATTTCATATTGGACATTGCTTTTTTGGACTAATTTTGACCTTTCCTGAAAGGTCTACTTCTGGACTATTTCCTACACTTGCTTTTATTAACTTTATATATTCCCTTAATAAAGATATTAGATAGATTCTGGCCTCTGTGTATGGTTATTGGTGCCTTTGCAGCCTGGGTCGTGACAGTTTGACTCCGCCACCCATAAGCACCAATTGACCAAGGCCAGAATGTCTACCGGAACCGTGCCGGGTGGGCAGCCGCTTACCTACACCATCGACAAGGATGAGGTGGACCGAATCCGTGATAAGCTCAATGCACAGGATGGGGAAATAAAGGGGTTGAAGGAACGCGGAATCCGTCTTCCGGCCATGGCGTTGCCAACCAAGTTTACTGGAGAAGCTTCTAAGGTTCATGTTTTCCGTCGCCAATGCCAAGCTTATCTAGAGGCCCGTGCTGCCGAGTTCCCCCAAGAAGACATCAAGGTGGCGTGGGTTTACAGTCTTCTAGACGGGCCAGCGGCCAACTGGGCGACGGCACTGTTCGACCAAGCCTCTCCACACCTAAGATCAGCGCAACGCTTCTTGGACCACCTTAAGGAGACTTGGGGAATCGAGGACAATTTGGAGGCAGCCGGTCACAAACTCCGCCGCCTCTTCCAAGGAGACAGACCCATGTCTCAGTACATAGCCGAGTTCCGAGTGCTGGCCCACAACACCGGCTGGAATGATGTAGCCCTCAGAGGACAATTCCGGGAGGGTCTCAACATCGAAATGCTGGAGGAAATCTCCAAGGTGGATCCTCCCCAGACCCTCGAAGCACTCATTGATCAATGTTTACGGGCTGAAGTCATGATTGCCAACAGGAAACAGTGGGTTCGAGGCCAGAGCGGTAGAGCTGGGGCAAAACCCCCCGCTCCCGCCAGCGTTCAGCCGCGTCCAGTGTGGAGACCCCCACCACCAACCCCATACCCCAGAGGAGGCGAGGAGGTGCCGATGCAGTTGGGCAACGTGCGTCCCAGACTAGATGCCGCCGAGAAGGCCCGTCGTCAACGCTTAAACCTCTGTTGGTACTGCGGGAACGCGGGCCACTTCGCCAGAGAGTGCCCAGCCAAAGGGAAGCCCGCCGCCCGTCTTGCGGCGGCGTCCTCCACGGAGACGAAGGCGTCTGAGGCGGCTGGCACACAGCCGGCGGGGGAAGCCAACGACCGGGTGTAGAGAGGCTCGCCAACCCGGTCAAAAAACCCATTCAAGAGCCGCCAACCGGGGTCCTGTTCCTTCTAGTGGTCACCTTATGGTCAGCAAAAAGGGGACCCGTCATGATCCACGCCATGATAGACTCCGGAGCCACCAACAATTTCATTGATAGAGAGTATGCCGACTCTCTGGGATTACAATATCATGACTTCAAGAATGCCCGTGTGGTGCAAGCCATAGACGGCCGCCCCCTCAAGACGGGCCCCGTAAGTCAGTGGTCGGAGCCCACCAGGATGTGGATAAGTGTCACGACCCCGGCTACAGAGCACCAGTAACCATACGCAGAGGCCAGATTCTAACTAATATCTTTATTAAGGAAATATATAAGGTTAATAAAAACAAATGTAAAAGTTAGTTCAGAAGCGGACCTTTCAGGAAAGGTCAAAATTAGTCCAAAAAAGCAATGTCCAATAAGAAATATTATGGTCCAAAGTTGTAATCCAATAACCGAAACACTCACTTTGCCAGGCAAAGTGAGGGGAGATGACAAGGTCCTTTAGTCCATAAACTTGAGCAAGGCTAGGAAATAACTTGATACTTGAAACAAGGCTTAAAACGTGGAACAAGGTAACTAGGAACAGGAACAAGGTCCGTGGAATAACTTGGTAAAATCCGTGGAACAAGGCAAGGATTGGTCCTGGGAAACAAGGCAAAGTCCGTAGATAAACAAAGGCTGGGAAGCAAGGCGAAGGCTGGATAGCAAGGCAAGGCTTGAGCAGGAGCGAGGCTTGAATCGGAGCGCGCTGTCCAGACACAACTCGCTCCGTAGGCTGACGAATTGACTCCGCGAAGTTACTACGCGGGTAAAACACCTATATAGAGTCTAACTTTCCCACCGAAGCAGTTCTCTGGGAATCAGAAACGAAAGCTAAACTCTGAGACCAGATGTTAAACTCCTTAAAGATTCTCACGAGAAGCAGTCTTAATTGGCTACATTCTTAGCTGCAATCCTCGCACTCCTGCGCGAAGCTGATTCCAAACTTCTCTGTTGTTTACAAAACTCCCGGCGCAAGAACACGGGAGAAGTAGGCTCTGGGCTTGTTTGACATACTTCTGGGAGACAACTTTCTTGCAGGTGCAAGGTTCCCAGATCTGCCTGGGAAAGATCTGGCTGAGAGGAATCCAGTTCAGACTGGGAAGGTAAAAAACCCAAGTTTTCATCTTCATCAGGAATTACAATGTCCTGAGCAGGACTACAAGGCCCATGGGTCATCACACTATCCCCCTCCTCAAGGCCCCTCCCAAACTGGGGCCCTCTCCCCGAGGCGCGAGGTCGCGGCTTGGCGGGATAGGTCTGATGAAAGCGACGGGTTAGCTCAGGAGCATGGACTGTGGAGGCGTCTTCCCAAGAGCGTTCCTCAGGGCCAAAACCCACCCAGTCAATGAGATATTGTAGGCGGCGGCGGTGAAAGCGAGAATCCAAAATGTCCTCAACCTCGAACTCCTCCTCCCCATTCATCAAAACAGGAGGGGGGGCCGGTTGGTCTGTATCAGGACGCACACCATCCGCCGGAAGGAGCAGGGAACGGTGAAACACTGGGTGAATGCGCATTGAACGCGGAAGTTGGAGTTTGAAAGTCACGGGGTTTAATTGCGCCACCACTGGATAGGGGCCAATGAAACGGGCATCTAACTTCCGGCAAGGGCGGTGGGAGGGCAGAAAGCGAGTGGACAGAAAAACCCGATCTCCTACCTTGATTTCGGGGCCCGGCTGGCGGTGTTTGTCAGCGTGGTGTTTATAGTCCTCCTTGGCTTGGTCCAGTTGCTGGAGCAAAAGTTGTTGCACCGCTGTGAGTTCCTGCAGCCAATCCTCTGCTGCGGGAACTTCTGAAGTTTCAATGACAGGGGGAAAGAAACGTGGATGGAAGCCGTAGTTTGCAAAGAACGGCGTTTCTTTTGTAGAAGCTTGAACTCCATTGTTGTAGGCAAACTCAGACAGTGGTAACAGAGAAGCCCAATTGTCCTGTTGGTAGTTTACATAACAGCGAAGATACTGCTCCAAAGTGGCATTGGTGCGCTCCGTTTGCCCATCTGTTTGGGGATGATGAGCTGAAGATAAGCGAGAGTCTATGCCCAATAGTTTTTGTAGCGCCTTCCAAAAACGAGAGGTGAATTGAGATCCACGGTCTGTGACTAAACTCTTGGGCAATCCATGTAGTCTGAAAACATGTTGAAGGAATAGATCCGCAGTCTCTTTGGCCGTGGGGAGGCCTTCGCAGGGAATAAAATGGGCTAACTTGGTGAAAAGGTCCACCACCACTAAGATCGTGGTGAATCCACAGGAAGGTGGTAGGTCAGTGATGAAATCCGCAGAAATTATTTCCCATGGGCGAGATGGGGTAGGAAGGGGGTGTAAAAGCCCTGAGGGCTTCTCCCTTCTTATCTTGGAGCGCTGGCATACTGGGCAGGTGTTGACATATTTTTCCACATCCTTGCGGATCTTGGGCCACCAAAAATCCCTTAGGATCAGATGCATGGTTTTAAATAGTCCGAAGTGTCCTGCTGGTTTGCAATCATGACACAGACGAAGCGCTTTTTCCCTGCCCGGTCCGGGTGGGATATAAACATGATTTCTATAGCAAAGCAGCCCATCCTTAAGCGAAAAGGGAAAATGCAGACCTTGGCGAAGTTGGTCCTGCGCCCAGGCATCTGCTTGCTGACTAGCCCTGATTTCTTGAGCACAGAGGGGTCCTGGAGTAGAGGAAGTTGAACCAATGGGAATGGATTTGGTGTTCCCCACTGTGAGCGTGGCAAAGTTCCCGGGTTGTAATAGTTGGGATTCAAAGGTCTCCTTGCGTCCTGCAGCGTATTCCGGTTTACGTGACAGGGCGTCTGCTTGCTTGGTCTGGGCTGGGGTCACATAATGAATCTGGAAGTCGAAACGTTCGAAGAATAAAGCCCAACGTTGCTGCCTCTGATTTAGTTTGCGGGCAGTTCTTAGATGTTCTAGATTACGATGATCAGTGTGGACTTCAATGGGAAATTTGGCCCCTTCTAGCCAATGTCTCCAAGTTTCAAAGGCTGCCTTTATGGCCAGTAGTTCTTTTTCCCAAATGGTGTAATTTCTCTCTGGTGTGGTTAGTTGACGAGAGTAAAAGGCACAGGGATGGAGGTGATCTCCCACCGGTTGTAAGAGTACAGCCCCAATTGCCACATCAGAGGCGTCCGCTTGCACAACAAAAGGGGTTCCAGGATTTGGGTGCTGTAGAATTGGCTGGGAGGTGAATAGTTTCTTTAGTTGCTGGAACCCTTTCTCTGCTTGATCAGTCCAGCGGAAAGGCTGCTTTCCACGGATGCAGCTAGTGATGGGGTCGGACCAGCGGGCAAAATCTGGAATGAACTTGCGGTAATAGTTCGCGAACCCCAAGAAACGCTGCACCTCTTTCTTGTTAGTTGGCGCCCGCCATTCCAATACTGCTGAAACCTTGGCTGGATCCATGGAAAGCCCTAGAGGCGAGATGCGGTAACCAAGGAAATCTACCTCTTGTAGATCAAAGGCGCATTTTTCCAGCTTGGCATAAAGTCCATGATCCCGCAATCGTTGTAACACCAATTTGACGTGGTTCTCATGTTCTGATTGTGATCTAGAAAACACCAAAAAATCGTCCAGGTAGATTATCAAGAACCTGTCTAGATAGTCCTGAAAAATGTCATTGACAAAATGCTGGAACGTTGCGGGAGCTCCGCATAAACCGAAATTCATAACTCGGGACTCGAATAATCCGAATTTGGTCTGGAAGGCGGTCTTCCACTCGTCCCCTTCCCTGATGCGAACTAAGTTGTAAGCCCCCCGAAGATCCAGCTTGGTGTAAACCTTGGCTCCTCGAAGCCGATCCAGTAGATCCGAGATTAAGGGCAGGGGATAGCTGTTCCGCTTGGTGATATTGTTCAATGCTCTGTAGTCCACCACCAAGCGTAGTTCCCCTGACTTCTTCTTCACAAACATCACTGGGGAGGCGGCTGGGGATTGAGAGGGTCTGATGAATCCCTTGCGAAGGTTTGTCTCTATGAATTCCCTGAGAGCTTCTTGCTCTGGTTCAGTCAGGGAGTAGAGATGCCCTCGCGGGATCGGGGCCCCCTCCACCAAGTCAATGGCACAGTCATAAGGTCTATGTGGGGGTAATTTTTCGGCTTCTTTCTCATTGAATACATCCCAATACTCGGAGTACTTCTTTGGCAAGGTGATGATGGGCTCGGTGTCTGTGGCATGGCAGACCTTGGCTACGAGGCAATGGTTTTGGCAGTACGGTGAAGCAAACTGCAGTTCTCTGTTGGACCAGGAGATGTTAGGGTCGTGGAGAGTCAGCCATGGAATTCCCAAAATCACAGGGAAATGGGGAACCTCGGTAACAAAGAAGGAAATCTCTTCCATATGTTCCCTTATCCACATCCTGGTGGGTTCCGACCACTGACTTACGGGGCCCGTCTTGAGGGGGCGGCCGTCTATGGCTTGCACCACACGGGCATTCTTGAAATCATGATATTGTAATCCCAGAGAGTCGGCATACTCTCTATCAATGAAATTGTTGGTAGCTCCAGAGTCTATCATGGCGTGGATCATGACGGGTCCCCTTTTTGCTGACCATAATGTGACCACGAGAAGGAACAGGACCCCGGTTGGTGGCTCTTGAATGGATTTTTTGACCGGGTTGGCGAGCCTCTCTACACCCGGTCGTTGGCTTCCCCCGCCGGCTGTGTGCCAGTCGGCTCAGACGCCTTCGTCTCCGTGGAGGACGCCGCCGCAAGACGGGCGGCAGGCTTCCCTTTGGCTGGGCACTCTCTGGCGAAGTGGCCCCCGTTCCCGCAGTACCAACAGAGGTTTAAGCGTTGACGACGGGCCTTCTCGGCGGCATCTAGTCTGGGACGCACATTGCCCAACTGCATCGGCACCTCCTCGCCTCCTCTGGGGTATGGGGTTGGCGGTGGGGGTCTCCACACTGGACGTGGCTGAACGCTGGCGGGAGCGGGGGGTTTTGCCCCGGCTCTACTGCCCTGGCCTCGAACCCACTGTTTCCTGTTGGCAATCATGACTTCAGCCCGTAAACATTGATCAATGAGTGCCTCGAGGGTCTGGGGAGGATCCACCTTGGAGATTTCTTCCAGCATTTCAATGTTGAGACCCTCCCGGAATTGTCCTCTGAGGGCTACATCGTTCCAGCCGGTGTTGTGGGCCAGCACTCGGAACTCGGCTATATACTGAGACATAGGTCTGTCTCCTTGGAAAAGGCGACGGAGTTTGTGACCGGCTGCCTCCAAATTGTCCTCGATTCCCCAAGTCTCCTTGAGGTGGTCCAAGAAGTGTTGCGCTGATCTTAGGTGTGGAGAGGCTTGGTCGAACAGTGCCGTCGCCCAATTGGCCGCTGGCCCGTCTAGAAGACTGTAAACCCACGCCACTTTGATGTCTTCTTGGGGAAACTCGGCATCACGGGCCTCTAGATAAGCTTGACATTGGCGACGGAAAACATGAACCTTAGAAGCTTCTCCAGTAAACTTGGTAGGCAACGCCATGGCCGGGAGGCGGATTCCGCGATCCCGCAAGCCCTTTATTTCTCCATCCTGGGCGTTGAGTCTGTCGCGGATGCGATCCACTTCGTCCTTGCTGATGGTGTAGCTCAGTGGCTGCCCACCGGGCACGGTTCCGGTAGACATTCTGGCCGAGGTTAATTGGTGCTTAGGGTGGCGGAGTCAAACTGTCACGACCCCGGCTACAGAGCACCAGTAACCATACGCAGAGGCCAGATTCTAACTAATATCTTTATTAAGGAAATATATAAGGTTAATAAAAACAAATGTAAAAGTTAGTTCAGAAGCGGACCTTTCAGGAAAGGTCAAAATTAGTCCAAAAAAGCAATGTCCAATAAGAAATATTATGGTCCAAAGTTGTAATCCAATAACCGAAACACTCACTTTGCCAGGCAAAGTGAGGGGAGATGACAAGGTCCTTTAGTCCATAAACTTGAGCAAGGCTAGGAAATAACTTGATACTTGAAACAAGGCTTAAAACGTGGAACAAGGTAACTAGGAACAGGAACAAGGTCCGTGGAATAACTTGGTAAAATCCGTGGAACAAGGCAAGGATTGGTCCTGGGAAACAAGGCAAAGTCCGTAGATAAACAAAGGCTGGGAAGCAAGGCGAAGGCTGGATAGCAAGGCAAGGCTTGAGCAGGAGCGAGGCTTGAATCGGAGCGCGCTGTCCAGACACAACTCGCTCCGTAGGCTGACGAATTGACTCCGCGAAGTTACTACGCGGGTAAAACACCTATATAGAGTCTAACTTTCCCACCGAAGCAGTTCTCTGGGAATCAGAAACGAAAGCTAAACTCTGAGACCAGATGTTAAACTCCTTAAAGATTCTCACGAGAAGCAGTCTTAATTGGCTACATTCTTAGCTGCAATCCTCGCACTCCTGCGCGAAGCTGATTCCAAACTTCTCTGTTGTTTACAAAACTCCCGGCGCAAGAACACGGGAGAAGTAGGCTCTGGGCTTGTTTGACATACTTCTGGGAGACAACTTTCTTGCAGGTGCAAGGTTCCCAGATCTGCCTGGGAAAGATCTGGCTGAGAGGAATCCAGTTCAGACTGGGAAGGTAAAAAACCCAAGTTTTCATCTTCATCAGGAATTACAATGTCCTGAGCAGGACTACAAGGCCCATGGGTCATCACAATAAGGGAACATATGGAAGAGATTTCCTTCTTTGTTACCGAGGTTCCCCACTTCCCTGTGATTTTGGGAATTCCATGGCTGACTCTCCACGACCCTAGCATCTCCTGGTCCAACAGAGAACTGCAGTTTGCTTCACAGTACTGCCAAAACCATTGCCTCGTAGCCAAGGTCTGCCATACCACAGACACCGAGCCCATCATCACCCTGCCCAAGAAGTACTCCGAGTATTGGGATGTATTCAATGAAAAAGAAGCCGAGAAATTACCCCCACATAGACCTTATGACTGTGCCATTGACCTGGTGGAGGGGGCCCCGATCCCGCGAGGGCATCTATACTCCCTGACTGAACCGGAGCAAGAAGCTCTCAGGGAATTCATAGAGTCAAACCTTCGTAAGGGATTCATTAGACCCTCTCAATCCCCAGCCGCCTCCCCAGTGATGTTTGTGAAGAAGAAGTCAGGGGAACTACGCTTGGTGGTGGACTACAGAGCATTGAACAATATCACCAAGCGGAACAGCTATCCCCTGCCCTTAATCTCGGATCTACTGGATCGGCTTCGAGGAGCCAAGGTTTACACCAAGCTGGATCTTCGGGGGGCTTACAACTTAGTTCGCATCAGAGAAGGGGACGAGTGGAAGACCGCCTTCCAGACCAAATTCGGATTATTCGAGTCCCGAGTTATGAATTATGGATTATGCGGAGCTCCCGCAACGTTCCAGCATTTTGTCAATGACATTTTTCAGGACTATCTAGATAGGTTCTTGATAATCTACCTGGACGATTTTTTGGTGTTTTCTAGATCACAATCAGAACATGAGAACCACGTCAAAATGGTGTTACAACGATTGCGGGATCATGGACTTTATGCCAAGCTGGAAAAATGCGCTTTTGATCTACAAGAGGTAGATTTCCTTGGTTACCGTATCTCACCTCTAGGGCTCTCCATGGATCCAGCCAAGGTTTCAGCAGTATTGGAATGGCGGGCGCCAACTAACAAGAAAGAGGTGCAGCGATTCTTGGGGTTCGCGAACTATTACCGCAAGTTCATTCCAGATTTTGCCCGCTGGTCTGACCCAATCACTAGCTGCATCCGTGGAAAACAGCCCTTCCGCTGGACTGATCAAGCAGAGAAAGGGTTCCAGCAACTAAAGAAATTATTCACGTCCCAGCCAATTCTACAGCACCCAGATCCTGGAACCCCTTTTGTTGTGCAAGCGGACGCCTCTGATGTGGCAATTGGGGCTATACTCTTACAACCGGTGGGAGACCACCTTCATCCTTGTGCCTTTTACTCCCGTCAACTAACCGCACCAGAGAGAAATTACACCATTTGGGAAAAGGAACTATTGGCCATAAAGGCAGCCTTTGAAACTTGGAGACATTGGCTAGAAGGGGCCAAATTTCCCATTGAAGTCCATACTGATCATCGGAATCTAGAGCATCTAAGAACTGCCCGCAAACTAAATCAGAGGCAACAACGTTGGGCTTTATTTTTTGAACGTTTTAACTTCCAGATTCATTATGTAACCCCAGCTCAAACTAAGCAAGCAGACGCCCTGTCACGTAAACCGGAATACGCTGCAGGACGCAAGGAGACCTTTGAATCCCAACTATTACAGCCCGAGAACTTTGCCACGCTCACAGTGGGGAACACCAAATCCACTCTCATTGATTCAACTTCCCCTACTCCTGGACCCCTCTGTGCTCAAGAAATCAGGGCTAGCCAACAAGCAGATGCCTGGGCGCAGGACCAACTTCGTCAAGGACTACAATTTCCCTTCTCACTTAAGGATGGACTGCTTTGCTATAGAAATCATGTTTATATCCCACCAGGGCAGGGCAGGGAAAAAGCACTTCGCCTGTGCCATGACTGCAAGCCAGCAGGGCATTTCGGACTATTTAAAACCATGCATTTGATCCTAAGAGATTTCTGGTGGCCCAAGATCCGCAAGGATGTGGAAAAATATGTCAACACCTGCCCAGTGTGCCAGCGCTCCAAGACAAGACGGGAGAAGCCCTCAGGGCTTCTGCACCCCCTTCCTACTCCATCTCGCCCATGGGAAATAATCTCTGCGGATTTCATCACTGACCTACCACCTTCCTGTGGATTCACCACGATCCTAGTGGTGGTGGACCTTTTCACCAAGTTAGCCCATTTCATTCCCTGTGAAGGCCTCCCCACGGCCAAAGAGACTGCAGATCTATTCCTCCAACATGTTTTCAGACTACATGGATTACCCAAGAGTTTGGTCACAGACCGTGGATCTCAATTCACCTCTCGTTTCTGGAAGGCACTACAAAAACTATTGGGCATAGACTCTCGTTTATCTTCAGCTCATCATCCTCAAACAGATGGGCAAACGGAGCGCACCAATGCCACTTTGGAACAGTATCTTCGCTGTTATGTAAACTACCAACAGGACAATTGGTCTTCTCTATTACCACTGTCAGAGTTTGCCTACAACAATGGAGTTCAAGCTTCTACAAAAGAAACGCCGTTCTTTGCAAACTACGGCTTCCATCCACGTTTCTTTCCCCCTGTCATTGAAACTTCAGAAGTCCCCGCAGCAGAGGATTGGCTGCAGGAACTCACAGCGGTGCAACAACTTTTGCTCCAACAACTAGACCAAGCCAAGGAGGACTATAAACGTCACGCGGACAAACATCGCCAACCGGGCCCCGAAATCAAGGTAGGAGATCGGGTTTTTCTGTCCACTCGCTTTTTGCCCTCCCATCGCCCTTGCCGGAAGTTGGATGCCCGTTTCATTGGTCCTTATCCAGTGGTGGCACAACTTAACCCCGTGACTTTCAAACTCCAACTTCCGCGTTCAATGCGCATTCACCCAGTGTTTCACCGCTCCCTGCTCCTTCCGGCGGATGGTGTGCGTCCTGATACAGACCAACTGGCCCCCCCTCCTGTTTTGATGAATGGGGAGGAGGAGTTCGAGGTTGAGGACATTTTGGATTCTCGCTTTCACCGCCGCCGCCTGCAATATCTCATTGACTGGGTGGGTTTTGGCCCTGAGGAACGCTCTTGGGAAGACGCCTCTGCAGTCCATGCTCCTGATCTAACCCGTCGCTTTCATCAGACCTATCCCGCCAAGCCGCGACCTCGCGCCTCGGGGAGAGAGTCCCAGGTTGGGAGGGGGCTTGAGGAGGGGGATAGTGTGATGACTCATGGGCCTTGTAGTCCTGCTCATGACATTGTGATGCCTGATGATGAAGAAAACTTGGGTTTTTTACCTTCCCAGTCAGAACTGGAATCTTCTCAGCCAGATCTTTCCCAGGCAGATCTGGGAACCTTGCACCTGCAAGAAAGTTGTGTCCCAGAAGTATGTCAAACAAACCCTGAGCCTACATCTCCCGTGTTCTCTCGCCATGAGTTTTGTAAACAACAGAGGGGTTTGGAAGCAGCTTCGCGCAGGAGTGCTAGAATAGCAGCTAAGAATGTAGCCAATTAAGTCTGCTTTTCGTGAGAATCTTTAAGGAGTCAAACATCTGGTCTCAGAGTTTAGCTTTCGTTTCTGGTTCCCAGAGAACTGCTTCGGCGGGAAAGTTAGACTCTATATAGGTGTTTTACCCGCGTAGTAACTTCGCGGAGTCAATTCGTCAGCCTCCGGAGCGAGTTGTGTCTGGACAGCGCGCTCCGATCCAAGCCTCGTTCCTGCTCAAGCCTTGCCCTTGTTTCCAGCCTTCGCTCCTGTTTCCCAGCCTTTGTTTACCTACGGACCTTGCCTTGTTTCCCAGGACTAAACCTTGCCTTGTTTCACGGATTTTACCAAGTTATTCCACGGACCTTGTTCTTGTTCCACGTTACCTTGTTCCACGATTCAAGCCTTGTTTCAAGTATCAAGTTATTTCCTAGCCTTGCTCAAGTTCATGGACTAAAGGACCTTGCCATCTCCCCTCACTTTGCCTGGCAAAGTGAGTGTTTCGGTTATTGGATTACAACTTTGGACCTTAATATTTCATATTGGACATTGCTTTTTTGGACTAATTTTGACCTTTCCTGAAAGGTCTACTTCTGGACTATTTCCTACACTTGCTTTTATTAACTTTATATATTCCCTTAATAAAGATATTAGATAGATTCTGGCCTCTGTGTATGGTTATTGGTGCCTTTGCAGCCTGGGTCGTGACAACTTCAGATATGGCTGACCTACCTTATGTTTCATATGGCAATGATCAGGCCTGTAGCGAGGGGGTGGTTTTAGGGGTTCAACCCCCCCCCCCAAAAAATTTTCAGGTTATAAAAAAAAACTGGTTTACTCATGAATTTTAACTGGTTAACCAAATCCCCATGCTAAGTCTATGAGACACAAAACATCAAGAGTCCCTCCAGGCACTATCTCAAGCAGATATTGACAGGTTTGTAGCGGGGAGGGGTTGTGCAAGGGGTTAACCCCCCCCCCCCCCGAAAAAAAAATTCTGGCTACGGCCCTGGCAATGATATGGAGTCACTTATTATGTGTTCTCTATATTGTATTTATTTGATATACTTTATTTCTTTGATTACAAGTTGCCATCAATTGTAAAACACACACTAATTTCAGTACCGCTAACAAAAATCTTCATATAAATGTGTGTGTGTGAGTGTGCCATATTTTTATAAGATGCACCATATTTTTAGAGATGTTTATATGGGGAAAATGCATTTTAGAATCAAGGAAATATGGTATTTATTTTGTGTACCTCATCCTATCTGTATGGAGGTACCATCTAAAATCTTGGGGGGGGGGAGTAAATGAGCTGAACTGAATTGAACTAAGTCAGGCATTTCCTGCCTCTTACTCTGACATTAAAAAAAATGTAAAATGACATTTAAGAAAGGAAGGGCAGGATTTCCCACTGTAAGGGATCTTCTTCACAGTCTATAACAGGTGACATTTTGTGGCAATTACACAGAGTTAACCTGGTGATGATCTGAAAGCCTGCAGAATTTTTACAAGATATATCTGGACTATATACTTCTTATGTTGTCTACTGAGAGCAATAGTGTTTCCTTGATTGGTCCTGTGTGCCAAGAGAAAAAACGACATTTGCTTCTTTCTAAGGCTGTCACAGATCATGACTCTCTTAAAGATTATATGAAATCTATGCTCTCTAGATAATAGATGGGAAGGCAACAATGTTTAGTTTTTTATGGCCATAGCGCTGTGTACATGTACAGCTTGGAAAGTTACTTTAAAGGGAATTAGTTGCCATTACTGCGGCCACAGAGTGAAGAGGGGGCAGCCAGGAAGACACAGCTCCATCATGTCTCGTCCATCATAAATTGGGATTGAGCCCCGGGACTGATGGAAGTCAAGTGGCTATAAGGTCACAAGGGCTAGCAACACGAATGATACTGCCACAAAATTTAATTGCTAAAATACCAAAGTCAAAATATTATCTGAATTTAAGCTATTCAGCCAGAAAAAGAAGTAATAGTACAGAATCATATATTTTGAGAAATGGTAGATTTGAGTGAAGCCCAAAAGAGTTGATCAATGACAAATTAGATTAAGGAAATTAAAAAAATTGTCATTATTGCTCCATGCCATTCAAATGTAGTACAGGCTTTCCCTACTCATCTGACAAGATAGTGACCAGACCACTGTAAGAAAGGAGAGTTGGCTAAAAAGTGGAACTCCGTTTTTAAAAACTTTTCCCACTTCCCTCAGCTAGCTTTCCAAGCAGTGTTCATGCATATGTGCAAGTAGATCAAAGCTAGCCTCCATACAGTAGGTAAGAAGAACTAACAATAGCCTACTGTTTTGATGCTTGCAAATTACATACAAATTCCATTAATTTGACACTAGGTCAGTTTTCGCTATGGGTGTGGGGTAGTGTGTGTGCAAAGAGTTTCAAGCAAACTTCCACAGGCAAGAATAACTGACAAAAGAGCAGGTTCCTCATCGTAAATTGAAAAAAGGGGTTCTTGAAAAGTGGAAGACACTTTTTCTCTCAAAGTAGTTATTTTCTTGTTTTTCTAAAGTAATTAAACTAGTTTCTCCTCAGTTACCTTAGAATTAGAAAGCTGTTTGCTGCTGCTACAGAACACATTTCTACTATTACCAACTTTGTCCCCAACTCAGAAGCCAAAAAAGAGATAGTCCTACTCCGCCATTTATGCCACACCCCATTCTGATAAAAATAACTAAAAGTTACTGTTTAAAAAGTTGATTTTTTCCCACATAAGTATATAATCAAGGTAAATTATGCCTAATTTGCTATGAAAATAATTAATTACAAGGAACTAATTAATTCATTATTTCATCTAGTTGCTTTCAACTATTTGCATACTTACAGGAGAGTCAGATCTACACTGCCATATCATCCAGATCATTAAATCAAATCATCCACATTATCTGCTTTGAATGGGATTATTTGAGTCTACACTGCCATATAATCCAGTTTAAAGCAGATAATCTGGATTGTATATGTCAGTGCAGAAGGTGCCCCAGTGAGGTTTATTTTTGCACAGGATTACATACAATTTGGTTACTGTATTAGGCTTTTAAAAAACCTTTTCAAGATAATGGCCTCAATCTAGGGTACTAACACCAACTAGAATTAAGACACTGTATCAGTGGAAGTTACACAAATGTTATCATTTCCCAGTATGTCTACTGCAGATAGAAACCGTAATTGGATTTAAGATGACATGTTATATTGCTTCATTACTTGGTGCTGATGATGAAATTTTGCCTGTTTTTAAAATTTGTAGGAGCAATCCAGATTTGTATTATACAACAGAATTTGGTCAGCTTTTACAGAACTGTGTGACTTAGATGGCTATTTTCCTTCTGCTATGTTTTTACTTTCCTGCATTTGTCATAATGGAACATTATAGTAAGTAACTGAGATCC
Source organism: Anolis carolinensis (assembly GCF_035594765.1). Classification (NCBI taxonomy): domain Eukaryota; kingdom Metazoa; phylum Chordata; class Lepidosauria; order Squamata; family Anolidae; genus Anolis; species Anolis carolinensis. The sequence goes on from NC_085842.1 coordinate 295,559,503, forward strand.
CATTTGAATCAAAATACATTTTAGAATTTAAAAATACAAACATTGATGTATTACACAATATATTGCTTTATCCCATTATACTATGAAAGTATTAGGTATTGAAGAATATTTTGAACTGGTTGTACATTCAGTTGAATTTCCTTTTGAAATGTATACACTAGAATGGAAATAAGTAAAGTGGAGGCTGATTAAAGAAAGAAAAAATCTGGATGCATTTCGGAAGAAGCTTTTGCCTAGTCTCTAAAAAACGCAAAACATTTTTGTTTACTTATGCAAGGCTTATTTGACCTAGTTATTTCATTTCACATGAACACAGTAATTTTAGAGAAGTTGTTTGCTGAAACATGTTGAATCTTCTTTTTTGTGATCTAGGGACTTGGAAAATATTATTTCTGCCTCTGATACATTTTTTTAAGTAATGCTCAAGAACATAACTCTTTTGTTATTTGAGATATTTCTATAAAATGTCTCCTCCCCAGTGGTGTGTGAGAATGAAGTGACATAGAACATGGCTGGCCTTACTATTGTCACACTTCCATCTTCTGCTCGACCCACCAACAACATATGGCCAGTGACAGATTACTGCCAAAGGATATCCATCCTAACAGATTATGCCCCCTGGCCTCAGATCCTCCATGTCTTTCTTAAAAAGAATGGTGACTTCTCCTTGGAGACGACATTATTCAACCTTTCCCATTTTCAAAATGTATCTCCTTGGCTATTAATACAATTCAGTCAATGGCAGAGTCGCCTTCAGTTTCTTGTAGACAGAAATTTCATTTGGGAATGCTGAATGACAATGTTAACTTTGTCAGTACACAAAGGCAGTAGCAGATGAACAGAACATCTCATCCACAGACTCAACCAATAAAGTCTGTCATCTTAGCCACAGGGGATATTACTCTCATGGCTACAAAGAGCAAATTTTGTGACTGGGTGATAAAACTAACACTTCTGAATCCTCTGGCCATCACTTGGAACCAGTGAGAGAAATATCTGGCAGAGTTAGCATCCATGCTGGAGATATTATTTTGCTTGCCAATTATACTATGTAACAAAATTTGAAATGTTTTATGTTCCTGGCTTGAAAGTGCTCTTTCCTGTTTAATTGTGCAGTACTTACTTTGAAAGTAGTTGCTATACCCCAGAAATTTTTGTGGCTGCCACAAACTATGTTGAATTGGTTGAGATATTTATTGAAAAACTATAGAAAAATGTGCTGCAGGATGTCCTGCAAAAACTAAGTTTGTGCAGTTTAATAAACTTTTTTCCATGTTTTTATGATAGAACCAATTAGGAAAGGGCATTTATAACTCAAGAACAAAAATCATATTACACAGGGTTAAAAGTTATTATTGCATTTGACTTTTGTACTCTGTCTCTTTCCTGAATACAGTATACTGAGATTTATCAGAGGGCAAGGGCTGAATCTGCCATTAGAGTGAGGAAGTTGCCTTAGGTTTTCATGGGTCATCTGCACGCAGAAAATGAGGGTACACATTCTCCATTTTTGGCAGCCTCAACTCCAGGCAAGAGGAAAGAGTGGTGTGTAAATCTCCAGCTCATCTAGTAGAAGAGCAGCTTGCTACAATTCTTGAGCTTTGATCAATCTGCTACTGAAACTTGGAACGACTCTAGGGAGTGGATATCTTATGTACAGTATTTACTTAATTCCCTCTTCCCTCCCAGTAGTTGTCAAGGCTCACCCTCCATTCTGTTCTGCATTCATCTTCTGGATAGAAGCAAGTAGACTAGATTAAATGTTCCTCGTCTCATATCCCTAATTCCCTAATCCCTTGTTTCATCTTTTTTTGGGAACAGCCCCTTTAGCTAAGATTTCTATGTTGATTTCAAAAGAAGGAAATCTGTTCTCTCTCCCCCCCCCCCCATTTTAATGACAATCTGTGAGCAATAGTACTTATAATTGGTACTTATTGCGCATTGTTTAATTAACACCACTGGGAGCTGTCTCTATATTTCCAATTTTCGTCTGGAAATCTGAGGGCCTGAACTGGTAACCCTAGTGGCAGAGGCAGCTCTAGCACCTACCCTGCTGTTTCTGTTGACCCTTCTGGCCTATGTCATGACTCAGACTCCAAGGGTGAAGATGATCCAGCATAGGGTCAGCTGGATGTTACCAATTTAAAAAACAGCTCTGAGCCCTATAGCCTGCTTGAAATAATTGTCTGGTTTCTGGCTCTGGATCAGCATTCCTATAGGCATGCTCAGGATTCCTGGGACACTGACCATGGGATTGACTGATCCTGCTTGATGCAAAACTTTAGACTGGCTTGACTTCTCTCCTACACACAGACCCTTACAGGCAAAAATGTTCTCAGAGACTAGTTAATTTATTGCTGTGCCTTAGCTGCCATTATCTAATAGAGAGCAGAGTTATTTGCTCCCTTCATAACAATGGTCTGAGCTAGGATAGCCTAGCCCAGTGGTTCTCAACCTGTGGGTCCCCAGATGTTTTGGCCTTCACCTCTCAGAAATCCTAACAGCTGGTAAACTGGCTGAGATTTCTGAGAGTTGTAGGTCAAAACACTGGGGGACCCACAGGTTGAGAACCACTGGCCTAGTCCGTCAGCTGGAGGATAGAGCTGTGTGTGTAACACATCCTATTCTTCAGTTTCTGAATAGGCATGCTGCCCATTCCCTTTTATGGTGGAGGGTCCTATTGCATCACCAGTGTTGAAGTAACATTCAGCCACTAGTCTAGTCCATTTTGTACATGGAAGTGAGCAGCGCACCATCTTCTCCTTTGCCTCATGCAGCCAAATGTGTGGAACTAGTGCTGAAGAGAGGTACTTTCCCCACATGGGCACATAAAGTATGAACAAAACAAAATACTGTATCCAGAAAAAAAAACCCAAAGAGTCCCAAGAGAAGCCTAGAGGAAAATATTGATGTAACATGATGAATTTCTGATAGGGGTTCTCAATGTTCAAAATGATTCCTGGTACAACTTTAAAGAACTATGGATTTTTTTTTTAGATTTTTAACAAATTGTTATTTTTTTTAGACTTCTATTCAGATTTTTATCAGAGTGACAGCCAAGGGTACAATAAATTCAGACAGTTCCTTTAGAAGGGTATTTTTTTAAGAGTGGCACATGGGAGAATACACAAATCTGTGATTACACAATGACTGATGAAAACAAGGAAGACATGTCTTAGAGTGGGCAGGTATTGTGCACGGACATGATCGTTCCTCTCCATAGGAGGCAGGGATTTTCTAGTGGAGGGACCCAGCCCTTCCAGTCAAATGGATTACAATGTTCTGTCATCTTGATTAGGTCCATGGGCTACTGTCTTGTACCACATAGCTGCTGCTGCTGCTGCCGCCGCCGCTGCTGCCGCCGCCGCTGCTGCTTCTTCTTCTTCTTCTTCATTCATTCAGTCATTTCCGACTCTTCGTGACCTCATGGACCAGTCCATGCCAGAGCTCCCTGTCGGCTATTGCCTCCCCCAGTTCCTTCAAGTTCAAGCCTTCTAACCTGGGCATCCTATCTTCCGATGGTATACCGACATTTCTCTGGTTGTACTGATCCATTTAGTTTTCATGGCAAGAATACTGGGGTGGGTTACCACATAGCTTAGGCTTTTTAAATGCGTTAAATATTATTAAGACAACAAACAAACAGTGATGGATGGCAGTTCTAATGACAGAAGGTTAGTGAGTCCACTCCTAGTTTTATGTCAAACATTTAAAAAATCAATAAGAGATGAATGGACGTAACATTTGTTCACTGGAAGTAAAATGTTCAACACCTAATCCTTCTACACATTGGGATGAGCTCAAAAGCATTAAATGGTTGATCATGTATGCCTGAAAATGAAAGAAATTGATACTTACTGGAGCAAATGCTTCCCATTTTTGTTTATTATGGCACACTTTAAAGAACTATCCAAGGTGCTGAATTTTATCCTTCGCATAGGTCCAAAATCTTGAACAGCCCATTTAAAGATCAATGTAAAGCTTGAAGTGGATTTACTATCTTGAGCCACCAGCGTCCAATGCAAACAAACATGTCAGGTTTCGTTTGTATTTCCCTCTCTTGCCAGTTCCAAAAATAGAGCCCCACCTCATCTTTAATCCACATTTGGCCTTCACCACCCTATACAACTGATCTGTCATGTCTCCTAATAAAAAACCATAAATACCAAGATGCAGAATCATGTTCTGAGCATACCAATGAAGTCTAACTGCTGCATGCATAACAGCTCAATAAATAAAATGATCAAACATATCACATTCAATTTGTAGCAGCAACAGATTTGCCATGGGTCACAGCACACTGCCCTATAAAGTGCTCACTGCCCCTTTGCTATGGCAGTAGTGTAGTTGTATTCCAAATTATTATATTATATTGTATTGTATTGTATTATATTATATTATACAATATATACAAAGTTTGAAACATAGCTTCTACCTAATGAAAGCAATCAACTACTCTTTCAAGCCACCTCCCTAGGCTTTCCATAAACTACAGGATTGGGAGCACTAACAAGAAAGCTGAAAATAAATTGTTACTACAGTATTATTAAAGCAATTTACAGAATTCAAACCTTATACAGAAATCAATAAAACATTCAAAAAGTAAAAAATATAATTAACATATTAGTAGAACTAACAGCAGTTGAAAGATACATTTAAAGTGGAAGATAAAAGCACTACAGCACAGCATACTATATTGACTCAACAACACAACTGGATTGACTCTTCCAAGGAAGGCAAAGGATTGAGTTTTCAAGCTGAGGAAGGTGATTAATACATAGTGTGATATCTTTGAAGTTTCTCATTCATGGAGGAAGCACTGATAGCTTCTGTGTAAGTGGAGTGGTAAGCCCACTCTGGGCTTTAATCAGAACTTAAATGAAGTTGTTCAAGTTGCTGAACCATAGTCCTCAAACACATAGAACACCTTTTATAATTCCTTTAAAGTTCAGACTGAGCATAGTATAATTGTGTGGTGTTGAACTAGGATTCCCTCTTCTTTATACATTGCTCTAACTGTACACTGTTAAAAATAATATGAAGGTTGAAACATACTGGAAGAAAAAATGTAATGAGCAATGTGCTGAATCTGAGAAATTAGCATCTAAATTTGGATAATTTGGATAATTAGAATATAATGCATATTATGCAGATTGTACATATGTGACATATGGCAACTTCAAGGTCAAGCCATTTGTATAAGTGCCAAACTATTTAGAGTTGATAAGTCATAGTCAACATCACTTCAACATTCCGTTTTGGGGAATCTACAAGTATACTGCAAAATCAGAATCATATACAATGATGTTTCTTCACAGATTGGAAAACAGCTGATTTTTCAAGTATGTCCACTTTTCAGCTATGTCCATTTGTGTGATCAGGCCCATGTTCTGAGTAATTAGTTTGAATGTGCTGAGCTGTCATGATTTTCCACAAATGCAACAGTCTCGAGTTTTATTTAAGATGGCAGGCAAATACCCTCAGTATGTCGTCCATATAAAACAAGAGTCAAGAATAGTCCCTATAATGTATTCCAGAACTAATCCAATAATGTGCACGAAAGCAGCATGAAATGGATCTTGGCATTCATTTATTTCTTGTTTGAATTTGGTGAAGGTAATTAGTTAAAATAAATTAAATCCAGAAGCCCCAATTATATGTTTCTCCTTGGTGCTGTGTAATGGATTCACCATTATGGAGGGTTTCAGCTCAAAATGTACACTGAAGCACAGTCAGACTGAAGTGATTTTCAAGCCAATAGGCATTAATGCTGTTTCCTCATAATGCCACATAACTCCAAACAATTTCAAAAACAGAAAGCAAGGAGATATCATAGAAGCTAGTGTAATTTCATTAAGATGCTACAACACACTCAAAGAGAATGGAAAATGAAGTAAGACAGAACAATGTCAGCATGCGTGAGGCTCACTGGAGAAGGTCACTGGTGGGGGCCAGGGGGGCCGACTATCAACCCATAACCTCCTGGAGATTGCACTCCTGCCAAGTCAGCAATCAAAATGTTTAGTCAGTTATTAGTAATTATACTCTTTTTAAACAATGGCAAGAAACCGAAAGTCAAATATAGTGTTGTTTAAGATACAAAACATAGAAGGGGGTTGGGAGTTCTGAATTTGACCTTACATTTTGATACTTGCTGTTTAGTTGGCTGAAAAATTAGATTGTCTCGACAAATAAGAGATTACTGCATTTGGAAGGGCGTTACATGAAGTTTGTGTGGCATGGATATTTATGATATGATAAAGGAAAATTGAATATTGAATTTAATAACCATCTTCTTGAGATGTGAGTTGTTAAGAATATGGAATGGATTTGAATCAAGGTTATGCCCTAAAACACTACTGTGGGTCTCATCACAAGAAGCATTTTATTTCAAGTCATCAACAGATGACTTGAAGGCACACACATGGCCTTCCAAGGTCTCTTGTGGGACTAATTGCCCCTCAGCCTCCCACAATTGCCCACTAAATATTTCATTGCCTATCTTCCTTTTTCTCTGAATGCTGTAAATGTTAGAAGGTTTTGGACAGACTAGACAAGTCCCAATAAATGTTAGAAGGTTTTGGACAGACTAGACAAGTCCCGTTTTTTAAGCACCGGAGGGCATTACTGTCACATGTTTTTGTAAACAAGATTTCTGAAGTCACATCAGCTGTGAAGAAAAGGCTCTCTGCAAAATAATGCTGTTAGATCTTTTGGAACTGTGATGTTTTAAAAAGAAAAGTGTTGGGACGATTATTGTTCTTGTGTCAAGAGAGACAGTTTGAGAAAGATTCAGGGGGCGAGTGGTGGAGGAAATACAACTTGTTTTTCTGATCTGAAATAGTGGAAATGTAACTCTATAGATTTAAATCCTTTTCCCATTCATTTTGGGTTGCATTTATATTCAGTCAACCAATCAATTGCTTTATTTATATCCTGCATTTTCCCTAAGAATGGCTTGAGGAAAAGAAAGAAATACAGCTAGCCATAGCTTTAAAGGTCTCAAAAGATCAAATTAAAATAATATAAAACTGTCTATAGAATTAAAACCATATAGAACCACGATTTAAAAGCAAGGAAACAATAGTATACAATTCAAAGAGAGAACCTTTTTTATAAATCAATCAGTTCCCAAATACCCATTGAAATAGAAAATCGTTACCTAACACTAAAAGGGGAGCAAGGAAGGAACAAGCCTAGCTTCCACTGACAGGGAATTCCACAGTCTAGGAGCTGACATGGAAAACGCCCTTGCCTCTTGTTTTCTCAACAAACTGTCCTATGAAAATGGTGGCACTACGAATACTATTTCCCCTCACACCCCAAAACTCCTAGATTTGTGCATTCCCGGGGGGACTCAGGGTAGTTTCCAACAAAAGATGGCAAACATTCAATGCCATAATAAACAATAGAAATAAACCAAACCAAATCAAAACAGGAAACAAACACATCAATACAAACTTATAGTAACTAGCCAAAAACATAAGTAATTAAATATACGTGGTAGATCTAAATCAATCACGCTTACAGCATAATAAAACCTAATCAACTAAAATGCATTAAAATTAATGAATGGTTTACAACAGTAGAAAAGATCTTAAGACATCTTTGAGAAGTATAGGGCCTTATAAGTCATAATTTGCACATTCAAGCCTCTGTTTTTATGTTTAGAACACACAAGAAGTTTCTAAATAGCACAAATCTATATCTGTCTGTTCATAAGTAAATCCAACTACACAGTCTCCAAACCAGTGGCAGATGCATATGGGAAGTAAGTGTAAAATGAGCTACCTATTTTCATACTTCCTCTCAAATGCAGCCTTTATACTATTTCTCCTATGGTTTCAGTGGGCCCCCAGCTCTGAGGAGGACTTTTTTCACAGATCACAGGAAATTGCTATGGACAGGCATGTAGCTGGGGGGAGGGGGGGGGCTTGAGGGGCTTCAGCCTCCCCGCCCCCCGCCCCCAAAATTCTCAGGGTGGTCTGCGAGAAGGCCTTACATTTATTATTTAAACTGTTATGTTTATTCATATCATGATCTGATCACCATGCTCAATATATCCCATATGATTGGGGGTATTGGGATAACGATACAAAAGATTTGCTAGTGTAGACCCTCTCTCGCTCAGACTCAGCCCCCCCCCCCCGAACCAAAATCCCAGCCCCTCCCGAAACAAAATCCTGGCTACAGGCCTGGCTATGGACATATATTATTTTATTTGTTTATTTACCATATCTATACCCCGCCCTTCTCACCCCAAAAGGGACTCAGAGTGACTTACAAACCAGGGCAAAATTCCATGCCGCAACCATAAACATACTATATTAAATTATAAAACAGTTAAACATATAAACAGCTAAAACATATGAATACCATAAAACAGATTTAAAAACATATTTAAAAAACACACAAAGTGCCAAGTCATGATTTCCATACTTCTTAGTTTTCCTATGGTCATTATTCATTATTCAGACTGCTAGGTTGAGGTCAAATTCAACATGAACCTACTACCCAAACACTTGTGTGCAAAGCCAAGTCTTTAACCTTTTGTAAAGACCAGGAAGGATGGGGCCAATCTGGTCTCACTAGGAAAGGAGTTCCACAGCTGAGGGGCCACTACTGAGAAGCCTACGTCTCTCGTCCCCACCAGTCACACTTTCGAAGGGGGTGACACTGAGAGCAGGGACTCCCCAGCAGATTTTAAAACTCTAGTTGGCTCATAAAATGAGATTCGGACAGGTAACTTGGACCAGAACTGTATGATCTGTCTTGCACATGTTGGATCAGTTGTAGAAAGGCATTCTTGGATACAAGATCTCCATCACACTGTTACATCTGTCCTATGTTTACTAATTTGCTACATTTATATCCCACCCTTCTCACCCCAAAAGGGGCTCAGAGTGGCCTTACAGAAAGGTAGCAATTTGATGCCATGAACATACATACATATAGCAAAAATAGTATATACAATAAAACCAAAAACCAAACAACAATATTAAAACAATTATTAAAATCACGTCATCCAGAATCAAAGTTTGTGTGACTATGTTGAGCGAGCAGCCATTTTCCAGATGAGTGGAAGGCAAGTTGGATTCTAACATAGCATATGTGTTTTTCTGATAGCCTCAAAGACATATGGTATAGAAATTAAAGGATTCGCCTGCCTTAATTTTAAATAGATGACCTTTACCAATGGCTATAGAAGTCTAACAGTTAGTCCAGCCAAAGCCAAGTATTACAAGTTCCTCTTATTCTAGCAGGAGACATTTAAATCAATGCTTAATGTGTCCACTGATTTCAGTGGGATATAAATGTAGAATGTTAAAGATATCTGCTTTTTTCATCTTGTACAAGAAAGGCTAGTTTGAAATACTGCAACCACATTGAGAAATTTCACCCCTGCACATGAGTGAAATTGCACCCCTTCAAAATAACACTTTTTTCAATAGCAGCACAAAACACAAAAACAGTGCATTTTTCAGGAAAATGTACGCTGCATAAAACACTGTATTTTTGTGCACGCACACACAAACACACCTTTAAAATGCTTTCCAAAATCTTTCCAAAAAATCCCCAATATGGGAAAATGCACAAAGAAATCCCATCACATTACACACAGGAAGTTAACTTTTGAAAAATGTTCCTTTGGGCAAGAAAGAAATAAGCAAATCTTCATCTTTCTATATAAAAGTACTTTACTCTGGATGGATCAAGATCATGTTACAGAAAAACTTTCCTATAAAGAAAAATACATGCATACCTAGATAATATCCCCCATCATCAGTTTTGTCTAAGTGCATTTTAAAGCCCTAAACAAGCATTTTGGTGATTTATTTGCATATCCTACATTTGCATGTGGCAGCACTACCATTTACAGGGTTCTTTTCTGATTGTCATAGACTTTGGCAGCAGTTTTATGTTTTCAATTAACGTGGGAGTCTTGGCTCATTGGAAACAATTACTGACTGTGAGATGGAAGCAATAAAGTGCAAAACAGAAGCCGTGTGTGTGGATGCGTGTGTGTAAGTGTATGTAATTACTTCTCTCTGGTATGTGGAACTATGCCAGCTCTACTATCACTCCAAGTATTGATCAGTTTCTAACCACATTCACCTGCATTTGTCCATAAAACTATCTTCAAGGGAGTCAAGATGTCAGACTAATGACCGATTGTGATGTAACTATCAAGCTTAACTGTGAGAGCCCAGTGAGAGCCATTATGTATATTGCACAGAATGAGGTGCAGAAATTCTAGACTGTATCGGTACTTGAGGTCCTTCCCAAAACCAAAAGATGTGGCTTTATTAACTCAGTGGGCCTTCTTCATAGCTGATTCCAGGCTCTGGAACTTTCTTCTAAGTGAATCTAGGCTGGCTCCTTTTTTGCAATCCTTCAGACACCACTTTTTATTCTGAAAAGTTTTTCCAGAAATCCATCAGTGATTGAGGATAGGGTTTCTATAATTGGTTGTTGTTGTGTTGTTGTCTTTTTTGATCTATCGTGATTGTAAGGCAAACATATTATAGGATTTTCTTGGCAGGATTTGTTCAGAGTGGTTCTGCTTTTGGGGATTTGAACTATGGTCTCCAAAGTCATCCCTGAAGCTTAAACCACTACCCCATGCTGGCTCTATTATTGATGTTATGCCTTAAAAACATCATCATCCGATCTATTGTACATTGTATTCAATCAATTATGGGTGTGTTGTTAACACGTTTCTAACTGAAGAATGTTTTGACAGCATAGTTATTTTAACACAATAACATTTTGCCTGTTTTTGCTTGTATCTTTTCATCTATATCTGTTTAATTTTGTTCTGAGATGCCTTGGGTCCCACTGCTGGAAGAAAGATGGAATCTAATCTAACACCAAAGAAATAACAATGCAAATAAATGTAATCAAAATACAATAATACTCACATTTTAGGAGCTGGCAGCTTGCTAATGGTTCTCTACAGATGTGCTTATCAAAATTACAAAATTACAAAGGTACTAAAGACCTTTTTCATATGGGCTATTTCTCAGCGGTGTCAATGAGTTTTTAGCAGTTTTGCCACTGAGCCCACCAGCTTCCATTCAAACCTCAGAGAAGTACTTCTAGGGCGGCTCCATGGCAAAACTGACCCAAAAAAAGCCATCTGCCGCTGCTGAAAAATAGCCGGTGGCGAAAAATGGGAAGCATCCCGCTTTTCGATAGAAATCTATTTGTCGAGCCTGCTGTCTGATGCTTCCCCCTCATTTTGAGGAACACTGTTCAGAGGAATTTAACTGTCCACTTTGAGCCATCCTACACTAGACCTGTTTTAAGCTAAGGAAGGAGAGGCACTTCCATTTTCTAGTTACTTCTAGTTTTGAAAAGAAACAACAACTCTACAACTTAAAATGGACTCATGGGTCCTGAAAATAATCAGAAATGGGCAGAAGTGTCTCCTGGAGTATACTAAGAGGTGTAATTGCCTATTTTAGTCCCATCAGTGTTGTTTGGAGTTCAGGGAGCTTGGAAAATGAACTTGGGTGGAGCACATTTTGATCATCCCTGCCATGGATAGCATGGCAGAGGTTCTCTAGGGTTTTATGTTCCATGATCCACTCTCACATATATTTGATTTTTGGTGTGTCCTGTCTCACTTTTGCATTAATTTGTGGTTTTCCTATACTAAGAAAATGCATGGAAATCACAATTAAAATACATTTCTAATTGTTTTTCTCCAAACCATGAATTTTTAAATGTATTTTATCTCATAGGAGATGTTTAAAATTTATTTTAACACTTTAAAAAATGTTTTGATGAAAAGTGTTGTGATCCAGACATTGGTCAGAAAGAAATAACTAGATGAATGTGTATTGAGGTCTGCAATCCCCTACGCAAAAGACAAGAGTCTTTTGCGGCCTCGCTATCATGAACCTGGAATCTCCTACATGAAAAACATCTGTTCTGCTGTTGAAGTATTTTCCCCCCCCCAGGAGGTTTAAATATAGGTGAAGGGAGAATGACCTTTGCCATTCATCTGGAGTCCAGACTAGAGTCCTTAAGCTTAGTGTCCTTAGAGTCCATAGCATGACACCTGAATAATGAGACACACGAGTGATCCAGTTTGCAGGGTAGTTTTGGAGCAAGTTGCATTTATGAAATACGAAATTGTCTCTATGTGTTTACCCATATGTAGAGTTATCCTCTAAATGCCTAACAAAACCAGACAATTAGCCATTCAAAGCAATAGGTGCATATTTTGCCCAAGATTCTCAGCTGTTTTACAGATCAATATTTTCAGCTTAACTCTCCAATGTTCTCGTTTCAGCTCCTCCCAGCAGGTAGCCCAGAAATTGTTAAGTTGGGCATGCAAAGCTGACAAATGCACTAGGTGAAAAGGGTTGGAAAAAGCAATCAAGCAAGAAAGCCCAAACAAGACAACACAAATACTATTATAGTTTGTACCTAACTATTAGAAAAGTCATTCAAGCATGGAACACAGAGCATTTGGGTCACAAATGGCTCAAATCTCACATCATTCCTAGAAAGAGGCAATTACCATTTCCATTTGAGAGATCAGGCAATTGATTGAACATGTTTTTCGAGTGTGCGTGTGAAAATCTTGACATTTAGATGCTCTGATATGAACCTTGCCTTTTTCAACAAATAAAATATCAGTAGACACACTGGACATCATAATTAGGTCCCTGGGCTAAATCCCCATGCTAATTTGTCCACCAGAGAAATACAAATAGAAGAAACTTCCTTAAAGTAGGGCTATTTGACCCTCTGGCCCAATGTGATCTAGTAGGAAAAAAAGTCTGAGTGATTTTGGGAAGTGTAGTCCAAAAGAGTACCATTTTCCAGCTCTGCTTTAACTGGCAGCAACTCTTTAGGATCCAAATAGAGGTAATTCTTTCCCCATATTTATTACCTGATTCTTTTAAAGGAACACACTATAGATTGTATACCATTTGCATATGAAACATGATGACTCATAGTACTTTGCTGAATATATTGTTAATATTTTTCTTGTATTGAAGAAGGGATTGAATTCGGTGATCTACCAGTAAGCAACTGCCATTTCAGAGGGACAGTGAATTCACTCTAAATGTTAGATGCAATTCTAAAGGAGCTATCCAAGGTACTGAAACCCTTCCTCAGAATGGGAAAGGCACCTTGACTACCTCTTTTAAATAGACCCCAAATGGATTGATATGCTCCCTGACATGAAAACAACAATTGTCAGTAATCACAGAGTTTCTGCAAGATCTGTAATTCAGAACTGTATGGGTCACTGTGGAGGTATATGCCCAGAGTGGCCTTGAATGTCTTTGACTGAGCTTCCATATTGCATTGGTGCTGGTTCCTCTTGACATTGCTCTGTACTAGTGGAGCATTTGATTTAATTCTATAAATAATCAATGAAAAGCAAAAGTGCAAATATTTAAATATTAATGGGACAGAATGCCATATGAAAGATAGGTAGCGGAACTGAAAAGACTATCTTTTCCCAGCATAGGCACAATGTCTTTTGGGACAGACAGAATCTAATAACACGAGAAGAGAGGCTCTGTTGAATCAAAATGCTAGCCATTAAATCTATTCATGTACAGGCTGGAAAGTGATGGGAAGGGACATTGGTAGCTATGTAGTAATGGGTAAATGACTATCATGGGTTGTATTTAGCCTTTACAGAAGAACATTAAATTTAATGTAGTATCTGGACCACACATGTCAAACTCAAGCTCCATGGGCCAAATCCCACCTGTCATGTCATTTAATGTGGCCCTCCAAATGCTGAACTATACCTCCTGTGTTTCTCATCATTAGACATGATGACTAGAGCTGATGGGAGTTGTGATACAGTAAAATATGGAACACTCCAGTCTATTTTATTTAGTCAGGATAGTGGGCTTTGAATATAGATAAAAGGCTTGTGGATATCATGTCTGACTTGAAAATTTCCTGTAACCTTTCTGAACTTTGGAATCTCAAGTGCTGTTGTGCTTCAATTCCCATTATCCCAAGTCTGTATGGTGGGTAATCAAAGGTGATGGGAGTTGTTAATAACAGCCAGGGACCCAAATTGGGTAAAAACAAAAGAGCACTGACCACTATGTTAAAAAAATATAGTTGCCCATCTGTATCCATAGATTTCTACATCCATGGATTCAACAGCCCTTTAAAGGCAACAATAAGGTTAATGTGGCCCTCGATGAAAATCATTTTGACAGCCCTGGTCTAGACAAACCTTTTTTTTTCTATTAAGCAGAAACAAGACAATTCCCTTCATCTATAAGTCTTCCTGTGAAACCCTAGCATGACTTAGACTGGAACCACAATTCTGAGTATAATCTTTCACTGCATTCTCAAATACATTTTTAGGTTCCACGTCAGAAGCAAAATGTCATGTTTTGTGCTTGGCAATTGGGAGCAGCTCCAAAAAGCAGCTTCAGGGAATGGATGCCGCTCATCTGCTGAACTTTCCCCATTGCAGTTCTCCTTCCTTCCCCAAAGCCAAAGCAACCCCATGCACAGCCTTTGTAGCTGGCACCAATTTCTTTTTCCCACCCCCTTCTTATGCCTGTGGAAGCCTTCACAGTTAATCATTAATTTTCTACAGCCTGTATCAGCATAAAACTGTTTTTGGAAAAGCTATGATCTTGTCACTGTTATTCTCTACAGAGCTTCCAGGGCCATCCCATTATGAACTATATGATTCAGCACTGGTCACATTGTGTTCCTTTGTACATGAAAAGTTGGCTGATCTGTATTGAGCATTTCTACTGGTTAGAAATAAGTCTGTTTTCTGGCAAAATAGAGCCAACTCCCCTAACACATTTGAGCTAAATTACTCCTTCCTCCAGTGACTCATATTCTGAAAGGGCTAATTTTCTGAACACAGCAAAGCAATCTAGATTTTTACAGATGTGCATATCCCAAGCAAGTGATTTATTTTGCAAAAGAATATTATTAAGCTGTTACACAATGGGGTTGCAGTAATTGTGAGCATGTTTCTGAAACATTTTGATCAATCTGTTAAGTGCCAAGCAAATGCAATGTTTTGAGCTGGGCAGCATTCATATCTTGACCAAGTTTTGCCCTCTCCCCAAGTACATCTACTCCTTGCCAATGTGAAAATGAAAGGCTTTCCAAACAGCCAGGCTTACACTTTTCTTCAGAACAAAGTCAGAATCTTTTCACAGATAAGCAAAGGCTTTTCTTTTTTGGCAGGCATTTGATAAGTGATTATATAAAACCTGCCATCTAAACACTGCACTTGATATTGCTAATTGTTGTGCTGGTATGTGTGTGTGCGCATTTGATGATGTACATTTTCATCTGCTTTTAACTTTTTAGTTGTTTAATCCCATTTTCTCCTTTGTCTCTCATGAATTTTAATGCATTTTTTAAATTTGTGGTAAGCTATTTTAAGTTCAAATCTGGGGAAATTGGAGGAGACAGAGGAAGACCAAGGATCCCTATGGGATCTGACCTAAATACCCTAAAGACACCCATTTCTTCCTGATCTTTGAAGTGAAGCAAGGTCAGCTCTAGGTAGCACTTGGATGGGAGACTGCCAACAAATACCAGTTGCTTTTATGCTATATTCCAGGGAAAGGAACCAGTAAAACCACCTCTGAGTATTCTGTGCCAAAGTAAACAAAACACAAATGAATATGTATCTTGTTTACAATGGAAAAATAGAATCTTAAGGGTAAATAAACCACATATTTGCTGCCTTTTGTCATTTCTTTGTTGTAGGAAACCCACTATTTGTGGCTCCCACAGGGTTTGTCTGGTGTGAGGGGGTGCAGCTCCTGGATGTTTCTTCCTATATATAATTAGAAACACCAATGTGGAAGGAATACTAAAGCATGCACAATAACAATGCTTTAAGCATTCTGGTTTTTTAAACAATACTTGGCCGTGGTTGTTTTTTAAAAACCTATAATGTATTATCTTATTTTTAAAGCAAGAGAGACTTTTTAGACTACAGCTGAATGTGTCTCTTGATAAAGAACTAAAGGAAAACTTGAGAAATGCTAGGCTTTTAAATAGCATTTTGCAAAATTCTCAGCCTACTCTTCATTATTAACTGCTGACTCTGTTCTGTGCTATTTCAATGAAGTATATAATTGAACGGCACTAGTACCCAGTTTTCCCTATAACTTTCAGATTGGTTTCAGAAATGTTAGAATCTTTATGTTTCTAACTTTCTACCATAAATTTACTATTCTAATTTAACAATGATGCAACATAAAGGGCTCAACATCCAATACAGAATGCCCTATTGATAATCTCTTCCCAAATAGTTTATAATCTGCATTAGATAGATAACAAATATGGAGGGGGAAGGCTGAAAGAGGGAGGGATTACTGGAAGGCAAGTAGGAAAAGAGCTCCATCAGGCAAGGAAAGGCTAAAGAAATAGTTGCTTGATGCAAGATGGGTCCCTATCATATAGAAAGAGGTAGAGCTGTAGACCACCCTTGGAGAGATTAGGGGTAGTATGTGTGAAGGAAACTAGAATTGCTAAACCTTTAAACCAGGAGCAGAAAACACATCTGCAGGGTGTACACTGACCTCAAATGTCTTTAGATTTTAAATGGTGGCTAGAGCTTTTATTATGTGTGTATATGTGCCTTCAACTTGGTTGTTGATTTATGGTAACCACATGAATTTCATAAGGTTTTCCTGGGCATGAAATACTCAGGAATGGCTTAACCAGTTCTTTTCTCTGAAATATAACCCACAGAACCTGATATTCATGGGCAGTCTTTCATCCAAGTACTAATCAGATCTGACCCTACTTAGCTTCCAAGAACAGATGGGATCTGGTGCCGGCAACTTTCATGCTTAATGGGAATTAGACAACCTTAGCTTCCCAGAGTATTTTAGCTACTTGTCACAAGTAGCGTCTTGCCAAGTTTGTTTCTTCCATATGGTAATTAAGCAGTGCTATTTCCATATACCTAGACATTCCTATGGTCAGTCACATCAGTACCATCAATGTATAACTGCTTCAATAAGGTAATTTCAGCACTGAAATAGTCTGTGAATTATACAATAGTGATCTGGATGTAGAGTAAGCATCTGATAAATGACACTGATGAAAAGAAAAAGGAGATTGAATGCAAAACAGTCTTAAAATCAAATTCATGCAGGTAAGATAGACTTTTAAAAGCAAAATTAAGTTGTGGTCTGTCCTAAGATAGCCTGGTCCTCAGATCTTAGAGAATCACATCAACCAGAATCAGCCTTACCATTACACAGAAAAAGGCAAGAAGTATGTAACATCACAAAAAGGATGCAAATTGTTAGTTATTAAGTTATTGTGATTATTGTATTTGTAGATAGGCTATTACATGCATGTGGGATTTTAGTTGATTCACATGCCCAAATAACATGGCCTGCCTTTGAGACCATGCACTTTAGCTTCAGAATCGGAGTAAGGCTATTTGCATTAGGTTTCTAGTAGAAAATATCTGTGATCAGCCTGGACAGCAACAAAAGAAATGCAGTTAGGCCATCAATTGTCATGCACTCCAACTTATCCCTATCGCAAAATTTACTTACCAGTCTTGCACAGCATTGAAAGATTCTTCGTTGGTGATGTCGTACATTAAAATGAAGCCCATTGCACCCCGGTAGTAGGCTGTAGTAATTGTCCTATATCTTTCTTGACCAGCTGTGTCCTAAAACAAAAATATAGAGAAATAACTGCACACTGCTGGCAAATTCCAGTCTTTAAGACTAACAGTAACAGTTAAAATGGCCAAGTCTTTTATTTGCATGAAAATTAACAACACTGGCTTCCTTCAAAGAAAGAGGGTATTTTCTGATACAGTGAAGACAAAATATTCCTTATTTCTGGTGCTGGTAAATCTTACTGAACACAGTAACATGCTACTCATGTTTCACTACATTCTATAAATAATGCATAACATGTTACTTATGAGTAATATGTCTTTAATATATCATAATCCATTTTAAAAAACAAAAATGAAGCTGACAAATCACGGATAGAAACAATATTTGAAAATATTCA
Source organism: Anolis carolinensis (assembly GCF_035594765.1). Classification (NCBI taxonomy): domain Eukaryota; kingdom Metazoa; phylum Chordata; class Lepidosauria; order Squamata; family Anolidae; genus Anolis; species Anolis carolinensis. Next base: position 295,577,530 of record NC_085842.1, read on the forward strand.
AAAAATGCTTGAAAACTTGGTTTTTGAAAATCAAGAAACTAATGGAATGAATCCTGGACTAATGAAAATATTTGCAGTTTGGGGCATAGGTGTTTGGTGCATAAAACAGCATTTCATGCTCAGGAAACCGTTTTCTGCCCTGAGAGTGAGATTTCTGCATTGAAATATTTTCTGTGCAGAAAAAGCCATTACATGTGGAGAAAATGCCGTTTCACATATATAACAATAATGTGTGAATTTTGCACTAAATAAGTCCTGAATTATAAATAGGTGGTGAAAAATGTGGTTTTTGAAGACTTTCATGCAGTGGGAAGGAAATTGCTAAAATTACTTGTTGGTTCTTTCAAGAAAAGTTAAAAATATATATCCCTGCTAAAAAACAGTCACTTTTGTAACATCTCTGTTAAAATTATATTTTAATTATGCAACACTTTAAATATTTATAGCATTCTCTTCAAAAAATTAACTAATAATGATGTTGACGATCCTTAGTCAAAAAAGTGATGCTTTATCACTAACATTTTGCCATTATTGGCTTTCTTTTTCACAGGAGAAAAAGGTGGAAGATGAGAAGAACCTTAATTTTCCCTCTGGCTGTTGCTTTTTTGTGCATCTCCACTCTACCTGTTTTCACTTAACTGAACTGAAAAGGCCATTGAAGAGGTGCCCAATATAGTATTCCATAACCTGGTCCTACTACTGAGAAAGCCTTAATCTCATATTTTCAAATGTCACAACACAATAAGTAGATCTGTGTCACCCAAATACAACTTCATCTCTCCATATAACAGTAGTAATTACTCTAACCCAGCAATAAAAACAAGTGACCCTTGTTTTTATCTTTGGACAGGATTTTAAATTTGAATCCCTCTGGGGAGAGAGGGCGGTCTAGAAATAAAGATGATGATGATGATGATGATGATGATGATGATGATGATGAAACCAAAATGGTCAGACTTTCTAATAGAGGACTATCCTTTGCAAACAACACACATGGACATCCTATAATGCTGATTTCTGTCTTTCCATTTTTCATATTTTCTTATAGGCTGCTATGATTATTTCCTGGTGTCTAATGAATACTTGCCAAATTACAAAATAAACAAAGGTCCCAAAACTATCAGATGATAACAGCAATAATTTTAATAGATGGTTTTACATTAAGATTTCATTTACATATACTGTCAATGGCTTTTTGGGCCGTGCGCTTTTATGAGCATAAGAAGAACATGCTGAGCATAACCATAATTTTGAAGCTCACATCCCTGAAACAAATATGACCAATTACTTTAATGGACCTGGAACAAGAAACCTCTCGTGGATTGTGCACATACAAATGAATTCCATGCAAACTAAGTGAGTAGTTAAACTTCATTCAATGCAATTGGATTTAAGGACATCTTCATTCTCTTTTGATTCCACTCCCTCCCCCATAATTTATTGGAATAATATAACATTTCAAGTTAATGTTAATATTAAAAATGACTTTGAACAATATCTATTTTCCTGATCCACCTCTTCCTACAGTGAAATTTGCGGCCCTTTTGTTGTTTCATTATGCCTGACTTTCATGCTAATGGAAAGCACAGGATAATTAATTTCCATATTTCATTTCCATTTCTTGCTGTAAATCAATCCTGATTTTCCTCATTAAACCTTGACGTGAACCTCTATGTAGAACTAACTCTTTTATTGATTTCATCTTGCTTACTTACTGGTACTAATTTACCAGCTGATCAAATTATCTTTAATTTCAAAACGCAACTGTCTGCCTTTTGGTCTAGGGTTGACTTCTAAGAAAAAACTTAACAGCATAAGCCTGAGGAATATTGATAAAAACTTGACCTATTCTTCCATGATGATGTTACCATGGCAATCCTTTTTTTTCTGGATGAGCAGTGAAAATGCTAAAGATTTTTCAACAGAGCTCTAGCAAATTATTCAGGTGTGGTAGCCACAGATATAAATGAAGGCAATAGTTTCAAATATGTACTCATTATGGTGGTTGCTTCACAGACATGCAACAGTGAAGTTCCACATGGAATGACAAACTGGACGAAAATATTAGTCAAACAAATCAGCTTATGGGTCAATGTAAGTACGGTATACTCTTCTCATAAAAAGATGAGCCATTCCCTCCCCTGAGTAGAATGACACAAAGTGAGAACTTAGACGGTTCAGGTTCAACCTATCTTTGCGACCGCATCTTCCCCTATGAACCTGTTTGGGCTTTAACATCTGCCAGGGAGGACCTCCTCATGGACCCACCTCCATCACAAGTGTGACTGGTGGGGACGAGGGAGAGGGCCTTCTCGGTGGTGGCCCCTGCCTCTGGAATGCCCTCCCCAGGGAGATTAAGCAGGCCCCCACATTATTGATCTTTAAGAAAGAGTTGAAAACTTGGTTATGGAAACAGGCTTTTGAAAATGGTTAATGGTAGCCAATGGATGCATGACTTCAATGGGAATTTTTTAACTGAATCAGACTAGAACAGTGGCTGGGGTGTTCTTAACTGTTTTATGAGGTATGGTGTAAGTATTTTTTCCCTGTTTATTTATTGATTAACTTATTTTATATAATACTTAAAATATGATGTTTCAACTTTTATTATATATATTGTTTCATATTGGTTGTTTATTTAATTTCTATTGTTTATATGCTTATGATTATTTTTGTTTTTACTGTCACATTGTTGTAAGCTGCTCCAAGTCCCTTTGGGGAGTAGAGATAATAATAATAATAATAATAATAATAATAATAATAATAATAATAATAATTATTATTATTATTATTATTATTATTATTACTCAGTCCCAGGAGAACCTAAAAGAAAAACCTCCCCCTTCTGGCTTTTTGAAATGTTTTGGTGGGAAAATGATAGTAGTGGTTGCCAAATGTGCCTGACCCTCTGAGATGGGGCTGTTGCTTTTCTCTCTGTGTGGAATGACAATCAACCAATCCACAAGTCATATCACAATCTGTCATTTTAGTCCCAAAACTGCACTTTTTATACATGAGGTCAACTTATGCATGAGTATAAGTAGTACAAATGGAGGTCCCAGTGATGCAGTCGGTTAAACCCTTGTGACTTGAAGGATGGGTTGCTCACCTGAAGGCTGCCAGGTTCGAATCCAACCCGGGGAGAGCACGGATGAGCTCCCTCTATCAGCTCCACCTCCATGTGGGGACAATGAGAGAAGCCTCCCACAAGGATAGTAAAAACATCAAAAACATCCAGGCGTCCCCTGGGCAACGTCCTTGCAGACGGCCAATTCTCTCACACCAGAAGCAACTTGCAGTTTCTCAAGTCACTCCTGACACGAACAAAAAACAGTACAAATGTTTACTCAAAAGTAATCTCACTATGTTCAGTGATGCTCACTCCCCTGTTAAGATATCCAGGACTTTGGCCAATCATATGAATGTTTTACTTTGAAGAGGGATGTGAATCATACAACCTTTCAGCTCTTCTTATATAATAATTTAAGATGTTGCTTCCAACTTGACTATGCTACATAGGGAAACTTGAAATCAAAGTCCAAATACATCTAGAGGCCCCATGATTCTCACCCATGATTTTAGAAATTTATCCTGAGTTCAATCTAAGTTCAAAATGACTTGAAGGCACAACAGGAACTCTCCTGAAAGTTGGCGTGGTATAATGGCTTGAGTGTGGATAAAGCAGTGGGCGGTCAGAGTTCAAATCCTTACTTGGTCATGGAAAGCTAATGTGTGACCTTGGGCAAGTCATACTCTCTCCACCTCAAAGGAAGGCAAAGGCAAGCTCCCCCCCCCCCGAACAAATTAAGTCGGGAATGGCTTAAAGGCACAGTGCAGAGGCGGTCCAACCATAAGGCGAACTAGGCATTTGCCTGTGGCGCCATCGACCCGGGGGCACCATCGTCCTGCGAGGAGGGCGCCACTCTCCGCCTCCTTCTCCTTCAGGTCTCCTGGCGGCCGCGCTGGGCCTCCCACTGCCCGCGCTGGGCCTTCCGGCCAGCGCGGGCCCGCCTTCACACCACGTGAGCCCACCTTTGGGACCTTCAGAGATTGTGAGGTCTGTGGGAACTTGGAAGCTAGGTATGTGGGGTTTATATATCTGTAGAAAGTCTAGGGTGGGAGAAAGAAGTCTTCTTTGAAGCAGATGTGAATGTTGTAATTAATCACCTTGATTAGCATTTAATGGCCCTGTGGCTTCAAGGCCTGGCTTCTTCTTGCCTGGAAGAATCTTTTTTTGGGAGGTGTTAGCTGTCCCTGATTGTTTACTGTCTGGATTTCTTCTGTTTTCAGAGTGTTGTTGTTTATTTATTGTCCTGATTTTAGAGATTTTTTTAAATACTGAGGGCTATCTGGGTTATCTAAGTCCACACTGCTCTATATCCCTGTTCAATGTTTAGTGCTAAATTCGCAAATATAGTCATTCCTACATAACATTACCATGTATTGAACTGCTTTTTCTATTGATTTGTTGTAAAACATGATGTTTTGGTGCTTAATTTGTAAAATCATAATGTAATTTGATGTTTAATAGGCTTTTCCTTAATCCTTCCTTATTATCCAACATTTTCACTTATCCAACGCTTTTATTTTTCAGTGATTGGTTTGGGGGGGGGGGCGCCAAAATTCTGTTCGCCTACACTTGAAAAATACCTAGGGCCGGCTCTGAAGGCACATAACAGCTCTTTTGAGTTCAAGAGGAATTACACTCAAGAAAATGTGTACAGCAGTACAGTCATGTGACTTCACTTGTAAGGCGTAATAGTCTGTAGGTACGGGAGGAGCAGCGTCAGCCGAGCTCAAGGGCAAGTTCTGAAGCTGTTATCTTATTGCTCTTATATTATCTTAAACTCTCAATTTTAATTGAAGACTGTTGCCCTTGAACTCTTTACTTTTACTAAAGACTGTTCATATGAAGCTAATGCAGTTTTAAAGATTTTATTGGCAACTGTTTGGAAAACACCTAAGCCTAAGCCTCCCTGAAGGAGGGAAGGCAAGAAGAGGATCACATTGCTGAATCTCGGCTTGCCTCAAACTGTTTTCTTCCCAGCTGGCTGGAAGGCTTGCAGTGCTCCAGGTTTCCAAAGTTTTTTTATATATATTTTTATATTTTTTTCCTTTTTTTCTTCTTCTTCTTATCTGGTCTCCTTTTGTTTGCTGGCTGCTACCCTGGAGTACATTCTAGGAAGCAGAGAGCCCTCTACTACTCAAGGCTGCTGACTCAAGGAACACTCTTTGAGCTGTAATAGTCTGTAGTCCATGGTGGAGACAATATGGCATGTAGGCCAAAATTTTCTCCCAAATAGCATTTGATTTTACTAAAAATATCCTCCACCCTTTGGAGGCATTTTGCAATGTTCACTTCCCTGCCAGCTGTTTTAGATTCAGGAGAGGACAGTTAATCAAGAAGACAGAGGATGTGGAGGCAATGCAGCCCACAAATGCTGGCAAATGTCCACCTCTGCTATAGATTTGTTATCTTATCAGGTGAGTTAAAAGTCACCCTCCAGATATAGCAGAAAGGTGATTCCCATCATCCCTCATTATTGGTCAGATTGGAGATGGCTTTAGGAACTTGATAATATTTGGAAAAACATCAGTTCAGTCTACAAAAAGTAAATGGCCAATCTTCCTCACTCACTCCTGCCTAATCCTGCATCAGTGAAAGCAAAAAATTTGTAATAAATATTTGTATGTCAACAAAATGTTCTGTTTCAACATTTGCCTTCACTTGAATTAAAAAACCTCCAAAAATAGATTTAATAAGGTAAAGAGTTGAAAATTTGCGGATACAGATTCCAGGTATTAGAGTTTTCATTTAATCCCACATGGTTGTGTATGAAAGATCACCTGTTTTATTTGTGTTAACATACGGAGTTATTTGTTGCATGTTTATTTCACTAGGGGCGTGATGTTGAAGGATTGGATCCATTTTATCAAGAAGTGTTTTATTTTTTTAATGGAGAAATGGTTCATGCAAATACATGCATAGCATAAAAAGCAGATTTGGCACTTCAGTACGTTTTGCACATAATGTTTGATATCTTGGAAAGACAGAAAGTTTATAGATTCCCCTTTCCAAATAACTGAACAGATCTTTTTCATATACAGTATATGTATGAGGTTGTTTATGTATCTTATTCAGTGCTAAATTCCTAATTTAAATAACAGATCACCTCCCCGAATCCCACAAAAATCCTACATATTGTACTGAATGTTAATTGTTCTGAAGGTTAACTCAGAAAGTTTTATTACTGACATTTGAAGTAGCACAATTGTGGGAAATGCTGCTTCTCCAAAAAGATAATGCTTAAACATAAACATGAGCCCCAATTAAAGAAAACCCACTGAATCAATGTGACTTTGGAAAGTACATATGTATATGTGGACTTTTTGTAGCGAAGGCAAAAGACCTTGTAAAACTACAACTCCATGAATCCATAATATTGAGCCACAGCAATTAAAGTGGTGTTAAACTGCATGAATCTACAGTACATATACCCCGAGCATCGACAGTGACTTGCCTTCTCTAAGTGTCTAATCATCAAGAACAGACAAATACTCAGGCCAGGCCCAGAAACTGACTATGATGCACTATTATCTCATTTGTCAACCTTGATAGTTGATACTATCACAAAAGGGCATTAAAATATACTACTACTATTACTACTATTATTGCTGCTGCTACTACTACAAATATAATAAATACAACACATTCTGTGATGATGCTGAGATTAAGGATCTTAAAATTTTCACTGGCCCATATAGGGAGACTTAGTCTTCAGAAACCCTACATGATTGATTGATTGATTGATTGATTCTGTATAGTAGAATGTATTATCTCTATATGTTTTTTATTCCCATGCCATATAATCACAATGCTTTTCTTTTTCACCTCAATACCCAAGTCTGTACGTAAACAGGCAAATGAGAATAAGACTTTCATACATTTAGTGAAGTGGATTCGAATCCACAAAATCGTATGCAGTAATGCATCTGTTAGGCTTTAGGTTAGTTTAATTTCAAAATAGATAAGGTCAATTGAAATTATTTACAACTCCAGTAGTCCTGACTAATTCCAGAAGTATGGTGGTGTTATAAAAACAAATATATTAACAGTAAGGTTATGCATTTGTATGAAATTACTTACCGTTTCTTTTTGTTCCATTTGTATGGCCCCATTTCTGTTTCCATCTGCCACTGACGGAAATGGATGCCAATACGAATGGGCTTTTCTGCCCAAGGTCCAAAAAAAAATTTCAGGCCTTGGATGGCAAAGCACCAGGCCCTGTGAGCCGGTCTTACGAGACATCGAGTGCTTGAAGCTCATAGGCCCAGCAGGCAGGGCCTATGAGCATCAAGCACCTGATGCTTGGCTGAAGGCCCTGTGACCGAGGCCCTACAGCCAAGTGATGAAAATCAGCCCACCAAACAGCAACCAATTTTTTTAATTCATTTAACTGTTTCTTTTGTTCCTGTGGGGTTGTACCGTTCCATGCAATCTGAATGGACGAAACGGTACAAAACCACGAATGAAACAGATGAAACAGGATTCGAGCCCAACCCTAATTAACAGTAAAAGAAAAAATGAGAGGTTTACAAAATTTTACTGATTAATGAATTTCTCATGCAAGGCAAATACAGTGTTGCAAAGTTGAGAGAGAGAAAATTGACTTTCTGCCTCATGGAAGCTTATCCAGCAATAAATATTGAACTGTTAGGGTATTTGAAGTGCCTTCCACAGCCTTGGGACTTTATTGCAGGAGGCAGGTAAACTGGCACTGCCATGTGCAGCATGCAGCCATGTTTCCTCCTCATAATTCTCTCATCCTTAGCTATTCATGGGTAAAATCCATCAATAGCTACCAATCCTACAATATTCCTATCACCTAATATCCCTTCTAATAGCAGGGATTCTCCTTTTCTTCCTCCTCCCCCTTGCTATTCACAAGCTGTATGTTTTCCTTTTATTTTGTATTTATATTTTCTTTTCTTTTTTTGGAATTCTCTAATCGCATAAAATGAAATAATATTTTTAAAAAACAAGGAACAGTAGTAGTGTAGGAAGGAGGGATTATGAGAATGTGCGGAAGTACAACCATGGGGCCACAGATTTGTGAACTGGTGCAATTGCACTACTGAATAGAACTGCGACAAAGGCACTCATTGCAGTATATATCCACGATTAACTATAATGTGACTGTAGTGGAATAGTGAAGTCATATGATGCAGTCCTTGATAAATATATATTTCCTAGTCTTGAGAAGAAAAGAAGGCAGAATCCATGAAATATGAAGTTGGGCCATCAGATGTCATGATAACCGATTCAGATTTTAAATGTTGCTTTGCTCAGTTTTAATGACAAGAGAACACCTTCTCTTTTTTCAGGGATTACTACAGCCTCTTAGAAAGTCAGCTTTTAAAGATAATCTTTCTCTTATCATTAGGACTCAGTGACCTCAAAAGGTTTGTGCAATTCGACAGTTTCTAATATCAGCTCTTCCGCCAGCAGAACGCTTGCTAACCCAAAAATAGACATGTTCCTGCCATGCAGGAGGCCTCGGGTTTTATTTCCCATCACAGATGTGCTGAATGCCTTTGGTTTTCTTGCCTGATCTCTCACCTTCTCCTCAAAGGAATGTGTGCATAGGCTCACCTTCCCTTCTGTGAGGCAATTTTAGCAGCTGCTGAAGATGCTGTGTCTAAAAAAAGTGTGAATATAGGGATGGGTATAATTTAATGATATAATGTCAAGGAGGGGTGAAGCAAAATGTTGAGCTAAAAGGGAGAGGAGAGAGGAGTCAGGGATTAATTTTTAGCACTGATATAAACTCTAATGCTACTATATTAATATGATGATCTCCTGAGAGTGTAGAACATAGTCTACGAGGCCAAGATGTTCAAACCCATCCTGGGTTTGAACCACACCTTTGTCAGCATCTCTACTGAATGCTTGAGATAATCATCTTAACACGCTCACTCTGTCCCCACTCCATCTACAGTGTACAGAATAAAAATAAGCACTCGGTTAATCAAATTATTGTGAGGAAATTCCTCCAATGCAACTATATGGTATACTGGGATTGGAAGTGAGGAAATTCAATGCTGTTCAATTGTATCCACAATTTCATATAACCACAGTTCAGCTGGGAATTTATCCCCCAAAGATACAGGGTTTTTACTGTATTTTACTACAGGGACATGAGAAACCACAGGATGGTAAAACATCAGACATTTAGGTGTCCCCTGGGCAACGTCTTTGCACACAGCCAATGCTCTCACACCAGAAGCAACTTTCATTTTCTCAAGTCACACCTGACACGGGGAAAAAACCTGTATTTCACATTATAAATTGCCACTAGTAAAAATATAGCATATAAATATGGTAAATAAACACATGCTGTCCTTTTTACATGCATTCGGGGGGGATGTTTAAATCTTTCCCACAATTTTAAGCAACTTGAGATGATGGAGGAGAAGGGAAATTAGAGGCAGCCAAGTCTGAAGAAAACTCAGTTGTAGCTTCCGTAATGCTGACAGGGAAATATACAAATGTGTAGGTTTTCATTACATTTGTGTGGGTTCCCCAGTTCTAAATATCTGTTGGGCTCCAAATTCAGCACCCCAAGCATTTTAGAATACATTGTTGAAATGAAGCCAAATACATCTCTATCTTTAATTTCATTTGCATATTTATGTAGGTCATAGAATTAATTTTTTTTCTCAGTGCAGAATTTGCATGACCTCAGTCCTGATTTTCTGGCAGCATGTAGTATGCATGTGCACACCTACAGAGAAGTCAGACAATAACCTTCATTTCTAATCAATCGCATTAGGATCCATCTGTTGGGTGCCTTTTGGGCAACAACAGTTCTAGGGTATGGTCTGAAGACATATGATACACTAACTTTAAATTAAATTGATAAATGCTGGGTGGGAGACATTTCATTTTGAGTTTCATGCTGGAAGAGAAGTGGGCCATTTGTGTGCTAAGCAGACCAAATAACAGAGATGACAACAAAAATGAGTTTGCTACTTTAACCATCATGCTCATGTTGGCTTCTTCCTCCTGCATCCATCAGTCTTAGGATGGTGGGATTGAATGTCCTTCTATTGTTATAGCTGCTAGTTATGTATCATATACACATACTTTGGTGACTATTAAATTAGAATTTATAATTATATATTGTATACTGCTCTGGTATTGTAAGACGAAGACCAAAACACTTCTTAACAAGTAAATAGTGATATCCCAGGTTGAGTGATATCCCAGGTTGTATTCTACATAAAAAGAAGAAGTTCAACACATGGCAATGTTTCACCCTAAGCATGTTCACTCAGGATTACATGTAATGGGCAGAGGAGACAAAATTCAGATATGGTTGCCATATTCCAAGAGCAAGACTTGCTGGGTCATCATGCCTAGCTTTCTCTCAACTAATCTGTGAACTAGAAACTTCATCCTACTTCTGGAACCATAAAGTCAGCACCTATAAATAGCTTGCAATATAACAATGGGATTTCTTCAAGGCATCTAATAATGTTTTAGAAATTCTTGCTTTGCCTTGAAATATTAAGGTCAGTAGAAAGGCTTGATTCTCTTATGTGCCTGACTTTCTATTCAGGTGGATTGCTGCTATAAATTGACTGGAATTTGGCTCAGCAATCCATTTTGTTCCAGAAGAACATCCTGAATTGTTGACAGCAAGCTGCTTAAAAGTTCAAAATGCAGCAAAATGTTGAACTTATACACTGTACATACCTGTACCGAAATGCAGATTTCCCTGTCTTTTCTATTTTCTGTTCCAGTTAGGTCTTTTTTAGCAAGTACAATGACATATGCCAGAGAAGGTGCAGAGGAAATGTAGTCATGAAAATGTTGCTGGACTACCCCTCCCACTATAGTCCTGGAAGGTAAGAGTTTTAGTATAGCAACATCTGGGAGGCTACATATTCTCATCCTTTTACTAGTAAATGGGTATACAGATCAAGATGCTTTCTCTTTTCTAGCAAATGTGCATGCATGTGGTTTTAATTAACACAAATCTGTACAACTGAAGGTCTGCTTTTGGATGTAATGAGTTTGCTTAAGCTAGTTTAGAAGCAGCTATTTCTCATTTGAATAGCAACATAGTGCATAAATCTCCTGCGTTATACCTCTGGTTAAAAGTAGACTTGTGGTGCTTTATAAATCCACAAATATGAGAAAGAGAGAGAGAATTACTGGACGAATGAAATAATAAATTGTAATTCAGTAATATTACTAGATGCCTTTAAAATCAATGCCAGAGGTTCTACTGACTTCTGAAGAAATGCCATTTCATATTGTGTGGACATGGACACTGATTTTACCATTTTATGAAGCCAAGAAATGCCTAAAGTGATCAATTTAGCAAAGTCTGCAAGCACTTAAGGGGAAGGGATACAACTATTTAGATGACCAATCAGCAATAAAAATAAAAGTGCATTATAGTTTATATTTATCAGCTTATTGGTAACCTAAGAGTCTGGAGAACAAGCCCTATGAGGAGCAGCTTAAAGAGCTGGGCATGTTTAGCCTGCAGAAGAGAAGGCTGAGAGGAGACATGATAGCCATGTACAAATACGTGAAGGGAAGTCATAGGGAGGAGGGAGCAAGCTTGTTTTCTGCTGCCCTGCAGACTAGGACACGGAACAATGGCTTCAAACTACAGGAAAGGAGATTCCACCTGAACATCAGGAAGAACTTCCTCACAGTGAGAGCTGTTCGACAGTGGAACTCTCTCCCCCGGGCCGTGGTGGAGGCTCCTTCTTTGGAGGCTTTTAAGCAGAGGCTGGATGGTCATCTGTCGGGGGTGCTTTGAATGCGATTTCCTGCTTCTTGCAGGGGGTTGGACTGGATGGCCCATAAGGTCTCTTCCAACTCTACTATTCTATGATTCTATGATTCTATGATTCTACTTTTGAAGACATTTAAGTGAGGGAAATGCTCATATTACCACACCTCTATTAATTACTGCATTTCTTGAACATAAACAACAAGCTTCCCGTAGAGTTTCCCATGGCTTTATTGCAAAAAAGAGAGAGAGAGGATGTTCTCCCTGAAGCAGGGTGACCTCTGTATGTTTTGGACTATAGCTCCCACAATTTCTTGCCAAGACCTATGTTGCCTAAGGTTTTTAGGAGTTGAGATCCAAAACATTCAGAGGACCAAAGCTTCAGATTTATGTCGACAGCAAAGTCAAATATTCCACAAGTATGACATATACAATCCAGGCAGTCCCTGAGTTCCAAACATCCAAATTACAAATGATTCATAGTTAAGAATGGGGGTGAGACAACAGGAAGTAAGAGAAATCTATCCCTCAGAAGAGAAATTCACTCCTGAAAGAGTTATCATGGGGGAAAAAGTGTCTCCACTGAAGCTTGATCACCAATCCTTGTTTCCACAACAAGGCAATTTTTTCTAAATCCAATTCTCACAGGAACAGAAAGTGAGGGGAAATCTTCCAAACAGGGGCACAGATAGCAAAAGAAACACCACTGGGGTGCTAATCCCTCTCTATGAGAGGGAGAGGGAGAGGGAGAGATAAATGTCCCAGCTTACATTCAACTTATGAACAAACTTGGGGACTACCTATATAAAGCTAAGACCCTGCAACTTATTCATTAAATGTATAGAAAACTAAAGGTGGTACATCATAAACCACTGATCCTCAACTAGGGAGGCAGCTAATCTTGATATTAACTCCCACAATTCCTAGCTAAGGATTCGGGGAATTGAAGTACAACAGGTGGAGTCCCATATACCACAACTCTGCTTGCCAAGTCCTGCCATAAGCTATAAATAATTCATTGGTTGCTGTAATACATCTGCTATCTTGGTTTAATGAACATGTTTTGAGAAACTAGATTGGTTTGTCAGGTACAGCTATCAAGATGGTAGAGATATCTCTTTCTCCAATAAGCTCATTTTTCATTAATGGACTCATGATGTAGACTAGGCCTCTGCTGTGCCAGACTGACAAGGAGACAATCCATTCCTTCAGATTCACCTTACTGAACTGTTCACAAATGATGTATCATCAGCCTATGTGTATGTTTAATCCACATTTTCTTCCCATTAATCTTCTGGCCTCAAGTATTTTACCATGTCACTTTCAAGATGAATTATGGTGTGCACAAATGGAAGAAAATTCTGAAGTGGTGGCTTGCAATAATAGGCTTAGTTATTTTGCTGGAGAATATGCTACCATGCCCCTGTGGTATATGGACTATACAGTATGTGCAGTAGAGGCGAATAAGGCTTTGCCCACGGTCTGCATGGAAATACGTTTTACACCTCTTCCTACTCTCCCACTCTCTCACCATTCCAAAATGAAGGTAGGGTTTGATGCACATAGAAAATGAAGACCCTTAACATTCTTACTATCATGAATACATTTAATAGTCAATGGTCAACTTTCCCCAGATAGGGAGTCCCTCAATACAGACACACCCTCCCACAGTAATTTGCATTGGCTTCACTACTCAAGTTCTCAGTACCAGTTCTGCTCTATCAATTTATTGCTCATAATTTAATAACATTGTCTTTAAGACCCAAATATTCCCCTTTTAAAATCCCTGTATCTGCAGAACAGACAAGCATTAGGATTTCTCTTGAGAATTTAGGTACAACTATTACCGAGCTGAAAAGAAACTGGGACTGCCAAATTGGCTTGACACCACACAGATTTTTTGAAAATATAATAATAAAGTATGTTGATAATATTTCTTCTTAATGACAAACATGCCCCTTTTGACAGCACGTAGGAATATTTCTTAAAACTAGTTTTCTCTTATCAAAGGCTATGCATTTACAGTACTGATATTTTTCTTATCAGTGTAAGCCAGCAGGTGCACCAGTGGGTTGTGGGATATGAATTGTAAGTTTGCTTCTTTATATAAAAAAGAGAAATAGCAAATAGAAACCATTCGAGGTTTTTACAGCTCACTTGCTCTGATAATTGCATTATAACTGGGCCTGTTCCTCCTTTTTTCCACTCCACAAAAATGCATCTCTGGATTGCTTCCTTTTTATGTCATGCATTATGCCACAGCTATAATTAATGTGTTATGTTTCTTTTTTCTTTTTTAAGACCATGCAGGTCTGCAAAATAGAGAGACATGCAAAATAGAAAGAGACAGGCAAAACAAGGGGGAGCGGGAAAGGAAATAAGACAAAAAGAGACTGCCATAAAGTATCATTTTTGATACTTCTCTGAAATATTTAATAGCCTAAGAGTTTGACCAAAGAGTTGGATTAAGACATTTCATTTTTTAGTCTTTAATTAAAAGGAATGGTTTAATGAGGAAATATAGTAATTCAAATACTTAAGTGAGAGGGTTAAAAATAATGGGGGAAGGGGAAAAGGATCCTTGTATATTTTTCTACCTGCCACTAGGGTTTCCATGTGAAGACTATGGGCTCTTCCAGACAGGGCTAAATCCTGAAAGGAACCAGGATTTAAAATTTAAAATCCTAATTCTTGGGATTTAGGCCACACAGCAGATGCAGATCCCATGATTTTCTTGTGTGTGTACATTCCCTCCCATGCGAAATCATCAGCCCCTTATCCTCCCTCACCAACTCTTCTATTTTTAAACAATTTAAAAGCAGAGAGTTTCCATTCCTGGAGGCTTAAAAGCCCTCAGTTGTTACTGGAAATGACACAACAGAACTTACAAGAGGGGTGGGAGGAATTCAACCTTGAAGTCTCCACTGCATCATTTCTAGGTGCAACAGAGTGCTGTCAAGCCTCCATAGACATGTTTGCAGTTCATGAACTGCTTGAAGAATACAACATACCTTGTTCCAAAGGCACATCTCAAAAAAACTTTTTTCCCATTCCTACAGACCTCTAGGAGTGATTTGTTTTAGAACAGAGTAAGGGTTCCTCACAAGCCCCCAAAACTAAACCCTTAGTGGACCTACAGCCACTTCTGGGTTTCATTTGGAAGGCACAATTTCCTCTCCTGGCCTAAATCCAATTTTGAATTCCAACTAGAGTGGACTCATTGAATCAGTTGGATATATTGGATTATCCATGCAATAATGGATTTGTTTGGTCTACTGTACTTGAGAATATTAATTGGACTGAAGAACATACCTGCAACTAAGACTATTGAGTTAATCATTTGTCTTCAGTCAGATTGTGTAAAAAGACATCCATACAATTCTAGTTTTATGCTTTTGCTGGCATTTTACCCCAGACTTTCACCCATATAATGGGTTTCTACTGTTTTCAGTTCTCTCGACTAGGTGTCCACCATTGGTTTCTTTGGCTATAATATGTCAACTTCCCTTAGGTCAGACTTTGGTGGGCTCCTGCAAGTTTATTTGCAATCTACGGAGTTCCATACATGCCATATTAGATTGCATGTAATTCAAAGATGATTAACAATTTTACTCATGAAGAGGAGTTGCATGCAGTGAAAGAGAAAAACGAGATCAATATGGGTAAATTAAGAACTGATTGCTATATACCTTGAAAATATGTGCAATACATAGCTCTTGCCTTTCATAGTTATTAAGGTAAAGCTTTCAGGCAATTTCACCTCTTAATAAAATACAATTGAAAATTATTCAGGCTGTCGTCTTTATTGAAGCAAAGTTCCCATTGCTATCTAAAAGAATTTCCCTGGAGTAAAGCATTGACATGAAATCAGAAGTTCCTTTATTTATTTTAAAATAAACTGGGTACAAACTTGCCAATAGATAGCATTAAATTCAAACCACCAATTTAAAGAAGATACCAATTAAGCAGCGATTATCCTCAGGCAGAAATGCTAAGAACTAGTGTTGTGCTTTTGTATGGAATTGCTGTTTGTTTTGTGTAGTTTCATTTGTGTCATCTCATTTTTGTATTTGGTTCCCTCTAATGAAAATGGGCTGCCTATATTACATGAATTTTCATCTGGCTAACAAAAAACATGAAAATTTTTGTGCCATTCGCTGCCTGAGCCCGGGGAGGAGGGATGGCTGTGGGGATTGCCTGCTTGGATCCTCAATTGAAAGCCCGGGAGACAATCCTCACTGCCCCATACCTGCAAATGTCTGGATTTTTCAATATGATCTGGACCTTTGTAGGTATTTGTTAAACCTGGAATAAACCTGGATAATCAGGTTTATTCCAGGTTGAAATAATCACCTGGATGCCTCAGGCTAATCCATTTCCTATACCACATTATGTGGCTGTGTAGATGGGTACCCAGTCTTCCATTACCCAGCACCCTCCAGATGTGTTGGACTACAGCTCCAATAATCCTTAGCCCACATGGCTATTACTTGTGTTTGCTGTTGGACAATGGAACTATAGGGCAAACATTTTTGGAGGACTCCAGACCGGAGATGACTGGAGTAGACAATGTTGGATGAGATGAACCAATTGACCAAAGCAGAATATAACCATTTCCCTGTGATACAGCCATAATGGGCACAGAAAAACATTGTATTTGTGTTTGCCATGATTTTAGTATAACATACACACACACACACACACAAACAGGTCAGGTCTTTCATCTCACAGCATAAATGTTATGTCGTTCTGGTGACAGTTATATGATCTAACACACATGTGTCAAACTCAAGGTCTGCAGACTGAATCCCGTCTGCCATATCATTTTATGTGGCACTCCAGATGCTGGACTACAATTCCTGTATTCCTCATCATTAGAAACCATGACTACAGCTGATGGGAATTGTGATACAAGCCTGCTGTTTGTCCTGCTTAGTCAAGATAGTGAGGTTTGGATTTATCTACAAGGCTTGTGGATATGATGTCTGACTTTAAAATCTCCATTAACCTTTCCGCAACCTCAGAGCAAAACTGTTGTTTGATTGCAATTCCCATTACCCTCAGTCCACATGGCAGATAATCAAAGCAATGGGAGTTGTCGTTCAATAACATCTGGGGACCAAAACTGGGTAAAAACTAAAGAGCACTGACCTCTATGTAAAAAATATATATATATAGTTGGCTTTCTGTATCCACAGATTCTCCAGCCATGGATTCAATAGCCCTTGAAAGGCAACCATAAGGCTGATGTGGCCATCAATAAAAATGAGTTTGACACGTTTGATCTAACAGAAGAAACTAATAGTGTCCAGCCTTTGAAAAAACAACTCCTGGATCCATCATGCAAACTGTATTAGCCTGTGGAAAGTCTTTTAAATTGTATTGACAAGTAATCATTTTGTGCCTCAGATATAAGAGAAAACATGTGGTTCAGTCAACCTTGGGCCTCATTACAATTATTATTATTATTATTATTATTATTATTATTATTATTACTATTGCTATTATTGCTATTATTATTATTATCCCTTGCATAATTTCCATGTGATGGGGAAAGCGTCACTGAGAGGGAGCTGTGCGCAGGGCGACAGATTTGCCCCACTTTGCCTGGCATCGCTGGAAAAAGAGAGGGACTATAACAATAATAATAGTAATAACAATAATAATAATTTTTTACCCACCTCTCCCTGCAGCTTGGGGTGGGATATAACATCATTAAAACATGAGATAAAACATGATTAAAAACATACAACAAAATTAACAGAGTTAAAACACAAGTTAAAATCCAATGATAAAGTATAGATTAAAATTAAAACTTAAAATTCACCAAGCAGGCCTGCTAGAAGAGTTGGGTCTTCAATTATGTTTTAAATTCTGACAGCTCATTTGGAGGCACCCCACATGCCTTCCCTTTTGCCTGTGACTGCCAGTGAAACGGCACACCTCCAAGGGCCATACGAAGAGGTCAAAAGAGAACAAGAACAAAGATATGCGTGTATCTTTCCATTCACTGATAGCAGCAGGGTAGGGGCTTCTTATAGTTAATTTTCCCAGTCATTATAATTTGCCTGACTCTCCTCTTTGGGTTTTTTTTTAAAAATCTTCCTACTCCAAGCCCCAAGATTGGGATAGGTAAATGCTACCTATATTGTTGTTCTTGTGTGCCTTCAAGTTCATCCCAACTTATTGTGACCCTAAGTTGAATTTATCATTATGTTTTCTTGGCAAGATTTGTATAGAGTTGGATTTGCATTTGCTTTCCTCTGAGGATGAAAGAGTGTGATTTGACCATGGACACTGAGTGAGTTTACAATGACCCAGTGGGGATGCAAAGCCTGAGCTCCAGAGTTATAGTCCAATGTTCAAACCACTACACCATGCTGGATCTCTCTGCTAGCTATAAATACTCCCTTAAATTGTTAGCAAGACAGCTAGAGAATATTCATTGCTGGCTCTATCTCTTATCATGCGTGTTAATTGGTCATGCTGAACAGCTACATTTTTTACATAGAATTTACAAACTTGCCAATGTTAAAAGGAATCAATCAATCATAGTCTTAAAAACAGGCAGCATATTGATTACTAGAACACTTTCAGCAGAATCCACAAAATGTAATATGAGTAATTGAATTTGGGACTTTCCTTTGACCTTAAGGCTGAGACTAATGTTATCATCTGCTGCAAGAAAACATCTGACTGTATGATTCAGAATCTGCCCACATTGCAGATCAGAATACTCTGGATGTTGGTTTAGAGTGTTTATGCACTGTCTCTGTCTCTCATGTTATAGTTAATCCTTCTTTGACATGGTAGCCATCATATGTACTGGACTAAATGGCATCCTCCTTGGATGTTTGAAGCCAAGTCTTCAAACCTTTTAAGCAGAGGGCCAGTTCACAGTCCCTCTGATTGTTTGGGGGGGGGGGGGGGAGACAGATTATGGTTTGACAAAAAATGATTCAATCCCTATGCACAGTGCACATATCTTATTTCTGGTATAAAAAACATGAAAAAATACAATATTTAAAACAAAGAACAATATAAACCAGCACAAGCCTACCAGTATTTCAATGTGGAGTGTGGGCCTGCTTTTGGCTGATGAGAGAGTCAAGTTAATTAGGATTGTTGCTATTTTGTGCCTTCAAGTCATTTCAGATTTAGGACAACCCTAAGGCTAAAGTTTAGGGCTTGGGGTGGGTAAATAACCTTGGAGGGTTGCATCCGGCCTGCAGGCCTTAGTTTGGCCATCAACTGTGCAAAAATAAAAGTAATTCTCCAAACTCTGGATAGATTCAGGAAGGAATTGAATTGCTTATTGCCAACAATAATAAAATCAACTAGTGGGAACTGCAACTTTTTGTGTGGATTCCAGCCAAAGAGTTTTGCCCCTTTCCAGGATATATGTACCATTCAATTCCCTGTAGTTTTCTGTTTCTATTTCTAACAGACTGTCAATATTCTGTGGTCACTGCCTATGTGAATCCTCATTTAGCTCTCTTGCCCTCCTGATCATTTTCCCCTATACCCCCCTCCCCCCCCCGCTAATATTCCCCCAAGCTTCTTTATGCAACAATTTACTTACTATTTCTCTGAACTGTCTGGCATTTTAAACATAATTATCTTTTGAGAACCAGAAGTGAATTTCTGGCTCCCTGCTTTTTTGTTTTGTTTTATTTTGTTTTGTTTTTAGTTAGCTGTGTAGTCCCTGGAGTATCTCAGGGCACAAAAATAGCCCTCAAACTTGCCACAGTTACCAACCCTCTTTGGGTTTTTTTTGTAGGACAGATTGATGTGTGGCCTGAGTTTCAGTGATTATTTTCAGGGCAAACCAGGACAGGGGATTGATTTCATGAATGTGTGTCATAGCTAATTCCATCTTTTTCACTGGTGCAGAGGAATATATGTTCCCAACACATACTACTGAACCTTGACTCATTTTTTCCTAGCCAATGTATTAGCAATATCTCTTAATTAAGCAAACAAATACACAAAGAAAATGGCATTTGATGAGACAAAAACAGTTAAGTAGAAGTCTCATTTGAAACATCAGATATGATAGAGCCTGTGCATCATATATGTGTGTGCTTTGATTAACCACAAACACCTTTTAAATCATAACTGCAAACATGTTCATACAAAAGCAGATCCAATTCAGATCTTTAGAACAGTGGATGGGAAACATTCTGCCCTTCTGATGTTGTTGGACTGCAGTTTCCATCAATCGTCCCCAGCATAGCTAATGATGAAGGATCATGGGAATTCCAATTCAAAAGCAAATACAGTCCTGTCCCCCCCACATTCATTATGGTTAAGGCCACATGATCCCTGTGAAATTTGAAAAAAAAGTGAATAAAAATTGTTATGTTTTTTTTCTTGAGAGAACACCTCTCTTGAAATTTTTCGGTCTTCCACTGGAAGCTGACTATGGAATCTCACTTGAAGATGAAGAAATTCCTACAGAGGTATTATCTCTAAAACATTTAAGGTCCTCCAGCCTGACTAGAGGAAATTGATCAAGGAGTTACACTGGATACCCAGAGAGAACATTTTTTAAATGAAATCCATGAATAATAAAAACCACAGAAGTCAAAACTACATATGTGGAGGGATTACTGTACAGGAATATGGCCACTCAGTTTTGTTTTACAGTTTGCATTCAGAAACTATAGCTAGGAAAAGGGTTACTTTTGTGAACTGCAGGTCTGTGAAGAGGCCAGGCTGCCTGGGAAATTTGGGGTACTGTAGTTCCTCCCTAAAAAGTACTCGGAAGTCACCAGATTCTGATGATCATTTTAAAAACTCAGCAAAGTCAGGTCTGATAATTACTTGGATGGGAAACAATATAATAATATCAGGTGCTATATGATATATTTTGGGAGAAGGAAATGGCAAGCCACTTCTCCATTTCTTTGTCTAAGAAAACCCTATGAAATTCATGGTGTTGCCATAAATCAATAGTTGTTGAAGACACATGTAAACACTTCCACAGTCGAAAAATGATAACTTTTCTGATCTCTACCAAAAACATTTTAATTTGGCAAGGTATAGCTCAGAGGCCTCTTTGGGTGTAGAAGAGAAGGGGGCATACACATTACCAGTGTTTGATAGGCAATACAAGTCCTTGGTGAGATTTTGAACTTCCTTAATGGAAATGTTTTACCTCTCTGGTGTAAGATTGAGGGGAGGGAATCAAGCAAATAGGAAACATTGCTGCTTAGCCCTTTTCAATAGGCAATATTTTCTTTTCTTCCATTTAAATCAGCTGCTAGCTTGCTTTGATAGCTGCTTGTATCAGTAATACTCTGTACATCACTAGTTGTTAGCATTAGGAAATCCCTGCTGTCACTAAAGGGTGGGTTGTGGAAATCAAAGGGAATTAAAAACAAGTCGAAATGGAACACACTGAAACTGGAGCAAGTCTTCAGGAGAAACTAGTTCATTTTAAACACTGATAAATTATTCAGCTTCTCTGGATTATTATCTTTTTCTTTTTACCCCCGGTGAGTACTGCACTGATGGAATATGCCAGCCACTCGCGATCTAGCAATTTGAGAACTTGCTTTTTAAGAAAGCTAACAAGATAGATATTATGAATATCCTACTTGCTTGCCTTTTATCATTTTGAGATTTGAATGTTTTCCAGTCCAAGCCTATGGAGTCTCTGTTCCACAAATAAAGACATATGCTGACAGCTAATACAGCTGTCCTATGCTGAACAACCCCGTTGCTAATCTGTTTGCCAGATGAACATGATAACTACAAAACCAGAAGAATAACATATTTTTCAAAAGAGAGAGAGGTGGTTCTTGACATAGCAGAAGTTCAGGCAATAAAAACTAGAAAGGGCAAACTGACAGACTTTTTCTGTTTGGTAGTTCATCTTCTTTATTTTTAAAATGTGAGATGTGATTCTTTATCTTTGTAATCTCATATTTTATTTATAACACCAGAATTAAAATTGGAATAACTTCCCCACACTGTTATTTCACACTAGAAGGTAGAGGTGGGGAATTATAATACAGATACAAAAGGGAATAGAGACGCACATGGCTCACAGGTGGCACCGCACGCTGAGCCCTTGTTGACAAGTGATGCCAACATCTATGAAGTGGCATAATGGGAGTGGAGAAATACTAGAACAGAGCTTAGACAAGTTATTGTTTTGGACTATAGCTGCCAAACTGTTGACTGAGGGATTCAGAGAGTTCAAAACATGAAAACATGGTGCCAACTGTAGAGTGTAATGGTTATTAGGCCTGTGAACACTTCCGTTTTTGAAAATGGGTTCCAGATGGTTCAGAGGATTCGGCTGCCAAATTCATGAAAACAAGCCAGGCAGGGGCAGCTGAAGCCTTAGCTAAAATAGATCACAGCAGCCGGATCTTTTTGGTTAATGGGGGCTAATAGGGTCCAAAGGGGCTGAGTGGTACTGACTCTACCAGAGGTGGACAAGGTGGCATGTGGGCAGAGCAGCCTCACTAATCAGGAAAGCCTCCTCTACTTTCTTCCTGGCTGCCTCCTCCATCCCTTCCCAAAGGCCCTCTGCCTTGAGGCAAGGGGGAACTTGCTTTCCCAGAAGCACTTTGTGCTATGCAAGCATTGAAGGAGCCTTGTGCTCCCTCCCGAGGCATGATGGGAGTTGAGGTTTTTCTCTCTGTGTATTTCTCACTTTCTTTCACAGCCATTCAGAGACCTGGCTGAACTGTGTCCATTCTCCTCCCCTCTTGTGGCATGCATTTGGGACTTCAATTCCCAGAACCTCCTCCTGCTCCTCCTCCTACTCTTCTTCTTCTTTTAAAAATGTTATGGTAGAAACTTTAAAAAATTCCTCCCAAAATTAGTAGATTGGTGAAACATTCTGAAAATTGGCAGGCTTGCAGAAGTAAATGTGGCTTACAAGTCATGCCAATAGGCTTAAAATGATGGAGAAATGAGCCTCTAAAGTTTCCCCATTGGTGGGAATGGACCAAATCTTTTCGGCATGAAAACAGACCCCCGCCCCGCCCCCCCCCCCCGAACTCGGGAAGCTCCCTAAAAATGGAGCAGGTGGGCAACTGAAAACCAGACACTGAAAACTGCATGGGTTTTTGCTGAATTGCACACCCCTAATGGTTATCAGAGGAAGAGAGCTAACTGGAGCTATCCAAATACTGGATGATGAACTCAGAAAACTTACATTTAGGAATGATATATCCTGCTGTGACTTTGCTATCTTGAAAATTCTCATATTTGTAGTCTTACAAAGTAACTTTTCCAGGCTTTGGTCAACTGCTTTATCTGACTGTGTGGGTAGTAAATCAGAAGTGGAGCTTGGATGGTTATTTTTTTAAAAATAAATTAGATACAATGGGAATCTCTACACACCTATAATTGTTCATTACTTGATCGTGAGTGCATTTACACTGTAGAGTTAATGCAGTTTGGCACCACTTTAACTGCCCTGGATCAATGCTATAGCATCATGGGAGTTGTGATTTGGATAAGCGCCAGTTCTATTTGGAAGAGAAGGCTAAAGACCTTGTAAAACTTCAGCTCCCATGACTCCATAGCATTGAGCAATGCCTGTTAAAATGTTCTCAAGCTGCATTATTTTTACAGTGTAGATGTACCCAGTTAATATTTCAGAATTAGCTACAATGAGGAGTATGAAGAGAAATGCAAATACTACAAACTGCTGGCCTGTCATACAAAACATACCAAGGTAGCCCAAGATCTCATTTAAAACGTATACACATGATTCAACATGATGAATGCAATGTGTTGTTTCATCCTCAGGATTCTTCCCCTGCCTTTGTACAAACCTAAAATCAATGTGTGTTATCCATGTGTGTGAACATATACTGACCAAGCACACGGAATCAGCATCCAGTCTTTTGCAAACAGTCCCTCCCAATTGGAACTGAATCTTATTACTTCTTTTAACTGGAGAGACATTAGCCTCTCTAGCAGAATAAATCACTTCTGTGGATTGAGAGTTTGGCAGAAAAGAGCAGCCTCATCCCAATAGGAGTACAAAAGTAATTATTCCTATTGAAGAAGTAGGCAGAGTAAACAGAAAATAACGGATATTGGAAAATGTTGTTGACACCTGAGAAGATGGTTGCCAGCTAAAGGCCTGAGTCATATCCTCCCACTGTTCCCTTTACATAAGTGGGAGAAGTGACTAAGCTTATGTTGAAAGGATTACTGTCCTTTGTCCCCAATTATTTTGGCCACTTAAAAGTAATGAGAAAAAAGTGTGGTCCAAGGGTGCATGTGGCACCAAAACCCTGAAATTGCAGTCCCTTGAGATCTTTAAAGACCCTTATATCACAATTTTAAAAAGAGTAAAAATTGAGTGACTTTTTACACATTCACCCCCACCCCAATATTCAAGGAGGGTCTCTCATGTAATCTCATGGCTCTCATGTAATCTCATGGCTCAAGATTTCAGATGCTGTAGGAAGTCCTAAACACATGGAAATCTTGTGATGAGAAGGTGCATATCACCCAACTGTCCAAATTTGGCAGAGCAGTCCAAATTAAAACTCTGTTGCATACTTTTCCAGCTGCCTTTAAGTCTGATTTTCTTTCTCTGTTCTCCTGCTCTCCCACTTTATCCTTCATTTGCTGCAAACTGAATTCAGCCAATGCTTAGTGTTTAAAGATTTATATGTCTCAGACCCACCCATACTGCATAATTATAACAGGTTGATGCCACATCAACTGCCACAGCTCAATACTTTGTCACTCTGGGATTTTTAGTTCTGTGAGGTATTTACACTTCTCTGTCAGAGCATGCTGATGCCCCAACAAACTACAAATCCATTACAGTTAAAGTGGTGTTAAACTGATATAATTATGCAGCGTATAAGGCAGTGGTTCTCTGCCTGAGGTCCCCAGATATTTTTGGCCTACAAGTCCCAGAAATCCCAGCAAGTTTACTAGCTGTTAGGATTTCTGGGAGTTGAAGGCCAAAAACATCTGGGGACCCCAGGTAGAGAACAACTGGTATAATGTCTCTCTTAGGGTACAACTAGTGTAGCAGCAGTTTAATACCAGAATATATTGCAGGCCCACATACATAAGTGTGATAATATAAGTGTGATAGATAACTATACCCCCACCCCATTATAACCAGAAGCATTGCTTAATTATGGTTTGGAAATGATGGGGAAAATCTCTCTATATATGTTGAAGATCAAAATCAAATAGATCTCATTTCCCTTGTTTGTGCTCACTTCTCACAAAATATCTTTTTGTAGGGTCTGAAAAGTAAATGCATTTCCAATTGATCTCAATTAACTTTTTATACTGCTGAAAATGACTTAGTTCAGAGATGTAATCTTCTGACAGAATATTGATGTCTAAATAGCTAGCAACTAATCAGAAATTTTTAGGCGATGGCTGGGCATTCTTGTCTCAATCTATTAAGTCAAAGTATACACAATGCTTTGGGTCTTTCAGGTAGCCTGATTTGGTTATCTCTTTATGGTGATCCATAATTATACCACCAGATCTTTAATCACAATAGCTTCCAACCTTGTTAAAACTGAGAAACAACAGTAACCAGTTTTGGAACAAGTCAGGACTTTGAATTTGGAACAAGTCAGGACCCATGGTTGAAGATCCTGGCATATTTTATAACTGACCAACATAATTTTCTAGAGGGGAACTGTTTCATAAGTTATACAAATGCTCCTTATGTGGATTACATTTCCCATAACCCTCTAGACAGCATAATTACTAGCCATGCTGGCCAGTGGAATCTAGCAGTCATAAGCTAAAAAATGAACTTTTCTAAAGTCTGGTTTAATTTCAGAATAAAGTGCTTCTGTGTTTCTTAGCTTAATAAGTTGAGATATGATCGTCTAAACTGAGCCATTGTCAGGGCAAGATAAATGTAATTGCTGCTGGAAAGATTTATGACTGCTGGAACACAGCATTGATTCATTGTCACATATACTTGTGTCAGAAGGGAATCTAAAGCGATTGCCTTGAAGTCGATGAATGCTTGTGCCAACAGATGTTGACCTAGCAGAAAATTCCCTCCCAATCACTATTTTTTAAAAGGAAGATATAGCAGAGCATTTCCATATTCCTTGCTAGGAAGGCTAAATGCTAGAGGTGTGCAGTTTAATCAGTTCTACTAGTAATCAATCAACTAAAGTTTTAATGCAAAGGTACACAATTTACGATGTGCCTGGGGAATGCTATGCCTGAATTTCATAGCAACTTTGATGGCTGTCTAGTGCAGGATAATGACAAAAGATCCTTCTGGAGCCATTTTACACAGCAAAGTTATAGTGTTATGATTCTACTTTGACTACTTGGACCATCCTATGGGATCCTGGGATCTGCAGTTTTGGGAGAGGTAGTTAGAATTCTCAGCCCGAGAGCTCATGGGCCTCAGTCAACTACAAGCCCCAGAATTCCACGGGAGGCATCCATTATATACTTATAAACATTCAGCAACTTTTTGCTAAATTTTCTATTATGAAGTAACATGTTAAAGTAGGGACATTTTGCACACTCAAGCCATTTTTATATGCCTTTAGAATCCCATCCCATACATTTGTTTTATCCTCTTCCCAAAAGTTGTCATCTAAAGCAAAGGATGCCTAATGTCTTATTTTAGTCAAAATATATTTCAAACAGAAGTAACCTTGTGTTGTCGAAGGCTTTCATGGCCAGAATCACAGGGTTGTTGTATGTCTTTCGGGCTGTGTGGCCATGTTCCAGAAGCATTCTCTCCTGACGTTTCGCCCACATCTATGGCAGGCATCCTCAGAGGTTGTGAGGTATGGATAAACTAAGTCAGGAAAGGAAAGAATATATATCTGTGTAGAGTCCAAGGTGTGGCAAGAGTTCTTTGTCACTGGGAGCCAGCATTAATGTTTCAGTTAATCACCCTAATTGGCACTGGAAATGTTTTGTCCCTTGCCTGGGGGCATCCTTTGTTCAGTCAAGTCCTCATTGTGTTGGTTCCCATCTACTGTTTGGGCCACACAGTTTACAGAAAACCTACACATACAGATAGATACCTTCATAAAAACTCCAACCATCACCCAAGTCAAAAAAGGAGCACAATCAAAGCCCTGACAGACCGTGCACAAAGAATCTGCGAACCTCACCTCCTCCAAGGTGAACTCAACCACCTAAACTGGGCTCTACAGGCCAATGGATACTCCACCACAGACATCAGAAGAGCTGCAAGGCCAAGAACAAGCCATGAGAGTCAAGACAAAGATCCACCCAGAGGAAAGGTGTTCTTACCATACATCAAGGGAACTACTGACCGCATAGGGAAGCTGATGAAGAAGCACAACCTACAAACTATCTACAGACCCACGAAGAAAATCCAACAAATGCTACGGTCAGCGAAGGACAAGAGGGATCCTCTCTCTTCTGCAGGAGTCTACCGGATACCATGCAGCTGTGGACAAGTCTACATAGGGACCACCAAACGCAGCGCCCAAACAAGAGTCAAAGAACATGAAAGGCACTGCAGACTAATTCAACCAGAGAAATCAGCCATAGCAGAGCATTTGATGAACCAGCCTGGACACAGAATACTATTTGAGAACACAAAAATGCTGGACCATTCTAACAACTATCATGTCAGACTACACAGAGAAGCCATTGAAATCCACAAGCATGTGGACAACTTCAACAGAAAGGAAGAAACCATGAAAATGAACAAAATCTGGCTACCAGTATTACAAAACTCCAAAATCAAAACAGTAGATGGGAACCAACACAATGAGGACTTGACTGAACAAAGGATGCCCCCAGGCAAGGGACAAAACATTTCCAGTGCCAATTAGGGTGATTAACTGAAACATTAATGCTGGCTCCCAGTGACAAAGAACTCTTGCCACACCTTGGACTCTACACAGATATATATTCTTTCCTTTCCTGACTTAGTTTATCCATACCTCACAACCTCTGAGGATGCCTGCCATAGATGTGGGCGAAACGTCAGGAGAGAATGCTTCTGGAACATGGCCACACAGCCCGAAAGACATACAACAACCCCAGAAGTAACCTTTTAGCAACTTTTAGATTTATTTTCAGGAGCTGGTTGATCTCTCACAGGGGCTAGTATGGCCCATGGAGGATTCTGGTGAAACTGACCCCCATAACCTGCCTATGCTGGCTTTCAGTGTTCTGTCACTAAGAAACTTTTCCATATCATACAATGATAGCACTCTGTTTCCATTACAACAGCCAGATATTCATTCCATGGGATCCTAGGATTTGCAGTTTAGGAAGCAGTATCTAGAGTACCTCACCAAACCACAAATCCTAGGATTGCACAGGACAAAGCCAAAGTAGAACCATAGCACTATAAACATGAAGCATGAAAGGGTCCTAAAGGCAGGCTAAAGCTAGCACTTTTGAGAAGAGAAGGCAGCCAAAGGGTCACTGCCACTGGATATTAGAGCCCCCTTTTGCAACTTTTGATGTGACAAGGGAATACAATCCTGGATTCAGAATTTAGCACTTCAAAATATATGTCTTTTTCAGAAGGCTACATTTAATGGATCCTGGAATTTTAGCAAAGTCAACCAATCAAACCCTACAAAGCCTAAGTCTTCTGTGCTCTGTGATGTGTCCTTTGTTGTTGTATGCTTTCCAGTAATTTCTGATTTAAGGCAACTCTACCATAGGGTTTTCTTGGCAAGAGGGGGTTTCATTTTGCCCTCTCCATTCCCACTGGCTTCCTGCTCTACCAGAAATGACCAGCCAACCCTGTTGATTTTAGTGCTACAGGAGGACAGTATGAATCTGTTCCTGTAAATGCATTTGCGTATAAATGGACTTGACATGATGTCATCTGTTGCCCTCTTCCTGCTCTTGGAAACACTGGGCGCTATCTCTGCTGACGTCAATGGGAGTATCATCCGTGCTGTGCTGCAGGGACAATTCAGTTCTGAATGTTCTGCCTCACCCTGTACAATTGGTACTTTCTCCCGTGGACACCCCAATCTGAATTTTCTAATAAGCCAGGAAGGCTCCGGAGAATGGTTGTTCAAAAGGCAAAGATTTCTTAGATTCAGTTCAGTATCCTAATCCATCCTGCTGGTTTTAATGACTCAGATCACACACAAAAATGTCAGGGTGAAGGAGAATCACTGACAGGAAGTGTTTCTGATATTAGCCTGCACTCATGATACATATCACCCACAGAGCAGCAAAAGAATCAGTTGTCCATAACAAATCTGCCAGAACCATCCAGTTAATATTCATTTTCTAAAATGCCCTGTGGCTCTAGGGACACAGTACAGCACACCATGCAGTACTCATCATAATACACAACAGTCAGAGACAATAATGCTAATCTCAACATCAGCTGACTGACTCTTCCTAACACACGCTTAAGCTTCCTAATTTGAAACCCTTAGCAGATAAATTACATTGACAATCAATCTTAGGATGCTGGTTGGCAGATGGAACACAATACATGGCAATCCATTAGAAAAAGAGGAAAAACAGTTCATGGAGAACAAATAATATTAATATTAATCTGAACTATTTAGATACTTCAGATACAAGTTGATTACCCCTTATCCAGAATTTCAACATCCAAAATTGTCCATGTGAGTGGCTAAGACAGTGACATATGGGTGGCTAAGACAGCTTTCTGGTGGCTAAGTACACAAATTTTCATGCAAAAAAATTATTTCAAATATTGTGTATGAATTTACCCTCAGGCTCTGTGTATAAGGTTTATATGAAACATAAATGAAATGGGTCCCATCTCCAAGCTATCTCATTATGGATAAGCAAGCATTCCAAAGTCAGGAAAAAAATCATAAATATGGAACACTTTTGGTTCCAAGCATTTTGGATAAGGGATATTCGACTTGAATATTGGATTGTCTATGGCTTGGTGATACAAAACTGCTTTGAACTGTTACAAATAACACTTTCATGCACTACCAAAAGAAAAAGTCCTCCGAGATTTGTGGTTGCCTAAAGACAAACACATTTTGATTGGCATATGCTTTTGTAGACTAAAAAAAATTTCTGTTAGATAGATGCAATGGATTAAAAAGGTCTCCAAGGAAATTGCTATGTATTGGTACATTCTTTTTTCTTACAGAAGATCTGCAGATAGGACTAGGAAAGATTCCACTGTGAAACTTAAAATAGCTGCTGCCAGTCAGAGGTGAAAATACTGAGACAGAACAAGCAATGGCTTCACTATAGTCTGAGGCAGCTTCTTATATTCTTAGGAAGCAGAAGTCCCATATGCAGATGCATATCATGGAGATTTAGACATATATAACAGCCATTTTTAAAAACCAGTGCCAAAGAATCCAGGAATGAAATACAGTAGAGTCTCGCTTATCCAACATAAACAGGCCGGCAGAACGTTGGATAAGCGAATATGTTGGATAATAAGGAGGGATTAAGGAAAAGCCTATTAAACATCAAATTAGGTTGTGATTTTACAAATTAAGCACCAAAACATCATGTTATACAACAAATTTGACAGAAAAAGTAGTTCAATACACAGTAATGCTATGTAGTAATTACTGTATTTATGAATTTAGCACCAAAATATCACGATTTATTGAAAACATCGACTACAAAAATGCATTGGAAAATCCAGAACATTGGATAAGCGAGTGTTGGATAAGTGAGACTCTACTGTATTAGGTCCTATGATCCTTATCTCAGAGCTGTTGTTTCCACTGTAAGTCAGTCTGCCTGTAATGTAGAAACCCCAATGGGCAGCCTAGCCTTCACACCTTTGTTCTGATGCAGACATTTAGTACCTGATTCCTCATCATGAGGCAGGTCAAAACCACAGCTAGGGGAAAATGTAACTGTCTCATAAACTAGGAAACGGCTTCAGCACTTATAGGCTGGAATTGGACAGCCTTCCCTTATCACCTGTTTTAAAATTGCATGAAGCCACCTTTCTGGAGTAGGTTTTCCTCCCAGGAAAATGAGCCCAGGAATGCATCTGAAATCCATCTTCACAAAACAACTGATTTACTCTGTTCTCAGTGTAGAAGTATTGCATATTTTACTATGGAAGACTAGGACATATATAAGACCAACCCTATGAGGTTAAACACCCTTTTTGTCTAGATGCCTCAGGTGGTCTCACCGCTCAAAGGGGCTTTTCCTTTTCTTTAGCCTGGGGTCAGAAGGACACAAACTTATATTTTAAATATGTGGAGATGGATAGAACCTTCTTTCAAAGCTTCTTTTAACCAGATTAGTCTGTTTCTACCAGCAGGCTGAAGTCTAGGGAGGAGAATCGAATTAACTCAAATTTCCTGTTTGATATATTTGTTCAAAAACCAGGCTGAGAGATGTCCAGAAGAGCCAGTTGCTTTTAAATTAAATGACCCTCAGCATTATATATTGTTATATTAGTCTGTTAGGTTTTGAGATTGCCATTTACGTATTATGGTTTTATTTTTGCCTTGACTTTTGTATTGTGTTTTATTTTCTGTTAGGTTTTTGAGATTGCCATTTATGTATTATGTTTCTGTTTTTGCTTTGGTTTTTGTACTGTGTTTTATTTTCTGTAAGCCACCTCGAGTCCTGTTTAGAGAGGAGTGGGATATAAATAATGATGATGATGATGATGATGATGATGATAAACTAAACTTATGAGAACCTTAAGAGACTCCCACTCAAACGGAGGCTGATGTCAAGGCTTCAGTGTGTTTCCAGCTGGAAATAAAAGACAGCTCCTTCAGTGACAAAATATATTCTTGTGAACTGGATCTCAGAAGGGGAAATTCAAACTGACCTATCACTTGGAAAGTTTAAATCTGCACCTCCCATGCTTTGAGATATATCTATTGAATGTGCAGTTGCATCATGGGAGGATGTTTCGTGATTCTTATGTCTGGGAATCTTCTCTGCTGATAGTGTAGAGCTTGGAAAGGTATGCATTCTGGATGTCAAATTCCAGAATGGAAATCAAGCCCTTACATATCAGAGCATGATCTGCAAAAAACAAAACAAAACAAAACAACAACTCAAAGCGGATTAGTTTTCACTGAAGAACATATTCTGTATTCTGAGTTTGTGTTTAGCAGTTTTGCTCTTTTATGAAGACTTGTAAACATGCCAATTGAATGATGCCTCAGATAATTAGGCGGGAAAAACAACAGCAGGTATTTCAGAGGTTTCTTTGAAAATTAACACAAATTGGGCAGAAAGGAAACTGGAGAAGGGATTTCACCACTGGGAGCAGTTAATCATATTCTCAAAGCTGTGATTATAAAACATCTATCAGCTTCATATTTTCCTTATTAAGTAAGCAAAAAAACCCCCAGAAATCCTGTCAGTTCAAAGCCAGCATGATGTAGTGGTTTAAGAACTGGACTAAGACTCTGGAGACCAAGGTCTGAATTTCTGTTTAGCCACAGAAACCCACTGGGTGACCTTCAGCAAACCACACTCTCCCAGACTCAAAGAAAGGCAATGGCAAACTGTCTTGAAACAAATCTTGTCAAGAAATCCTCATGATAGGTTTACCTTCACTGGAAATGACTTGAAGACAAAAAAGCTGTCAGTTCATTTCTCATTTCAGTTTCCTCAGTAATTCCATGGTAATTGATACAACTTACCTCTAGCAGGTATGTTTTAAGCAGACTCAATGCTTTGAGACATCTTTTAAAAACAAAACAAAACCCCTTTCAGTACCTTTTCAGATATGGAAGTAATACTATCAGAACCCACAGAGTTAAAAGGACAAGTTGTCCTCCAGCAATAACCCTTTTACAGCAAAAATGATGGAATATAATTAACTCAGGATTAAACCAAATGTGATTAGGATCTCCTGCAGATTTTGTTTTGTTAATTAGCAAGCTTACTAGGTCGCTTTGAAGACTGGGGAGGGGTGTTCTTTCAGAGGGCATTTAACTCTTTCCTCCTGCCCATTCCAAGCTGTTAGTTCTCTAGGGAAGAGAAGCCAAGAACACTGTATCCAACCTTTCCCTTGCTTCCAGGGTGCCAGTAGCAACTCTGAGAGAGGGGAGAAATACATTTGGGGAGAGGATATTGAAGGGGTAAACAGTCCTTGATTTCTCTTTAAAGCCATCCCACAAGACTGCCAATTAGCAAAACTATTTACCTACTCATCTGGGGCAAGGAGCAGTTGCCGGTGGGCGAGGTGTTAAAAGGAAAATAGGTGAATCTGTCACTTTTGCTTAAGTGCTCAAACCACATCAATCCTTTAATTGAACCTCCTACATTCTTTAGTTGCGTAATGCATTTATGCATGGTTTTCTGTGAAATTGCACACATTTATAAGGATGGCTCTGGTTTGGTTTACAGACTAAGAGGTGAGATACAGAAGAAAAAGAAATGAGGAGGGAAGGGGGGAAAAGCTAATTGACTTTGAAACCAAGTTGGCAGATGTGACAGCACTGGGAGGAGAACAGCTAAGCTGGCAACTGGTCCTAATTGGGTCAATGTAGGGGCCTTGTGTACCCCACCCCCCAGCTCTCTGCTTTAAAGCATTCCCTCTTTCTCTGCCTAATGGCTTTGCCAAGATCTCCATAGTATGTACTGGAATTATAAGGGGAATTGGTAAGATCTGAAATAAGAGGAGAAAGGTCATCATGACACGAGTCTTCTTCTGCCTGGTGCATACTGGACTGTGGATCTACTTGCTGGTGGATCTCTATGACATTCTCCTGCCCCATCAAAGTAACTTGCTTATAGAAGCAAGAAATATATCCAAGTAGATCTTTTGTTTCAAGGTACAACATAGATTGAAGGGAAATACTGATGATTCAGGAAGTGATTGGGGGAGAGGAGAAAGCAAGTTACATTTTCCCTTTCAGCATTGGGCCCCTAGCCTGTGGGCTTGGGACCAGATACAACAGTTGAACCAGTGATAATCTGCTGCCTACTGCCTACTGTGCCAAAGAGCAGAGGGGATGAAAATATCACAGGTTGATATTGAGAAGTTGATATTGAGAAGGGCTTCAGAAGCAACAGAGATTTCTTGACTTCCAGACTTCTGTTGATTAGAACATATTTTTAAATGTTCTCTGTATCATAATGCTGCCTGGTAGCCCTGCTGATACTTAAATATTCTTGCTGGTTTAAGCAGCGATGCTCATTTACCACTGCTGAGAGTCTCCAGGATTTTTAAAAAGATATAGCAGCACTTCCAAAAGAGAACTTTGTACTTTCAGATTAAATACCCCACACATGGGAGCCACGTGTCAAGCCAATCCCCGAGTTCAACCTTCCTAAAATGGCTTGCTGAAGTGATCAAAGACAGTCCACCCCGATGCCTTTGATCATTTCAATAACTCCCTCCAGAGCAGTTGATTAATTTTCAGCTAGTATTAGAAAAGAAATGTAAATCAAGGGACGAAAGCGATTGCAACATATTTTGCACTGCATTTTGAAAGTGAATAAGGACTTATGAAAGCAGGACTTATGGAGTACAAAATAACCCTGCTGGGTGCACAGCCAAGTTTTCATGTTCATTGGGATTGCTGAACAATGCAGGGAACGGCATAACAAATGGATGTTGCCATAATATATTCATGTATGCATTATACTTTTCCAGGGATCCAACCAACCAGGCAGCCAGTCTTTCCTCTTCCTGAATACTCTTATTTCATTTCCTTTGCTCCTGTTATTCAATAGTTGCCCTTCAATAGTCAACGTTTTGTGTCTACTGAGTCTGCCAAAACTTCAGTGGACAATTTTGAGGGTCCTTCCTTATTTTGTTCCTCATTCGTTCCTTTAAAGCAGGGGCCTCCAACTAAGGCCCATGAGCCGGATACAGCCATCCAAGGCCATTTACATTTACCAAGGTCATTTACCCCCACCCTAAACTTTAGACTTAGAATCACCCTAAGTCTGAAACGGCTTGAAGGCTCACAGCAACAATCCTAACTAGCTTGACTCTCTCATCAGCCAAAAGAAAGCCCACACTTCCCATTGAAATACTGGTAGATATATGTTGGTTAAATTGTTCTTCATTTTAAATATTGTATTGTTCTTTCATGTCTTTTTGCACTACAAATAAGTTATGTGCAGTGTGCATAGGAATTCCTTCATTTTTTTTCAAACTACAGTCCACCCCCTTCCCACCCAGCAGTCTGAGGGACTGTGAAATGGCACTCTTGTTTAAAAAGTTTGAGGACCCTTACTTTATAAAGTATGGAATAATCTACATATGTGGATTCATCACTGGCTTGAAGTCCATGAATCACTTCTGCCTTGAAAATATTTATCCTTTAATTTATGATGCCATTGTTGCTGCATGCCTTCAAGTTATGTCTGACTTCTGGTGACCCTAAAGTGAACCTATTATGATCTAACAAACAATGATTTTTGCTATGATTTTATGTGTGTATTTACAATCATCCTTACACATTTATTGGGATTAGAAGCCATGGGCCACAGTGAAAGTGAAAAAAATAGAATTTAAAAAAATGTAGAGAACACCTCTCCAGAATCCAGTGGGCCCCCCTACATAATTCTATGGTCAACTTCCAATAGAATAATTATGGAAGACTTATAAATGCCTAGAGAATTGTTCTCTCTAGGACATTGTTTCCCAACCTTTGGGCCTCCAGGTGTTTTGGATTTCAGCCCCCACAGTTCCTAAGAGCTGGTAAACTGGCTGGGATTTCTGGGAGTTTAAGTCCAAAACACCTGGAGGCCCAAAGGTTGGGAACCATTGCTCTAGGAACAGCTAGGTCATCCAGCACAACTCTACAGTAAACTCCTGCTAGAAGCTGACCCTCGAATTGCACTAGAGGACCTAAAGATTACTTGAGAGAATTTACTGATCTAATTTACAAATAACTCCATGTACAAAACTGAAATCTACATATGTGGAAGGCCTATTGTATTTATTTTAATATCCCGCTTTTCTCCTATCATGGGTTTCAAGACAGCTTCAAATCTTTTAAAACAGAAAAATCAAAGTAACTATGAAGGATGTGTGGGGCAACTTTTGCTGAATTCAGGCAATCACAGCTCAGGGAGTCTGTAAAGTCTGACTGTGGGTGAAAAGAATGTAACAAAAGCAGAGGCTTACATCTGAAAGAGCTAGACCAGCTTTGGAGCTGAGACAGATAGGGGCTGGCTTTAAAAGAGACAGACTGTGGATTTGACAGAGGAGGAGACAGTTCACAAAGATAGGGTTTGGATTTCTGAGAGGTAAAACAGTTGGTCAGAAGGGAAAGCCTTGAAGAACAGAATATTCAAAAGTTAATGTAATAAAGGAATAAAGCTATGCCTACCATAAAGAACCCACACAACATCATAGCTACAGATCCACACTGAAGGAACATCCTGAGGCCCAGGCACCCAATCCAGAGAGGGATTAAGTCTGGGAACAAGGACAAATTTAGTGGAATGATTTAAAAAGTTTATTTATTTATTTATTTCCAATATTTCTATCTCACCCTTCTCACCCGAAGGGACTCAGGTACAATTGGCAACAATTCGATGCCGACACATCATTAAAAACACCAACATATAAAAATGTATTACACCCAATTAAATACAGTATAAAATATAAAACATAAAACATGCTTAAAAAGTTGGAACTGTGAGGCCAGCCTGGGAGAAGGGATCTGTCACAGTATCAAACACAAAGGTCTGGGAAAATTGGAATTTGACCTTTCTCCTTTGCACCATTCTTGCACCCAATCCTCACACTATTTTTTAACCTAGGAAACCAAGAAATCAATTCTAGTGTTTCGGGTGCAGTCTGAAATGGAAAAGAACCACCTGCAATGATATGTCTATTTGGGAAATAGGATCTTGGATATCTTGATTAAAGTTCAGCGTAAAGCCCAGAATGCATCACCACCTCACTGATTTGGAAGACCCCAGCCACCACTATTAAGTAGGATTTTGGTTTATTGCAGTTGTGTGCTTTCAAACCATTTCTGACTTATGACGACCCTAAGGTAGCATTATCACATAGTTTTTGGGGGGGCTGAAACGATATGATTTTCTCCATGTCACGCAGTGGGTTTTCATGGCTAAGTGGAGAACTGAAATCTAGATGCAGTCCAATGCAAAAATCACTACACCATGCTGATTTTTAGGATTTAGGTATAGCAATATTGTAACTAATGAGTAAACAAAGCACAGTATTTAATAAATCTGCCATAAAGCCTGCAAGTACTTTTATTCATTGATATATACTGTTGCAAATTATTATATGGGATTCTTAGGACATGATTTAAAAATTACACGCACAGCACAGAGATATTATTGCTGAAGGCAGTTGTATGAAAGGAGTAGGATGGGGTATAGTGTAGTCCTACAGTTATAGCTCCTATACACTTATAATAATATAGCTATCATTGCAAGTTATGATGTAAGGGAAAACTATTCCATTTATTTGAAATCTGCACACCGGAACAGCTTTCGCAAGATTCATATCATATTTCATTAGCTGCCTCAAGGGTGTAGCTGTCATATCTTTTTACTTAAGCGGCCTTAAGTGCAATACAGATCACTTAATGCAAAAACACTAAATCTAAATGAATGGACAACAAAATGGGGCAGTCAGTGCTGCAATTCATTGTGTAATGACAAGGCTTTTCCGGGAGGCCATTTTGAAAATTTTCATCAAGTCTCATCCCAAGAGGCAATGCAGTTTAGCAGACCAAAGAGAAAATTGGGAACTGACTGACCCAAAACCACTCAGCTCCAAGTTGAATTTAATATATCAGCCTTCTCCAACCCAGTCACCTCCTAAAATACTGGCCTACAGCTCTTAGCATTCCAAGCAACACGATCAGTGAATGTGCTGAATGAGTATGTGAAGACTTGTAGTGTGATACATTTAGGGAGGGGCACCAAATTAGAGTGAACAGCCTCCTTCCCCTCTCTTTATCTAGCATGCTCCCAGCCTATGGCTACCTCTGTCTTTCTTCACCTTTTCTCTTTTCTTGCAAGTTATTTCTGAAGAAAACATTGCTTTGCAACAATTGGGTCCAATTTACTACAGGCTGCCTTACTGCACCATTCTCTTAACTGGTGTCAGTTGACCTTTGCTGGTCTAGAAAATGACCAGGGTCCCTGCCATTAGTGGTGCTCACTACAATCACCACGAGTGAAGGCTTTTCATTGTTCCTCACCACTGTCACAATGCAACGACTTCATTCTGCCTCAAATGTGTCTTCTCATTGTAAATGTTTAACTCCAAAAATGTTGTTTGTGAGCTGCAGAAACTATGATAGGGATGTGCAGGACTGAAGAAGGACATTTGCACATCTCCTTCATGAATTGGTTTCATACACTTTGCTGTAGGACATATTTGCAGTCAATAAGGAAAATAGTTGGGGAAAGTACTCTGCTAGAATTTTGCTTTACATCTAGTAGAATAAAATGCAATGCCTTGCATCTATTTTTCAAGAACTGTCTTGATCAGTTGTTGATATATTCCCAAGTCTATTCACAATAAAAGAGGTGTATGCTATCTATGAAAGGAAAGCCATTCACCATGTAACACAGGATGCAATTTATTATCATGTGCCATTCCAATCTTGTCTGTTGAAATTATGTCAACTATCTTTTCCAGAGGAAGGAAATTAAAAAGGCATGAGTGATATTGATAATTTAATGTTATCAAAGAACACTATATATATTCAGATGTAGAGATTATCCATAGTTTATTATTATGGAAACAAATTACACTAACAGTTTGAGTTGTGTACTCTCCTCTCTCCTCTAAATAATGGCTGCAAGAAAGAAATTCACAAGCATTTGCTTCTGCTTTGATTAGCCATGGTGAAAAAACAACAACTTTAAATCATGGTTTGTGATTTTCTGCAAAAGGCAAGTTAACATTATTTACAATTGGGGATCCAGATGTAACGGGACACGAATGAAGTAATTTAAAAAGAAATGATCTACCACTCTTCTAGTCACACTGGAAACTTTAGTTTATCATTGGAAAAATTAGCTGCCATGATCCTGCAGGCTTCCTTTTGCCCTCTTCTCATCCAATGTATGTGGCCAGGAGAACATGTTAATCTCCTTATATTACTATATAATATGTTAATATATAAATATAGCTTAGCTTTCAACTATTACTATTACTATAGTTAATAGTTAACATGTATAGGTTAACTATAAACAAATGTTTATCATTACATCCAAATGTAGGCAATGAGAGAGACTGCCAGAACCAAAGATGTGGACCTGTTCTTATTAGAGAAGATCTGTGATGAAATATAGAGGATGGTGAAAGGGACAAATCAGAAGCTGGCCTATGAAGGATCAAGGCTGCCAGCAAATCTAGGAAATGGGATCAACAAGACCAATTATATTTTCCTGTTCTTTGTCAGATGGGGTAGCCGAATGACCTGTATTTTTGTAGTTCCCCATCAGTAACACAACCCCATATCCAGGTCCATTAACTGCACAATGGATCAAGAGTATGTATTTCCCCAAAAACTTCCACTTCAGAAATATTAGGAGCAAAACCATATCTAAAAGCAGAAAACATAATTAAAAATGGATGTAATTCAGTTGGATGTACACAAATCAATTTACCTTTAATACAAAATAATATTGTGCTGTGGAAAGGGGGCTACTTAACACTGCACAGTGGTACGCTTTATATTTTACTTTCTCCAGCTGTACATTTTCCACTGTTGCTTTGGGTAATGTATTGTTTCTTTAAAGGTATTGTATGTATTCATTAGCTACTTCAATATCATAATGGACTTGGGGGCAGGGACCGATTGACAAATGGCGCTTTAGTGTTGCATATTTGAATTCTGGTGTGTTGCTGGGAAACTGAGCGGCTCACCTTCCCAGCAGAACAAGGAAACCAGCTTTCCCAGCACTCTTGAGGAGATTTTTGTCTTGCATTGGGAGGTGAGGGAGCCTGCAATGGGAAGTGGGACGTTTTCCCTTTTACTGGATTCCAGTGTTAAATAAATAAATATCCCCTGATGGATGCAACCCAATGCATGTATGCTATGAATACACATGCTCATATGCATACATTCCTATAATTTTGTGCATTCAACTTAGAGTTCCCTTACACCAGCTGGATAATTTAAAATGCTTCCGCCCCCTTTGAAATGGTGGCCTTCATTTTATATTTATTGTGAAAACTGTCGGCTCCTGGTTGAGAGGAGGAGTGGGCAACTGTGTGGGGGCCAGGGGATAATTTTCTCCATACTCCATGTAGTATGTACGCCACCTCCCCACCCCAAGAAAGCCCCTATACCCCTATTCTCCTTTGTAATCCCTCACAAAATGGCAACAAGAAATTACTTCAGTTTCTCTCAAAATGGTGCTGGGAAGTAACATCACATCACTTCATTTTGCCATTTTGTAAGGGACAGAAATCAAGAATGGAAGTATTTTTGGTATTTTGGAAAATGCAGGGCTCTTGAGTGGTAGAATATACTATGTGTGAGGATGTCGGGTTTTTCATGTGTTCACTCATGTTTGGGGAACTTTCATCAGGCAAAAATTACCCCAAAACTGCCCCTTTAAAAAAAATAAAGAGTTGTGGATCTTTGGGGAACTGGTGGAATGCTTCAGGACCATAGGCGTTGGGTCTAGAGGCCATATTATGCTCACTTCTGATCAAGATCCTGGTGGGATTTCTGCACTTTTCAAGATGCTATGGATCTGCAACTCTGTCATTCTCTTCCATTGGGCTGCATTGGCTAGAGCTGCAGGCAGTAGTATTCAAACAATACCTGGAGAGTCATAATTTATTTATTTTATTCATATCCTGCCTCTCTCCCAAATAGGGCTCAAAACACCTTACACAATGGGTTAAAACAAAATAGCTAAAACAATGCATAGTGCAAAATTGTAAAAAGTTTTAAAGAATAAATCCCATTTTAAAACCTTTTTAATATATCAATTTTTAAAAATTAGAAACATGGAACACTTCTTACGTAATAAAAACAGTTCACTTGTTGCATGTTACTCCTTACTTATCAATTACAGCTAAAAGGCATGCTTAAATAGCAAGATCTTAGCCTGACAGTAAAGAGAGTAAGCAAACCCTATCTCTCTTGGGAGGGAGGTCTGCAGACTTGGAGCAACCACCAATAAGGCATTCCTTCTTGTTCTTAAACAGTGTGATGCCTCATGGGCCTTGTAGTCCTGTTCCTAGTGCCATCGAGGCAGATGAAGATGAAAACATGGGGTTTTCGCCGGTTCAACAAGAGCCGGAGTCTTTTCTCCTGCCGGATTTTGATGTTTGTACCCAAGAATTCAGTAAAACAGACCTTGGACATTCCTCGCCTCCGTTCCCTAGGAGAGAATCCTATTGTGCTGACAGAGGAATCAGGGAACAGAATCGCAGGAGTTTACGGATTGCAGCCAAACAACAGGCTGATTAGACCTGTTTCCCTTGGGAAATTCTAAGGAGTCTTGCATCTGGACAAAGTTGGGTTTCGCTTCCCGTTCTCTAGGGAAAGAGGTTGTTGGCGGGAAAACGAGACCCAATATAGGTGCCTGATGCGGGAGAATCTTTGTGGAGTCAACAGAGCTGCTTCAGGAGTGAGATCGTGTGTGGACTTCGTAACCCCAGTTCCTTGCTTCCCGGATCAAGAATTCAAGAACTGCCTTGCCTTGCTGTTAACCACGGACCTTGTTCCAAGATTCACTGTTTGCCTTGTACCTAGTCACGGACCTTGTTAAAGAACCAAGATTATTTCCAGCCTTGTTGTCAAGCTTCCTTGGACTCCTAAGACTCTGTCATTTCCCCACACTATTGCTTGGCAATAGTGTGTGTTTCGGTATTGGATTTAAACTTTGAACTCTAATATCATTTATTGGACAATACATTTTTGGACTAATTTTGACCTCATTTGAAAGGTCTGCTTCTGAACTATATTCTTCACTTGTTTTTATTACTTTTATATATTTCCTTAATAAAGATATTAGATAGAGATTGGCTTCCGTGTATGGTTCTTGGTGCCCTGCTGCCAGGGGTCTGACAAACAGACAGGCCTGGGAGGGTAGTGTGGTGGAGAGAACACCACTCTAAATTGTAAAAAAATTGGTAGGCTCATATCAGGAGACATGGGCTTTTCGATAATCTGGACCGAAGGCATATAGAACTTCACAAGTTATAACCATTACCACTTCTGATCTAGACAGACTCATTGCTACGAAGAAAAATAATCACACCATTAGAAAACAACCTATCCAAGCAATATTGCCAGAAGATGACTGAAGTAAGGAAGTGAAGCCACATACATGCAAGAAAGAAAGAATGAAAGAAAGAAGATAAATCAATCCAGGTCATGAGTCCATCTAACCTGATTAAAAAACCAATGATTAGTAGAAATCTTTAAAAGGAAACAAGGAATAATGTTACTTACCCAGATCTGTAGCTTAATTCTTTTCTCATTTTTGAAAACAGTTTTTACTTTGAAATCGATTCCAACAGTGCTTACAAAAGCTGATGTAAATGAATCGTCAGCATAACGGAACAAAAACGATGTTTTCCCAACACTGCTGTTACCAATGATGAGCAGTTTGAACATGTAGTCAAAGTTCTGGTCTGATGTGTCCTTCTGGCCATATCTTGTGTCTTGGGCAGATGCCATCTGGAATAGACAGAAGGGGGAAGAGGTTAGAAATAAGTATTTGTCAGATATTTATCTCCCATGCTGGTATCGGATAAGTCCAAAGTGTTTATATTTAATTAATCTTATCAGCAATAAATGCAGGAGGAAGAGGGCAATTGTGATAAATAAGCTATTCATCCCATCTCCCAAAATCCAGATATCCACAATGAATACTACATTTCTCTTCCAGAAAATACTGGCAAAGAAAACATACAACAGACGAAATGGTAGGAGTGCCAAACCTAAGCACTGATAACATAGGCAACAGAGGACCTTATCTGGTTAATCAGCATAACATGAATTGGGGTGTTGAATGGGATCTACACACAAATCTAGCTTGCTACTTGCACCCTTTATACAGTAGAGTCTCACTTATCCAACATAAACGAGCTGGCAGAATGTTGGATAAGCGAATATGTTGGATAATAAGGAGGGATTAAGGAAAAGCCTGTTAAACATCAAATTAGGTTATGATTTTACAAATTAAGCACCAAAACATCATGTTTTACAACAAATTTGACAGAAAAAGTAGTTCAATATTCAATAATTACTGTATTTACAAATTTAGCACCAAAATATCACGATGTATTGAAAACATTGACTACAAAAACATGGCTACTAACAAATTGACTAATTGGATAATCCAGAATGTTGGATAAGCGAGTGTTGGATAAGTGAGACTCTACTGTACTTGTTTAACAAAGGTTTTTTTTCTCCCACCCTGGACATTCCATAGATAGATAGATAGATAGATAGATAGATAGATAGATAGATAGATAGACAGACAGACAGACACTCTACTTGCTTTACTACAATCAGATCATCTGAAGATGCCAGCCACAGATGCAGGTGCAACTTCAGGAAAAAATAGTGCTAGAACACAGCTGT
This sequence comes from Anolis carolinensis, assembly GCF_035594765.1. Lineage (NCBI taxonomy): Eukaryota > Metazoa > Chordata > Lepidosauria > Squamata > Anolidae > Anolis > Anolis carolinensis. The sequence continues at coordinate 295,620,800 of NC_085842.1, forward strand.
ACAGTCAGGAAACACACAACACTCTAGTGATTTCAGCTGTGAAAGCCTTCAACAATATTCATTCCAAGAAATGTCAAAGAACATTTCCACAGTGCAACCATAGCTGGTCACTGAACCCAATCTAAACTCACATCACATCCAGGATAATATTGTGGAACATTTCCTGAAGAGCTGTGATTGTTTTTGGAAATAATTGCTATGAGAAGCAATAGACGACTTTGGACTTTAATCACATATGCCTGTTGTCTTGTTGCAATCATGTTGTTTAAGCAAATGGAAACATATCATTGTTGCAATAATCTTTTTCACACCTTGGCATAATTGTTCAATGCTGGCATTTTGTTGATGTACATTCCCAAGATCAGTCTTCCACACAGACTTGCTTCCCACTTATGTTTGTCCTATCTGGCACATGAATACTATGTTATTTTTCTTTTTGTTTGTTTGTTTGTTTGTTGCAATGGTGTAATCATGTAGTTTTGACATTCTCATGAGATCTTCCTTCACTTTGAAATACCAGGACTGCAATAGAAGGGCATTACTGTATAGTTAGAAGCAATGGACCGAAATGATATTGGATGCATCTGTGGGTTTTCCCCATCCTTGAAAAGAGATGATCCAATCACAAATCAGTCCTTCAGGTGGTAAGCTAAAACCTTTTTATTCGGTCAGGCCTTTAAAGAAGAAGGCTTTTGAGATCAAGTCAGGGGCTACTGTGGTTTTTAGTTTTGAATATGTTTTTATGGTTTTTAACTGAATTTTTTTAATACTACTGATATTTAATTCTGTTTTAATGTTTGTATATTTGTAGATTTTAAATTGTATTGAAATGCTTTTAATGTAAGCCACTTTGAGTCTCTTTGTGGAGAGAAAAAGTGGGGTATAAATAAACATAACAACAACATCATCATACGCTCCATCAAAAAGTGTTTTTATCCTGCTTTAATTGCACTTTAGCCACCCTGTGTAATAAAACCCTTGGTGCAGCTAGGCAGCTAAATGTTCTGAAATATTTGTGCACATGAGCATTTGTTGAATGTATTCACATGAAGTAAAGAAAAAATGTTAAATGCAAATGTTGCATAAGGACAGAAAACCTGTGGGTTTTTTTAAAGTGAGCACATAAAATAACATAAAAAGCTTCATCCTCCTTAGCTTTATCACAGTATTTATCTCCTGTTTCTAATGCCTGCTCAGCATTATGTTGATTTGTGCTTTGACATTGCTCCAACAGAGTGTTAGCTGAGCATTTCCTGAGTAAGTGGAGCAGTTCTGTTAGTGGTATCCAGAATATTCAGCACTTGTCCTCTGATAGTATGCTTAAGTGTTCAAGCAAGACCAAATCCAGTATAGTATGTTAATTACAATCATTTCCTGTCTTTTTTCCAAGGAGCTTTGGGTGGCCAACAAGAGCTTTTCCCCATCATCATTTGCAATGACTCCATGAGGTGGGTTATGACCTTCTGAGATAGGTGGACTTGGCTACAGTGATCCATAATTACCTCTCAATTAGACTACTGTAATTTCCTCTCTGTGGTACTGCCCTTGAAAAGTGTTAACAAGTCACAGTTAGTGCAAAATGTAGGTTCCACACTGTCACCTAGCATAGATCTCATATATCACCAGATTTGAACCAAATTCATTGGATTCCAGTTTGTTTCTATGCTCAGCTCTCAGTTTGATCTACAAGCCTATATGCCTTGGTTCCATAGGCAGAAAGGCTGCCTCTTTTTGAATGGGACTAGCCTAAGGAAAACCAGTAAATATTATGGCTAAGTAGATGTTTCTGTCTAGGTCTCAGACAGAAGATCCCAACTTGGCAGAATGTCTAAGAAATATATATGAGGATTCATAAAGATATTAATAAATAATAATAACTTTATTTATACCCTGCTCCATCTTCCCAAGGGGACTTGGCGCAGCTTACAACAGTATAAATAGAACAACAATAATAAAAATAAAATGATGATAATAAAACAATAAACCAATAACCAATTTAAATAGAATCAACACAAGTAACTAAACAATCAATAGAAGTGAAAAGTAAACAAAACATATTAAACTAAAAAATAGATATCACCCTTTAAAACCAGAATTATATGGTATAAAATAATTAAAATGTCTCTACCACTGCTTAAGTTAGTGAGACCAAAGTCCAGTTTTAAAAGTATAGTCCAATTAGGTTATCCGGCTGTTGGTGTTTTCATTATCAAAGGCCTGTTTATAAAGCCAGGTTTCCAATTACTTCCGGAATATTAGATGTGTGGAGGCTGCCTAATTTTCCTGGGGAAGGCGTTCCAGAGCCAGGGGCCACTACCGAGAAGGCCATCTCCCTCCTCCCCACCAACCACGCTCACAACTGAGATGGGACCGTGAGAAGGGCCTCCTCGGCCAATCTCAGGGCCCATACAGGTTCATAGAGGGAGATATGGTCACATAAATAGGCTGGACCTGAACCATTTAGGGCTTTATAGATAATAACCTGCACTTTGAATTGGGCCCAGTAACATATAGGTAACCAATGGAGCTGCTTTAGGAAGGGGGTGGTGTGCTCCCTATAATTTGTTCCAATCAGCAACCTCGCCACAGCTCTTTATACCAGTTGAAGTTTCTGGACCGTCTTCAAAGGCAACCCCACATAGAGGGCATTGCAGTAATCTGTCCAAGATGTAACTAAGACATGGACCACTGTGGTCAAGTCAGATTTTTTTGACGTACAAACACATTTGGCCACAAGCTTTAACTGTGCAAAGGCCCTCCTGGTCACCACCAAAACTTGAGCTTCCAGTGTCAGCACTGAGTCCAGAAGGACCCCCAAACTGCAGACCTGTGTCCTCAGGGGGAGTGCAGGTTGCAACCCTATACCCCGATGAGCCTCTCGACTGACCAAGAGGGCCTCTGTCTTGTCTGGATTAAGCCTCAGTGTTAGCCCTCATCCAGCCCATCACAGCTGCCAGACACTGGTCCAGGACCCGGGGAACTTCCTTGGAATACAGTGAAAATGAGTAATAGAGTTGTGTGTCATGCATACAGATGACACTGAATCCCAAAACGCTGGATGACCTCACCCAGTGGTTTCATGCAGATGTTGAAAAGCATGGGGGATAAAATCAAACCCTGTGGGACTCCACAGGCCAATGGCCAGACTGCCTAAAAGGTCTGGCTGGTACACATAGCAATTTCTTTTCTTTTCTGGTTAACACAACTGCCCTAGAAACATTCAGTTAAGTAGCTCATAGCCACAGATCATGTAAACCAGCCACTACAACAGGCTTCTAAACCTGAACATGTCCCTTTTTCAAAATACAATATAACTCCCATACCTACAGGACCAGTATCTGTGGTTTCACCTGCCTCTGTCAAACAAAATATGTAATCTTTAGGTATTTTTAGGTCCTCCAGCATGGCCCTTTGGCAATGCCCAGTGGAAGCATACCACATCATTTCAACAGGCTTTGATATTAGCTAAAGTTTCTTCTTTCCATAGTAAGATCAGGAACACACCCCAACACAGATAACAGAGGTTGTGTCATATATATGGCATATGCCAGGATGCAAGGCATTTCCCCCCTTGAGGGTGATCAGAAAATGATCCCTTTCCCCCTAAGAGCCCAAGTATAAAGTATCTAGTACCAACTGTGTTATTTTGCTCCCTGAAACAGAAAATCCCACAAGCACTGTGACAGAAAAATGAAATAATCATAATTTCCTAGCAATTTTGCATCCTTTCATGATATCCAAACTCTGCTGCTGGAAATAATTCCCTCATTCTGCCTAATGATAGGACTGGCTTTTGCAAACACCTGCTCTTTGTTCTTGCGAGGGTAAAATAAAAAATACAGACTAATCTAGAACACATGTTGTGGGGTACAGAAGACCCTGTTTCTAGGTGGTGAGTTGAGATGGATGTTTATCCAAGTGCTTTCTGTCCTTGCAATTCTTTCTGAAAAATAATGTGACATGTCAGGTAACATCTGCTGTTGGTGATGGGAAGTTTGGATCACTGGCATTTCCAGGCAGATAAATTGCAGAGCACTTCAAAGCACAGGATCTCAATTCATTGTGTGTATGTCATCATGATTCACAACATCCTCTGATTCATGAATTTCTAGTACTATTGCTATACAGAAACAAACTCCCACTCATCCCTTTGATATAACATAACCACTCCTGTCTGAAGCCTTGCTGTGCTTCCTTTTACTTTTTCCTCATTTATTAACAGCTGGGTGTGTTCAAAGAGATCATGATGGCCTCCAGGTCCCAGCAAGTAGAAATAAATTCCTTGCATGTTCAGTTTGGATGTGCACTTTGCAACCCCTAACCCTTTGCACATTAACTAGGATTGTATCCTCACTAGGCATCTTGATATCACTTTGACTTATGTAGCTCTATGTATAGAATCCTGAAATATATAGGTGAGATACTTAGTCCCCATCTACACTGACATATAATACAGTGTATTATATACAGTGTATGGGGCCTCTATACTTTATATATATATATATATATATATATATATATATATATATATATATATATATAAAATAACGGCGCTCCATGCAGTCATGCCGGCCACATGACCTTGGAGGTGTCTACGGACAACACCGGCTCTTCGGCTTAGAAATTGAGATGAACACCAACCCCCAGAGTCAGACATGACTGGACTTAACGTCAGGGGAAAACCTTTACCTTTACCTATGGGGCCTCTGAATTCTATTAGAATACTCTGGTTTTGTATTTCAAGGGAGCATACCTCAGCTCTACAGCAGAAAATTCTAAATACCACATTTCACCAAACTACAAATCCCATGATTTCATAGGATGGAGCCATAACAGCTGGAATGGTACGAGACTGTTATATCTGTGTAATGGATTTCTTTGGGGATGATCTGAAGGAAGACTGCAACCATGTTTGATTAGATGTGGTTACAGTTTGCCTAATTATGGAGAACCCTTTTGTAAGAAAATTGGAGGGGAGAAGTTCATGTGTGTCCCATTTCATGGATACAATTTATGAGTATCTAAACAGGAATGCCCAAGTAAGAGCCAGCATGGTGCTGTGGTTTGAGTGTTGGTCTGTAACAGGATTCAATTCCCTGCCCAGCCATGAAACACATTTGATGACTCTTAAGGGCCTTCTACACTGCCCCAATATCCCAGGATCTGATCCCAGATTATCTGGAAGTGGAGACTGATATAATCCAGTTTAAAGCAGATAATCTGGGATTATATTCTGAAGTAAAGGGCAGTGTAGAAGGGGCTTTAGAGAGTCAAACACTCTCAGACCCTGTAAACCTTGTGATAGGTTTGCCTATTAGAAACAACTTGCACACAACAGTGAAAACAATAACAGCAACAAAAATAGGTCTGTGGTGACTTTGCCAATACCTCCCCACAGGGCAAACAGTTATATCCATAAACAACACACAGTCACTCCTGAAACCACCTGACTCACAAAGCAAATCCTGGGCAATTTTACAGAGTCCTCTCACAAAGCAGATTAATAAGCCTTTCACTGCAATTTTATTCCATTTAGAGAGACAACATCCAATTGTTTTCACGTACATTTGTGGGTGAATTGAGGACTCTATTCTATATTAATGACAGTTTGCATAAGGAATTGGTAACTACTCTGGACTGGACACACTCATGCAGAAAGGAAATACATGATTCTGCACATTGGCAGAAGAGTGTGCCCTCCGTATTCCGGTGATAGACCCATCTACTTCTTCTGTAGCAGCTTTCAACCTAATCATATGCAGCAAAATAAAGCAAATGAAAACGGATTTTTCTAGAGCATACTCAGGAGTCTATTTAGCAGCTGCAAATCTGCAGCAAAATGTTAGGTTTTTAAAAATGTTCTGAGACTCTTTTATTTTAGTGCTTGGTATTCAAATGATGATTTACTTGTTTTCAAAGCTGTTCTTTAACATTTTAATTTATTTTTTTTAGTTGGATTTCATTTTTATTTGGGTTGTAAGCTGCCTTAGATCCTGCACTGGAAGAAAGGCAGGATATCAAATGCATACATGCATATAGGAACTCAGAGAAATGTACAAAGCGTAATTCCCTTTTAATCAGACTGAACAACCCTGTTAAGTAGGCTAGAATGAGAAATTGTGAATGGTCCACAATTACTAGTGAGCCTCTTGGCTGATAAGGGATCATTCATTAAAGCCTGTCATCCTGGTGAGCTAACCATTACATCATACTATATATTACTGAATACCTTGTATGTCCACGCCATCATATTTCTAATTTCTATGTATGACTATGAAAAACTGTTAGGAAGAAGAAAAAACTCATTTGAAATATGTTGGAGGAGAGTGTTGGAGGAGAGTTCTACAGATAGCATGAACTGCTAAAAACATTAATACATGAATCCAAAAAATCATGGAATCATAGAGTTGGAAGACCACAAGGACAATCTCGTCAAACCACTGCCAAATAGGAATACACAATTAAAGCACTCCTGACAGATTACTTTCCAGCCTCTGTTTAAAACCTCCAGAGAAAGAGACTTCACCAAGTCTCTTCTTAGAAGCCAAGATGACTAAATTGCATGTAGTGTTTTGTGCATAATATAAGGGGATATTGCTCATTAGAAAAGGGAATAATACTTGATACAGTAGAAAGCAGTAGAAAAAAAGACTGCATTCTAAATGGAAAAACTCAATAAATGAAACCGCAGTCTGAGTTCACAAGACCTGAGCAGGACTGTTCATAACAGTGCAACTTGGAGGTCTCTCATTCATAGAGTCAATCCGATGACCGTCAAAAGCTGCATTAGTTGTGCCTGATGAAGTAGGCTCAGTCTATAAAAGCTTATTCTACAAACTTCTTCCACTGAGTTATTCTTTGCATGTTGATCCAGACTAGCACAGCTAGGTCTCTGAATTCTATATTGCTTTCTCTGTGATTTGCTGCAGCTTCTTTTATATTATGGATCGGAAATATATGAACCTTCAGACATAACTGGAGTAAAACTCCCATCATTCTTCACCACTGGCTGTGAAGGCTGGGCCTGATGGGAGCTGCCAAACAATAACCTCTGGAGATCCACATATTCCCCATCCTTAAGATATATTCTGATATATTTTATTTTCACTTTATAGAGGAATGCTTAGTTTGTCAAATATACATTTTATATGTAATACGTTAGTTACATACCAGACACGGAGAAGAGTTAGCTTCAGTGTTAAACAGATTGGTTTGTGCTGGTATTGCCGGAGAAACATGCAGTACTTGGCAAGAGACACATCTCTCCTGAAGTGCTATCTGCCAATTACTGACATATCCTGAAAGATCACTGCTAACACATCTCAAGCATCTTGGATTGTACCAACATTTGCTGTTGTCATGGTTGTGAGCAATATGCATTTAGGACACCACACAAGAGAATGCTCTGTTTAGCTCACAATATTAATGATGACTCAGCTTGATTAAGTTCCCCACTTCTGAAGTTTAATATGTTGAGTGTTTGTTTGATCTTTGATCTTTAAACAAGCAAACAAATACCCAAACAGCCCCCTATAAAAACTTGTGCAGGTACAACTTGGGTGGAGGGAGTTTTCTGACTCCAGGGATACATTTATGACATCATGGATGACTTCTTCTCCCAGCCATCATTTCCTTTTGCAGCTTTTCTGATATTGCAGGCATATTCAGAAACAAGGTCCTTGGATTCTAGCCATTACATTTGAACTCCCAGCAAATCCAGGATCTATTTCTGAATTATTATTATTATTCATCCATTCCCTTTCTCAAAGAATCAAATGTTCACAAGGGAGAACAAGAATCATAAGTTATGTGGAGCAGTGCTCAACTGGGAATTATTTAGATATTGGGAAAACAGTTCATCCCAAATCAGACAATGGCCAGCGGAGCTTTCCTAACTCTTATTGCCAGAAATTACACAATGGCTTCAAATCACATCTAAAGTTGGTAAGTCATGATGTGAAGAGTTGTCCAGTTAATGTGTCAATGTCAATCAGCCCAATAGCACTCTAAGGAGAAATGGTCTAAATCAGTGGTTCTCAACCCGGGGTCCCCAGATGTTTTTGGTCTTCAGCTCCCAGAAATCCTAACAGCTGGCAAACTGGCTGGGATTTCTGGGAATTGTAGGCCAAAACATCTGGGGATCCCAGGTTGAGAACCACTGGTCCAAATGGTCTCATCTTCTGCTTACAAGATTCCTGGGGAAGATTATTATGCTAATAAATGTGGACAGCCAAGGAGTTCGGATCTTCACTAAGCCATGAAGCTCAGATCAGCTATGCTCTTGCTGAGATTATGACTCATTTTGCAGAGTTGTTTTAAAAATATGATTAGAGAATTTGATAGAAATGAGTATTGCGTTGAGCTCTTTACAGGACTGGTGGTAAATATATTATATTTCTGTTTGCTTGTACAATTTGTACAGATTTTGATAAATAGATATTTATCAAACAAGATTCTCTCACACAATGTTTACATTAAAATATTGTTAGATATGGGGAAAGGTGTACAAAATAATTCTATCTTTTTCCTCTTGAATTATTGAAAGATTTTGGTCAGTTATTGCAAAATCTTTAAGAAAAAAATCTGGTAACTGGAAGTTTATTCTGCAAACAAGACAAAATGAATCTAATCAAGCAGCTCATTCAGGTAGTCTATCAACTCCTTTCCCTCAAAGACTATAGAACTCCATTCAGAAAAAGAACACCCACCAGAAACTCACAGTTCAACATCAAACAAATTCACAATGAAATCTGGAACTGCTTGAAGGTTTAATTAGAATAATTCTAGATATATTCAGCAGAAGAGATGGTAGTGCTGGGGAGAGGAAACATTTGCATTTCTGATCTCTAAATGTTAATCTGAAGTACTCTGCCTGATTGCATTTCCATATCTCAGAGAACCCTGGATGCACTATAATTATAATTAGGGAAGCGACATGGCAAAAATGCATTATTAGTTCACCTCAGTGCTTTGTTTTTGACAGTTTTCTGGGCACTGTTTTCTTATAAAAAGTAGCTCTTTTCTTCTTAGGAAAAAAAATGAAGCAGATCCTTCTAACTGTCAAGAAAAGCCTAATATTGGCTTGAGATAAAGTTATAATGAATCCAATATGATTTTCCTCTTTCATTGTTTTAGCCATGTAACTCCAGTCTTCAAACCCCTTCACCAGCTGTAGATCTGACTTCAATGTCAAGGGGGCAATTAAAAACACTCTGGGTTATAATTTGAACCCTAAGGAAGAAATCAGAGTGCTGAAGTTGTTTTGGATGAAGGGTTCACACCCCAGATAATCCCTAAATGTTCAGAGTACAATTTGGAATAGATTCCCTGCCTTGCCAACAAGAAGCCACCAGTATCCACTGGCCTCACATTCATTCCTCTTGCTACTTTCCAATCTCCCTATGGTCTTGTTCCTCTTTATCTCTCTCTGCTCATCAGAGTTTACATGTAAAGTTTACATGTAAAAAGAGTTTACATGTAAAAAGTCTTACATGTGTAAGACTTTTTAAACAAGGATGGCCATGTTCCAGAAGCATTCTCTCCTGACGTTTCACCCACATCTATGGCAGAAGTTGTGAGGTCTGTTGGAAACTAGGCAAGTGGGTTTTATGTGTCTGTGGAATGTCCAGGGTGTCCGCTTGAGGCAAGTGTGAATGTTGCAATTGACCACCTTGATTAGCATTGAATTGCCTTGCAGCTTCAAAGTCTGGCTGCTACCTGCTTTGGGAAATCCTTTGTTGGGAGGTGTTAGCTGGCCCTGATTGTTTCCTGTGTGGAGTTTCCCTGTTTTCAGAGTGTTGTTCTTTATTTACTATCCTGATTTTAGAGTTTTTAAATACTGGTAGCCAGTCGCAACATTCACACTTGCCTCAAGCAGACAGGAGTTCTTTCTCCCACCCTGGACATTCTACAGATATATAAACCCCACTTGCCTAGTTTCCAACAGACCTCACAACCTCTGAGGATGCCTGCCTTAGATGTGGATGAAACGTTAGGAGAGAAAGCTTCTGGAACGTGGCCATATAGCCCAGAAAACCCACAGCAACCCAGTGATTCCGGTCATGAAAGCCTTTGACAACACATTATTCTCTTTATTGATATCCCGCCTTTCTCCCCATGGCGACTCAAGGTGGCTAACAATCCACACTAGAGAAGTTTAGCCAAAAACATATCAAAAGTTTTATTTCAAGATTCAACCTGGACCTGATCCATATCAAGCTTTAAAGCAACACTGAATTGTGCCCAGAAACGAACCAGCAACCATCGCAGCTGTTGTGACAAGAGATGCACATGCTCCCTGTGGTCTGGACCAGTTGACAATCTGTACATATCCAGTAATGTATGAAGTGGGATTATTATTTTATTGGTACAAAATTAACCTTTTTTAAATGAATTTTATAATTTACTCCTGAAGAGCCTTGGCATACACAGTCAGCAGAGAATTTTTTTAAAATGTTTTGTGTCATTATCTTGTGAATCTCAAGGTTTTTTCTCCTGAAAAGCAATTTAAAGTGCTGAGCAACTTAATAAATTAATTTAGTGAGTTACTCCTTCAACTTTGTCATAAATGATTAATATTGCAAAAAAGTAATTACACATTACGGGCAATTATAGCCCCATGGTCCCACATTAACTGGCATAGCTCCATCCAGCAGAGTCCTGGTCTCTGTAGTTTTTTGAGGAAATAGAGTCCCCTGGTGAGAAATGAAAACAGTCCTCCCTAAACTGCAAATCCCAGGATTCCATAAGATATTACCATGGCACTTAAAGTGCTATGCATGACAGGGTCCTATAATAACTAATGGGGACAAATTATGTATATATATGTATACTCTGCTAAGCCTGGTGTTTATAACTGTATGGCTTTTGTTCATCTACTGCCACCACCTACAGCCATGCAAAGCCTCCTGCCTTGGAGGTGGGAGGTTCTATCCATTTTTCCTTGCCTGGCCTTATACCTATACCTCAAAATGTTGTCATGTCAACATACCAGCATCTCCCATGTCAACATCACACTTTCTTTGTATGCCTTCTTCAAGTACCCTCCTTTCTGGGAATGCTTTGGATCATCTCTTAGTTCTTAATTCTTACTACAATGTAATAAGGAGCTGCGGTGCCACAATGGGTTAAACCCTTGTTAACTGCTGACCTGAAGGTTGGGTTGCTGACGTGAAGGTTGCTGGTTCGAATCTGCAAGATGGGATGAGCTCTCGCCATTAAGCTCTGGCTTGCGGGGGCATGAAAGAAGCCTCCCAGTAACACCTTTGGATGTCCCCTGGGCAACATCTCTGTAGATGGCCAATTCTCTCACACCAGATGCGACTTGCAGTATGTTCTCAAGTCACTTCTGACACGATAAAAAAATGACAATGTAGTCAAAGTATATAAAAGTAATCACATACAGTCAAACGCCCTAATTCATGAGCTCATTTCCCATAGTTTCAGTTCCCATGGTCACCGTTTCTGGACATGTTTGTGGTCTTTCTTGGTCCTCCAGTGCAATTCCATGGGATGCTTGGGTCAAAAGCTGATGTCCAACCTTCTCTTGTTGGGCAAGTGTCTCTTGAGGAAGTGGCAGGAAGCAAAAATATAGGAATTTGATATTATCCACAATTCCAGGCCTAAACATTAGGTCATGGAACGTATCCACCACTGATAATGTAATCTTACTGCAGTCTTTTTATGCTTATCCATATTTCCATCACTATTTCTGTTCTCATGTCCTTGCATTTAGTTTAGATTAGAAGCTTCTTGAGGTTGGAACCTGTGTTTCTTGTAAAGCACTAGATATATGTGAGGATGAAAATGAGGGTCTTCAAAACAATTGAGACATAGAATACATACACAAAGAAAATGTGAAATAGAACACGTCTTGTCTTCTTTTAATTTTCTCTGTGCAGTCTAATTCTGCCCATGCTCACACAGGCCCAGCTGAATTCAACAGTATGTATTCCCAAGGAACTATGTATAGTTGCACTGTCTATAAAATTGCAGGCATGCAACCCTGACTAATGCATGGCTACTCAGCAGGAAGAACAACTTAATTCATTGACCTTATTCCAAAACAAGTGCCCTTGTTTTCTTAGTGGATAGCACATCTAAGCCAGCTGCAAAACTAATCCAGAACATTCATTTTAGAAAGGTATTCTATGTGTTGGGGAGGGGGTCAGGATGTTTGTCCTTTCTTTCAGTATTAAAAAGAGAATCCAGCAGATGGATAACTGATCTGAATAAATTATTACTCCCTTTTCAAAGCCATATACAACCAACATCTACTACAGAGATAACATACTGTATCAAGAAAGAATTAATAATGCCAAAGTTATTTTTTTGTTTTCTTTTGGTTTCCAAAGTTGAATTGAATCACATCACAAAATACATTATACGACCTTAAGCATACTTGCCAGGTGGAGACATTGCAGAAATGACATGGCTCACAACATCAGCTGTAAAGAATTGGTGAGCAATGCTGAACTTCTAAGACCAAATTCATGTTTCCATGGTCCATTTTACAGTAAAATGAAGAAAAATTACAGGACAGTTTATGGTCCCTTCTACACTGCTCTATATCCCAGTCTTTATGCTTTAAACTGGATTATATGAGCCACCACTGCCAGGTAATCTGGGATAAGAAGATAATCTGGAATCAGATCCCAGGATAGAGGGGCAGCGTGGAAGGGGCCTATGTGTACTGAGAAGTCCGTCTCTGTTTTCATGCATTTTACTCCTAGGTAAGTGTTTATATAGCATTTTTACAGACCGTTATTATTACCCATTTAACCCTAAGAATTACTCACTGAAAAGACATTCTTGAACATTCATAAGGTGTACTTTGTTCCATTATTATTATTATTATTATTATTATTATTATTATTATTATTATTATTATTATCTGCTTGCCACCCCCAATGTTGAAATCCAAAGCAGCTCACAAATGAAAAAGCAATACAATGAAAATATACCAAAAGTAAATATGAAAAGAGAATTAAACTAGTTACAGTCATTAAAACAATTCGGTCAAAATACAATTAAAAATAAGCAAAAAGCTGCTAAAAACAGCCTAGTGTTGAGATCAACAGTTTACACCCAGACATTTCCAGAAGGTGTGCTCTTCATTTGTATGAGTCATGCATGTTCCTTCTTCAAGAACAGCAACATCTCCTTACAAGTAAATAACTATTTCTGCCTTCTGCTTTAGATTCATTATATATTCTGTTATTCCCCCTCAGTGTGATGTATCTGGTGCTGAAAGACACATTTTAAAAAAGATATTGTTTTGGAAATGTGCACTCTCTACACAAAAGGGTTGAGGGTTCATAGGTTTCCCCAAGATCCCTTCAGGGAATTATATGTCACAGCTTGAAAGCAGTGTTTGTGGTCACTAGAAGACCAAGCACCAAGGCTGTAATTCAGCACTCCTTCCTGGGGAGAAAGACCTGTTTATTAGAATGGGAAACCGCAGGTGTATCTGCAGTGGAATTAATGCAGTTTGACAGCACGTGAACTACCGTGGGTCAATGCTATGGAATTGTCAGATTTGTAGTTTGGAACAACACCAGCACTCTGGCAGAGTGGGCTAAAGGCCTTGTAAAACTACAACTTCCAGGGTTCCATAGCATTGGTCCATGACAGCTTAAATGGCGCCAAGTTGCATTCATTCTACAGTGTAGATCAGGCATGGGCAAACTTGGGCCCTCCAGCTGTTTTGGATTTCAACTCCCACAATCCCTAACAGTCTACTGGCTATTACGAATGCTGGAGCTGAAATCCAAAACACCTGAAAAGGCCCATGTTTTCCCATGCCTGGTGTAGATGCACCTAATTTCTTCAGGATTACATTGCTGTTGTGTGTCCACCACACTCTTCACAATCTTTATTTGGAAACAAAGATGGGGAACAACTCTTTCAGGATTGCTCTGCTGATCCACCACCACCATCATACTCCTCCTAATCTTTATTCGGAAATGAAGATGTTCTGCTCCGAGTGTATGAGGGGTCCTGCTCCCACATGGGGTTTTTCTCTTTAGTCGGGAAAGTGAGGTTTGAATGTAGATACAAGGCTTGTGGATATAACGTCTGACTTTAAATTGTTAGTTAACCTTTCTGCAACCTCAGAGTCACCAGTGCTGTTGTGCTGCAGTTCCCATTATGGTAGATAATAAAAATATTGGAGGTTGGCATTCAGTAATATCTGGGGACCCAAACTGGGTAAAAATTAAAATGCACCGACCACTTTGTAAACAAATTATAGTTGGCCTTCTGTATCCACGAATTCTCCATCCATGGATTCAACAGCCCTTTGAAGGCAGCCATGAGGCTGATGTGGCCCTCCTTAAAAATGAGTTTGACACCCCTGGTTTAGCAGGTCAGTCTCAATGCTGACCTCCTAAATATCATAGACACTAAACTGAATTAATAAACATTTAAGATGTGAAGGGCGATTATAAAAGTTGATCCTGTGTCCCCTTGTTGCCTCCTGCCCCCAATGAAGACTTAATCCATGAAGCAAGGAAGTCAGGAAATTGGGAACAATGGTGCTGTCTTAGAATCATAGAGACCTTGTGGGTCATCCAGTCCAGCCCCCTGCCAAGAAGCAGGAAAACTGCATTCAAAGCACCCCTGACAGATGGCCATCCAGCCTCTGCTTAAAAGCCTCCAAAAAGGAGCCTTCACCACACTCAGGGGCAGAGAGTTCCACTGCTGAACAGCTCTCACAGTGAGGAAGTTCTTCCTAATGTTCAGGTGGAATCTCCTTTCCTGTAGTTTGAAACCATTGTTCTGCATCCTAGTCTGCAGGGCAGCAGAAAACAAGCTTGCCTGCTCCTCCCTATGACTTCCCCTCACATATTTATACATGGCTGTCATGTCTCCTCTCAGCCTTCTCTACTGCAGGCTAAACATGCCCAGCTCTTTAAGCCGCTCCTCATTGGGCTTGTTCTCCAGACCTTGATCATTTTAGTCGCCCTCCTCTGGACGCTTTCCAGCTTGCCAACATCTCCCTTCAATTGCGGTGCCCAGAATGGGACACAGTGTGATTCCAGGTGTGGTCTGACCAAGGCAGAATAGAGGGGTAGCATGACTTCCCTGGATCTAGGCATTAGACTCCTATTGATGCAGGACAAAATCCTATTGGCATTTTTTGGCTGCTGCATCACATTGTCACAGAAGGAAAAGGCGTTTTGTCCAGCAGCTCTGGAAGTCGCCAACAGCTAAGGGGCATCTATACTGTAGAATTTAAAGCAGCGTGACACCACCTTAACTGCCATGGCTCAATGCTGTGCGTTGTTGTTGTCCAAGCTCTTGAGCTTTCCTTGCCGAAGAGTGTGGATGCCTCGCCGAACCACAGCGCCCACGACCTCCTATCACTGAGCCAGGGCAGATAAAGTGGTGTCAAACTGCGTCCGTTCCCAAGTAACGCCCCTGGGAAAGCGTTTCGCCTTCCCTCCGAGGAAGGAAAGAGGAGAACGGAATCCAAGAGGGAAGAGAGGGAAGGGGGGAAATGCACACACAGGGAACTTGTAGGAAGCTGATCAAGAGAGAAAGGTGGGAAATAATAATAATAATAATAAAATACTGATGCTGTAGTTTGACACTTTTAATTGCCAGGGCTCAACGCTATGGAGTTGCGGTTTGGTGAAGCGTCACACTCGTTGGCCAAGAAGGCTAAAGACCTTGTCAAACTACAACTCCTATGATGCCATAGCACTGAGCCATGACAAACCAATAATAATGATATGAGAATTAGCTCTTCGTCTGATTAGCTCTTCGTATTATTATTCCTATTATTATTCCTTATCCCCCTGCTGCTGCCTTTCCAAACCGAACCTAGAGCTGCAATTACACAACGTGGGCGCTCTCGCGTGGGATCCCGTCCGGGCAGCAGCCCTTCCCTCTCTCTCTCTCCCTCTCTCTCCACGCTGTCCCTCCGGCTCCACCTTCCACCCTGAGCCTGACCCACCTGCACGGGGGCTTCGTGCCTCATGGTGCGGCTCCGCTCCTTCCTTCCTGGCCCGTGGGTTTCAGGCGCCGACCTCCGGCTCCTCGTCCGCCTCGGGCAGCGGCAGCAGTGGGCAGGGATGGTCCAGCGCCGCCCGACGCTCGCCTCGCACTCGCCTCCGCCCCGATCAGCACCGGAGCTGTCCGCCTCCCAAGCCCCGCCCCTTTCTCTCCGCCCGCGCACAGACCTCTGGGACTTGTAGTGCCCGCCGGCTCCCTCCTGCGGAGGCCTGGGAGGGAAAGCCTCGCCCCGCAACTACAACTCCCATGAGCGCCCTCTCGTTCGCTCCTCCTCCTCCTCTTTAGCTCCGCCCCCTCCTTAGCTCCACCTCCGCTCCTCCTTTCCAAACGCTCCATGGAAACCCAAAGTAAAGCGTGTTTCGGGTCTGCGATTGCAGCGTCCACACTAAAAACCAGGACAGCAAATAAAGAACTCCACGCAGAAAACAGAGGAATGCCAGACACGAAACCATCAGGGCCAGCTAACACCTCGCAACATAGGATTCGGAAGAACTTCCTCACTGTGAAAGCTATTCGGCGGTGGAACTCTCTGCCCCTGAATGTGGTGGAGGCTCCTTCTTTGGAGGCTTTTGAGCAGAGGCTGGGTGGCCATCTGTCGGGAGTGCTTTGAACACGATTTCCTGCTTCTTGGCAGGAAGTTGGGCTGGATGGCCCACGAGGTCTCTTTCCAACTTTATGATTCTATGATTCCCCCAGAGAGGAAGCAGCCAGACCTTGAAACTGAAAGGCTATTCAGTGCTAATCAAGGTGGCCAACTGACCATCAGAAAATCAGAGCCACCTAACACTTCCCAACAAAGGATCCCACCGGGCAGGAATCAGCCAGGCCTTGAAGCGGCAAGGCTTTTCAATGCTAATCAAAGTGATTAATTGCAGCATTCACACTTGCCTGCATCAGACAAGTGTTCTTTCTCTCACCCTGGACCTTCCAGTGCTTCCACAGATATATAAACCACACTTGCCTAGTTTCCAACGCCACACAATCTCTGAGAATGCCTGCCATAGTAACGTCAGGAGAGAATACTTCTGGAAACATGGCCATACTGCCCGAAAAACTCACAGCAACCCAGTGATTCTGACCACGAAAGCTTTCGATAACACAGACAAGAGTTCTTTCT
The DNA here is from genome assembly GCF_035594765.1 of Anolis carolinensis. Classification (NCBI taxonomy): domain Eukaryota; kingdom Metazoa; phylum Chordata; class Lepidosauria; order Squamata; family Anolidae; genus Anolis; species Anolis carolinensis. The sequence goes on from NC_085842.1 coordinate 295,637,934, forward strand.
CCCACCCTGGACATTCCATACTTGCCTAGTTTCCAACACACCTCGCAACCCCTGTGGATGGTTGCCATAGATGCAGGCGGAACGTCAGGAGAGAATGCTTCTGGAACATGGTCATACAGCCCGGAAAATTCACAGCAACCCAGTCCACGCTGCTGTTGCCCGAGTTTTTCTTCCAGTTTCCACACTCTCTCCCGAGTAGAATAAATGTGACTGGACGCCACTTCAACTCCCCCGCCTCAATGCTATCAAATTATGGGAGTTGCAGTTTTCACAACACCTTTTGCCTCCTCTGCCAGAGAAGTGCTGGTGCCTCGCTGAACTCCAGTTCCCAGGATCCCACAGTAATGAACTACAGCATTGAAACGTGATGGAAACGTGGTGCTTAACTGCATTAATTCCACAGTGTCGATGCACCCGAGGAGGAGGCAACGGTCCTTTAAAGGGAAACGCGGCTGCTCCCTCCAGGGCTGCGGAAGCCACTCTTTCCCGAGAGAAAGGTTTCTGATCCTTGGGATGGGATGCGGTTTAGTCGCCAAGATGGCAAGTGGTCAAGAGAGATCCGGATGTGGCTTCAGATCCATTATTGGGAGAAAGAATAAAACTATATTATTATTATTATTATTATTATTATTATTATTATTATTATTATTATTATTATTATTATTATTATTATCATTATTATTATCATTATTATTAATAATAATCTTTGTAAAGACTCCATCCTGGCCAGTCCAATCCGTTTTTAAAGAAGCTTCTCAAGTCGCAGGAGTGGATTGTGCCCCTTGTGTTTGCGTTGGACCTCAAACCTTCGACAGTACTTTGTTGTTGTGTGCCTTCTTTTCCCGGCTTATGGTGACCGTATCATGGGTTTTCCTTGGTTTCTCTGAGGCTGAGAAAGTATGACTCGCCCAAGGCCACCCAGAAGCCTTCCGTGAGGTTCTAACTCCTCTGCTACGTTGGCGCGTTCTACGCCATGGTCAGAATGGCCACTAGGACGGGATGATGGGAGCTGCAGTCGAACAACAAGCCGGAAGGGCTCAAAAGGGCTCAACACATTGGAAAGGAGAGCCGCCTCCTCCCCATCCCAGCCCCCTTACCTTCCCGTAGAGCTCCATTGAGACGCCTCAGGGGAATCCGAAGAGAAAGGAACGGGGAAAGCCCGGCAGACGAGGCGACGGGCGGCGGGGAGGGGTCAAGGGGCTCCGAGGAGAGGCTGGCAGAGCCTTGGCCAACCCGTCCCTGAACCCCGGAGCCCAAGAGCAGCCGCGGGAACGGAGCGGGCGGGGCGCCCGGCAGAAGCAGCCCAGCCCTAGAGAAGGCGCGACCCGGCCACGTCCCCTCTCGCCACGAGTTGCTTCCGTCCTTCCAAGCGGGCTCTGAAACCTGCAGCTCCCAGAATCCTTCCGCTGGAGTGCGGGATGCTGGGAGGTTTGGTTCAAATGCCCGATACCGGCTCCCAAAGCAATTACTTTATTCTCAACTCAAGAACGGAAAGCAGAATGTCGGTGGACAGCAATAGAGATTTTAAAATGTGTCGTCCAAGGCTTTCATGGCCGGAATCACTGTGTTGCTGTGAGTTTTCCGGACAGTCTGGCCATGTTCCAGAAGCATTCTCTCCTGGCGTTTCGCCCACATCTATGGCAGGCATCCTCAAAGGTTGTGAGGACTGTTGGAAACTAGTTAGGTGGGGTTTATAGGTCTGTGGAATGTCCAGGGTGGGAGAAAGAACTCTTGTCTGCTTGAGGCAAGTGTGAATGTTGCAATTGACCACCTTGATTAGCATTGGATGGCCTTGCAGATTCAGAGCCTGACTGCTACCTGCCGAGGGGAATCCTTTGTTGGGAAGTGTTAGCAGACCCTGATTGTTTCCTGTCTGAAATTCCCGTTTTCTGCGTGTTGTTTTTATTTGCTTTCCTGATTTTAGAGTTTTTAAATACTGGCAGCCAATTGCAACATTCACACTTGCTTCAAGCAGACAAGAGTTCTTTCTCCCACCCTAGACATTCCACAGATATATAAACTCCACTTGCCTAGTTTCCAGCAGACCTCACAACCTTTGAGGATGCTTGCCATAGATGTGCTTTTTAATACTGGTAGCCAGATTTTGTTCATTTTCATTGTTTCCTCCTTTCTGTTGAAATTATCCACATACTTGTGGCTTCTCTGTGTAGTCTGACATGATGGTTGTTAGAGTGGTCCAGCATTTCTGTGTTCTCAAACAATATGCTGTGTCCAGGTTGGTTCATCAAGTACTGACTTCTCTGGGTGAGTGGGTCTGCAGTGCCTTTCATGTTCCTTGATTTGTGTCTGGGCAATGCTGTGTTTGGTGGTCCCTATGTATACTTGTCCAGTCCACAGCTGCACTGTATACGGTAGACTCCTGCAGAGTATACAGAGGAATTCCTGATATGAAACAATCAGGGCCAACAAAGGATTATTTCAGGGAGGAAGCAGCCAGGCTTTGAATCTGCAAGGCATCTAAATGCTAATCAAGGTGATCAATTGCAACATTCACACTTGCCTCCAACAGACAAAGAGTTCTTTCTTCCAACCTGGACTTTCCAAGTGAATATACAAACTCCACTTGCCTAGTTTCCAACAGACCTCACACCTGTGAGGATGCCTGCCATAGATGTGGGTGAAATGTCAGGAGAGAATGCTTCTGGAACATGGCCATACAGCTCGAAAAACTCACAGCAACCCAATGATTCCAGCCATGAAAGCCTTCAACAAGACATAGTTACTTTATTCTCAGCTCAAGACTGGAAAGCAGAATGTCAGTGGACAGCGAAAGAGGTTTAGAAATGGCTTAAAGCTAACCCCTCAAAATGGGGTATAAACATCCAGAACTGGGAAGTCCTGGTATCCCAGCAGGTATATCCCAGCAGAAGTAACCAACAGTGCTGTGGATTTTGAAGAGGCAAAAGGAAGAAATGTGCCAAGAGGAAAGCATGTCAGGCAGACCCTTGTTCTGACCACCTTCCACCTGGAAATCTATGTCCTCACATTGAAAGACCAAGTGGATTCAGAATAGATCATCACAGTCACTGATGGACCCACCATCAAGGGCTTTTCCAGACAGGCCCTATACCCCAGGATCTCATCCCAGATTTTCTGTTTATCCCAGATGATCTGGCAGTAGGAATTTATATCACTTCACTTAGTCACTTAGATGATCCATTCCTCAGCTTTCACATGGCGGAGACTCATATAATCCAGGTTGAAGCAGAAAACCTGGGATCAGATCTTAGGACACAGGGCCTGTCTGGAAGGGAACCAAGATTCTATCTTTGAAGACAACCAGAGCTGCCCAGCGCACTAGACCCTTTAGGAGACGGTTCAGCATCTCTTCGAGTCTCACAATGGGAAATGCTTCATGGCTCTGTTATATTTTGAAATTTATTTACTTTTATTTTTATCCTGCCTCTCTCTCAGTTGTATACTAGCGGCCACTGGTTTATATCAAGTTTTGCAAAACTTTGGCTACCTTAACCCAAAAAGCAAATGGCACCCATTAACCACCCAAAGCTTTAATGCCAAATAACCCAAGCCTGCCATATAATGTAGGTATATGAGGAAGAAAATTCCACAATTGGTTCTCCCCATCTCATTAAAAGATCAGTATAGCCAGCCCTCAGTGTTTGGTTTCCACAGATTCAACCAACCACAGATTGATGCCCCCACTCCAAAAAGCAAATCTTTATTTGGCATAGCACTATGCTGATGTGTAAACATATCCTACCTATCACTTCACAGATCCCCAGGCTCCATTGTTCACCATTTTATATATGAGATGCTCTTTTACTATGCCATTGTTTATCATGGGAAACAAACCCCAGTGGATACTGAGGACTCACTGTAGTAAAGAAACTACCAAATCGGCAGCTGCTGCCCAAAGCAGTCATCTCACTTTACTCAACTGTAGGACCTTTTGACCCCCTATGGTATATGTGTCTTGTAATGGAGGTTCCAATCCAACATTCAAAAAGTCCAAACATTTTATCTGTACCTGGCTGTCCTTCCTCTCTTTACATATCTATTTCCACAGATTGGCATTTGTTCAGAGAGCTGACCCTGTATAAACAGCCTCACAGTTTAAAGTCACAACTTCCCATGGTGTTAAGAAAACTGCATAGAGGGAAGCTAGCTGTGATCAAGAAAGGCATGCAAATTTCTAAGTAGATTGGTTTGGGCAGAGTGCATGTCCATGGGCCCAGAGCAACGGCAGAGATTCCCCTGAGTTTCCCGGAGATTCCCACACTCTCACCGCACTTTTTGGCCCCCAAACCACAAATCATACCTCTTGCAAGCCTATGGGAGCACATTGTACCAGGGAGGCTGGGAGCACTATATGAATCAAAGAAGCTTGAAGGCCTAAAATAAATAAAGTCATGACTTCAGTTCATGGCCCTTTTAACCAAATGCCTTCTTTCTCCATCTCCGCTATTTCAGCTTCAACTGGTAAGCAGGAGAATCCTCTAGAGATCAATGCTTCTGCCCACAGCATGGGTTTCCAACTCAACCTCACAGCATGAGCTCCTCTTAGAAAAGCATAATGAAACCAAAAAATCACTCTATTGTAAAGGAAGGAATCAAAACATACCCTCGTACTATTTTTGTACAAAAGGATATTATCCACAGGATTGTAACAGTTATCTTCAGGAGTAGATCATAAAGATAGTATCACTCCAGATTCTGTCATACTGCATTGTGTGTCCACCCTGTATCCTGTAAAATTGTGTCAGAATAGATCGGAAATGTCAAAAAGGGTGGATGTTGTGATGTTTTCCTTGTGGATTTGAGCGCACAGAAAATGATCACCACTTTGGATACGCTTCCTTCACCCGTTTACTCCCATGGTTAAACTGCACTTTCTCTTGGAAATAAAACTAAAAAGCTTTCATTGTTGACAAGACAATATCAGACTTTTTATTTCTGGTTGAGATGACACCCAATCAGCATGTTATTATCTTTAGCAATGGCATGGAAAATAGCTTTAAAGATGAGAGCTGAGATTTGTTATAGACCAGTATTGAAAGAGAGCCAGGTACTTAAGTTGATTGACAGCAGGCATTGTCCCCTGTTAATTGAGTTTCTGGGAAAGCTTTACTAACTATCCTTTGCAGTACATACAGGAAACAAAGCAACATAAACAAATACACAAAGACGTGGTTTGTTGCAGTCTGCACATAAAGTGCGTGCATATTACTTAACTGTACAAAGATCCCACTTGGCCACCACGCTCACCAAGAGATGCAACAAAAGCAAAACATTCCCATCACATGCACCAGCTGTGGCATGTTCCGCTTTTTCACACAAAAACTAGACAACTACATCTGCTCCAAATGCAAACAGATGACTCTGATGGAGCAGAGGATCCAACAGCTCGAGCACCGTATTAAGACCCTTAAGGACATTCAGGCACTCGAGCTCTTCTTGGACACTGCACAACACGCTGCTGTAGATCAGCAGCCTGCATCACACCAACACCACCAAGACCATGATCAGGAACCTTATGGGGAGATCAACTCAAAGGTAGACAACCCTCAGGCTTGGAAGGAGGTCACCCATAGAAGGAGACGCAGGACCAGGCAGCCTCCACAGAACTCCTCTGCTCAGCTGCATTTACACAACAGATTTGAAATTCTTACATCATTAACATACAATCAGGAAACACATCTTGTGGAGGACCACAGTTTCTTAGATACCACTCAGTGGACCATCCTGGATCAATGCGCAGGGGATAGCCCTGACAGGGACAGTGCATCACCACAGTCACACTTATGTAATCATGCAAATGCTCCATCCCCAATCATAGACCAGGAGCAACAGGAACATCCTTGGGAGAGTAATGGGCTCTCGGATGTATCTCAATGGATTGTCATTGATGAATGCACTGGGGATGTTGAGGAGGAGGACAACACTTTACACCTACATGATTCACTTCAACAGGAACACTCTTCAGGGGACATACACACTGTCTTGCACAAAAGGGACCCTGTCAATCCTCAAAGGAAACAGGTCTTGGTAGTAGGTGACTCCCTCCTTAGAGGAACGGAAGCCATCATTTCCAGACCGGATGGGATGGCTCGAGAAACATGCTGCCTCCCGGGGGCAAAAATACACCATATCACTCAGAGGCTCAGCAGGCTCCTAAAGCCCCATCACCCTCCCCACCTTATGTTGATTCATGTAGGTACCAATGACACTGCTAGGCATACTTTTCAAAAGATCACAAATGATTTTCGAGCTCTGGGAACAAAGCTAAAACTGTATAATGTACATGTGATCTTTTCATCCCTCCTCCCCGTTGTAGGACATGGCTCTACAAGGGCCGGAAAAATAGTACAGGTCAATCACTGGCTCAGAAAATGGTGTCAAGAGGAGCATTTTGGCTTCCTTGACCATGGTCTACTCTTCCAAGAGGATGGACTACTGGCAAGCGATGGGGTGCATCTCACACAAGTAGGAAAACATCTTTTTGCACACAGACTCACAAACCTCATCAGGCGCACTTTAAACTAAATCCACTGGGGGAGGGGAACAACAGCCTGGCGAACACTATATTACCCACGACCACAGGGAACCGCCGTAAGGCTAAACGGAGGGCTGCACAAACACAGCAAGGACCAAGTACAGAGAGCACAATAATCCCAAATAAACAGTTCGAGGGGAGGTCACAGGGGCTTACATGTCTTTACACTAATGCTCAGAGCATGGGAAATAAGCAAGACGAACTCCAACTCCTAGCACAGCACCACACATACGATGTCATAGGCATCACTGAAACCTGGTGGGATGACTCCCATCACTGGAATTTAACCATTGAGGGCTATAACCTCTTTCACATAAATAGAACAAAGGGGAGAGGAGGGGGAGTAGCTTTATATGTCAAAAACAGTTACGTTGCAGAAGAAATGCAAGACTGTAATCCGGGAAACCAGCTTGAAAGCATCTGGATAAGAATCAAGGGAACCGGGACTCAAAAAGATCTTGTCGTGGGTGTCTACTACAGACCTCCGAGTCAGGATGAAGGACTTGATGAAGCCTTCTGTCAACAGCTGACCAAACAGGCACAAAGAAGAGATATAGTAGTCATGGGCGATTTCAATTATCCCGATATCTGCTGGAAAACAAACTCAGCCAAGAGTACAAAGTCCAACAAATTCCTCACTTGCCTTGCAGATAATTTTATGGTCCAGAAGGTAGAAGAGGCAACAAGGGGATCAGCAACTCTTGATCTAATCTTAACAAATGTGGAAGACCTGATCAATACAGTTGAAGTGGTTGGATCCTTAGGGGCAAGTGACCATGTGCTCCTGCAGTTTGCAATACAAAGGAATGCTGAAACTAAGACAAGTCAAACACGCATTCTGGACTTTAAGAGAGCTGACTTCCAAAAAATGAAGGAATTACTGAGCGGCATTCCATGGACGCCGATATTAAAAAACAAGGGAGTTAAGGATGGATGGGAGTTTTTCAAAAGTGAAATACTCAAGGCGCAAATGCAAACAGTGCCAACAAAGAAGAAAAATAAGACAAGTGCAAAGAAGCCAGAATGGATGTCCAAAGAACTTCTAACTGAGCTAAAGCTCAAAAGTGACATGCACAAGAAGTGGAAAAGGGGAGAAATCACCAAAGAAGAATTCAAACGTATAGCCAACTCCTGTAGGGAAAAGGTTCGCAAGGCTAAAGCGCAAAATGAGCTCAGGCTTGCCAGGGACATAAAAAACAACAAAAAAGGTTTTTTTGCTTATGTTGGTAGAAAAAGGAAGAAAAAGGAGGCGATAGGGCCACTGCAAGGAGTAGATGGGGTGATGGTGACAGGGGATAGGGAAAAGGCAGAACTGCTTAATGCCTTCTTTGCCTCGGTCTTCTCACAAAAAGAAAGCCATCTTCAACCTCAGCAACATGGAATGGACGAAGGATTGGGGGAAATCCAACCCCAAATAGGGAAACAAGTTGTCCAGGAACACCTGGCCACTCTAAACGAATTCAAGTCCCCAGGGCCAGATCAGCTACATCCAAGAGTATTGAAGGAACTAGCGGAAGTTATTTCAGAACCACTGGCAATCATCTTCGAGAGTTCTTGGAGAACAGGAGAAGTCCCAGCAGATTGGAGGAGGGCGAATGTGGTCCCTATCTTCAAGAAGGGAAAAAAGAACGACCCAAACAATTACCGTCCGGTCAGCCTCACATCAATACCAGGCAAGATTCTGGAAAAGATCATTAAGGAAGTGGTCTGCAAACACTTAGAAACAAATGCGGTCATTGCTAATAGTCAACACGGATTTACCAAAAACAAGTCATGCCAGACTAATCTGATCTCTTTTTTCGATAGAGTTACGAGTTGGGTCGATACAGGGAATGCCGTGGATGTAGCATATCTAGATTTCAGTAAGGCCTTCGACAAAGTCCCCCACGACCTTCTGGCAAACAAACTAGTAAAATGTGGGCTAGACAAAACTACGGTTAGGTGGATCTGTAATTGGCTAAGCGAACGAACCCAAAGGGTGCTCACCAATGCGTCGTCTTCATCATGGAAAGAAGTGACAAGTGGAGTGCCGCAGGGCTCCGTCCTGGGCCCGGTTCTGTTCAACATCTTTATTAACGACTTAGACGAAGGGTTAGAAGGCACGATCATCAAGTTTGCAGATGACACCAAACTCGGAGGGATAGCTAACACTCCAGAAGACAGGAGCAGAATTCAAAACGATCTTGACAGACTAGAGAGATGGGCCGAAACTAACAAAATGAAGTTCAACAGGGACAAATGCAAGATACTTCACTTCGGCAGAAAAAATGGAAATCAAAGATACAGAATGGGGGACGCCTGGCTTGACAGCAGTGTGTGCGAAAAAGATCTTGGAGTCCTCGTGGACAACAAGTTAAACATGAGCCTACAATGTGATGCGGCAGCTAAAAAAGCCAATGGGATTTTGGCCTGCATCAATAGGGGAATAACGTCTAGATCCAGGGAAGTCATGCTCCCCCTCTATTCTGCCTTGGTCAGACCACACCTGGAATACTGTGTCCAGTTTTGGGCACCGCAGATGAAGGGAGATGCTGACAAGCTGGAAAGCGTCCAGAGGAGGGCAACTAAAATGATTAAGGGTCTGGAGAACAAGTCCTATGAGGAGAGGCTTAAAGAGCTGGGCATGTTTAGCCTGCAGAAGAGAAGGCTGAGAGGAGACATGATAGCCATGTACAAATATGTGAGGGGAAGTCATAGGGAGGAGGGAGCAAGCTTATTTTCTGCTGCCCTGCAGACTAGGACACGGAACAATGGCTTCAAACTACAGGAAAGGAGATTCCACCTGAACATCAGGAAGAACTTCCTCACTGTGAGGGCTGTTCGGCAGTGGAACTCTCTCCCCCGGGCCGTGGTGGAGGCTCCTTCTTTGGAGGCTTTTAAGCAGAGGCTGGATGGCCATCTGTCGGGGGTGCTTTGAATGCGATTTCCTGCTTCTTAGCGGGGGGTTGGACTAGATGGCCCTTGAGGTCTCTTCCAACTCTACTATTCTATGATTCTATGATTCTATGATTCAGTGCTATAGCCTGGCAGCTCAAGACTTTTGAGAACAAATAAAATGTTTCTTTTGAACACCATTTTGAACTGTAGTTTGCCTTCGCGTAATTCAAAGCTCTACATTTGTAGGGACTAAGGAACAAAAACAAAAATTTAATGAAAGGCTGTTGTAGTAAAAATGTTCATTTGGATAGCTCAAAATACACTTGGAAGATAACTAGAATGAACACACCATTGAGGCATTTTTAAATTGCTCCATATGATTTTAGTAGAATTTAATCTGGAATGATTAAAAACAATACTTTGTGTATTTATAATGAATCACCTATGTGGTGATGAAACATTGACATTCTTGTTTGTCAGTGAGAAATTATTCTGAAGAAAACTGCTGCAATAAAATTAATAAAATTAATAAATAGCTATAGGGAGCACACAACGCCCCTACTAAAGCCACTCCACTGGCTGCCAATAAGCTGCCAGTCCCAATTCAACATGCAGGTGATGACCTATAAAGCCCTATATGGTTCGGGCCCTGTCTATCTTTGAGATTGCATCTTCCCTTATGAACCGGTGTGAGCTCTAAGATCTGCCGGAGAGGCCCTCCTCTCACTCCCACTACAGCCACAAGCACAGCTGGTGGGGACGAGGGAGAGAATCTTCTCGGTGGTGGCCCCCCAACTCTGGAACGCCCTCCCCAGAGAGATCACGCAAGCTTCTACATCATCCTCTTTCTGCAAGGAACTGAAAACCTGGTGGTTCCTGTAGGTTTTCAAGTAGGAAACCTGCAGGAACCACCAGTTGTCAGCTAGGACCCTGCTCTGCACTTGATCCACTTCCTGGCCCTATGATATTCTGATGTACTGGTCTTTGCCTAGTCCTTATAGTTGACCTTATCCATTCTGAAGTTCTGGTCATTGGCACTTTGAATCCGTTGGTGGAACATATTGAACTGGATTTAAATTTTTGTGATTGTTTTAGTTGAATTGTTCTTGTTTTATGATGTTTACTGTGTTTATTATGTTTAACTTTGTAGTATGGTTTCCTTTTGACAAATGAATGTTTTGTGTTACATTGGAAACCACTCTGAGTCCCCTTGAGGAGATGGAGTGATATATAAATAATGATGATGATGATGATGATGAAATAAGCAGCATAAGAAAGGCATTCAAAATCTATGTACATAATAAGTATGACCGGAGCTGACAAAGAGTATGCAAAATGGAAAATGATTCCAATTTTCTCCATTCACTGCATCATTCAGTCTTAACTCTTGGATTCTGATAATGAGGCAAAAATATTGCTCTTGTAGTTAAAACTGACTGATTAGAAGGAAAGGAAATGTGGTACCTTTTCTATAACCCAGTGGCTGATCGCTGTGTCTTGTTTGCTGTAGTTTGGTAAAAGAAATTTGCTGTAGGCCAGGGGCAAGTAACCTCTGTGGATATCACTGTATTGTTGCAGTTCAGTAGGAATAAAAGCACATTACTACTTGGAAGCAAGGAACATAAGAGAATTGCAATTTATTGTTGAACACACTTCAAAATCAGAATGCAAATAATCAGAAGTGAAGACACACAATTTTATGGATTGATGGGTCAGAGCCATTGGGAAAGCCACACAATAATTGTCTGTCTGTGTGATGCTTGCAGAAGATCATATACTATGTGGTGCCCACCTGCATTGTAGTGGGAGTAATCAAGCAGAGTAGAGAGCGAATATCTCAACCGATTATCATGATTGACAACACTTGATTGACAGCACTTATGGTAATAAAGTAATAGGTTCAATATTGGTCTGGGGGGAAAGCTCAAGGATGGGTAATAGAAGATGATTTATGGTCCACATTATGAAAAGCCCCTCAATTCAAATCACTTTTATCTAAAATAGAGGAACATTGTTTTATAATGATTTATAGATGATATAGCACTGAACTCTCTCTCTCTCTCTCTCTCTCTCTCTCTCTCTCTATATATATATATATATATATATATATATATATATGAAACTCACTGAAACTCACTTGCTAGCAGATTATCCCAAAAATACAACACTAAAGGTTGCTACATTTGCAATTGCAGCCCAAAAGATCAGAGATAAAGTAGTAAAATCCATACTTGAGGTCAGAAATGGAAATGGAGATGGTTTGGGATGATACAAATCAGACACTGTCATTGTTATGTTTCTGCTATCATAATTTTAAAGAGCTAGTTTTCATTTTTGAATAAGTTTTAATGCTTATATTGGAAAGTGTTTATAAAGGTTGTATATTACTGATGTCATGGCCTATGGCTAGAATAATAAACCATTCATTCATATATATATATATATATATATATACACACACACGCTAAACTGTGAAACCTTAGGTATTTTCTTTCACATAGGGTGATGATCGCCAAATGTCTAAAGACTTTGGTTGGAAGTTTTCAATAAAATGGAAACAATAAAACAATAAAAAAATACTTTACTCAGTACCGAGTTTACTTTTTTTGGTTATAAAAGAAGGCAAAAATCTTATTAGAAAAAAAATTATTTTGTCCATCAGCTCCTGTGTTGTTTGCTCAAAAATGGAAAAACCTACACAATATATCTTCGGATTGTAGGTATGAGACATTGTCTCTTGCTTTCATGGAAAAACTGACACAGCAGCTTCACAATTTACGAAATGAACTCCACGATGACTCCTTTATTACACATTGATTTTCATTTATTTCTTTTATTAATAGAAATAGAAAATCTTGATCGACCTGGTTCTCATGCTGGTGTTTGGAATGACATCTTGAAGTCTAGAATAATGAATATGTGTGTGTTTCATGTATTGTTATGGAATGCTGTCAGGTTGTAAATTTTATTTTGTTCTGTTGAATTTGGTAAAATTATATGACTTTTAACAAAAGTTAAAAATATCTGGAGTACAGCATTTAGCTAATGTTCTGAATGAAGAGTTTGAACTCTAGATCTGTTATTATTTGGAAATTCCATACAGTAATTGATGCCTTTTCAGGGATCTTTTTAGAATCTGATTTTTAAAATATTTTAATAGTGTTTCTTGTACAGTAGAGTCTCACTTATCCAAGCTAAACGGGCCAGCAGAGGCTTGGATAAGTGAATATCTTGGATACTAAGGAGGGATTAAGGAAAAGCCTATTAAACATCAAATTAGGTTATGATTTTACAAATTAAGCACCAAAACATCATGTTATACAACAAATTTGACAGAAAAAGTAGTTCAATACGCAGTAATGTTATGTTTTAATTACTGTATTTACGAATTTAGCACCAAAATATCAAAATATATTAAAAAAATTGACTACAAAAATGGCTTGGATTATCCAGAAGCTTGGATAAGCGAGGCTTGGATAAGTGAGACTCTACTGTATTTCCCTTTTCCTCTTAAGTTTCAATCACGCCACTATGAAATAATATTCTGAGTTGCCAGTTTTCCGAGTGTTTTTGAAAGAGAGACAAAATATTACATACAGTATATGCTTTTCTCCCTAAGCTAGGACAAGCCTGACAACCAGAACATACAGCTACCTGAGCTTCTTGTCCTAATTTTGCATCAATGAAGAGAATATAAGCATCTTCAGAATCATATGTTGTCATGAAATTAGCCTCCTCTAATTTAGGGAACCATAGTGAAATCAGAGTGCTACTCCATGATTGGGTCACCATAACTCAAGAATGCCTTGAAGGCATATGTAACTCTGCTACACTGCATATAGGATGTGTCAGAATGTTGAAACATTACTCTTTTGTACTACAGTTCCCAAAAGCCTTCCATCAGCAGAGGGCAGATAAGGGATTGTGGGAGCTATGGTATGAAAAATAACACTTTCAACTTCTGGTTTAAGTACAGTGAATGAATTGAATTTGCTCCCCAGAATATGTCAAACAGGGATACTTGGACAATTCATTTTCTGTGAATTCTGATGCAATCTGACCTTCTGGCACCTCTCAGAGTACACTAAAAGACAGCTGTCATACGGATTTCATGCTGCTCAGAATTGTTGATATGGACTTAAGCTCTTTTTAAAAATAGCTCTTCTGGTTTCAGTCAGCCAACTCATTTGAAATGTAAGGTAAGAATGATCATTTCCAATCGGAGGCCAAGCTACTGTCTCTGAAAACAACCCCTCTGCAATTAATTCTTCATATGTCCTGAAATCCAGGATCGAAATCCAATTATCACTTGTGTCCTAGTTATATCTCTTCAAGTCAACTTTGGCTTATGGCATTTTCTTGACAAGATTTATTCATTATTGCCTTCCTATGAGGCTATATAATGTGACTTGCTCAAGATCATCCAGTGGGTTTTCCATATCTGAGTGGAGATTTGAATCCTGGTCTCCCAGAGTCTTAGTCCAACAGTCAAAACATTCCGCCATCATGACTCTCACGTCTGGCCTTGGCTTGATACAACTGCACTTTGGGCAAGAAAATCCAAAGCATGCTCTGATCTCTCTTTCTCTTGTTATTTCTTTTTAGCTCTGGCCTTGAGGCAGGGATCATTAGTAGCACAAACCTCTAAAGCAATAAGACAGAGTGGCGTGTGTTTATTTAGGTTATCAGTGAATCTTATTTTGGAGAATTCTTATAAAAAGCAGTTCACTAATGGGAAAAATTATCTCTTTGGTCAGATCTGTAATAACACTTCAGTGTATCTGTATTTGTACAGGGTTTTTAAAAAAAAAAAATGCAGATGCATGAAGAAGTGGTATGGGACATAGCTCAGAAATACATCGATCTGCCCTTCACAGGAGCCCTTCCATACTGAACTGTTGTACAAAGCTCTGGAGTTCTAGAACCCCCTTCAATTAGCTCATATAATGGGAAATATTTCCAACAAATGTTGGCATAATTGTGGGGGAACAGGTTCATTACCCCACATGTGGTGGGATTGTAGAAAAAAAATAGAATTATTACAGTAAAATAAGAAATGTAATGGAAGAAACAATAGGGAAAAAATTAAAGTGCGATAAAGCCAGATTCACATCTCTCACTATAGAGGCAAATGAAGATAACAATAATTGGACAGAAATCCTAAACTATATGATAGCCGGAATACAGGCTACGATAGCCCGAGGATGGAGAGAAAATACAAGATGGGATTTAGAAACTTGTGGCCTTATCTCTCAGAATATTTAATCAAAGATTTCACTAATCAAAGGAAAAGCAAGCATATGAATAGTCATACAAAGCAAGACTGGTATAGGAAGTGGTCTATCCTTACCAACACTTTGAACCAGGCTTTCCACATGGTTGAATTGATGCAATGATATCATTTGGAATTTCTGTTCCAGGAGGGAGGAGGAAATGGGGGAAGGGCATGGGTAATGGGAGATACACATCTAAGGAATGCATAAAGCATCATATGAAGTAAAGTGACTTTTGAAATAATGTATATCACAATAAGACTTGTATGGCAAAAGTTTGTTAATTGAATAATAATAATAATAATAATAATAATAATAATAATAATAATAATAATAATAAACAATGCTCTGGAGTGACTCCAGATAAGCAGTAGGAGTTGACAGGACCTCAGATCCAAACCTAAATTACAATTTGATCTCTTGTTCAAATCTGTGCTCTTATAATTGAAACCAAGAAATGTTTCTCAGAACTAAATGAATATGGAGTCATCATGCTGGATGAGTATACAGCATGCTAGTGTACTTATAGAAAGAAGTGGAAGTTGTTTGCTGTGCTCAGCAGGTTCCCTGGTGTAGAAGAGTAATGAGAGGCTGCCAGCTACAGCTCTCTTTCCTCAGCCTGGTTGTAAGACTGCAGCTAAGCTTATTTTGAGTGTTCATGATCATGGAGGTAACCAATAGCCTTTACCTCCATAGTATGGCTTTTATTTCCTGTTGGGAGCTAAAGTGAGTTGATGCCTGAGGAGATGGAGCTAGGAAAGGTGGCAGTCCACCCTCTTGTGGAAGGAGGTACTAAATATCTTCTTCCGTAGATTCAAATAAAGTTTATAGGCAGGCATTAACCCCCAGTTATCCCCCCCCCCAAAAAAGCATGTTGACCAAATGTCAGACAAAGAGCTGTGAAAGGTACTATGTGACAAACCTTTAAATCTTTTTTAAGGGGCCCAGTGATAGCTGTAGACATACGGTTAACAAGATTTCATTCAGGCCCTGATTTGGTGATTCAGAAAACAGTGCAGGTAAATTCAGACTGATTTGGAGACCATTCAATTTGATAGAGCTTGAAATCTGAATTTCAGTTTAGAAATAAATTCCAAATCTTTGTGTTTTGCTTTGAAACCAAGAAATAGTGTTTTTCCCTCCTGTTCATCGGATCTGAATTAATCTGGAGTAACAGGCAAATTCACCCTATACTTATATACATTTATAGGCTGAATTTGATATTTTCATTAAAGGTTTTCTCCTAGGACTCTAGGTTGTCATGTTCTCTACCACTTATTTTTCCTCCTGAAGGTGGCAATATTTATGGAAAAACATATGCCATAGAATTGTTCTTGGGCAAGAACCTTGGATAATTTCGGTAAAACAAGTTCAGAAGCCAGGAAGTCATATTGAATGAAAACAGCTTAATGAAGGGTATAGCTATGATGGTATAAATGTAAGAATAAGGGCATTTGCAGAAAGGGCCCAGTGTCTTGTGCACAGGTGTGTATATGTGCCTTTGAGTCAGCTGCTGATATATGTCGACTCCATAAACGTCATAGGATTTTCTTAAGCATGGGATATTCAGAAGTAGGCTTGCTGTTATTTTTTTCCCCTGAAATATAACCTACAATACTTGGAGCTCATTGGTGGTCTCCCATTCAAGTACTAACCAGGGGTAGTAAAGGTAAAGGTAAAGGTTTTCCCCTGACTTTAAGTCCAGTCATGTCCGACTCTGGGGGTTGGTGCTCATCTCCATTTCTAAGCAAAAGAGCTGGCATTGTCCGTAGACACCTCCAAGGTCATGTGGCCGGCATGATTGCATGGAGCGCCGTTGCCTTCCTGCCAGAGCAGTACCTATTGATCTACTCACATTTGCATGTTTTCGAACTGCTAGGTTGGCAGAAGCTGGGGCTAACAGCGGGCGCTCACTCCGCTCCTGGATTTGAACCTGCAACCTTTCGGTCTCCAAGTTCAGCAGCTCAGCGTTTTAACATGCTGCATCACTGGGGGCTCCAGGGGTGACCTGACTTAATTTCCAAGAATTGCCCCAAAGGTCTGAAGACAGTCTACGAACTGCCATTTTCCCACCCTGGCATTACTTGTCCTCAGAGACATATTGGCTTCATTTAGGAGTTGATTCTCTGTTTCTTTTCACTCTCTAACAGTCAAGCATGACATTCAGGATCCACTGTAAATATACTCCCCCATTTTGCCATGGCATTGTATAGTACTTAAGCCTCATTTTTTTCCAAAAAGAGAAGGAAAAGGAAAGACTGGGAAAAAAAACACATCATCATATGAAAGGATGGTTAGATAGAGAGCTATTATTTAATGTCTTCAAGCTGATTGAAATGTAACACAAAGGGTCCATAATAACACAGTTCGTTCCGATCACAATCTTTATAATATATTTGCTCACAAAAAAAAACTCAGATAAAGCAAAGATGGGCTGCTGTCTTTTAAAATTCTTCTTTTTTCCTCCAAGGGGATTTTAAACTGATAAAATTGGAAGGAGCTTCCTATCTGAAAATAGCCCTAGCTTTCTGGTTGAAACAAAATGAGTGTATTAGACCAAAAAATTGCATTCATTATGAAACACATTGTTATTTCTCTTTTTGTGCTTTATGCCACCTCCAAGATTTTCATGGAAAGGCAGGATTAAAAATATTTTCAACACCTAAATATACCTTCAACAAAAGATATGAATGCAATATGGTGAGAAGCAGTCAGGCTAAGATTATACAATATTCTGAAATCTCTCCCATGATGGGGGTGGGCGATAGGGAAAACATTAAACTCAACAGAGGAAGGGAAAGGAAATCACCTTGTCATTTCCCAGACATCATCTGCCCAGCAGATGACATACTAAATCCTTCTGAAGTCATTATAGATTAAAAATGGAATTGAAATAAAATATATAAATTATGGGGATCAAATCCTGATTTTGGAGGAAGGTGAGTTGGGAGTTCATGTTATATGAACTTGCTTTACAGAGAAAATCCCCATGTACATAATTGCAAAGCCATCATGGATGATGTCCAGGGGTTGTGACTGTACTAGTAAGAAAAGCTGAGCTTTTGAAAGCATTTGCCTTGGACTTGAGTCTGCTGTGGTTGGAGACACAATAGAATGGTATAAATTATCGGTGTCCTGTTGCTGACTGGAGAAAGCATTAGGATAACTTATCATCAAAGCATTGTAGTTGCCATAGCTACTAGGTCACCATGCTAGAAATTCACTCAAACCATATGTAATGATTTACCACAAGTGCCAGTAGGGGGTTGGACTGAGGAGGGAATCTGGGATATTGACTTTTACTTTACAACTGTGATAGATTTCTTTAAGCTGAACAAAGAAAAAAATAAGCTTCATATTGGAGGCTGCAGGAAAAGTGATTTTAGTCTGTTCTTGTGCCATTCAGAGAAACTTAATAAATAGGCATTAGGAGATAAAACAATTGCAGTGCATTTCCTAACCCCTTTCACTTCAGTCTCAGAAATGAATTTCTACCATGAACTAAACCTTTCATCTCAACATGCTACTGCTTTTACTTTTTTGTTTTGTTTTATGTATGAGTGTTGAACTGCCACACTGGGAGACCAGGGCTCTAATCTCCTTTCAGTTTGATGTTGTTGGTTGGGTGCATTGAAGTTGTTTCCAACTTATAGCAACCATAAGGCAAACTAATTACAGTGTTTTCTTGGCAAGATTTATTTGCTTCCCTTTAGGCTGAAAAGTTTTGGCTTGCCCAAGTGTATCCAGTGGGTCTCCATGGCTGAGCAGGGGATTGAACGATGGTCTCCAGAGTCAAAAGTCCTGACTCAAAAAACTGGCTATTCTGTTCAGTAACTTTAGGATCATAAACAGTCTTATAACTGTGAGGAATTTGTGTTTCAAGTCATGAATGATCAAACTTGGCCCCCCAAATCTCCTGTTTCAGTCTGGAAGCACCATAGCCAAAAGTTTGATCCTGCTGTTTCAGATACTGGAAAATGACGTCTGCAAAGCTCTCCTAGTCAGAGGGTTGGAGTAAAGTTGTGGCAGAATCCTAAAGGGTCTCTTCAGTTGCCTGTTCTCAGTGTGCCTTACAAATGGGAGAGTGCTTTAGGCATCATTTTTCAGTGCTCCTAAGTTGAGGTCAATAAAATATAAAATCATGTATGTATGCATATTGAGTTAAGGCATTAGGCTACCAATATGTTATATTAAAAAGCCAAGTTGTAATTTAGCATCAGAAAGAGACTGATCAGGGCTAGTCAGTCCTCTAAGGAGAGTGCATTTCACAATCAGGATGCCACAGAAGGTTCTCTAACATGTATTTACATCAGTGGTTCTCAACCTGTGTGTCCCCAGATGTTTTGGCCTTCAACTCCCAGAAATCCTAACAGCTGGTAAACGGGCTGGGATTTCTGGGAGTTGTAGGCCAAAACACCTGGGGACTCACAGGTTGAGAACAACTGCTTTACATCATGTATTACTTCTCTGGAGGAAGGCCAGCCCAGAAGATTCCAGTTCTTGGATAGGCATGTAAGAAGAGATGTTCTCCTGCAAATAGTGAGCTTCCAAGTCATTTACATATTGCCAACATGACTATGAATATAGACTGAAATTTATTGGCAGCCAGAACAACACATGTTACAATAGTGTTGCCGTGGGCTGGGGTTTAGTTCCAGGACCCCCATGGATGCCAAAATCCGTTGATGTTCACATCCTATTTTGTACAATGACATTATATAAAATGCCGAACAGCTCAACTGTGTACCAGAGAAGGTTGAACATATGTGAACAAAATGGTGAGTGGTTACAGCAGGGCATTGCCTACACATCAAAATAGTGCATGGCACAATTTTTTTTTTTGGGGGGGGGGGGGCTTTTTGGAATATTTTTGAGCTGCGGTTGGTTGAATCAATGGATGCAAAATCCATGGATATGGCAGGCATATGGTTTCTATAAACATTTTTCAGTCCTCACATACTCAAATTTCTTCTTGGGAGCTAGGAAGTTCGGTGTGTTGTTGTGACAGGACTGGAGTATGGGAGGGCCAGGTTCAGGTCTTTCCTTAGCCATTATGTATGTTTTGGACCAAAAGTGGACAACAGCAATCGCATTGTCCGTAGTTTTAAACAACTCCTCCTCTGTGCATGAGGCAGAGCACTGTGGGCAAGCATACATATGCGGAGTTGTTTGTTCTGCTCCACAGTCACACAAGGTGGAAGATTCCTCCAGATAGTGCCATCTTACCAGGTTGTCTTTTGATCTGCCCACTCTGCTTCTCAGTCTGTTTAGGGACTTCCAAATTGCTATGTTTGCTGTCTTCAATAGATATTGAAGGTAAAATGGGATGTAATCTAACAAACAGACAATCTGGTCATAGGGCTTTTATTTTATAGATGCATCGATTGCAATCTCAAATTGACAAGTTTCATATGCTCTTGCTAAGAAGACAGAACCAGGGTTCAAATTTTGTATTTCGATGTTTCTAATACACTGGGCATTTACAATTCACCAAGGAGTTTGCCTTTTAAACTTTGAAAGGAAATGCAGTTATAGCTGTGGAAATGGAAATGCATTTAAGAATCAATTGATATCAATTGTCCTGCACTGATATATTCCATCCGATTTTACTTAATTCAGTACTGTCTCATTGTTGAACATGTCTTGCATTTTATGAATCATATTGTGTATTCCTGAAATAGACATGTTTATGAGATACAGTTTGCTCTAAGGCAGTAGCCATCTGCTCTATCTAATCATAATACACCCATGACTGACTTTAAATGCAATATAAAGCCATATGGATTTCCAAAAACAATATAATTTGTTATGGTTTCCCTTACAGTTATGAGGAAGACTGCTTCCCTAATTGAAGACGGGCTGCCCACACTTATGTCTAGGAGCAGAATACCAAACCCTTGGTTTTGCACAAAATCCTTTCAGACTTTGAAGTAAAAGATGCTAACATAATCCCCCTTACTTCTGAAGAAGTTCTAAAGATTCCAGAAACTTGTGGCTTCGAGCTGGCTTCATAAAGATAATAATAAAAAAACCCATAATACTGTATGGATTTTTAAACTGAGACTTCATGTTCTCTGAAATGTTATAGAGAAGAAAAAATATATAGGAATAGTCTCTCTGCTCATGTTTTCTGCAATCCAATCTATCATTAAGTAAAAATATTATAAAGCTTTCTCAAATAATCAGTTTAGATATCAGTGCTGTCATCATTACCGAGCTGACCTGTCGCTACCTAATTTCTATTTCTGAAGAATTAAAGATGTCTCTAAACCAGAACTTATTTATTTATTTATTTACAGTATTTATATTTCGCCCTTCTCACCCCGAAGGGGACTCAGGGCGGATCACATTACACATATAAGGCAAACATTCAATGCCTTAACATAGAACAAAGACAAAGACAAACATGGGGCTCCGAGCTGCCCTCGAACTCATGACCTCTTGGTCAGAGTGATTTGTTGCAC
The DNA here is from genome assembly GCF_035594765.1 of Anolis carolinensis. Classification (NCBI taxonomy): domain Eukaryota; kingdom Metazoa; phylum Chordata; class Lepidosauria; order Squamata; family Anolidae; genus Anolis; species Anolis carolinensis. Next base: position 295,659,083 of record NC_085842.1, read on the forward strand.
TGGCTGCAGCTGGTTGCTCAACAGCCTGCGCCACAGCAAAGTTACTCCTTTGGAAAAGTTACTCCTTTGGAAAAGTTACTCCTTTGAATTACAATTAATGGATTCTCCCACTTGGTAGGGGATTCTGTTAGCTCTGGAAATGATGGTTCCAAACTCTGGTCAAAATTGTATATTCATTATTTTCAGCTGAATTGGGTGCTCGTCCTAATTAGAACTGATCTATTAATATGCATGTCACAACTTCATCTTGATTTCTGTGGCTTTACTCCAGGTATCCTTAGCTGGATTTAGTCCAGTCTTTCTCACAGTCCATCATATCCTGTCACACCTCCTTTGTGTATTCCCTACCAGGGTAAAAATTGTCCCTAACTGTGTACATTTCCAATAGGTGAACTGCAATTATTTTAAAAATAATTTCACATCATCAGCAAAATAGCTCCTCATGCTATTAGATTGTAAACATTGGGGAAGGGAAGTATTTTTTTTTCTTTTACTTGCAAAGTGCCATGTACAATGCCAGCATATTAATAACAGTAACAACAACAATTTCACTGTTCAAGCAGTGCTTGCATAAGCAAAGGAATTATCAGTATAGTTTGCAAAAATCCAGGATTTTTATATGCATATGATTTCTTAGGGATAAGATCCCCCTCTCCACCCTACACATACAAGGGAGGTACCTCTGAAACTGTCCAGAGAGAACTGAGCATGCTCCATAGCTATGAACTGCTGTCTGCTGGGATAGGAAGGGTGAGCAGAAGGGAAAGGGAATTACTAGAATTCTGAAGTGAGGTGTTCACCGTATCCTCCTACTTTTCATTGTATGTGACACACAGTTGAAATCATCTCCTAATGTAATTGTTCTTTGGACTTACAGTCAGTGCTTGGAAATAATACTTTTTGGACTATAACACCAAGATGCATACCCACACTGAAACATCACAAAACAAACTGAAAGCAGGCAAATGCACTATTTCCCATCCCATGAAAAAAATACTCATTTCTTAACATTTCTAAGTGCAAGGAGATGAGTGGAGCTAATTCCAGCCTGTTTTTCAAATCCACCTGTTTCTACATGCTGCAGAGACAGAATCCCATGGACAACTAATGGAATGGATTGTACATTGTTTGATAAGATCTGTTGGTTTTCATTTTTAGAGTGTGTAGAAACAAAGGGCACCTTCCGTGTGATGAGGTCCTAGGGCTGATCATCTAATTTCTCCTAGAGTTAAAAGGGAAGAAAAGTTCCTTTCAGTTGAAAAGTTCCTTTCAGTTGCAAAGCTCATATTTTACTCCCACAGTGTACAGCAGGCATCTCTGATGTGTCAAAGGAAAAACAGGAGTGTTGACATCATCTTCTCTTTAATTTTTCAGCCAGTGTCAATTTTTCAGAGTTGGGGAGTAGTGGTGGATGGACCAAAAATGAAGGGGGTTGCATCTGTTTTGAGCATTTGCTGGTAGTTTTGGAGGGGGCAAAAATAGTATAACCCTGAATTGTGTTAGGTCTGGAGAATACACTTGGGAGGTTCCAGGGGCTATAAAGAACAGCTGGAATCATATGCAACCCATAGGCTGCACTTAATCTTAACATTTCTAACATCACCCCTAATCGAGAGGATTTTGTGCAAATTTGACCAGCAAAGCAGCCCGCTTCTGGCCATGCTACCTTCTAAATAAGCTTGTCATTGTCATCTTGTTCTTCCTCCTCCCTTCCTTTTGCTCCCACCCTAAATCAGGCCTAAAATATGAAAATGCTGACATTTTCCTATTTAAGTAAGTGATACTGCATGATGTATTTTGCATATCATTTGTGAAGAAAACTCAGGATTATTTTTTCATACATAAGATTAAATGTCTCCCCTCTAGCAAATCCCAGCAGATGATGTGAATGTACCCCAAGAGTGCAAGGGTGTTTTTGTGTGATATGTCAACAGTAGTAAACTTAACTTACTTCTTAATGGAATGTGAATTTTAGGCTGAATTATGTAATAAATATGTACTCCCATTTCTGATAAGACTGAGGGAGAAGCCTTTTCAAGATAAATTAGAGTATTTATTTGCCAATTTTAGTCCATATTATGTTTGAATGGTGTCTTCAGGGAAATGAGCACTGTTGGCTTTGTGCTACACTTAGCATTTTGCTGCAAGGTCAGAAAGTGCAGTTAATTGGTCTCATCAGACCAGAGAACCCTTCTCTATAAGTTTGCTTTGTTTCTTTTTTTGCAAATTCCAAATGGACTTTGATATGAGTTTTTTCAGCAATTGCTTTGTTTAGTTTTCAGTTGAATATTAGAAGGAACTTCTTGGCAATAAAAGTGGTTTACCTCAGATATATCTACTAGTGCTTCCCAAACTTTGGTCCATGAGGTGATTTGGACGTCAATTCCCAGGATTGATCAACAGGCAGGAATTCAGGAATCTAAAGTCAAATGAATCTGAAGACCCAAAGTTTGGGCATCATTGATCTACCATGATTCCATAGCACTGAGCTATGGCAGTTAAACTCTTGTCAAACATCATCATCATCATCATCATCATCTAGCAAGAGCAGAAGCAGTAAAGTAAGGCCAGTCAGCAAGCAAGCCTAAATTATCTTCCTTCTGTCTTTGCCCACCACACCCCCAACTCCCATGGTTTGGTGTCACCTCTTTTGACTTTCTGCACCTCATACTTTTGAGCCTTTGTAGAGAAGCCATTGGGAATCCTACTATGATATTATATGGGAAACCAAAGTAATCATATGAGGGTGGAAACCAGGGGTGAATACAATGGCTCTTCTGCCAGTTCTATCACTCCACGCAGATGGAGGATAACTTTTTGGAGGCAGTGTCTCTTTAATCTCTAGCAGCTTTCTTCATAATTTAGAATCTCACAAACAAGGATTCTAAATAACATGGAGAAGCTCCACAGATAGATTCTTTTCAAAATGTCAGCTTGACACCAGCAAGGAAAAGCTGCAGTCCTTCCTACAACTCATCCTTTGTTTATTTTATTGAGGACACCTGAAGAGGGCTATAGAAAAATACACCCTCTTATGTGTAATGATCAGCCTTTTTTAAATATCTTGTGAAAGAGTTCTTGGCAATATGATACCCTAGAAAGAGTTCTTAGTATTATAATCCAATCAAGCATACTTCTTGACCCTGTCCCATGTTAACCAGATGGTATGTGAAAAACCATATCCGAAGAATGCACACTAATTAAGAGAGACGAGTGGAGCCATTTGTGTATTATGCCTCAAAAGTAGTCAGTTAATTCAGAAACATTAAGAGGGTCACAGGCTGCATGCTTTACAAATTGATGGTGATAATAAAGCCTGTTCACTTTTCTTAACAAATAATACTCTCTTCATTTTAAAATGTGTGATTCTTTTATTTTTGAGAGTATCTGTTGACTTCTTTCATGGTTTTCAGGAAAACCCTCTTTAAAATATTGCAGCAAGGGAAAAAAACTTGCATTCAACAGGAAATATGTATTCCTGAAAACGTTATAGGAATACATCTTCTATCATGCTTTACCAGGATACCCAGTGGTGAATAATAATTTTTATCTATAAAATAAAGCCCCACAACATGTGGGTTGAGACATAGTCTCTATTGTTGATTTAATAAATGCATTCATAAGTTTAAAAACTTAGTCATGTAACAGTGTAGTTTTAGGCCTGTCTTCTTAGTCATAAATCCATGGAGTAAATGTGCATAGCAAAACGGGAGAATTTTGCACTGCAGCTCATTCACATTCGCAATGGTGAGGAATGCTGAGAGATTTGTTGCATGAAAGAGGGTAGTGCCACTGAGGTTGACTTTGGCAGAAAGGTTTTCATAATCCTAATCTCATATGCACACCCACAAAGGAATACCAAAAATGCAGTCAAACTGTTAGGTCAGAAAGTTTGATATGTATGATCAAACCTGTTCTGGCAGCTTATATCACCACTACCTGTAGGTCTTTGGCACAGATAATGGATTTCACTTGCACTACAAAAGCATCTGCATTGCTCCACCTACACTGTCAAATAATGCAATTACATTGCATTATATGGCAATGTAGATGGGATCCTATGCTCACAGCAACATAAACATTGAGAAAATCCATTTCCCACCAGCTACCATAAAGATTGCAGCCAATGCCACAGGGTAATTGAAAGGTAGAGGCAGATTACATAATTGCCCTTGATTATCAAAAAGTCTCCTAGCGTTAACCATATGAGTTCTGGATCCCACACATGATTTGTACCGGGACAATATATGTTTCTGGAATGTAGGGCCATATGTAATGGACTTGAACGGTATAATGGGAAATGTCAATAGCAGTTTAATAACAACATTTTGGTGGAACCAATGTGGATTTTTTACACAGAGATTGGATACCTGACTGCCATGGAAATATTCTATGCAATCCTGGAATTTCTAGTTGACTGAGGCATTAGAACATTCTGGTCAAGAATTCTGACCACTCCTACCTGAACTGTTGCAGTAAGTTGCAGGATTCCACAAAACATTGTCATAGAAGAGGGGAAGCATAAGGCTAGAACTGTGCATGGGAAGTCAACACTTATACTAATCTCATTGTAATGGACCCTTGGTGTCCACTAGGATTTGCTCCCCTTTAATGGATACCAACATCGGTGGATGCTCAGGTCTCATTAATACAATGTCACAGTAAAATGATGTTCCTTCTATAAGATAGCAACACCAAAATTGCTTTTTGGGATTTTAAAAACATTTTAAGATATGGGTAGTTGAATCTATAGATACAATATGGAGAGTTGCCTGTCATTTAATATGTCTACTCTAACTGGAACAAATAGCTAGGTTTAGGCCATAAATTCCCAAATGATTGTGAATGTGATTTATCATGTTTAGTGTGGAGATATATTTCATAAGAACTTTGTAAAAAGATTAGAAGGCATACCCTTTTAAATAATCCCATAAGAACCCAATGCCGTTTAATCTTCATTACTATGAAGTCAGCCATTATCTGCAGTTGGTGTCCTGCTCTACTGAAACACAAGGAGTTGGTTATCCCTGCCCCGCATGCTTTTTTCATCATGATACAGTACACGCTCTCCTGTATATCAGTATATCTCTGCTTCTGTTTACATTGCCCTTTGAAACTACTGCATGAAACATCACAAGGGATTTGATGTACTCATAAACCACCTGCAGTGGCTGCGCACAAGGGTTGCACAGAAATCCCTGCATGCATCAAAAGGAGAATAAACATTTGCTGTTGCTTAGATCCCTCACAGGCCCTGATGAATCTCATTAACTGACTTGCTTATTCTCTGAAAAAAGAATCATATGTCACTGCAAACCTTTAATATTCTGCAACCCATACAACATTGCAGGGCTATCACTTTCAGAGTTTGGAAAAGGCACATTTTTGGACACTTAAGTCCCAGACACAAAGCAATGGAATGTACCAGAGTCAATCCAGTGGGGCTATTTTTGGTTTTAGTACCTCTGCATAGGATAGCAGTCTCAGTGCATCATTACCTCTGCCTGATACTGTTGGAAAGAAGAATGAAACCCAGTATCTCTTCAAAGGCATGCATGAGTAAAATTCAAACTACCCTAGTTAGGTGTCATCTTTCTCCTATATCCTTTGTAAATTTATTTATTTATTTACTTACAGTATTTATATTCCACCCTTCTCACCCCGAAGGGGACTCAGGGCGGATCACATTATGTACATACAGGGCAAACATTCAATGCCCATAAACACATCAAACCGAGACAGAGACAACAGACAGACAGACATGGAGGCAATTTTAACCTTCTCCTGAGGGTATGTTCAATTCTGGCCACGGGGAGAGCAGCTGCTTCATCATCCACTCTGATGGCACTTCCTCACTTCCTCATTCCAACGTTGTAAATTAGTTAAACTTGCCTCCCCACTTTTATAAGTGGTACCTTATTTCCTACTTGATATCTTTCGGGTTGCTAGGTCAGCAACGAGCAGGGGCTATATATTTTTTATTTTTAATTGATGGGTGTTCACCCCGCCATGGGCTGGCCTCGAACTCATGACCTCATGGTCAGAGTGATTTATTGCAGCCGCTGTTTACCAGCCTGCGCCACAGCCCGGCCCCCTTAATCTTGATGAATCTTTAATCTTGATGAATCTTTAATCTTGAACTTAATCTTGATGAAATTGTCCAAAATATGCACATTTTCCCCAATGGTGATGCCTAGATCACAATCCCAGGTTGTTTTTTGCAATATCACATTTTGGATAGCCCCCCCCCAAAACATGCAGGTAAAGTAAGTTTGGTGGTGGGGAATAAAAATGATAGCGCAGCAGAAGTACAGGAAAGTGGGGGATATGCTGAAGTGCAATCACAAGACAATGGATTGGTGATTGGGTACAATTGTGCAGATGAAAAGAGATGTTATCAAAGGTGCCTATCCTAGTCTGTATATGCTATTGCTGTTCTCGTGACTGCTGTAGAATAGGAACTTCTTGTGAAAAAGTTCATTCTCTCTAAGGTTTCTCAGGAGTTTTCAGGAAGAGAAAAAGAAATGAGATGAGTAGCAGAAAGTGTTAGGAAAAGAAAAAAGATGTTGGAGAGAGCAACAGAAGAAATTGTGACTCCCTCTTATCTTCGCTTTTGTTTCTGGCTGCAGTCACTACTGAATTTCTTTTTATCCAGATCCATTCCAGCATATACCCCCCCCCCCCAACTCAACAATGGTCTGCAAAGGTTGAACACAAACAGGCCTGCCAAATAACAACCTAAGATGATATCATGTCAACCTTTTGAAAAATCTGTTCTGTGGGTTAAATCAGTTTGCACATGGTGAAGATTTCATACTGCAAATATTTCACAAAGAGAAATTGAAACACAAAGAGACTTCATCCCATGGACTGTGTAAATGGACACATTTCCCTCTGAACTGTGGAGCTGTGGACTTGTGGAAAGATCTTTACTTAAGAAAAGGCATGGCAAAATTCTTGCTTTTGTGGTCTTATTTGGAGCTCAGCTGACACTTGGGAAACAGCTACTTGTCTTAAGTCCTTTTTCCTCAGCACTAATCTCAGTGACCATGACAATTAAATCAGCAGGAATTCCAGCCTAAGTTTTCAAAGTGAGACAGAAGCCAATTGCAAGTCACTGTGACACAGACAGAACATCTAAAAATAATCTGGTACCCAGCATGGTAGCCAGCATCTTATAAAAACTTTGATCCAGAATTTCCCTGTGCCTTGTAAAATGATACTATTAGGGCACATCACACATGACATTTTTGATTTAATATTCTATTTTAAAATGGCACTCAAACTGCCAACTTTTACATCCATGTCAGCTGCTTTGACATGTGCAGTTAGGAAGCTCCTTTCACTATCTTGGTTTAACTGTGTCAGTGTTTCTAAAATCCTGATTTCTGATTTTAATCTTGGATTTTCCACCTATCCTCCCCTCTCTTTCATCTGCCTTGATTTCAGTCTGTTGTCTAGTCTCAGCAATATTTAGTTTTGTGTTGCAATTCATTTCTAACCCTTTCTATCTGTATTTGTTTTCTCAAAGGTCATTTGGCAAAATGCTAAAATGGGCAGCTGTTGAAAGGGTTTCCAATCTGTAGTAATCCAGCTCCCAACAGATGGCTGTGTCTTCTACACTGTACTGTGTTAATCATAGGGGTTTTTTTTGCCTCTACTGTGTCTTTTGGGAGACAGTTCTGCTGTTTAATAAGGCCTAGTGGGATAGTATTACTCTTACCAGGTAAGCAACACCCTGAGCATTGATAAATCTCTTCTGTATGTTTTTTTGGTCACATCCTAGGATATGATATCATTATTGTTGTTATTGTCATTATTTCTTTTCCTGCCTCTCCATGTGGATTGAGGCAGAAAACAACAACAAAAAATAACAGAAGATGCATACAACTCTCTATTCTTTATTTCTATGCAGTTACCTAATTGTATCTATTTCAGGGGTCTCTTAATTTTGTAGTACCTTGTATGGAATTTTTGAAAATTAGGGCCAATTTTGCCTTGTTTTGTCCAGTTTGTTCCAAGCAACAAAAACAGTATCCTATTTACTTAGAAGTAATACCATTCACAGGCAATTCCTTCTGAATTGCCTACAAATTATAATCTTTAATAGGTCTCTTAATTTTATTCGTATGGTATTATTACCAAAAAAGCATTGCCAAATATAAACCTACTTAAACAATTTTTACTTCCCCAGTGGTGAAGTGCGTAAGGAGCCCCGGTGGTGAAGTGCGTTAAAGTGCTGAGCTGCTGAACTTGCAGACCGAAAGGTCCCAGGTTCAAATCCTGTGAGCGGCATGAGCGCCCACTGTTAGCTCCAGCTCCTGCCAACCTAGCAGTTCGAAAACATGCAATTGTGAGTAGATCAATAGGTACCACACCGGCGGGAAGGTAATGGCGCTCCATGCAGTCATGCCGGCCACATGATCTTGGAGGTGTCTACGGACAACACCGGCTCTTCGGCTTAGAAATGGAGATGAGCACCAACCCCCAGAGTCAGACATGACTGGACTTAACGTCAGGGGAAACCTTTACCTTTAATATATTTTATTGTTGCTAATATCTTTCTTAATTGCTTCCCAACAACTTCAAACACAGTTGACATAATATGTATTTGACTGTATATATAAACACATATGAACAAAACAAGAGGAGGGAATAGATAAGAAACTAAGGAGAAATATATGGGAATGGGAAATTACAGACAACTCTCCATATCCTTGGAGTCTTTATCCACTGATTCAACCAACCATGACTTGAATGAATATATATATATATACACACACACACACATACATACACATATACATACACATACACACATATATACATATACATACATACACACCTAAAAAGCAAGCTGCCATATGTAAAGGGTGCCATTTTAATTCACCATAGTATATAATCAGACTCGAGCATCCACAGATTTTGATATCCACGGGAGGTCCTAGAACCAAACAGCAATGGATAGGATACCAAGGGCCTGCCCAGCCTACATACTGAGACTTCTCTCCTTGTATTGCTTCTTTGGATATAAAATGAGATAACTTAGACTTGAAAGTATTACTGGTGGTCATGTTCAGGTACCAACATTTGACAAACTTAAATAACATCATGAGCCTCACAGGGTGGCATAGAAGAAGAGTAAATTTGCAAATTATAATGGTTCTTATAAAAATGCCCTAAAAACTTTTAAAAAATGGACAAATGTTTAAGGACTAAACCCCACTGAAGGCTCATAAGGCAGTATTGTGAAAGCTGTTATCCCAATATAAAAATGAAAAGTTAAACCATTTGTTGACACATTTTGAAAAAAATCGATTTTGATCAAAATTCTGCATTGTAGAAAGGATTTAAAATATATGCACATGACATTTCTAAATGTTAAGTAGGCATGGTATATTCAATGCAATACACAACTACCGTATTAGTTTGTTTCTTGAAAAGATGGCATAACATCAATTTACCACCAGAGGGAGTTCCAAGACAGGATATGGATACATTTATTTCAAGATCTATACTACCTAAAGAACAAGGAAAAACAAGGGAATTACACCGGTTTCCCTCAGTTCAGGGCACTTCCAGACAGGACTTAAACCCACAACAAAGCGGGTTTAAAGAAAACCCCTTTGCTGTGGGTTTAAGTCTCCACACCCGAACAAAAACTAAGGCTTTCCCGGGGGGGGGGGGGGGGTACCTGTTTTGTCCCAAATTAATTATCTTTTATCAGAGCGTCATTTGGACTCCTCCGATAAAAGTCTGACAGGTCTGCCTGCCTGCCTGCTTCCTACCTTCCATTCATATAGTGGGGCCACACTATCACTATCAAACCAGGACTTGGGAAATTATTATTCCGGTCTCCGGCAAACTGAGATGATCTTAGCATAATCAGTCTTTCCTTTTCAGTCAGATCTCAGTTTAATTGTGAGTGGATCTACATTGTAATGCATCACTTTAACTCATATGGCTTAGTGCTGTAGAATCATGGAAGTTGTAGTTTTATAAAATCTTCTGCCTTCTCTGCCAAAGATTGCTGAAGCCTTAAAAGGTAAAGGTAAAGGTTTTCCCCTAACGTTAAGTCCAGTCATGTCTGACTCTGGTGCTCATCTCCATTTCTAAGCTGAAGAGCTGGCGTTGTCTGTAGACACCTCCAAGGTCATGTGGCCAGCATGACTGCATGGAGCGCCATTACTTTCCCGCCGGAGCGGTACCTATTGCTCTACTCACATTGGCATGTTTTTGAACTGCTAGGTTGGCAGAAGCTAGAGCTAACAGCGGGCGCTCACTCTGCTCCCGGGATTTGAACCTGCGACATTTCGGTCTGCAAGTTCAGCAGCTCAGTGCTTTAACACACTTCGCCACCGGGGTTGAAGCCTTACAAAATTACAAATCTCATTCATCATTCTAACATAGGTACAGTAGAGTCTCACTTATCCAACATAAACAGGCCAGCAGAACATTGGATAAGCGAAAATGTTGGATAATAAGGAGGGATTAAGGAAAAGCCTTTTAAACGTAAAATTACATTACGATTTTACAAATTAAGCACCAAAACATCATGTTTTACAACAAACTGACAGAAAAACCACTTCAATACATAGTAACGTTCTGTAGTAAGTCCTGTATTTACTAATTTAACACCAAAACATCTCAATGTATTTCAAACATTGACTACAAAAACATTGGCTACTAACAAAATTACTACAAATAAAGACAGAATTGCATAAAATGAACTTACAGTGACAACATTGACAAAAATTAAATCCATAAAAACTTTAGTCCTTGCTGCCTAGCAAAACAGGTGTGGATCCAGGCAGGAGGCAGACTGTGTTGGATAATCCAGAACGTTGAATAAGCGAATGTTGGATAAGTGAGACTCTACTGTATATTGAATCAACCGGAATTACTTAAGTGTTGACTCACCATTAAATGGCTCTACTTTACTTTGAACAGCCAATACGTTTTGGGGCATGGTTTTTAACCCCTTTAGCTAGTGGCTAATCCTTCAGTAAAAGCAAGAGTCAAATCAGCCATTAGGTCATTCAGAGACACACAAAGGAATGATGGAACTTTCCTGTGGCAATGAGTTCCATCGTGACAAGAGATTTATTCCTACAGGGATGTGATCTGCTTCCAAGGAGATTGTTATGCCATTGTTGCCACATCTCTGTGAAACTGAATTACAGTGATACAAGTACAGTAACACAGAAATCAGACAAATACACCCCTAGGGATGTTAGCTATTCCAAGTGATGGTTGAGCCAGGTCCCTTTCATGCTATATAATTATAACACTGTATGTTTCTTTTAACAGCTGTGGTTGCAATCTAGGGAGTCCTAGATTTTATAATGTAGAGGCCTGTTCTATGGCTGAGAATCCCAAATGTTTGTCCCTGGACTACAAATCTTAGGATTCCATAGCATTTAAAGTGCTTTAATTATATACTGTGAAAGGGCCCCTAGCATACAAGGCATCAAGGTCTTAAAAAACATATTGTATTCTTCAGTGTTTGAGGGTACATGATCTTTCTCCTATACTTTATGGAGAATCATGATGACTTTACAATTTTTAACTAGATGGCACTTTTTAAAGTTAACATTTATTTAACTGTAAATGAATAACAGTTACATGGAATCTAGTGAAAATTAGAACTGTTATATGATGAAACAGTCATCTACATAACCACCAGCTAGTTACAATGGGGTGTTATATGATGCAACCAAAGTGTGGCCAGAGGAAATCTAACACACTTCTGCCGTTCAAAGAGCCTGTCTTAGCATAAAGAGATGTAAAGGAATCCACTATCACCTCTGACTGACTTGGAAGAAGAAACTCCTAACATAAGATTTGGTAGACTCCAGTTTATACTAGAATTCTCTTCTTCTTGGGGCCCTTCTACACTGCCATATAAAATCCACATTATCTGCTTTGAACTGGATTATATGGCAGTGTAGACCCAGGCACTTTCTACACGGCCATATAATCAAAATTATCAAATCAGATAATCCATATTATTTGCTTTGCACTGGATTATCTGAATCTACACTGTCATATAATCTAGTTCAAAGCAGATAATCCGGATTATTTGGCAGTGTAGAAGGGGCCTCAGTTGTTCTCAAAAGTGTTTCTAGATTCCTAAATCTTTTTAATAAAGGTGGTGATGGTCGCAGTGGTTGCCACTGCCACTGCTATTGTTGTTGTTGTTGTTGTTTTTGTTTTTTGTTTTTGTTGTTGTTGTTGTTTTTGTTATGTGCCTTCAAGTCTTTTCTGATTTATGTTAACCCTAAGGCAAACCCTCCTTTGATGGAGTTTTCTTGGTGAGATTTGGTCAGAGAAGGTCTGCCCTTTCTACCTCCATATAAAATCCAGACTATCTGCTTTGAACTGGATCATATGGCAGTGAAGACTCATATACTCCAGTTCAAAGCAGATAATGTGGATTATCTGCTTTGATAATCTGGATTATATGGCAGTGTAGAAGGGGCCTGTGAGAGAGTGTGACTTGCCCAAGGTAATCAAGGAGGGGTTACATTAGTTAAATGTCTTCCTTCCTTCCTTTTGGCATGATTTGTTACATGAGTTGTTTAGAACTGGCTGCCTTAAGCCAGATCTTAGAAAAGTTAACATTTTGGAATTAGAGCTTCAAAAAAATCTTCTAAGTATCATGGGCCGGTGGCAATATTGGGTTGGGTATTTGGAGTTGTAGTGAGAGAGCTAGTATGGTGTACCCACTAGAGCAGGCATGGGCAAACTTTTTTGACTTGGGGCCACAGTGCGAGCCCAGCTGGAAGGGCCGGGCCAGGCGGGAGAAGGGGCGTGCACACACTGGATGGGAGGGTCCATGAAAGTACAGGGCCAGGAGGGGGTAGGGCAGGGCTCAAGTCATCCTCAGGTTGTCCTCCCAGGATAAGGATGGGGCTGCTTGTCCAATCCTTATGCTGGGAGGAAGATGGGACATGTGGTGACTGCCCCAATCCTCCTTCCTATTCTCCTCCTTCAATCTCCGGGCTGTCCTCTTGGCATTATCTTGGGAGGAGGGCGAGACAAGAAGCAGCTGAGTGTGCTTCAGCGGGCTTTCGTCTGCCATAGGCCTTCCCCGAGCCATCCTCCCAGCATAAGAATGGGGTTGCTTGCACCATCTTTATGCCGTGAGACACATGGTGGCTGAGAGCACCTTAGAGGGCTTTCAGCTGCTATGTACCTTCCTCCCCCATCTTTTTGACATATGGATGCAGTGGGCCGGCATGTCCTTATGCCAAGAGGACAGGGAAAATGAGGAGGGCCTGAGGTAAGCACCCAGGGGACCACATCCGGCCCCCAGGCCTTAGTTTGCCCATGCCTGCATTAGTGTGTAGACTAAGACACTGGTATTGAAGGGTTTGAATCCCTGCTTGAGCATGGAAACCCACTGACTAACCTTGGGGCAAGTCACATTCTCTCAGCCTCAGAGGAAGACAACCCTCTAAACACATTCTGTCAAGAAACCCCCATGATTGGTTCACCTCAGGGTCGATATAAGAAAGAAATAATTCGAAAGCATACAACAACAAAGTGTGTGTGTTTTGGAGAGACGTTTCCAGAGCTTTGGGAAAAATACAGTACACAAAGGATTTTTTCCCCAACTCAGCACTCTCTCTCTTTTGTACTTTAGGTTTTGTCCACATGGTGGTGCTGCAAGAAATACAGAGATGATCTGTAAGCAGCCAGTAAGGCACACCGGGAGGCAAGGACAATTGTTTTACAGTTTTGAAATCCATCCATGTGTCTTCTACGGTCCACTGCGCCCATTGCAGACAAGGACATGGGCCAAAGCACTCTGTAATGCAATTTAGGGAAAACACGTGAAGAGTGGCATTTCACATCTTGTTCCAAATCCTTCATCTGTAACATTAAACAGCAGGAATAAGGGGTGGATGGGTTAGAAAGGAGATGCTCTCCTCATTTGTTTGCCAAAGAAGGAAAAAACCCTTGTGAAACTTGTTATGTAGTCTCTCTTTTTAATCCTATCAGCTCTTTGGGGATGGTAACTGGGGGGCCATCTACACTGCCATATAATGCAGTTCAATGCAGTTCAATGTGGCAGAGCAATTGTGGCCTAAATGTTGCAGCATAGTTTTATTCCCAGAGAGCAGTACCAGCCGTGTCATTACCCAGGGGAGATTTCATACTTCACAAATGTAGTGTGATGATTCTGTTTAAACTACTGTGCCCAAGTCATCTGGAATCCCGGGACTTGTAGTTTAGGGGGTTTTTTTCCATGTCAGGAGTGACTTGAAAAACTACAAGTTGCTTCTGGTATGATAAAATTGGCCATCTGCAAGGATGTTGCCCAGGAGATACCTGGGTGTTTTTGATGTTTTTACCATCCTTGTGGGAGGCTTCTATCATGTCCCCGCATAGGGAGCTGGAGGTGACAGAGGGAGCTCATCTGCACTCTCCCTGGATTCAAACTGGTAACCTTCAGGTCAGCAACCCAATCTTCAAGTCAACAGTCCTGACAGCACAAGGGTTTAACCCATTGTGCCACCAGGGGCTCCTTTTGTAGTTTAGTGAGGCACTACAACTCTCTGAAGGAGAATTTGAAATAGAGGACTGCAAGACCAGTACCCTCAGTTTCATCTACAAAATATATTCTCTTTAAGGCATTTTCTTGGCCTTTTAGCAAGACTCTTTGATAACTTCTGGCAGAAGTCATTTATTTCAACAGGACTGGCTATTATGCAGTGTCATATTTCCAGGGTAAATTCAGCAGATATGGGGGTCATACTATACCACTCCCAGATATTAAAGGGCTCTTGGTATCCATTACATGAACTGATTTAGAATGAATTTGCTACTTTAGTTCCTTTCACAGGACACAATAACTGCCATGGTTCCATCCAATGTAGTCATGGGATTTGAGATTTAGGGAGACGTATTTCAGATTTTCAGCCAGAGAGCTCTAGTGCCTCACTAAACTACAAGCCCCAGAATTTCGCATTATAACTGTGTAATGTGAAATTGCCCATTTATTTCTGGGTGCATCTAAACAGCAGCAGAAATAATGTCATTTCAGTTTAACTGCCATTGCTCAATGTTATATAACCACAGGAGTTGTAGTTTGATGAGTCGCCAGCACTCTTGGACAAACTAAAGACCCTTTAAAACAGCAGGTTTCATAGCAATGAGGCAGGGCAATTAAAGTGGTGTCAAACTGCACTAATTCTATAGTGAAGATGCTCTGTCTCTCTCTGTGTGTCTTTTTTTCCATCTCATGCAGTAACAGTGGCTTTCAGCTGTCAGTGAGCATGCTCTTCCCTCGCCTCTGGTTCTGTCATGCAGGATAAATCCTTCCCTCCCCAGACAGCTCCTCAAGTCCAACTGCTAATCTTGTCAGATCATTTCTTTACCTCTCTCTTGCTTCTCTGTGGACTTCTTGATCAGGCAGTCACGGGGACTCACCAGTTGGGTTTGCTCTTAGGAGGAGTGAAGATCAGAGCAGAAATTATGCAACATATGGTTTCTATAAATGGAAATACATTAAACATTCCCAGTGTTTAAAGTTTAAATCCCAAATATCGAGCACACATATGACAGTAAGTCTAATGGATTATGTAGAACACATTTCAAAGGAAGTCTTGCCAGAGCTGCCATGTTAACTTGACATCTATCATCCGACTTCTAAACGAGCTTCAAAACAGTTTTATAACTAGGCCTGGTTGATCTATCTTTTTTCCTTCTAAATCTCAAGAGTGGCCTATCAAAAGGAAAGGAAATAATCAATAAACATAGTTTATCTCATCTCCGTTCTGGGTTTGACCTGAAAACCTGGTTATTTCAATGTGCTTTTGACTAATTTGGCACAATTTGACAGAGCCCTTTTACCTCCACCTACACCCAGCCTCTGCACCTTATTACTAGCCCATCTTATTAGTAGCCCATCTTATTTATTACTAGTCCATCATATATGCATATGTATAATTTATTTCCTTGCTTCCAATTTTTGGACATATCCATTGCACCTGGCTTTTAGTTATTGGTTATCGGTTGATGTTGAGTTTATGCTTTTATGATTTTTATATGTTTTTATGTATCAATTCATTGTAATTGAATGTATTTTATGTTGTTGTATTTTATTGTTGTATTACTTGGTTTGGTCCCCATATAAGCTACCCCGAGTCCCTTCGGGGAGATGGGGCGGGATATAAGAACAAAGTTAATTAATAATAATAATAATAATAATAATAATAATAATAATAATAATAATGAGTTTGACTTAGAACCCAGATTGGATGAGTAGTATTTATGTATCACTTTGATAGTCCCATATTTCACCATGGGAGATTACTAAGAGAGCTATTTCTCAACATTGTTTTCAGCATTACAGAGACAAAAGCAATGTGACTGCAAATAGGTTTGACATGATGGCTCAATTTTGGGTTTATGTCACTTATACCACATATTTTTACAAAGCCTTTTCACAAGTGCATAGCCAAGCTCTCCCAACTTGTCCTGGCTTCCGGGCTTCTGCCTAGTTGGGAGCAGAATCCATGAATATGGAGGGCCAACTGTATGATCTGTTTCAATCCAAGACGCAAGACTAGTTGAGGTAGGGCAGGGTGAAAAGAAGGTATTTGGATCAAGGTCGCCCAATGGATTTCAGGACTTAGTGGGCACCAACATATCCCAACATCCACTTCCACTCTAGCCACCATAAAACACCAGCTGTCATAATCCTCTCATACTCTCCTTGAATATTTTAAGTGTTTCCCCTCTTCTGTTGCTCCCAAGAGCTAAAATAAGCATACAGAGTTCTGGCCAAATGTCAGTCCCACAACAGCCCTGTGAAGAATGACCAGAGCTGCATCTACACTTTATAACTAATGTAGTTTGATATCACTTTAATTGTAATGGCTCAGTGCTATGGAATCCTGTAAACTGTAGTTTTAAAGGTCTTTAATCTTTTCTGATGAAAAGTGCTAGTGCAACTCCCAGGATTCCATAGCATTGAGGTGTTGCAGTTGAACTGGTGTCAAACTGCATTAATTCCAGTGTAGATGCACCCATGGTGAAGTGCAGATTTGACCTCAATTTTTCCCTATCCCAATGCAACACTCCCCAGTCCTTCCTCAGGCTGTCTTCCCCTCCCTTTTTGCTCCAGCAGCCTTTATCTCTCCTCCTTTCATCCTTGTTGTTTGTTCCCCTGCCGTGGCTACCTTGTCGGTGGGCCTGTGCACGCACAACATGTACCCTGGCACAGCATCATTAGGCAGGAAGGCAGCCCAGGCTGGGAGGCTGGAAGCGCTTGCCAGTGCCAAGAGCACAAGGGCAGGGGGCAGCCCCTTCTCCAATTTTGGGTCGGTGTTGGTTGAATAACACATATTTACATAATTCAGAGGATGTCCCACACTATTAGAGAAGCAATTTATTTTAAAAAATTTAAAACTCCTGTAGGTCCGGGCATCTCCTTTTGGTTTGAGGTCTGGGAAAATAAGGGCAAGGCTTTGGATTTCACTTTATAGGTTGATCCTAACAAGATGAAGGGAAAAGAAACAGCAATTATCATGCCACGGTTAGTAATTTGGCCTGCTGGCTTTGCCAGTCCAGTAGATCGTATCATTCAGTTTCCCAGGCAGCTTGCTTCTCTAACTGACACATGTGCCAACTGCAGAAACCACCAGGGGTCGCTCCTGGTTGAAACTATAATTTCCACAGCCATAAAAGCAGGAATTTCTGAGTGACTTCATGCCTGATCCTGGGCAGGTTACCCACCTAGCAACAGCTAAGCAATCTTTAAACTCTTTGCTGGAAAGCCAGACGGCTGAATTCACAAACATATGCCAGGAAGCCTGGCCAAGGTTAAAAATTCTGATAAATGTTGTCTTTTGGGCCACCGCATTGTGTCGCATCCCTTTTGTTACACCTTCTACATTGTGGGGAGCGGGATTTCTTACTTCCCAATTTTCTTTTCCAGGAATCCAAGGAGAGGACTGATTTTGATAAAAGAAAAACATCCTGTTATATGTTTTTAAATTTGAAAAACTGTGGCCCAATGCTAAGCAGCTAATGGCTGTTGCTTTAGGGAATATGGGAGGCATGCATTTTTTCTTAGCATGTCAGTTTATTATCAAGCACCTGTATTTTTTATGCTCAAATGTGCTTTTTAAAAAATAAGAAAAAATTTCCGAGGGAGGAGTCTGGGGAGGCAGTGAAGCTTTAGAACAATGCCTTGTTGTCGTGGTGGTCCGTCTTTGCCCAAATACCGAGGGTCAGTCTAAGAGAGTGGCCAGCCTCAGCTTGTCCTTGAATGACCTTGTCATGAATGACACAAGACAGGGGTGCTGTTCAGCTCCTCTCTGTAACTCCAATAAAGAGTGACACAGCTCTGTCTCCTGAATGAGGCCCTTCGTAAGCCTAGCAATGTGCTCACCACATGGGCTACTCAATGGAAAGCCATGTGGAGAAAAAAATAAGGGAACAGACCAAGGGTATCCTCTCTCTCTCCCCCCCCCCCCTTGCACCCGAGGCATTAATCCCAGAGATTTATCTTGCAGCTGCTGCCTTTCCGGGGGCTGCAAAGGACCGGATTCCGGTTGTAATGTTGTTGCCTGCAGAGGTCAGAGAAAGTTGGAGACTCTGGGTCGATCAACACTTAGAATTTAATGCAGTTTGACACCACTTTAATTGCTATGGCTCAATGCTATAGAATCACAAGGGTTGTAGTTTTACCAGGTCTTCAGCCTTCTCTGCCAAAGAGTGCTGATGCCTCACCAAACCACAGCTCACATGAACTCATAGCATTGAGCCATGGCAGTTAAAGTGGTGTCAAACTGAATGAATTTTTAGTCAGTAGAGATGCAGCTGCCATGCCAGGGGTGCAACACTCTTAGTTTTATCCTGGATCTTAACATACCCATTAAAATGCAGGGAAAAGTGCTGCTTCTTCTCCTCCTTCCAACTACTTCTCCAGCCTCCCACTAACATTTCAAATCAATAGCATCAAAAATGTATGGAATGGCAAGGATGAAAATGGTTCACGCTTGAAGATTTCTGTGTTACTCTCTATTGCATCTTGTGTGTTGATGATTACTAATTGACCAATGCCACCATTCTTAGCATAGTTTACACTTGCACATAAAAAGAAATGGACTTGTTCCAGGGCCTCCAACTCAGTCCTGCCTTGATTCCTTTACACAAGAACATGCAGATCAGACCAAAGTTCTGTTTAATCTGGTTTTACTAGATCAATAGATTCTGTATCCACTGATTCAACCATCAAGGCTTGCAAATATACATAGATAGACAGACAGCAAAACCTACATTTTTATATAAGGGACACCAAAGTAAAACTCCCAAGATCCCATAGTACTGAGACATGCCAGTTAAAGTAGTGCCAAACTGCACTAACTCTACAGTGTAGATAAAGCTTGAACGAAAGAAGTTAGTAGCATAAAAGCTTTGGTAGACCAAGGGTACATCTACACTCCACAATTCATGCAGTTTTACACCACTTTAAATGCCAGGGCTCAATGCTATGGAATCCTGGGAGTTGTAGTTTGGCAGAGGAGACAAAAGAACTTGTAAAACTAGAACTCTCAAGATTCCAAAGCACTGAGCCTTGGCTATTGAATTAATGTCACACTGCATTAATGCCATGGTGTGGTGTAGATACACACTAAGGTTGAATGCAAACTGCAGCACTATAGCACTTTAATTCTATCCTATAGAACAGGCATGGACAAACTTTGGCCCTCCAGGTCTTTGGGCTTCAACTCCCACAATTCCTAACAGCTTAATGGCTTGGTTGTTACATGTTTTCCGGACTGTATGGCCATGTTCCAAAATCATTCTTTCCTGACATTTTGCCTGCATCTATGACAGGTATCCTCAGAAGTTGTGAGGTCTGTTGGAAACTAGGCAGTTGGGGTTTCTATATCTGTGGAGTGTCCATGGTGGGAGAAAGAACTCTTGTCTGTTTGAGGCAGGTGTGAATGTTACAATTGGCCACCTTGATTAGCATTGAATAACCTTTCAGCTTCAAGGTCTGGCTGCTTACTCCTGAGTGAATCCTTTGTTGGGATGTCTTAGCTGGCCCTGATTGATTCATGTCTGGAATTCTTCTGTTTTCAAAGTCTTGTTCTTTATTTACTGTCCAGATTTTACAGTTCTTTAAATACTGGTAGCCAGATTGTGTTCATTTTCATGGTTTCCTCCTTTCTGCTGACTTTGTCCACATGCTTGTGGATTTCAGTGGCTTCTCTGTGTAGTCTGACATGGTGGTTGTTAGAGTGCATTTCTGTGTTCTCTAATAATATGCTGTGTCCAGGTTGGTTCATCAAGTGCTCTGTATGACTGAATTCTCTGAGTTGGTCTGCAGTAACATTCATATTCCTTGATTCGTGTTTGGGCATTGCTGTGTTTAGTGGTCCCTGCGTAGACTTGTACTTGAAGATGTGAAGATGAAAGATGAAGGACTTTGGCCACGTAATTTTTTTTTCGTGTGAGGAGCAACCTGAGTTGCTTCTGGAGTGAGAGAATTGGCTGTCTGCAAGGACGTTGCCCAGGGGACGCCCGGATGTTTTGATATTTTACCATCCTTGTGGGAGGCTTCTCTCATGTCCCCGCATGGAGCTGGAGCTGATAGAGGGAGCTCATTCGCACTCTCACCGGGTGGGATTTGAACCTGGCAGCCTTCAGGTCAGCAACCCAACCTTCAAGTCACAAGGCTTTTATCCCCTAGGCCACCGGAGGCTCCTGGCCACATAATGAGAAGACAGGAAAGCTTGGAGAAGATAATGATGCTGGGGAAAATGGAAGGAAAAAGGAAGAGGGGACGACTAAGGGCAAGATGGATGGATGGTATCCTTGAAGTGACTGGCTTGACCTCGAAGGAGCTGGGGGTGGCGACGACGGCCGACAGGGTTGGTCCATAAGGTCAGGAAGAGTTGGAAGCGACTGAACGAATAACAAACAAATGTAGACTTGTCCACAGCTGCATGGTATGGAGCTGTCAGGAATGGTGGGAGTTGAAGCCCAGAACACCTGGAGGGCCGAAGTTGTCCCATGCCTGGTGTAGATGTACTTCCATAATAGAGATACAACTGCACCTTCCTTGTTCAGGTTTCGTAGAGTTAAGATTCGGAGGAGGAGGTGTTCTGTGATGTCACGGATTCAAAGGCGGGGCCTCGGCCGTATAAAAACTCCCTCGCAGCGCTTGGCTTGTACTGCGAGGGAAAGGAACGGAGCAGGCGGGCAGGAAGGTCCGGGCGAAGGGAAAGGAACGGAAGGGCGAGACGAGACCTCTGCGTGTGCCTCTCTCCCTCCGACGCGGCGGCTGCGATGGATTTACTGAGGACTATCGCTTACCAGCCGGGCAGCAGCGGGAGCCACAGCAGCAGCAGCACCGGGAGCAGCAGCAGGATGGCGGAGCAGGCGCTGGGCAAGGCTGCTTACAATGGGGAGTCGCGGAGGAAGAAGGCGGCCGAGCCCTCCGAGCACCACCCGCACGGCACCACCGAGATCTCCCGGATTATTACCGACCCCACCACGGGAAGGCGCTACTGCCGGGGAAAAGTCCTGGGCAAGGTAAACCGGCCCCGAGTGTCCATTGGCTGGGACTGGAGAAACGGACCGAGGTTGGGTGCATCCACACTGTAGGAGAATCGAGGCGCTTTGGCACCACCTTTGAAGCTTGCTCAGGCAATATTAGGAAGAGAAGGCTCTTCCGACTCCTATGATTCCATGGCAGGTGAAGTGGCACCAAAGGGCCATAATTCTGCAATGTAGATGCACCCATTGTTCTCCTGACCCGATCTACTTCGTTGCACCTCGTTTGGACATTGCTTGCACATACCCTTCAAGCCTCTCCATTCTCACATCCTCCATCCCTCTTTGAGCCCTCCCTTCCTTTCTCTCTCTGTCTCTTTAAGAAAGAAACTCATAAGGATAATGAATGATTGCATGTGGGTCTTCCTGGCCGGGGAGCTTGCAAGCTAGACATGAATATCCACCTGCAGCTTCTAGGCACAGGTGACTCCTCTCTGCTCCTTGTATTTCTCTCTAATTTTCATTTCACTGATTTCAGATTTGAGCCATTTCTGTTCCCCAGCAGAGTTTGCTACTAAGCACAATTCAGTGCTGGCTTTAGCCTATAAAGCCCTAAAAGGTTCCAGCCCAGCTTACCTGTCCAGACATATCTCCCTCTATGAACAATCACGGAGGTTAAGATCTTCTGGGGAGGCCCTGCTCTCAGTCCCACCTCCTTTTCAGGTGCAGCTGATGGGGACGGGAGACAGGACCTTCTCAGTGGTGGCCCCTCAGCTGTGGAAGTCTCTCCCCAGTGAGATCAGATTAGCACCATCCCTCTTGGCCGTCAGAAAGAAAACAAAGACATGGCTGTGGGAGCAAGGTTTTGGCCAGTAAAGTAATGCAGTGCAAGTAATAAATAGGGAACATGTATGTGCAATTGACAATTGGAATGGCTTCGGTTTACGATTTTGGGCCGTGTGATTTTATATTAGGATGTTTAATTTTATGTCCTTATTTCTAAATATTGTTTTATCTTACATTTAATCATCTTTATTGTTTTTAATGGACAGCTATATGTTTCTTGTCTAGATTTTATGATTTGGTTTTATATGTATGTTGAGCATTGAATTTTGCCATTTTTACGTTGTAAACTGCTTTGATTCCCCCTGGGGTAAGAAAAGCAGTATATAAATACAGTAAATAAATAAATAAATTTCTTACCAGTAGACTTGGCTCAGGTGGACCTGCAGAGAAGGTGGCTCCCCAAATAGGATCTATATGCAGGCCACGGCTTCCATGCAGAGCGAGTAGAGCGCTTGCATGCCATTATACGGAATGAATAGGTGGTGGTGACTGACGACAGGCTAGTTTGCTCTCTACAGATCATGCTTGCATCCCCTCTCCCCAAAATGGCTAACGTCATTTTTGGACAACCCATGTCTCGCAGGGAAAAAAATGGAACACACACAATTTGAAACGGTTAAATTTATTTGGAATTATGAGACTGTAATGACAATCTTGACTTTATAATTCATTATGTTCATGGTCATATTTTTCAAGGTGTCATTTGCATTTTTTTACCAGAATTAACGCACTCCCCTGAAAAATATATAAATTGTCAGTTGTCTTTTTATAAGGATCAAAAACCATGAATATGTATAAAACAGTACCCGAACTCTACGGATGCCTCCCTGGGTGGCTGCTTAGTTGGTGGAATGACAGGAGTAGCCCTGAATATGGCTGTTTGATTCACATTTCTCTATCTTGCTGCATGCACTTGCAGCAGACAGCTGTTGTCTGCTGCACTTTTCCTTCTGTGCATGGGGCGAGGTAGGCAATTGTGTGTCACAAAAGGAATAGGATGAATGTTGATAAACAGCCTGGCTTTCTATAGTTGTGATGATCATCAAGGGAAAAGTGGATGGCTATCCTGGTATAGGCATTTAGCCTGTTCTATCTAGGCTTTGTTCTAATTGCAAGAGATGAGGCTTGAATGGTTTTTTTTCTTTATTGTCCAAGAGTCTTGCCTCTGTTATAGACAAAGAAGAGCCAAAATTGAGCACTGGTTTGTACATTCTTCAGCCAATGATCAAGACCATTCCTGATTCTCACAAAATGGCTTGGACTCATTTTTCGTGTTCTCTGTGTTACTGCCTTGGCTCATTGTGTGATTTCTCTGCTGACTTGCTCTCCAAAGCCGGGCAAGGGTGGGGAATGGGAGAAGACAGATCCTTCCTGTGCTGTCACATCTAATATGCTTTGTCTGCCTTGTCTCTTCAGGGTGGCTTTGCAAAGTGTTACGAGATGACGGATCTGACAACGAACAAAGTCTATGCTGCAAAGATCATTCCTCACAGCAGAGTCGCTAAACCTCATCAAAGGGAAAAGGTGTGTGTGTATTTTGGCTCTGATGACATGACTTTCAGGAATGCCTTGACGTGCTTTGGCTGCCCTTCCCTTTTCCTCCTCCAGTGGCTTGCTCACGTGTAAGTCCTGTCTTCTTCCCACAGCCTGCAGCCACCGGTGCCAATAATGCCTCTCTTGTTCTTCTCCTCTTGCATTTTCCAGATTGATAAAGAGATCGAGTTGCACAGGATGCTCAACCACCGCCACATTGTGCAGTTCTACCACTACTTTGAGGACAAAGAGAACATTTACATTCTCCTTGAGTACTGCAGCCGAAGGGTGAGCATCCATTGGGAGAAATCCAGTATTCACTCTCCTGGCACTGATATGTTTAATATGTAAAAGGTATCTCCCATGGCTTCTCCAGGCAGTCCTTACCCCTTGCATTAACTCTAGCTTTCTACATATGTGAAATCTTAGCTGTGCGCTCAGCCCGGTGACTTTCTTTATTGTTTTTTCTTCTCACCAGTCTATGGCTCACATTTTGAAAGCAAGGAAGGTCTTGACAGCACCAGAAGTACGATACTACCTCAGGCAGATTGTGTCAGGATTAAAATACCTTCACGAGCAAGAGATCTTGCACCGAGATCTGAAACTAGGTAAGGCGACAAACCCTTCCGTTCACTTCCCTGAAAGAACAATGCTTTTCTCATAGACCTTGTTGCTGCTAAAACTGCACTTATGGGGATTAATTGATAGGATCAACATATTTTGCAAGGGAGTCCTGGAATGCTTGAGTAAGAGCATTAAGTACTCATTCATAAAAGAAAGAACAGTTTAGCTATGTGCTGGGCTTCTTGAGGGACAAGCCTGCACTTGTCTACTGTATTTCTGTGCAGCTCTGAACTCAACTGGCTTTTCCTTTTCTTTATGTCTGCAGGCAATTTCTTCATTAATGATGCTATGGAGCTGAAAGTGGGTGACTTTGGTTTGGCAGCAAGGCTTGAACCATTGGAGCACAGGAGACGGTAAGAGTTTGAGAAGGAGAACAATTGCCTAAATGTTATTTCTATCACCATCTAGCTTTCAGGTCTCCTTTGAATAGTATCTAGAGCCATAATTCCTAATGTAATCCATAATTGTGGAAGACATTGACTTTGATGAGGTGTAACTATTCATTGATAGAATCCAGTAGTTGAGCAGAATTTCCTACTGTTGTCTTTTCCTACAGTTTTATGCAGGGTGAGCAAATTAGTGCTTTCCAGATTAGTAATTAATCCCACTCCTCTGGTACTTTAATAGAGGATTCCTGCAGTGGCATGGAGGTGGACTAGATATCAATTGAAATCTTTTCCAGCTCTATCATTCTATATTGTACTACAGTTCCTATTAATCCTAGACAACTTAACCAGTAGTGAGGAATGATGGAAGCCACCATCTAGCAATACCTGAAGGGTAATGCCTGAGCTGCTGTTATGGTAGCACACATCAGCAGTAACAACATAACTACAATATTCTGTCTCTGCATAGTTTATTTCTTCCAACTGGCTTTTTGCTACAGTGTTATGAGCATGTCCGCGACAAAGGATGGTTTTGAGCAGCTTACTCATAGGAGTAATAGAAGATTAGCATGGAATCTGACCAGTCGAAAGTTATAGTCTCTTGATCAAAACTCAGGGTCTAGTTAGAACATGTCCACTGATGACTAGGTTGCCTTTAGTTTCATGAATGCATACTTTTAAAGCTGAGAAGGCTGTTTATTGCTATTGAATGGGTAGATTTTAATTCTGTTGCATTGTTTTCAGAACAATCTGTGGCACACCAAATTACCTTTCCCCAGAAGTGCTCAACAAACAGGGCCATGGCTGTGAATCTGACATATGGGCCCTAGGCTGTGTCATGTGAGTATCTGAGAAGTACTGAACAGGATTTTAAAGTCTATATATGATACAATGCATAGCACCTTGTTTTAGTAACTCTGCATCCTTACAAACTGTGTGATCCATAAATTACAGCAGTTAAGACTGTGAGAGTTCCTTATTTCACATTTATTTCTGCTAGTTATGAGTGAAGGCCTAGAGCTGGTGCAAGACATAGAAGTTCATTCCTCTGAGAAATGGAAAATGGAATGGAGCCAAGCTCTCTCTTCAAATGAAAGGGTTTCTGAACATTTTTGGATCTCCCACCTGTTTTGGCCCCTTATTCCCAGAAGCTTCAGCCAGCTTGGCTAGTAGTCAACAGTCAAGGGAGTTGAACTCCAAAACATTTGGAGGGCCAGATTCTGGAACTCTTCATAATTTCAGAGGTCCTTCTCCTCCCCCATCCCCACTTCCCTCTTTAGACCTTTTACCTGATTGACAAGAATGAAATCCAGAGTCTGCTGAATACAAAATGTATGCTCCACTGATGAGTTATAGACCCCTTCCAAATTACTTCCTACTATTTGGACTAAACATCTGCTGACATGTGAATGCTAAATAAGATAACAAGACCAGGATTCTGTTGGTGACTTATGCTTGTATATGACAAGCCATCCAGGCAAACAGTTGATCTTTTGTATAGGTCTGTGTAAAGAGGTCTCTTAAGACTTCCATAGGTAAGCATTTCCAGGGTTTTGCTCCTGGGAAGACAGTGGATGCAACTCCAACCTCTTCTCAGCAGTACAGACCCTTTGATTATTTCACAACCTGGTGTGATAATGCTGTTGTAGTGTTGCACAATGCCACCTCTGATCAGGATTTCAACACATATTGGAGCTTTCTCTGTATTTCACAAAATAGCCCTATGGCAGTGACTTCAAAAAACCCACCAGAGTTTTATCAGAAGCAATAATTTGAGAAATATTGTTGGCTGGAGGCAACTTAACAAGATTGAAATAATGAGATAAGTTTGTTTTAATTTTTGACAGGTATACAATGCTTCTGGGAAGGCCTCCATTTGAAACAACAAATCTGAAGGAAACGTACAGATGCATAAGAGAAGCGAAATACTCCTTGCCATCCTCTCTTTTGCCTCCTGCAAAGCACTTGATTGCAACCATGTTGTCGAAAAACCCCGAAGACCGCCCCACCTTAGACGACATTGTTCGGCATGACTTCTTTTTGCTGGTTTGTATCCTTTTTTTGCTTTTCACAACTCAGGGTGGTGGCAGTGGTTTTGCTTTGTGCTGAATACAGCTACCAGCTTGCTCACAGCCAGTTTTTAATATATCTTGTTCCCTCAGGGCTTCACACCAGAGAGGCTTCCAGCAAGCTGTTGTCACACAGTTCCTGATTTCAACTTGTCAAGCCCTGCGAAGAATTTCTTCAAGAAGGCTGCAGCAGCTCTCTTTGGGGGCAAGAAGGAAAAAGCAAGATATTTCGACACACACAGTAAGGATTTCTTTATGACTAGGTAGAGATTGCTGCACACCTGCTTCTGCCTTGCAATGTATTTGTAGCAACACATTAGGATGTTCAATTGGTTTCCCTTTTGGCTATGTGACAGTAGCAAGTACTTTAATTCTAAACTACTGCCACTTCTGAAGGCGTGTGGATGCTGCGTGCAGTTACAGCCAGGCTTTGTTACAGAGCTGTCAACAGGCAACAGAGTCAATCTGGTCTGCCAGCTTTATTATTGGCCATATGCTGTCATTCCTGTTCTGCCTACTCATTAATGGTGCTGCCTTGGTGATAATTGTATGTATTTCTCTGATTACCCAGAAAACTGGGTAGCAATGGCTACAGTAAAGCAAGGGCATGTGCCCTGTTGGAAAATACAGCAGGAAATTTCATATCAGGTGCATAGTGGTGTGAAATAAAAGCTTACAATTTGTGAATTACATTTTTTTTCCTCAGATCGACTTGCTAAAGAAGATGAAGAAATATATAAGCTGAGACATGACTTGAAAAAGACCTCAATCACCCAGCTGCCCATTAAACACCGCCTGGAGGAGGTAGGTGTGAGATGACCATGTAATAATCCCCAGAGCCTGGGAAGGTTCTTTTTTGGACTACAGCTCCCAGAATCCCCCAACCAGTATGGCAATTGTGCTCCAAAAATGACTCTACCAGGCTTTGGTACGGTTCTGGAATGGACTGATTGTATTGCTGAGCAGAGGTTTAAAATGAGTAGCTAGCAAATTCTTCTACACAGAGAGCTTGGGAATAATTTTGTGTCATGGATGTTGTGGCCTTTGACATTTTCCTGAGGGATCTCTGTGCTTCTGTTGAACTCATTAGCAGAAATCAGTGAGCATCTGTGTGTCTGTTCTCAGCACTGCATTTATCCTTTGAGATACAGCTTGGGTATCTCTTCTCATTCTTAGGAGTTTTAGCTTAGGATAAACCTATAATTGAAAATGTCAGTGTGCTCAAGCTTTATTTATTTACTCAGAAACATGCCGTTTGTAGCAGATGTGTAAGAATTAAGGACCTAGTAACCTAGACATTAGTAGGGGTAATATAACATGCTCTTCCCCATTCTTTACAATTACATACTTGATAAAAAGTACAAAATGACAAAAACCCGAAACCTGAATGCCAAAGGAAAGAACTGCCTTGGAAAAATTGAAAAAGAGCCTGGAAAATTTGTTTTTTGGACTATAACTTCCAAAATTTATCTGGCTCATTTATTCAAGAGCTGTAGTGCAATAAAGAGTAATTCTGCCAAATGCTGGCATGCAAGCTATAGCAGCTTTCAGAGTCTGATTTGATTCTCCCCCCCCCCCCCAAGATATCCTATGACTGCTATGATTTTGAGATAAGATTATGAAAATGATAAATGCATCTGGAGGATACCAGCTTGGTGGAGTTACTGTTAGACCAGTGGTTTTCAACCTGTAGGTCCCCAGATGTTTTTGGCTGTCAACTCCCAGAAATCCTAACAGCTGATAAACTGGCTGGGATTTTTGGGAGTTGTAGGCCAAAACACCTGGGGACCCACAGGTTGAGAACCACTGTATTAGACAGTGAATTGGTTCTCTGGTTGGAGTCAAGCGGGTTCTCAAGCATTGAGGAGATAAAGAAACAGAACATAGAGGTAGATTCCATTTGAATGGGTCTTTCAGTATTTCTGCATTGAAATGAGTAGCTGTAAACTACTGTCTGTTATCATGGCTGTAGAATGAATAGTGACAACACTTGGTTGATGACCAAAACGTTCATTGTAGCCTTGTTTTTCATGATGGAAATCCTTATGCTTAGTTTATATGAAATACAGAGGTGCACAATGACATTTCCTGGCATCTTGGTCATGGTGAAAGCCACTTTAGCCCTTGATTTTAAAATAATAAGCATTTCTTCTGATGAGATGTAATCACCACATACCTTTAATAATAAAGTAGCAGTAGTCATTTGTTTCTGAGAATTATATGAAGTTGCTCCTGGCTATGCTTGGAATTTACATTATGTTTTCTTTTTTCAGGAGATTCAGCCTCCTAACCTCACTGTGGCCAAACCTAGCATACTGACTGAAACCAAGCAAATCGATGCTATCCGCATGATAGTTCGAGGGACTCTGGGAAGTTGCAGTAGCAGCAGTGAGTGTAAGTATGACACATGGCTTCTACTGTATCAACATATGCTGAGTAGGTGGGGAGTTTTTTTAGCCTGTACTTCAAGGAAAAGTGTGAAATAAACCCCAGGAATCCACATTTTATCCTGCCCCCTGCCTTTCTACCATAATGATGAGGTTTTTCAATGGCAGAACTCAAATGCGATGGGAAAAGTCACAAAACTGTCATATTTTCCCTAAAGGATCTTTTAAAATGTGAATACTGAAAAAAACTGGAAAGTTCACTCCACATTAAATGCAGTAAACTGTAATATGGCTTCTGCAGCTAGGATCTTCACACCATAATCTAGGAGCGTAACCCAAGGGAGCTAGATATAATAGTATTGTTTCCAGCTTTTTTGTCAAAAACCATGAGCATACCTTCTTTTCCCCTCCCAGGCCTTGAAGATAGTACAATGGGAAGCGTAGCGGACACTGTTGCGAGAGTGTTACGTGGATGTCTGGAGAATATGCCAGAATCGGACAATATTCCCAAGGAACAGCTGACAGCCTCTTTCCAGTGGGTCACGAAATGGGTGGACTATTCAAACAAATATGGCTTTGGCTATCAGCTCTCGGACCACACTGTGGGTGTTCTATTCAACAATGGTGCACACATGAGTCTTCTTCCAGACAAAAAGTAAGTTGCTGATACAAATCCATGCTGTCACCTAATGATTCCCCTTGTCTTCATCTTAAACCTAACCTGTTGCACTTTTTGTTTTGCAGAACAGTCCACTACTATGCAGAGCTCGGCCAGTGTTCAGTTTTCTCTGCTACAGAGGCCCCTGAGCAATTCATTAGTCAAGTGACTATCCTGAAATACTTTTCTCACTACATGGAGGAGAATCTCATGGATGTAAGTTGTGGGGTTGAAAGACTTTGAAGACCTTTTATGGCTGACTTGATATGGCAAGCTCTGTTCTAAGCAAAATGTTTTCTCTTTTCTAGGGAGGTGATCTCCCCAGTGTAACGGATGTCCGCAGACCCAGGCTTTACCTTCTGCAGTGGTTAAAATCAGACAAAGCTTTGATGATGCTCTTCAATGATGGCACATTTCAGGTATGCTATGTTACTTTTCAGCATCTCTGTTTGTGGACACACTTCCCTAGACACATCCAGTGCCATTGTGTACTAAGCATAAACTGTCTTAAGGTACTTCCTGCAATTTGGTGTTACAGCAGCTAGAATACTTGCAATTTAAGACTGTCACAAAGGAGGTGACTGCTTACTAGGTGTGTTGGCCAAAAGCACAACTTCCACAAATAAAGAAGGCAACTTGCAATTCTACAATAAAATCTATAGGCAAAAATCTAACTTTACAAACTGGGCACAGCTTGCAATGATTCCAGGCTACTTTTCCTAAAATCGAGAGACTTAAGTAAAAGCAACGTACAGTTACATTCACATCATGTTGGTAATCATGGTCTAAATAGAACTTAGGCCATACTGAACACATCTGATTTTATGAGATTTCCATATTGAGGCAGAAGTGAATTTGGTTAGGACTTGCATGGGAGATACCTAGAGGGACGGGAGACATCTCCAGGTAGGACTAGAAAAGAACCCTGCCTAAAATCCTGGAAAGCCATTGTTAGTTAGAGTTGACAGAATTGGAATAGACCAATAACCTGAACCAACATAAGGCAGTATACTCCATTACATTTCTTATTATCAGATAAAGTATGCCCATTGAATCCCTGGGAATGTGATAATTCGGCATTTTTTGAAGTTCCACTGGATCTAAGCTGTTGGCTTTTGGCCCATCTATTCATGTTTCCACATGTGGGAAGCTTAAGGTTTCTTGTTGTGACTCTTCTGTGAAGCAACTTAGTGGGAGCATGACCCAGTTGGGCTATGTTATGGTGGGACACACAGAAGGCAGTTATGTGGCTTTGGAATCATGACTTGTAAAGGAAATCTTTAGTTCAGTCTTTACAAAACTGGTCATTTCGCAGTTGCAGTCTTTTGTAACCGAAATATGCCCATCTGCCTGTCACATGCAAAAAGACACTTCTATGAAGTGACTATTTGCCTAAAATTAAGCCTCATGAATGGCATTGTAGTGGATCTTATTGTGTCTTACTGCTGGATTTGGAGAATACAAATTATCATGAGAACTACAGTCAATTTGAATTTCTCTCATATTTCTGGATAGACTTCTCTAGAGCCAATATGGATCATTTTGTGCTCTTGATCTACCTGAGCTGTACAACCGCTCTGTGTTTCAAAAGTCTGGATAGTCTTATTCCTATTTATGACAAGGTTTAAATGTAGATCATCTGATTATGCAGAATGGAATCCTCTTCCTATCAGGGAGCTTGCTTCCTCCAAGCATACAGAAGAGTTCAAACTAGCTCTTAAATCTTAGGAACCAAAGAGACCTCATCCTTCTGGCAGATGTAGTTTAGCATGACTGAACTTTTGAATTTGTTAAAACTATCAGTTACAAATACACCTTAAGTGTTTACAGCAAGTAGTTAGTATGCTTGCCTGTTCAGGAAATATGAATATGTAAAACAGGAAGCATGGATTAAAATTCACTGAGCAAAGGCCATTTAGATCAGTCCACCCAGAATAGGGGCCCTGTAGAGAAAATTTAGCTGACAAGCTGCTAAACACAATAATGTGTGCAAAACATGCTTGTGTCTAAAAGGCTGGAACAAAATGCATTGAGCTACAAATTTTTATTCCTTGACAGGTGAACTTCTACCATGATCATACAAAAATCATCATTTGCAACCAAAATGAAGAGTATCTACTTACCTACATCAATGAAGATAGGTTATCGACAACATTTCGCTTAACCACGCTTCTGGTGTCTGGGTGTTCGTTGGAGCTGAAGCATCGAATGGAATATGCATTGAATATGTTGTTGCAAAGGTGTAATTAAAACAACTCTTCTAAAACCAAAAGGTCTTCTCTTACTGAAGTCTACTGTGGAAGAGTTGAGAGGAGAAAGATGAATATGCCCATGCGTGAGAAGTAGGGACTGGTACGAACACTTATCATCATCTTGTGTGCTGGGCTGGGACCAGACAAGGAGCCTTTGATCGTCGTTGTTGGATTAATGGTGTGACGAAGATTTTTTTTGGAATGCAGATTTCTTTGTTTGTACCCTTCTGAAGGGGTTGTTGAACTTGAAGCTCCACAGCAACTTGTTGTGATGGAGGACTTAAACTGTGAATATCACTCGGAATTGGGAGGGAGGGACTTTTGGTTGTGGAATAACTGTAAGGGGGCAGCTTCTGGCTGCGTAACTGTGAACTATGGCCATACGTTTCCTCGTATTTCTTCCAGGAACTGATCACACTTGTGGCTGGCAAAGTGCATTCCTTGTTGATATTTTTTTTATTTATTACAGCCTAAAGTGAAGTATTTATTACACACATTTTTTTTGTAACTGTGATTTTTAAATAAACTTTTGTTGGCAATAAAGATTGGGAAAAATCTGAACAATAGTTCCAATATGGCTTTTCTGTTATTATGTACATTTGGTAGGTAGAACTGCTTCCCAGGGTCAATGAGGAAAAGGTATAAGATCTTACATTTGGTTCCAGGAGAAAATGATTCCTAAATCAAATGGGGTAGACTGAGTGTTGTGCTTGCATATCCTCCACCAACATGAGCTGATGCACTGCTATTTCTAACCTAGCTTTATTCAATTTATACAAAAATAGTGCATATTGTTTGTAACTAGTTTAAAATAGTGATTCTTTTAATCAGAAATGTTAGTCACCAAAACTGCAACCTGGGAGTAATATAGAGTGAATGTATTGGTACTTGATTCTGAGAGAAAATGCAGAATTGCAATGCACTTCAACTCTCACAGCATTACTTTTTGAGCTGCGAAGTCTTATTTGCTACATAGAAAATGGACTGAGTCATCATCTGCTGTGCTAATTAGGGTTAATATATATATTACACACATTCTCTATCCCTGCATCTCAGCAATTGGGAGACTCAAGATATTTGGACAACTTCCAGAATTCTCTAAAAATTGGCCATGCTTTGGGAGTTAAAATCTAACATCTCAAGAGATTGCCTCACTGCTTGAGAAACATGCTTCTAAAACATTGTTCATCCTGATATTTCCTTGGTGTGTAAAAATATTTGGCTTGCCAACTTGTGTTCTGGTAAATGGCTCAGCCTTGGGAAGCTCCATGAACATTGTAGTCCCTCAGGCACGTTCTTTTCTTTCATTACCATTCCTAGAATATTCTCTTTTTAATAGTTCTGCTGTCTTTTTTGAAATGACAGACTGATCTGTGTAAAACTTGGCAAGATATAGAACAGAATCTTGAATTCAATGTTCTACATAGAAATATTAGTTTGCTTTCGCTGAAAGAATCCTAAGATGCTAACATGTAGGGTTTCAAATGATCACTTAATGTAGCAGATGTATGTACATGATAATGCTGGAACTGGTATGTCCAAGCAATTTATCTGTATCGGTTCAGCAGCTATGAATCTGAATTGAGGAGTAAAGTGATAAAACCTAGAGGGAATCAAAGATTGAGAGTAAGAGAAAACTCAATCTTCATTTTGTCTCCAGATTTTGATACTGAGGCAGTCAGTCACACTGTGATGACAAAACTCTAACAAAGGAAGGTATTGTAGGTTTCTCAATTCATGAGAAAGCAATTCTGGTGTCTTTAATTTCTTAACTATATGCTGATAATTTGTCAATAGATTTTGTTAAGTTAAACATCCTTGTATCATGAACTCTTGTTGATGTGGTGGGAAACTTGTGGTTGTTCTGGATATTTTGGACATTTGCTCTTTAAAACTCCAGCTCCACAAGTTACAGGACTCTAAAACATCTTGCATGTCCAAAGGTTTTCCAGTCCTAATACAAGAGAGGTTCATAAAATAATATTTATGAAAATGCTTATAGACCTAGAAAATTGAGAGAGAAGTGTCCAATACACCCTACAATGGGGTGAATTAGGAACCATCCTCTTGCTTTAGAATAGTCATTTGACAGGTGTTGTTTTTATGTAGGAAGAAAGTAACCGGCATTCTGTATGAATAGTCTGATTGGATGTCCCATCAACATAATCTTTCTAGCTTGCATTGTGTATCTCCCAAACATAAGAACATGGCTAAGAAGGACAAATAAGAACATAAGACCCATGAGAATAAGGCTACAAATGACCACAAAGTTTCTATTTCAATCCCTGCTGCTGTCAGAACAATTTCTCATTTTCCAGTAGGTTAGAATTAGAAAAGTCTTCATTTGCTTTGCTTAAATTTGCTGGTGGCTCTGTCACTGTTTTCTATTCAGGGGCTCACTGGATGTGATGCTGTCACTTTACCAGTCCAGGTGTTTTTGTGTTGTTTTTACATTTGAATGTGTTTTCTGTGATGTGAGATGCCACCAAGATTCTGCCGTTCTCTCTTCAGCATTCAAGGTCCTAGAAGGGTTTGAGTGCACATTTTACTGTCTTGTGGGTGTTAAGAAGGCTCTCCAGGGATGACACAACATATTTTATTTCCAGAGGTGGTGCAGCAAATAGGACAGCTATGGAGAAGGCCTTTTCTTGTTTAGCCATAAATCATACCTATGAAGATACAGGAACTTTAAGAAGGATAGGGATAGCCCTAAAACACAGTGTAGACTTTCACTATTTTTAAAAAGATAAATCACATACTGTTAATATGAGCATAATGTTGGACATTTTATCATATATGGTGGTCTTGCGGAAAGGCCCAGAAATATTGGATTCAAATACATTTGATTCCAGAAGACATTACTGGGAAGATATTATTCAGAAAGAAAATCTGGGAGATTGCTACACTATATGACAACTGCAGCAAGAATTGTATATGCTCAGAGTTGGAAGGAACCAGTTATCTCTACACAAGAAGAATGGCTGATGAAGATGTGTGATTTAGCTGAGATGGACAAGTTGACTATCCTGATTAAGGAGAAATCTTTGGCTAACTTTAAGCAAGATTGGGATCAATTCATTATCTTTTTACAACAACAGTGTCAACTGGGATTCATGAATTAATAGAGAGTTGCCTAAAGTGGAAGTGTGATACATTAAAAGGAGCACCACTGCTGGCCACTGCCAGCTGCTGCCAGCCAGTGACAAGGTCCATATATGTGTGTTCTTTTTATTATGTTTTATTTATAGTTGTAATTATAGTATTAGTGGGCAGCACACAGTAGTTTTGATAGTTTTATATATCTAAACATTCATTGGTATGTTTTATTTTGTCTTTTTCTTGTATAAAATTACTTTTGAAATTCTATATCATACACTGTCTTCTGTCCACATGATGTCAGAATTTGTTGTTCTCCTAAGCCCTGAGGGACGTCTGGCGAGCTAGCTAGCATGAATAACAAAAAAGAAATCAGGAACCGAAGACTCCACCAGTATGAAGGCAATTGAGAGAGACTTTATTCAATTTACGCAAAAAAGGACACTTGTACAGCATGGATGCTAGAAGGATACAAGTGTAAAAATGTTTCCACAAGCAGACATCTTTTTACACAGAAGTTTCCATTCACTGACATTGTCCTATTTTGAAATCTCCCTCCCTTTTCCCTGATTGGCCAACTATGCTGGCTGGTGCCTTCCTTGGCTTCTGATTGGTTGGGAGGCAGGTTCAAGCTGGCTCCTGCTCCAATTGGTGGAGGCATTGGTGACGTAGCTGGAGATCTCCACCCAGCTGGGCAGGGAAGCCCGGAAGCCTCCAATCAACCGGCTGCAGCAGTCCAACGGAGGGAGTCCTGACGGCCATGCCCGCCCATGGATGTGTAGTCCTGGAATGTGGTGAAAAATGGAAAAGTCCAAAGCCAATCTGACAGGATTATGCAAATGCATGGTCTTTCCAGATGACACAAGGGGGTTGTTGTCCCAGATGTGTTTCCACGTCCAGAGACAAAGAGAAAGTCCAAAGGTGAAGATATATGGATGGGATTGCAATCACAATTTTTGTCTAGACCTTTGTCCTGTGACTATCCAAGATGGCCTCCTGTTGGGATCTGGGAAGGTCCTTTGTCCAAGGATTATGACCAATCTTCGGTTGCCATCAGGGGTGTAGAAGCGGTGTCTGGAAGATTACTCAAGGGAATAGGTTACTGGGGTATACAGTTTCTGATTTCATGAACATTTGCCTTTTAAAAATATAATTTGATAATAAAGTAATAATAAAAAGTAATGAAAATAATAAAAATAGAAGAGAAACAGTTTTTGTGTGATGCCTAGTAAGAGAGGGGGAGAGGAGTGGAGAGATATGAAAGAAGGGGGAAGAGTGGGGGGTCTCACCAAGGCAGAGCAGAAGCTGAGGAAGTCATTTGCAGTATTTTACTATATTTTTAACCTATCCGATTATGCCCACGTTAACAGAAGAAATAAAATAAATAAAAAATAAGAAGGAGAGAAGTGAGGGGAGATACATAGTAGCCAGGGAAGGCATGAAGGAGATACAAAGTAGCTGGGGTGGAAAAATGGAGGTGCTTTGGCTACAATGTGGACATCCTGCTGGCTTCCTGGTTGTTGGTTTTTTTGGGGGAGCGGGGGGGGGGAACCAGCTAGCTGGTCCTCTCTTTGGAGCTTTGGAGGCCAGCTAGTGCAAACTGGCTCCAGACAAATGGCTGGGTTGGGGGTGCGTGGATATTTGATGGTCACGTTGGGTGGTCTGCTGCTGGTCCTGGGGAGTCCCGAGGGACCATAGGAGATGGAGGCTGTTTCCAGTTCATTATGGCCTCCGTCTTTGGGAGAACTACAGCTCACGGAGTCCATTTCATGTATATATTTTATTATTCCATGTATATATTTTATTTATTTTATTAAATTCATATATAAATCTTTGCTCCAGAAAAACTATCCTTTGTCATCTATGACCAATAGTCACATACATTCCTAGGTCACAAAATGTTCCCTTCAGCTTTCTATTGCTAGGAGTTACTCCTGAGAACAGAAATGTTACAGCGGATATTACTACAACACATTAAGCTCCCTTTGTTGTGTCACAAACAGAGATGTAAGCAAAAGACCTGGAGGAAGTAGAGGAGATGCCGGTGCATCAAAGACAAGTTAGGTACAACACGGTGGCTTATTTCTTTTGTAATGAAGATATTTTATGTTGTGCATGAGACCAAAAAGCATGATAGGGATTTGCTGCAGCTCAAGAGGCTTAGAATTGAGGCCGTTCCCTACCTTATCCTATCACTGCAGTGCTGGCATGCCATTCCTTTGCACAGATGAAATCTGTTAGCTGCCACTCTCCATCTCTCACGCACACTCTTCAGCCAGGTTTGCTGTTGCTGTGGGAGACCTGTGGAAAAAGCTGTTGTTTCCTGCTGTCTTTGTTGTGTCATGGTGACCTGGTTCGTTCCTTTGTAGCCTTCTGCCCTTTGGCAGATGTGGATAAACACAGGAATGTTATTGGGCAAAATAAATCATCTTGAAAAGCTCAGTTGAATAAAGACAGTGCTGTCTATGGTTGGAAAGGTTTGCCTTGTCTACTTTAGGACTTGTATCTATGGAGGAAAACCTCCAACTTTTTTGGAGGGGAGGATATTTTTATTCAGACACTGTCTGTCCATCTTTGCACAGATAGCTAAAAATCCTTGGGATTTAATGGGATTTTTTTTCCTGTACGGGGAGTTGAATATTCAGACAATTTACCTCCTATCCCACTCTATTTCAGGTAAAGTCTCAAGACCAGCTGTGACTTTTGAAAGCCACAAGAGGATATGCTTCTTCTTTTTGAACCCCAAGAAGTTGCAATATAGGCAAAGCTTGTTTCTTGTGTAGGTTTTTTTGCTTCAGTTCCTGCAGTACCTCCAAATGGTTCCTGGTTATATGTTACACAAGGAAGGATGGGGAAGGTAGGCAACCCTGCTCCAGAGCACAGTTAACCACAGTTTCTATTGGTCAATACAATCTGTTATATTTACAGCATGATTGGATGGAGAGGTGGGACTAGTAAGTATGAGGTGGGCAATAGAGGAGCAGAAGGGCTTGGCTTTTATCAGGACTGCTGTACAACCTCAATATCCACTAAAATTTGAAGTCCACACCACGTCACCACTTCAAAACATGGATAATAGCAGACCATATAGAATTGCTAGACATCAACTTGAAGGCACACAACAAGAACAAAGAGAGTTATGTCAATGAAACTGGAATATAAAGAGTTATCTTTATAAACTTAGCTATAACTGTGACTACCTAAGTTTCAAAAATAACTTTCCAAATTGTAGTACAGGGTGTGATCCTCCTGGGTATAGGACTGTAGCTATAGTTTGACTTAGCAGTTTAATATTCAATACTCAAAAGCAATTATTTTGATTGTCTAGCTGACAAGAGAAAGGTCAATAGAGACAGTTCTCAAAGCCTGGAAACTGCTTAGAGATTTTGTGCTTAAAAATGACATCTTTTTGTTTTGATGATTAGAAAGAATACATTATTGTAAGACTGGGAAATGTGACAATATTGGTAGGATAGAGGCATAACTATATATATATAACTAAGCCAGTTTGGCATAGTGTCTAACTATGACTTTGTCCAAATCCCTATTCGGCCTTGGAAACCCATTGGATGACCTTGGGAAAGTCACACACTCTTACACACAACCCACATTGCAGAACTGTAACAGTTTGACACCACTTTAACAGTCATGGCTCTATCCTATGGAATCATGGAATGTGTGGTTTGCTGTGGCACCAGAGCTCTCTGACAGGTAAATATCTCACAAAACTACAAATCCTACTATTCCATAGCATTCAAGCATGGCAGTTAAGGTAACATCAAATTGCTACAATTCTGTAGTGTAGATCCAGCTTCAGAAAAACCCGGTGATAGATTCACCTTCAGGCTGCCATAAACTGGACATGACTTGACAGCACACCACCACCCCACAACAACAACAACAACAACAACAACAACAACAACAACAACAACAACAGCAACATACTTAACTAGTGAAAGGAAAAATGGAAGTCACTTCTTTTTCTCTTTTTCTTCATTTTTGCTCTGTATTCTTGAATTTTTGTTTTATTGTATTTTAGTTCCTTATTTTTCTTTGTTCCATATCTATGTTTTTTAATGTATTTTAAAACTCTCAAAATTAATTTTAAGAAAGCAATTATTTGTATTGCATATACAAAAATATACAATAAAAGCAGGTATGGGTTGCTAGGTTTATTCTTGCATTTGGCCTTGGGAACAACAATGACAACTGCTTGTTGAAGTGCTCAGGAAATAAAAGTGTTCTTTGATTCAGTTACAGTCAATCGTTTCCGTTCGAAAGGGTGTTTGTGTGTTTGTGTGTGTGTGTGTGTGTATTTAATTCAGTTTTTTATTGAGCACTGTTCTGTCACAGAGCAATCTCTACTGATGGAACTTCACTGAACAACAATTGACATCTTTAGAACATATATTTTAAGTGTTATTACCTGCAATCTGTTGATTCAGATGTTTGACGAAAGGCAACAGTGCCTTCCTTCTTACATATTAAAAACAATTTGTCTGTCACTTGAAATGGGAAGCTCCATTATCCTCCCTAAATATCCTCCATAGATCACTTCTAGTAAGAAGCTACAATGCATATTTTAATTGGCTCATCAATCAATTGCTTAGTTTGAAGAAACCCAGCAAATGACAAGTTATGTCTATCAGCAGAAAGAAAGAGAGCGAGAGAGATGCAACTACTAGAAATGTACAGTAAATGCCTGTAATCCATGGGGAGCTTTGAGCTAAATGGCTGCTTATAAAATCCAATTCTAGCGTCTCCATCTTGTAAGGGATGTAATCTTGTGCTCATAATCTGCAGCTTCCTGCCTGCTTTCATGTTTTTATGCCTTATTAACTTCTGTGGTGGCAAACATCCTTCTGATCGAATTGCTACCACTTAATTAGACCGATACATTCAAATTAAGTCATTAAATGCCATTTAAATATATGGTGTTGAAAACTAATATCATGGTTCATCAGTGTTTGGAATTTTTTTCAATGCAACATAAGGATTTTGCCTCTGGGATTTATTCTTTTTAAATTTTGTTTTGAATGGAAAATGCTCGACTGCTTTAATGGAGCTAGGAGTCTCCTACGTGAGCGTTTAAGAGGAAATAGTGTTCTGACCAGTAAGTGTGTACAGGGCAGCAGGGAGCGGTACATTTGTAGGACAGAATTGTTGCTTGTGATCATACAGTGAAGCATACTGTGGAATTAAACTAAATGCTCCAAATTAGAGATAGGTGGGATTCCTTTCTGCTCTTTCATCATATATAAGAATTTAGGAAAACAAATCAAGAGCTTGAGATTTTTTTTTTTAAAAGAAATTAATATGGGAGAGACTAAAACTTGATTGATTATACCAACCAGGTCCAAGTCTCAAAAGGTGTGATTTTATTTCCTGTGAAGTCAGCTATAGCTGCCATCATGTTAGTGACACAAACAGGCATAAGTCCAACCTCTATCTGCATATATCTTTTTATTATTATTCTGACCATCACATACCTTCTTTGCACAACCGTAAAATGGCCAATGAAAGGGGGGAGGGTTGATGGCTAAGACACAACATGATGATTACATCCTTCAGGATCCTGGACTTCTAGCCATACTGCAAGATTATATCATTGTTTTGCTTCTGACTACAGACACATAATTGAACATTTCACAGTTGACTCCTACTCTCTACCAGCCACTAAATGGCTGTGGAAGGAGGAGTCCTGCTGGCTGGAGAAAGCTGAGTCCTCCAAGATGGAAGATGTATCATGGAGTTTTTGCTCATGTTAGTGATTAACTACTAGGTATGCTTGTCATCTCTCTTCCTACTTTTCTCAGAGATTTTAACACCTACATGGACAACTCATACTGGAAACAGCAGTGTCTTTGAAAACTAGCCAATGCAAATAAAAATAATTTCATGCCAGTCCATTTTTTTAAGACTTTCTCAAAGCTCTATATGCATGTTTTCATCATCAGAAAAGAAAAAGCACAAGGTTGAAAGCATTCAAATGCAAGAGGAATTGAAATATGTCCCCATGTTACTTTAAATGAAACAATATAATGGCCAGGTTTATTCTGGGTGATCAACCCTTCTCCTTCTGTTGTGGTCGGTTTTTGGTAAAAAGGCCACCTGCCTCTTTTTAGCTGCAGGAAAGCAATTCCATTAGGTTCCCCTCTATTGTCTTAGATCTGGGGGTTGAGGATAGAAAGCTTTTTCCTATATTGGGAGTGATTTGGGTTTTCTTCTTGTTTTTGTTTTTTGGGGAAGAAGCATCTTTTGAGTCTAATATAGCCCTCTCCATGCAGCTACTTGAGAATAGTTTTCCCCAGTAAGATTTATCTGAATTTTCTTTAAAAGAATAAATAAGGGGTGTATAGGAGAGAGGGGCAGTCCCCTTGTTCTGATGGAACATGTACAGTATAGATTGGACATCTAAAATACTCTGAAAATGTAAAAATTTTACCACCAGTTGCTTACTACTGCCTATGGGGAAAGGGGGCTAGAAACAAGACCAGTGCACAATGTCTTTTTTCCATAAGAAGGCTTGATTGGGGAAAGAAATGAGAGATAATGTGTGGAAGTCTGCTCACAGAAGGATCTATAAAAAATAGATGTCCCAGATGTTTCTGGGACATCCATCTGTCCAATAGTAGTGAATGGTGGGGCAGGCTGTGAAGCAGAGCACTGAGTGACCACCTTCACCCTGCCCAGAGAGAAGGGAAAGAGTGCAGTGGGAAGAGGAATTTTCCTCTTCTTTTTCAGCTACCTTGCTAATAGAGTAGAAAGTGTGCTGACAGTCAGGGAAGCACGAGGGTTGAATGAAAAGTAATGCCTCCACCTTCTTAACCTTTAACCTTCACATTGCTTAAATCACATTGACCGACTGTCTGTGCAGGGTTCCATACTTCGCACTTTAACAACACAACTGTTCAATGCTAAGGCTTGCTGCCAAATGGAACTGTAGAGGAGAATCTACTGAACAAGCCAGTACCTGCCACATATCAGTACTGCAATCTGTTGAGGAGTTATGAAGGTGGGGGCATTACTTTTCATTCATCTAGATTTCATCTAAAATGTCTGGTTTTTACAGAAGCCATGTGTAGGTGGAGCCCTCACTTACTTCCCCCCCTTTTTTAATCTCTTTTCTAAATTCACTGAGGAAACCTCAGTAGTACCAGACATGTGACTAGCCCCCTTTTCTTATCCCTAATTCAATATGTGCTGTATATTCCAATACATATATTTAAAACTCTGAAAAAATCCAAAGACTCAATCTATACATGGACATCAAGAGGTATTCTGAGTAAGCAATTTGAAAGCAAGAATGAGTCATAGTCATTGATATGTGGTTAATATATCTTGAGTTCTGGGTCACTAGTTCATATGTAGTTCAGGTCAGTAATTAGTCAGGGTGGTTCCTTTTTGCTGGCTGTTTATCTGCCTGTGCAAATAAGTTAGAGAATTTGGTATGACATTATGTAGAATAGATAGTCTAATGGGCAACTCAGAACTCTGCACAACATTGACTT
Organism: Anolis carolinensis; assembly: GCF_035594765.1. Taxonomy (NCBI): domain Eukaryota; kingdom Metazoa; phylum Chordata; class Lepidosauria; order Squamata; family Anolidae; genus Anolis; species Anolis carolinensis. The sequence continues at coordinate 295,701,967 of NC_085842.1, forward strand.
GTTGGCTGATGATAGTTCTTTCCTCACATTGTGCTATCCAATTAAATCCTATCTAATATAGGCAATGACATGGTTTTGATGTTACTAACATTATATCTGAGCACTTTTATATGCTTTCACTACACCACCAGCATGATCTAAATTAGCTCAACAGATTGCTTGTACAATCCCGTTCTGGACTTTTCTGGTGATTCTTGATAACACTTACTCTTCAATACATGGGAAATGTGATATTGCATCAGGCTTCAGCAGCCTCTTTAGATAAACATGATTCAGCCGCTAAAGTCCAAGTCAGATTGCCTCTCTATGTTTAACAAGCTGATAATTCTTGTAGTCATTTTAAAAGGACGGATAGGATATGAAAAACTGTTTTTGTAGAGTATGAAAAGGCCTTCAAGTACTGATAGTCACAGTTGCTTTGAGTTGTACAGAATTACTGTTAAACTCAATAAAAAGTAAATGCATGGATTGTAAACCATTTAGGGCCCTTTCACACTACACACTGAGTGCCATGGCAACATTTTATGGAACCCTGTGAATTATAGTTTGATGAGGCTTTAGAACTGAGAATTCAAAATGGCCCTCCCTAATCTATAAACTCCAGGATTCAATACGGTTTTTCCATGCTATTTAAAGTAGAATCATAGCACTATAAATCTGTATTGTGAAGTATGAAACAGCTTTTTAGTCATGCTTTTAGGCTTACTAATGCTTCAGTTTGATAAGTCTTGGATCTCGCTTAGGATCTCATCAGACAGGCAGGGGAAAAGCAGAGGGAACCATCTTATTTTGTTGCCGTCTTTCCCCATCTTCTGGGATAGCCAGCCATCCCACATCATTTCCCATCATTTCTCATTGTTTCCCTGCTTCTCCCTGTTTTCTGCAGTTAGAAGTCAAATAGCACCCAACTTCTGAAAACAGAGTCTTCTCTTCATTTCAACACACTGACAACATGGATTCCCACAGTCAGCCATCAGAAATGGTCATGCATCGTGGGATGTTTTGCCAGTGTCTGAAAACAGAGAGAAGATGCAGAGAAGACAATGACTTTGGATGATCTGATTGTAATAATTGTTGTAATTGTTATTTCTTTTAATTCTTGTTTTATTGTGTTTTTACCAATTGTATGTTTTTAATGGCATCAAATTACTTCTGATATGTGAAGCCGCTCTGAGCCCCTCCTCGGGGTAGAGAAGGGCAGGGTACAAACATGGTAAATAAATAATAATAAAGATTGCATCTGATGAGATATTTTGGATTGTGTCCTCAGATCCTTCCAGGGGCATATTCAAGATGGTCCTTTCTCCACTAGCTATCCGTCATTCTAGCTGAATTTTCTCAGGGGAATCCAAGAACTATAACATTAAAGTGTTCTCCAGCTTCCGGTGGCGCGAGCATGGCGACAGGTCGGGTTCGCTAAGGGCTCTTGGCGATCCAACCGCGAGGGGAAGATCTGGTAGAGCGTCAGCTCCCTCTCACCCCCACTGATCGAGTTGGGGGGGGACGCCTATACCGTCTGACTTTCGAAGGCCCCAAAGAGCCTCGCCCCTCAAGGGCGAGGATCGAGTGGGTCCGAAAGCGGCGGCTGGCGGATCACCCCGCGGGAAGCGAGCTAGACTCGTATCTACTGCCAGCCACTCGCGCCAGCCAAACGGACAGAAATAAGAAGAGGGAGGTAGGTGACCACCCCCCTGCGGAATAGTAATCCGGGAACGAGATTACTTCTCTCCCATGTCAATAGAGGATCAAGTAGCCATAGACAAAATCTCCGCTAGTGACAAACTAGAAAGGTGCGGCAAAGACTCAGGACATACGGAAAAAGCGGGGCAAGGGTTAAGCAGAATAACGATATCCAACAAACAATTAAATAGAGAGCATAATAAGGATTGTGATTTGCTGACCTTGGCCGCCATGTTGGTGGGGTTTGTTATGTCTACGAGCTGCTTCTTGTAAACAATCTGAGAAGGAAGAGCCCCGGCAGGCGGAGCTAGCAGTGACCGGAAGAGGGAGAAAGGTCCGCGCTAGGAACGCCAGGGACTGGCGCTACTTCGCGGAGGGACAGTAATTCAGTAGCACATAACCTGGTAGCAGCTGCCGGAGGACAGACTGAGGAGGACTCAGTGCAAGGAAAGAGAGCTACTAACCTAAAAGAACACCGTATTAGCCTAAAGAACACCGTATGTGGCAACATCAAGCAAGGGGAAAGGAAGCCAACAAACCAAACGGATGGACGGGAAGGGACAGCATATATTGAGTGTATGCGGCAATGGTAAAGTGGAACTCCTAGAGTATTACTAATCAGATTAGAGGTCGGTGGAGAGCCTCATCTCGGTTGTATAAGATCAATGCAGGCTAGGGTATTAGCTGAAATAAATTAAATGAATTAAAAGGTGGTGATCCGACGGGATGTGTGCAATGTACTAAATGAATTTAAATGGAATTAATCTCATGGGAATCAATGGAATGACCCTGCATTAATTGCTAAGGATTGCTAAGGATCTGTGTGAATTATCTCCTATTGTACCTCAAAGGAGCCACTGATAGAGAAGGTTACGTAGTGATTGGACCTAGGGTTCTTTTTACACTGTGATCAAAAGAACCAAAGGGAATATTAATTTCATATCCAATCTAAAAAGGAACCAAACGCCGGCCGACATCCCTCTAACCCCCAGCATCCCCCAAAGGGGATTGGTGGGAAGAGTGAAGGAGACATAAGGCTGAGGTCCAACCCAACCCAATTAACACAACCAATACACCAAGGCAGAACAGCAGCTAAGACCAAAATTAATAACTACAGTCAACATACCTACCTAGGTAGGAGAACTCGACTGTTCACCGGACATTTCAGACAAATTGATAAGATGGCGATATCAAGATGGAAATCGGAGAAAGAGGTCAAGGACATGAAAACCATCCCAAACACTCGCAGAGGATCTTTACCAGACGAAGGATATATGAAAGATATTCTACGAGAGGTACAGAAAATTTCTGAAAAGCAGGATTTATTACAAAGAGAAGTACAGGCTATGGCTAGGAAACAAGAACAGCAAAACAGAACACTTCAAGAGGAAATGTCTGAATTGAAAAGTGAACTGAGAGAGGAGATTGGATCAATGAAAAAAGAATCCTTGAAAAACTCAAATGATATAAATGATTTGAGACTGGAAAATAGGAAAATTGACAAAATTCAAACAAAATTACAAAACAAAATTGATAATCTAGAGGAGAAAAACAAGAAGTTAGAGAAAATTCAAGAAAAAATGGAGTTTCGGGAGCTAGAATACCAACTGAAATATAGGAATGTCCAGGAGGATGTGAACGAAAATACTGGATGGGTGATAACTCAGCTAACGGCAAAGATGTTGAACTGCACTGAACAGGAAGCTTGCGGGCAAATAGATCGGGTCTACAGAATCCAAACAAACTATACAAAAAAAAATAGAGCAATTAAAGACGTGGTAGTACACTTCTTAAAGAAAAGTACAAGGGACGAAGTCCTGAGGAGAAGTGTCACCAACCCAGTGACATATAAGGACAGGAGAATAATGGTCCTGAAAGAAATTCCAAAAACTATAATGAATAGAAGGAAAAAATACTACTTTCTGACGGATGTGTTAAAGTCGTTGCAAATAAGGTATAGATGGGAAAAATTTGAAGGATTAATGGCAACATATAAAGAGGAAAAGATTTGGATAACCACAGAAGAAGAGGCGAAGGAATTCTATAAAACACTGAAGAGAGACACGATCCCTGGTAAACAAACTCCGCAAATAGAGATGGGGAAATACCCCACCTCATCAAAAAAAAAGAAGATTCTTTTCTCCGAGAAGCGAGGAATCAGTAATAGCTCAGCTGGAAATGGCTACGGATCAAGACAACGAAGACTTGGAGGTGGAGAGGGCCCTGGAAGATGTCGCAGACAACCCCAATGATGAGTAAAGTTAGTCTTTCTTGTTATTCTAACAATGTGAACGGGCTGAACTCACCCAGTAAACGGAATAATTTATTTAATAAATTACGGAAAGGGAAATATAGTGTCATAGCCCTGCAGGAGACGCACATTGACCAAAATCACATAAAATATTTGGAAAATATCCATTTGGGGAAGGTTTTTGTATCAGCGGACGTACAAAAAAAAAGAGGGGTAGCGTTATATATAGATTGTAATATTAAAGCAGAAGAACAGTTTAAAGATAAAGAGGGCAGAGTAATTGCAGCCAGGTTAGAAACAGAGGGGGAGAAAACTCTCCTCGTCAATATCTATGCCCCCAACGGGCCGAAATCAAAATTCATCAAAATCTCAAAAGATAACATTAACAAAACAGAGTTTGATCACTTAATATTATTTGGTGACTTTAATGGGGTGGTGGACAAGACGATGGATAAAACCTTTAAGGCCAAGAACAGTAAAGCAGCTAGCTCCCTACCAAAAATTTTTGTGGCGCTGATGGATGAGTACGACCTGGTAGACTCGTGGAGAGAATATAATCCTGATGTAAAAGACTACACGTACTATTCTAGTAGACACCAGGCGTGGTCTAGAATAGACATGATAAATAAAAGATAAATAAAATCCAAATTCTTACCAGAGACCTATCAGACCACTGTCCTCTAACTTTAGAAATAAACAGGAGGTACACGACAAGGAAGTGGAGATTAGATGGAAACCTCATTAAGCAAGAAGAGGATATAGTTAAAATTAAGGCCATGACTAAGGAATACTTTAAATTTAACAATACCCATGAGATGAAACCACAAATAGTTTGGGATGCCTACAAAGCGGTGGCAAGAGGTTTTTTGATAAAACTAAAAGCAGAAAAGAGGAAACAGAAGGAAGCACTCTGGTATAAGTTAATTAAAGACATAGAGACAAAAGAAAAAGAATTAAAAGCCAACTCCAAAAATCCAAAAATTAAAAGAAGTTTAGAATTGCTAGTGAGACAGAAAAAAAGCAGGGAGCTGGACAATTTGGCAAGACAGATGAGATGGATTAAACAAAACAATTTTGAAAACGCAAACAAACCGGGGAAGTGGTTAGCAAGATTAGTGAGGAAAAAGAAACATAGCCAGCAGATCACCAAAATTAAAGCACAAGATAGGGTTATCCTGTTAGACGAACAAATTAGAGAAGAGTTCAAAATATTTTATGGGAAATTATATACCAAGAATTCAATAGATGTAGGGAATATAATGGAATATTTAGGGAACCAAAAACTAGATAAAATCACAGACGAACAAAGATTACAATTGAATAAAGACATTACAGAGACGGAAATAATTGAGGTTATTAAGAAAATGGATAACAATAAAGCTCCAGGGCCGGATGGCTTTATATCAGAATTTTACAAGTTACAACAAGAAGAAGTGATTCAATCGTTGAAAGAAATAATGAATCAAGCCCTCCACAATAAGATTATCCCTGATTCTTGGAAGGAAGCAACAATTATAATGATCCCAAAAGAGGGATCAGATCAAATGGAGGTGAAAAACTTTAGACCCATTTCTTTACTGAACAATGACTATAAAATCTTTGCGAAAATTATGGCTAATAGATTAAAAGACTTTTTAGAAGGATGGATAGGAGAAGAACAAACAGGTTTTCTTCCCTGTAGGAATATAAAGGATAATGTTAGGGTCATTATCGATTCAATTGAATATTACGAACAAAACAGCCAGAAAGAGGTGGGCCTTCTCTCATTGGACGCGGAGAAGGCCTTCGACAATCTTAATTGGGACTTTTTTAAACTGGTAATTCGGGAATTAGATATGGGATATTATTTTCAAAATGGAATTGAAAGCATTTATAATGATCAATGGGCCAAAATTCAAATTAATGGACAAGATACAGGGAGAATCACAATTAGCAAGGGCACCAGACAGGGCTGCCCCCTGTCACCCTTAATTTTTATCATGGCTTTGGAGATTTTGCTGAAAGCAATTAAAAAAGATGACAAACTTCAGGGGATTAGGATCGACAGACAGAATTATAAATATCGAGCCTTCGCGGATGATCTGATATGCATTGTAGATAGTCCGATACAAAATATTAAAAATTGGCTTAGGAAAATTGAGGATTTTGGGGCAGTGGCGGGTTTTAGAATAAACAAAAACAAAACGGTGATTCTTACGAAAAACATTTCAAAAGAAAATCAAGATGCGTTAAGAACCATTTCAGGTCTTGAAACGCCGTCAAAGATCAAATATCGGGGGATTTGGCTTTCCGCAAAGAATAATCAATTATTGCATTTAAATTATATAACAAAATGGAAGGAAATCAAGCAGGACCTAGGGAAATGGGAAAATTTGAAACTCTTGCTGATGGGTAGAATAGCGATTATAAAAATGAATATTCTCCCCAAATTGATATATCTGTTCCAAAACATTCCGATTATTAGGAAGGCAACAATTTTTAAGGGCTGGCAAAAGGAGATTACAAAATTTATATGGGGGAAAAAGAGGTCGAGGATAAAATATTCGATTATGATACTACCCAAATCGCAAGGGGGTTTTGGCCTTCCAGATTTAAAATTATACCATGAAGCCTGTGCGCTTCACTGGGTAAAAGATTGGATCAAATTAGAGAAAATTAAAATCTTAACTCTGGAAGGACATGACTTGAGAAGGGGCTGGCACAGTTATCTATGGTATGACAAAATAAAAATTGAAAAAAATTTTGGGAATCATTTTATAAGATCTACACTATTTAGAATCTGGGATAAATACAAAAACCGCTTCCACATAAAAACACCCCTTTGGCTTTCCCCGGTAGAAGCATATCACAGAAGGCTTCTGGGTTGGACCAACTGGCTCACCTACAAAGAAATCTTAAGTATTATACCTAATGCTAAAGAAAATCCCCAACTGAAAGATTTAACAGAGATTCAATCTTTATACAAAAATGTCTCGTGGTACCAGTTTCTGCAAATTAAAGAGGCATTTAAAGCAGACAGAATGACAGGTTTTGACCTAGACCCGAACTTTTGGGATAAGTTTCTTCAAATAGACAAGAAGAATGTTTCAATACTATATAAGAAATTATTAACATGGGCCACGGAAACAGAAGAAATAACCAGCTCAATGATCCAGTGGGCTCAGAACATAGGTAGACCAATATATCAGCACGAATGGGAATCGATATGGAGAAGGAAAATGAAATTTACATATTCAACTGATATGAAAGAAAACTGGTTAAAAGTTATTCACAAATGGTATTTGACCCCAAAAAAGTTAGGCTTTATGTATAGAAACGTCAACAACAAGTGTTGGAGATGTAAAGATCAAATAGGCTCCTACCACCACATGTGGTGGAGCTGCAGAAAAATACAGAAATTCTGGGCAAACATCTTAGAGGAATGTAATAAAATTTTAAAAACTAGTTTTGAATTTAAGGCAGAGCTTCTCCTGTTAGGGCTTTATGACCCACAGACTAGAATCAATAATAATACAGACAAATTGTTTACCTTTTTTATTACGGCAGCCAGAATGGTGCTAGCAAAAGAATGGAAATCCGATAAAGCCCCTTCTAAAGAATCTTGGATAGACAAAGTGTTGGATATAAAGGACATGGACTACTTAACTCTTTTGATCAGAAGAAGCAACGGGAAGATAACAAAGGCAACAGACTGGTCCTGCTTCGAGGATTACTTGAAGTCAAGAAAATGAGTACGTTGTGTTATAAGAAGAATAATGATTGAAGTCAGCTGGAAGTCAACGCTCCCCCCTCCCTCTCTGCACCCCAATGTATTCTTCCCTTCACGCCCCCACCTACCCTTCCCCCAAATCTCATTACCCATACCCCTCTACCCTCTATCCCATTCCCTCCCACTCTCCTTCCCCCTTCATGTCTGTTTTGACACACCTGGAAACAATTTGCAATAAAAATATTATTAAAAAAAAAAAAGAACTCTGCACAACATTGACTTGTTGGCTGATGATAGTTCTCTCCTCACATTGTGCTATCCAATTAAATCCTATCTAATATAGGCAATGACATGGTTTTGATGTTACTAACATTATATCTGAGCACTTTTATATGCTTTCACTACACCACCAGCATGATCTAAATTAGCTCAACAGATTGCTTGTACAATCCCGTTCTGGACTTTTCTGGTGATTCTTGATAACACTTACTCTTCAATACATGGGAAATGTGATATTGCATCAGGCTTCAGCAGCCTCTTTAGATAAACATGATTCAGCCGCTGAAGTCCAAGTCAGATTGCCTCTCTATGTTTAACAAGCTGATAATTCTTGTAGTCATTTTAAAAGGACGGATAGGATATGAAAAACTGTTTTTGTAGAGTATGAAAAGGCCTTCAAGTACTGATAGTCACAGTTGCTTTGAGTTGTACAGAATTACTGTTAAACTCAATAAAAAGTAAATGCATGGATTGTAAACCATTTAGGGCCCTTTCACACTACACACTGAGTGCCATGGCAACATTTTATGGAACCCTGTGAATTATAGTTTGATGAGGCTTTAGAACTGAGAATTCAAAATGGCCCTCCCTAATCTATAAACTCCAGGATTCAATACGGTTTTTCCATGCTATTTAAAGTAGAATCACAGCACTATAAATCTGTATTGTGAAGTATGAAACAGCTTTTTAGTCATGCTTTTAGGCTTGCTAATGCTTCAGTTTGATAAGTCTTGGATCTCGCTTAGGATCTCATCAGACAGGCAGGGGAAAAGCAGAGGGAACCATCTTATTTTGTTGCCGTCTTTCCCCATCTTCTGGGATAGCCAGCCATCCCACATCATTTCCCATCATTTCTCATTGTTTCCCTGCTTCTCCCTGTTTTCTGCAGTTAGAAGTCAAATAGCACCCAACTTCTGAAAACAGAGTCTTCTCTTCATTTCAACACACTGACAACATGGATTCCCACAGTCAGCCATCAGAAATGGTCATGCATCGTGGGATGTTTTGCCAGTGTCTGAAAACAGAGAGAAGATGCAGAGAAGACAATGACTTTGGATGATCTGATTGTAATAATTGTTGTAATTGTTATTTCTTTTAATTCTTGTTTTATTGTGTTTTTACCAATTGTATGTTTTTAATGGCATCAAATTACTTCTAATATGTGAAGCCGCTCTGAGCCCCTCCTCGGGGTAGAGAAGGGCAGGGTACAAACATGGTAAATAAATAATAATAAAGACTGCATCTGATGAGATATTTTGGATTGTGTCCTCAGATCCTTCCAGGGGCATATTCAAGATGGTCCTTTCTCCACAAGCTATCCGTCATTCTAGCTGAATTTTCTCAGGGGAATCCAAGAACTATAACATTAAAGTGTTCTCCAGCTTGAATTTCATATCAGCACTTGTGAGAAATTGTGATAAATTGCAGCAAAAATGTTTGCTAGCATACATGCCTGGGTTAAAAAATTAACCAGATTCACAGTGAATGAAGGTTCAAGTTATGTCTCCTGGTCACTCTTTGAAGGGGGTGTCATTTAGCTTGATAGTATAATTAAAGATATATAGAGGAAAGTAAAGTAACAAAATGTCAAGGTGAAGGATCAATGGTATCATCACATGGTATTTCCAAGTGTAGTTCTACAGATAGAGCTGGAAAAGGTCTCCACCTTCAGTCCCTACAACCAACATTTCATAGTTGGTGGAAGGGGAGTTGAAAGGCATCCAGCAATTCTCCTAGAGCTGAACACACAATAACAATGACCCACTAGTACCTCCTCGGCCATAAGGACATATAAAAACATAAATCAACGCAATGACAGATCTAATCAGCCATTGTTCCCAGACTTGCCAGCCAGATGCAATACTGCAGGGCAATAAGTTAAAGTAATGTTGTTACTTTGGAGACAATGTGGAGGCAATGAAGTTACATTTCAAAAACAGTAAAAGCAAACTCTCTTCACTGGTATAATAAACAATGGTTCTTGCTACTTCCAGAATTTACTACTCAAGGGCATTTTAGAAGTATTTTTCCAGGTCTTAGGCCATTCTTTGATCAACCCTTTAGGGATTTTTTATTTTCTTTAAAAAGTAACCAAGACAATAAAGCTAACATTGTGTAACAAACCAGGTAGCAAGTTATCTTTCCAAAACTGTAAAGAACCTTATCTACTTTCCAAGTCCACAAGAATGAGTTACTTTTTAAAAGTAACTTTCCAAGCTTTGACCGGATGCCATCCGAAAGCTCACAAGCAAGACATGAGTGGAATCGCATGCTCATGTTCCCCAACACTTGATACTGAGAGGCATATCGTCTGTCTTCCTGGAGGTTGCATGCAGCCAGTTTGAATAGCTGTGGCTAGAAACTCTTGATAGGTTTCCATCACGTATCTGAAATGTCCTTTCAGAGCTGGTTCATTTTGTTCCTTTTGTCCATTTTATATAGAGAGTACATTTTATGTAGAGAGTGACAACCCCCCACCACCAAATAAATTGCCTTGTTGCTCATAAAGTCCAGTGTCTTGGGACCAACATCTTAGGTTTGACCAATATTATTGTATTAATGCTTTCAGTATGTTCTGCTGATAGTATCATCACCTCTAAAATAGTATACACAACCTTTTAAAAATAAAGAGGTCTGAAGATGTTTCAGTGTCAGTAAAGATGGATTGCTATGCGTGGGGAGCTTGGCAGTTATTCTTTTGGTAAGTCTTTATAGGTTCACATCTGGAATGATTAATTGCACTGCCCAAGTGCCCATAAACCTCTATAAGTGTGCATGCAATGTTAAGAACATAAAACCTTTGTCGACAGAGCATTAAATCTAAGCTGGAGATGAACATCCTGCCCTCAGGGATTATATAGCTGTAGCCTGCTTGAATAATGTACATTATTGTGCACCAGCAATGAAATGTCAGGGTCCACCCTACCTATTCTATGTCATAAGGCAAAGCACTGAATGACTGTCCCCCAGTCAAAGAAGACAGTAAATGCAGCATGCTATAGTGGTTAGAGTTCTGGATTGGGACCTGGGAAATCCACTCTCAAGTTCCCACACAGCTATGAAATCCACTGGATGATCCTAAGGCGACTGCGGCCTGGAGGAACCTCCGCTGAGTCTGGCCTGCTACAAAAGGCCAGACGGGCGAGCGGGGGTAACGTGGGAGGCGGGGCCAGCTCTGACGCCGCCCCCCCGCCCAGCGTGCCCTGGCCCCGCCTCCCACGCTGCGTGGGAGGCGGGGCCAGGGCACGCTGGGCGGGGGAGCGGCGTCAGAGCTGGCCCCGCCTCCCACGCTACCCCCGCTTGCCCGTCTGGCCTTTTGTAGCAGGCCAGACTCAGCGGAGGTTTCTCCAGGCCGCGATTGCGGCCTGGAGGAACCTCCGCTGAAGTCTGGCCTGCTACAAAAGGCCAGACGGGCGAGCGGGGGTAGCGTGGGAGGCGGGGCCAACTCTGCCCCCCCCCCGCCCAGCGTGCCCTGGCCCCGCCTCCCACGCTGCGTGGGAGGCGGGGCCAGGGCACGGGGGCGGGGCCAACTCTGGCCCCGCCCCCTCACTAATCGCCCTGGCCCCGCCTCCCACGCAGCGTGGGAGGCGGGGCCAGGGCACGCTGGGCGGGGCCAGGGCGCTGGTGGCGGGGGCGCTTTTCAGCACCCCCGCTTTACATCAAAAAATATCTCCGGCCGGCCCTGGTGATGGCACAATCTTTCTAAGCACAGTTGTTTAATTCCACCACTGGTCCTGCATTGAAAAAAACCATTTAGGTACTTGCAGTTCAAGTCTAAATTTGATTGGTAGTCTTAACTAGAGTTGGCTCATTGAATCTTTGGTAATTTTGTAAATTAATATTTATATTTATATAAATTCAATTGATTCAAAGATAGTAGTTGGGATTAGCAATAGAGTTCTAGCCATTAATAACTTCTAAATGGATAGTTGGGGTGCAAATTTTTCCATATTTCAATGTCTTGGTATAGCTGTGTCTTCGTTTTTTTATCATGTCTGAAGCAAATTGAGCAAGTCCCATCTGGTGTGAGAGAATTGGCCTTCTACAGAGACGTTGCCCAGGGGATGCCTGGATGTGTTACGATCCTGTGGGAGGCTTCTCTCATGTTCCTGCATGGGAAGCTGAGCTGACAGATGGGAGCTCACTCCGTCTAACGGATTCGAACCGCTGACCTTCAGGTCAGCAGTTCAGTCTGCACAAGGGTTTAACCCATTGCTCCACTGCAGCTCCCTGTTGTGTCTTCATAAATGGGGATTATTACACAGTGTGTATTTTTACATGACTTTTTTAATCTAGGTAATATTTATGCCAGGAAGCAATTGATTATAAGGGTCTGTCAGAAAGCACCTTATTTGGATTAATATGTAAAATACAAATGGATTTATATTCGTACATAACTATTCTAGTTGCAATACTTGGTTTTACTGCTGAAAAGATTAATCTGAGTATTTCACAAGCTGTTGCTGTATAATACATACATCATGATTGACTTTTATTAGTAGCATCATCCAAAACTCCATGGGTTGGTGGTAGAATTGGAAGTATTCATGGTTTTAGCCAGTGTGGTGTACTGGTCCAAATAATCATCTATGACTATGGACACAAAGGTTCAAATCCCTGGTCAGCCACTGAAACCACTGGATAACCTTGGGTAAACCACACTCTTAGTTTTAGAGGAGGGCAAAGGCAAATCACTTCTGAAACAATATTTCCAGGAGGTCCCTGTGATAGGGTTGCCTTAGGGTTGCCATAAATCAGAAACAATTTGGAGGCATATGGCCACAATATGCCAGGGATGGGGAACATGTTCTCTTCTAGATAATGTTGAAATACACTTCCCTTCAGTTTGAGAGGCATACAGGTTAATGGTGAGAGGACATGGGAACTGCAGCAAAAAATAATGTTTGTGGAGAGCTATATGTTTTCATTAATGATATTGAACAATGTGTCCATGCACACATTCATACACATACAGAGCATCTAGAACAGTGGTTCTCAACCTGGGGTCCTGTCACGACCCAGGCTACAGAGCACCAATAACCATACGCAGAGGCCAGATTCTATCTAATATCTTTATTAAGGAAATATATAAAGTTAGTAAAAGCAAATGTAAAAGATAGTCCAGAAGCAGACCTTTCAGGAAAGGTCAAAATTAGTCCAAAGAAATAATGTCCAATATGAAATATTAAGGTCCAAAGTTGTAATCCAATAACCGAAACACTCACTTTGACAAGCAAAGTGAGGGGAGATGACAAGGTCCTTTAGTCCATGAAACTTGAGCGAGGCTAGGAAATAACTTGATACTTGAAACAAGGCTTAAAACGTGGAACAAGGTAACTAGGAACAAGAACAAGGTCCGTGGAATAACTTGGTAAAATCCGTGGAACAAGGCAAGGATTGGTCCTGGGAAACAAGGCAAAGTCCGTAGATAAACAAAGGCTGGGAAGCAAGGCGAAGGCTGGATAGCAAGGCAAGGCTTGAGCAGGAGCGAGGCTTGAATCGGAGCGCGCTGTCCAGACACAACTCGCTCCGTAGGCTGACGAATTGACTCCGCGAAGTTACTACGCGGGCAAAACACCTATATAGAGTCTAACTTTCCCACCGAAGCAGTTCTCTGGGAATCAGAAACGAAAGCTAAACTCTGAGACCAGATGTTAAACTCCTTAAAGATTCTCACGAGAAGCAGTCTTAATTGGCTACATTCTTAGCTGCAATTCTTGCACTCCTGCGCGAAGCTGAATCCAAACTTCTCTGTTGTTTACAAAACTCCCGGCGCAAGAACACGGGAGAAGTAGGCTCTGGGCTTGTTTGACATACTTCTGGGAGACAACTTTCTTGCAGGTGCAAGGTTCCCAGATCTGCCTGGGAAAGATCTGGCTGAGAGGAATCCAGTTCAGACTGGGAAGGTAAAAAACCCAAGTTTTCATCTTCATCAGGAATTACAATGTCCGGAGCAGGACTACAAGGCCCATGGGTCATCACACTATCCCCCTCCTCAAGGCCCCTCCCAAACTGGGGCCCTCTCCCCGAGGCGCGAGGTCGCGGCTTGGCGGGATAGGTCTGATGAAAGCGACGGGTTAGCTCAGGAGCATGGACTGTGGAGGCGTCTTCCCAAGAGCGTTCCTCAGGGCCAAAACCCACCCAGTCAATGAGATATTGTAGGCGGCGGCGGTGAAAGCGAGAATCCAAAATGTCCTCAACCTCGAACTCCTCCTCCCCATTCATCAAAACAGGAGGGGGGGCCGGTTGGTCTGTATCAGGACGCACACCATCCGCCGGAAGGAGCAGGGAACGGTGAAACACTGGGTGAATGCGCATTGAACGCGGAAGTTGGAGTTTGAAAGTCACGGGGTTTAATTGCGCCACCACTGGATAGGGGCCAATGAAACGGGCATCTAACTTCCGGCAAGGGCGGTGGGAGGGCAGAAAGCGAGTGGACAGAAAAACCCGATCTCCTACCTTGATTTCGGGGCCCGGCTGGCGATGTTTGTCAGCGTGGCGTTTATAGTCCTCCTTGGCTTGGTCCAGTTGCTGGAGCAAAAGTTGTTGTACCGCTGTGAGTTCCTGCAGCCAATCCTCTGCTGCGGGAACTTCTGAAGTTTCAATGACAGGGGGAAAGAAACGTGGATGGAAGCCGTAGTTTGCAAAGAACGGCGTTTCTTTTGTAGAAGCTTGAACTCCATTGTTGTAGGCAAACTCAGACAGTGGTAACAGAGAAGCCCAATTGTCCTGTTGGTAGTTTACATAACAGCGAAGATACTGCTCCAAAGTGGCATTGGTGCGCTCCGTTTGCCCATCTGTTTGGGGATGATGAGCTGAAGATAAGCGAGAGTCTATGCCCAATAGTTTTTGTAGCGCCTTCCAAAAACGAGAGGTGAATTGAGATCCACGGTCTGTGACTAAACTCTTGGGCAATCCATGTAGTCTGAAAACATGTTGAAGGAATAGATCCGCAGTCTCTTTGGCCGTGGGGAGGCCTTCGCAGGGAATGAAATGGGCTAACTTGGTGAAAAGGTCCACCACCACTAAGATCGTGGTGAATCCACAGGAAGGTGGTAGGTCAGTGATGAAATCCGCAGAAATTATTTCCCATGGGCGAGATGGGGTAGGAAGGGGGTGTAAAAGTCCTGAGGGCTTCTCCCTTCGTATCTTGGAGCGCTGGCATACTGGGCAGGTGTTGACATATTTTTCCACATCCTTGCGGATCTTGGGCCACCAAAATCCCTTAGGATCAGATGCATGGTTTTAAATAGTCCGAAGTGTCCTGCTGGTTTGCAATCATGACACAGACGAAGCGCTTTTTCCCTGCCCGGTCCGGGTGGGATATAAACATGATTTCTATAGCAAAGCAGCCCATCCTTAAGCGAAAAGGGAAAATGCAGACCTTGGCGAAGTTGGTCCTGCGCCCAGGCATCTGCTTGCTGACTAGCCCTGATTTCTTGAGCACAGAGGGGTCCTGGAGTAGAGGAAGTTGAACCAATGGGAATGGATTTGGTGTTCCCCACTGTGAGCGTGGCGAAGTTCTCGGGTTGTAGTAGTTGGGATTCAAAGGTCTCCTTGCGTCCTGCAGCGTATTCCGGTTTACGTGACAGGGCGTCTGCTTGCTTGGTCTGGGCTGGGGTCACATAATGAATCTGGAAGTCGAAACGTTCGAAGAATAAAGCCCAACGTTGCTGCCTCTGATTTAGTTTGCGGGCAGTTCTTAGATGTTCTAGATTACGATGATCAGTGTGGACTTCAATGGGAAATTTGGCCCCTTCTAGCCAATGTCTCCAAGTTTCAAAGGCTGCCTTTATGGCCAGTAGTTCTTTTTCCCAAATGGTGTAATTCCTCTCTGGTGTGGTTAGTTGACGAGAGTAAAAGGCACAGGGATGGAGGTGATCTCCCACCGGTTGTAAGAGTACAGCCCCAATTGCCACATCTGAGGCGTCCGCTTGCACAACAAAAGGGGTTCCAGGATTTGGGTGCTGTAGAATTGGCTGGGAGGTGAATAGTTTCTTTAGTTGCTGGAACCCTTTCTCTGCTTGATCAGTCCAGCGGAAAGGCTGCTTTCCACGGATGCAGCTAGTGATGGGGTCGGACCAGCGGGCAAAATCTGGAATGAACTTGCGGTAATAGTTCACGAACCCCAAGAAACGCTGCACCTCTTTCTTGTTAGTTGGCGCCCGCCATTCCAATACTGCTGAAACCTTGGCTGGATCCATGGAAAGCCCTAGAGGCGAGATGCGGTAACCAAGGAAATCTACCTCTTGTAGATCAAAGGCGCATTTTTCCAGCTTGGCATAAAGTCCATGATCCCGCAATCGTTGTAACACCATTTTGACGTGGTTCTCATGTTCTGATTGTGATCTAGAAAACACCAAAAAATCGTCCAGGTAGATTATCAAGAACCTGTCTAGATAGTCCTGAAAAATGTCATTGACAAAATGCTGGAACGTTGCGGGAGCTCCGCATAAACCGAAATTCATAACTCGGGACTCGAATAATCCGAATTTGGTCTGGAAGGCGGTCTTCCACTCGTCCCCTTCCCTGATGCGAACTAAGTTGTAAGCCCCCCGAAGGTCCAGCTTGGTGTAAACCTTGGCTCCTCGAAGCCGATCCAGTAGATCCGAGATTAAGGGCAGGGGATAGCTGTTCCGCTTGGTGATATTGTTCAATGCTCTGTAGTCCACCACCAAGCGTAGTTCCCCTGACTTCTTCTTCACAAACATCACTGGGGAGGCGGCTGGGGATTGAGAGGGTCTGATGAATCCCTTGCGAAGGTTTGTCTCTATGAATTCCCTGAGAGCTTCTTGCTCTGGTTCAGTCAGGGAGTAGAGATGCCCTCGCGGGATCGGGGCCCCCTCCACCAAGTCAATGGCACAGTCATAAGGTCTATGTGGGGGTAATTTTTCGGCTTCTTTCTCATTGAATACATCCCAATACTCGGAGTACTTCTTTGGCAAGGTGATGATGGGCTCGGTGTCCGTGGCATGGCAGACCTTGGCTACGAGGCAATGGTTTTGGCAGTACGGTGAAGCAAACTGCAGTTCTCTGTTGGACCAGGAGATGTTAGGGTCGTGGAGAGTCAGCCATGGAATTCCCAAAATCACAGGGAAATGGGGAACCTCGGTAACAAAGAAGGAAATCTCTTCCATATGTTCCCTTATCCACATCCTGGTGGGTTCCGACCACTGACTTACGGGGCCCGTCTTGAGGGGGCGGCCGTCTATGGCTTGCACCACACGGGCATTCTTGAAATCATGATATTGTAATCCCAGAGAGTCGGCATACTCTCTATCAATGAAATTGTTGGTAGCTCCAGAGTCTATCATGGCGTGGATCATGACGGGTCCCCTTTTTGCTGACCATAATGTGACCACGAGAAGGAACAGGACCCCGGTTGGCGGCTCTTGAATGGATTTTTTGACCGGGTTGGCGAGCCTCTCTACACCCGGTCGTTGGCTTCCCCCGCCGGCTGTGTGCCAGTCGGCTCAGACGCCTTCGTCTCCGTGGAGGACGCCGCCGCAAGACGGGCGGCAGGCTTCCCTTTGGCTGGGCACTCTCTGGCGAAGTGGCCCCCGTTCCCGCAGTACCAACAGAGGTTTAAGCGTTGACGACGGGCCTTCTCGGCGGCATCTAGTCTGGGACGCACATTGCCCAACTGCATCGGCACCTCTTCGCCTCCTCTGGGGTATGGGGTTGGCGGTGGGGGTCTCCACACTGGGCGTGGCTGAACGCTGGCGGGAGCGGGGGGTTTTGCCCCGGCTCTACTGCCCTGGCCTCGAACCCACTGTTTCCTGTTGGCAATCATGACTTCAGCCCGTAAACATTGATCAATGAGTGCCTCGAGGGTCTGGGGAGGTTCCACCTTGGAGATTTCTTCCAGCATTTCAATGTTGAGACCCTCCCGGAATTGTCCTCTGAGGGCTACATCGTTCCAGCCGGTGTTGTGGGCCAGCACTCGGAACTCGGCTATATACTGAGACATAGGTCTGTCTCCTTGGAAAAGGCGACGGAGTTTGTGACCGGCTGCCTCCAAATTGTCCTCGATTCCCCAAGTCTCCTTGAGGTGGTCCAAGAAGTGTTGCGCTGATCTTAGGTGTGGAGAGGCTTGGTCGAACAGTGCCGTCGCCCAATTGGCCGCTGGCCCGTCTAGAAGACTGTAAACCCACGCCACTTTGATGTCTTCTTGGGGAAACTCGGCATCACGGGCCTCTAGATAAGCTTGACATTGGCGACGGAAAACATGAACCTTAGAAGCTTCTCCAGTAAACTTGGTAGGCAACGCCATGGCCGGGAGGCGGATTCCGCGCTCCCGCAAGCCCTTTATTTCTCCATCCTGGGCGTTGAGTCTGTCGCGGATGCGATCCACTTCGTCCTTGCTGATGGTGTAGCTCAGTGGCTGCCCACCGGGCACGGTTCCGGTAGACATTCTGGCCGAGGTTAATTGGTGCTTAGGGTGGCGGAGTCAAACTGTCACGACCCAGGCTACAGAGCACCAATAACCATACGCAGAGGCCAGATTCTATCTAATATCTTTATTAAGGAAATATATAAAGTTAGTAAAAGCAAATGTAAAAGATAGTCCAGAAGCAGACCTTTCAGGAAAGGTCAAAATTAGTCCAAAGAAATAATGTCCAATATGAAATATTAAGGTCCAAAGTTGTAATCCAATAACCGAAACACTCACTTTGACAAGCAAAGTGAGGGGAGATGACAAGGTCCTTTAGTCCATGAAACTTGAGCGAGGCTAGGAAATAACTTGATACTTGAAACAAGGCTTAAAACGTGGAACAAGGTAACTAGGAACAAGAACAAGGTCCGTGGAATAACTTGGTAAAATCCGTGGAACAAGGCAAGGATTGGTCCTGGGAAACAAGGCAAAGTCCGTAGATAAACAAAGGCTGGGAAGCAAGGCGAAGGCTGGATAGCAAGGCAAGGCTTGAGCAGGAGCGAGGCTTGAATCGGAGCGCGCTGTCCAGACACAACTCGCTCCGTAGGCTGACGAATTGACTCCGCGAAGTTACTACGCGGGCAAAACACCTATATAGAGTCTAACTTTCCCACCGAAGCAGTTCTCTGGGAATCAGAAACGAAAGCTAAACTCTGAGACCAGATGTTAAACTCCTTAAAGATTCTCACGAGAAGCAGTCTTAATTGGCTACATTCTTAGCTGCAATTCTTGCACTCCTGCGCGAAGCTGAATCCAAACTTCTCTGTTGTTTACAAAACTCCCGGCGCAAGAACACGGGAGAAGTAGGCTCTGGGCTTGTTTGACATACTTCTGGGAGACAACTTTCTTGCAGGTGCAAGGTTCCCAGATCTGCCTGGGAAAGATCTGGCTGAGAGGAATCCAGTTCAGACTGGGAAGGTAAAAAACCCAAGTTTTCATCTTCATCAGGAATTACAATGTCCGGAGCAGGACTACAAGGCCCATGGGTCATCACAGGTCCCCAGATGTTTTTGGCCTTCAACTCCCAGAAATCCTAACAGTTGGTAAACTGGCTGGGAGTTCTGGGAGTTTTAGGCCCAAAACATCTGGGGACCCCAGGTTGAGAACCACTGATCTAGAAAATGAGCACTAGTTGGTTATTCAGTCTACAACATATTATGTCTAGGGTGCTCCAAGGATAAAGTCACATAATGCCCCAAGAAATATGTTTTCACAAATCTCAATCCCTTGGGATAACACAATTCCTAATATACAAGAGAGAACTGAAGTATAAGTCTCAAAGTTAGCTTTGCAATAGTCCTGACCACCAATTTATTATTATTGTTGTTGTTGTTATTATTATTATTATTACTATTACTACTACTACTACTACTACTACTCTGCTTTTTCTCTCAACAAGGAAACTCAAAGCAGCTTACAGTAAAACCATTTCAGTACAATTAAAAATCTACAAATATATAAACATTAAAACAGAATTAAATATCATGGGTATTTTAAAAATTCAGTTAAAATCAATATATACATGTTCAAATTTCAAAAAACCCCAAAACAAAACAATCTATCCCTTTACATGCTCCCCAGCGGCTCTCTGAGCCAGGTTTCTTTAAACATCATTTGGACCAGTCTAAAGACATACCAAGTCCAGCAATATTTTCTCAGATATCACACAAGCATGGACTGAGCACACTACCACTCTCCTAGTCATGTTCCATAGCAGCTAAAATTTAAAAGGATAAATATATGGAATGATAGCTTTATTCCCCTTTTCCACTTTGAGCATTCAGCTCTAGAGAGGCAATGTTAAACCCAGAAGGGAGAATTAAGGGAATCTCACTAGGTTGCTTAAGGATCATGCCCACCTGGGGGTATAGTTAGAGCAAGGATGAATTCTGCCCCCCCCCCATTACATTTTCCTTCATTACCACAGTTTCTAGCATTGAAGTGACTTAAAACTTGGAGCATTTAAAACATTATTTAGGCAACCAAAGAAAGGGGGTCGACAAAGTAATAAAGTGAATGTGAGCACAAGTTTTAAGCTTGACAGCTTTTCAATGTTTATGACCATCAATGCTAGGAATTTGGGGAGTAAATGCTTACCTGGTGGAGCAATGCCCCATTTTGCCCAACCCCCAATAGCTACATCCCTCCTGCCCACTGACTCTTCAAAGCAATCACCCATTTGCCCTGCATAGCATTTCAAAATCTCATAAAGAAATAAAAACAGGCGAGAAACTTGTTTTTTACACACCCACTGCACATAGAAGTCAGTTTTAATGGATACTCCAACATTAGCTGTCACTATTCAAAGGCGAAAGAGATTGACTTAACCATGAGCACTGACATTTGATTGAAGGAAATTACTTTTCTGTTTTGTGAAAAAGCAGGAGACCATGGTTATATTAGACAGCATATGGATGTTGGAGAGAGGAATGTGGCTGGAAGAAGGTAAAGAACAATGCTGTACAGTTGTGAGAATGCAGACTGCTTTGTGACAGACAAAGTCAACATAGTTTGCTTACTTGTTACTTTCAATATGGGCGACACTGTAGGACTGTAGAATCCTCATATAATCTGCTGCTTTTACACAAGTAGATATCAGATACTCTAATATAGGAAAATACCCTGAAATAACAGCTTTGTTCTTACCTTCAAATATACCCTGAACAGCATCAAGGGCAGAGTAGAGATAGAGTAGATCAGTAAAATATTCAGTAGCAGCTATTAGTTTTAATGTCTATGGCACAGTTGGGCAATGAAACAGGATGGGAAACTTTGATGGTTTCCGTCACACTTGTTTTTCAGTTGTAAGGATGTGAGTAAAATGTGATAAGAGGTAGGAGCTCCGAACACGATTGCTGGCCCATGTTCAGAATTCCCTCCTTTCGGGACATTTCAGCCTCTTTTCAACCCTGGAACATGTGTTGAGCTCTGTTCCTCTGCATGCTTGAAAAGAGGCTGAAGTGGAGAGGGAGAAATTTCTCAATGTGCTGAGGGAGAAATTTCTCAATGTGCTGAGGTTGGTTGCCAGTGTTCCCTCCTTTCAGGACACTTCCACCTCTTTTCAGCCATGGAGGGCTATACATGACTGCCATAAGTAGTTTAACTCATCTTTGAATAGAGGCTGAAGTGTCATATGACTGGGAAATTTTTCAATGTGATAAGGTGGTAACTGATGTTTTCTTTTATGTTTTTCATGAACCTTCATGGGTATGAACCCACTTCCTCAGATGTAGTACATAATGCTCAGCTATAAAGCATATTTACACAGTTGTGGAAGTGGGATAGAATGTAAGAGAATCCAGAAGGATACAAATCATGACATTTGCCCTAAACTTTGAAAAAGATGCATAAGGTGATATAGGTCTTTCAGATCTTGACCATGGTCAGTTAATATTAATGTACAAAAACAAAAAATATGCATACAAAAAGTCAGTTTCCATGGGTGTGAAACCTTCTCAAAGAATATTCCTTTTGTTACAATAGTAAGGACTCTTCCATTGATCTAAAATATGTCACTGAAACCATATTCTTTGGTTAACCATAGGTCAGAAATGACTTGTAGGCACATAACAACTAGCTAAAGAAATAAACAAAATAAATAAATTTGGAAAAAAAAACCTTAGAAATAAAAGGAAGGAAGGAAAGAAGGGCAAGTTTAATTTAGCACCTCAAATAAGATACATACTTCATAGTCTTTGTTCACATCCCTGTTCAAATAAATTCAAATTTGTAAGTATAATTCAATTTAGGTCTAACCCTAGTCTTCCTTCTGAACGTTCCATACAGTATGTCCAGGAAGGTTGAAATGTTCTGCAGCTTACACATACATACAGTAGAGTCTCACTTATCCAAGCCTCGCTTATCCAAGTTTCTGGATTATCCAAGCCATTTTTGTAGTCAATGTTTTCAATATATCATGATATTTTGGTGCTAAATTCGTAAATACAGTAATAACAACATAACATTACTGCACATTGAACTACTTTTTCTGTCAAATTTGTTGTATAACATGATGTTTTGGTGCTTAATTTGTAAAATCATAACCTAATTTGATGTTTAATAGGCTTTTCCTTAATCCCTCCTTATTATCCAAGATATTCGCTTATCCAAGCTTCTGCTGGCCCGTTTAGCTTGGATAAGTGAGACTCTACTCTGTGTGTGTGTGTGTGTGTATATATATATATGTGTGTGTGTGTGTATATATATATATATATATATATATGAATGTTACTTTCTTAGGGCCCAAATCTACTAGGCAACACGGCTACTGGGAGATGTAGTCAAAAAATGTTTCAAAGCTAAACTGGTGTTGAAGAAAGATGCCCCTACCACTCCATGCATATTTTATACACTAAAAAGAGGAGAATGTCATCTTGTTCTTTTCCTTAGGCTGCAATAGATTTTGGGTCAGCTATAATCTGACAACACAGTATAGGCTGAGCCCTAGGACCTCATCAGACAGGCAAAGCTGATTAAATTGTCCTCCTTAGCTTCATACCATCTTTCCTCATCTTCTGGGGTGGCCAGCCATCCCATGACCTTTTCCCCTCTTCTGTCTGTATTTCCCTTTTTAAGGTATTTGGAGTTGGGTAACCCCTGACTCCTGAAGATGGCTTTAGGGCTCCGTTTCCATGCACTGCAGAAACGGAGCCCCACGGAATCCCACATCATGTGATGATCTCCATGAAACTCCCGTGGAGCTCTGTTTCCACAGCACATGGAGACAGAGCCCTAAAGTCATCTGATGATGTCCCTAGTAGTTCTTGCTCTGTAACTGGTGTATTAAAATGCCACTGTTAATAGTCATATTTTGTGTTCTTCTATTATATTTGCAGGCTCATTGGTTAGGACTGGTAGGTGTGGAAGATCTTCTTTCTCTACAGTATGGACAAAATGACTTTCAGAGTTCCTCCAAGCACAACAGCACATTTTTTCATTCTATTCCTGATACCATTATTATGTGCGCAGCCCTAATGTAATCAGACAACAATGCAGAGAGAGAATCAATGACTGTTAAGCCTATTTAGACCATTTTAGCCTTTTCAATTTTGTTTGATGGGGGAGAATAAATCCCATTTCATTTGTGCCGAGCTCCCTGATTCCTTCAAAGTCTGGCCAGTGAAACAATTCACTAATGGCATTTTCTAAAGTAAAAGAGTGCAAGAGGGCACGGGCGCATTTTAGTGGATTTATATGAATTTGCTGTTGCTATCTGTTGCCTTTTCAGCTCAGATACCAATATGTGACAGTCAGTAAGGAAATGCTCAAAGGCTATTTGCCAGTAATAAGGAAATCAAAACTGGCTAGAAAAGGGAACTTGCACAATCTTTTTTTTTAATTGATCTGTCACATAATTCATCTGCTGACTTTGCATCACGTAATGGCTCTGCAATACATTGAGTGGGATAGCTGTCATGTGCATGAATCAAATGACAGCAGGTTATTGGGAACAAGGCCTATTCATCAGACCTTCTGGGATTTTCATGCTGCTCCTGAATTTCTAATTTAAGTTTATTGGAACCTGAAAATTGTATTTTCTTATTGAGCACACATATTTTTTGGAAGGACTCTTAGAGATTGCAAGGAAAAGCATAAACCGATGTGAATTTAATTGCTATTCATTATTTATTCAGAACCCACAAAGACTTGCCTATCCATAACCTTTCATCCATGCCTATCCTACTAGGCAACCTTATAGGCCTCTTCTACACTGACATATAAAATCCAGATTATCTGCTTTGAACTGGATTATATGGCAGGGTGGACTCAGATAATCCAGTTCAAAGCAGATAATGTGGATTATCTGCATTGATAATCTGGATTATATGACAGAGTAGAAGGGCCCTTAAGACCCTTCCACACAGCTCTATAAAATCGACATTGAACTGCATTATATGGCACTGTGGACTCAGAAAACTCAGTTCAAAGCAGGTATTGTGGATTATCTGCCTTGATGTTTTGGGTTATATGGCTGTGTGGAAGAGCCCTTAGTCAACTTCATCAGATGCAGATTTACACTACCATTGAAAGCTGATGCCACCAATATCTTCCTCTTAGCTACGACTTCATTGCATGAACCTGCTATTCCACTGCAGTTGTGCTATTATTGATACTGAATGCACACTGGGTTGACCACATTGAATATCACACCTCTTTTCAATCATGTAGTTGCATCCACTCAACACTTCATGGTTCCACAATCACAGTTCCATATACCCTCGTGATCCAGCCTTCCTACACTTCTACGGTTCCGTTCTATTTATTTTTTTAATTTAGAGCAATTTTGCAGTTTTGGCCTTGAAAAACAAAGTCAATAATAAGTATAAAACATAAAATAAGTAGAAAATTGACAACTTGGGAATAGTGAGGGGGAGAAAAGTCACTTTACTGTAAGTATTTTGCTGAATGGACCGATTGCACAAAGGTTGGCAATGGGAACATTGAGAAATTGTGGACTATTGGTGTGTTTTACACATAAATAGCAAGGAATGGTATAGTCACAGAGAGGAAGCAGATCATTCTTGTCATGGATTTGTTATCGACCGCGTTTCTGGGGGATCGGGCCCCTTAAGGAGAGAGCCGACCCGGTCCTGAGGGAACGGACCTTGGCGAAGCCAAAAGAAGAATATAAGCCGCAATACAACCTGAAGCCTGAAATGAAGAAGGTCCGCCAAGTTGAAGGAAAATCCGCCAAGGAGTTTTTATTGAGCAATTCCGCTGAAAAGGACGCTAATAGCGATCATTCAATCTACTAGCGTAACATATGTTTCAAATAAAGTCATATTTATACAATGTTTCGGTCTGACAGCCCTTTGAATTTCCCGCCCCGCTTCCCTGCCCATCTGATCGCGGATAGGCTGAGAGGTTGAACGAGGCGGGCTTTCGTTTCCCGCCTTGCCCTGCTGGCCCAATGGGGAGCCGTTTTTTGTCCCCCCTCGGGCCAATCAGAGAGGAGGAGGCGGGAGCTATAGAAACAATGCGGTGACCGGACAGGAAACATCGGATTAATTCTGGCCCAGCCGATTTCTAAAGGAATTAATGGCACCCATCAAGGGTGTCCGGGGTCCTGTCACGTTCACAGATTTTAGAAATGCCTTGGGGTGTCAGACGGGAAGTGGTGATGGGTGGTGATGAGCCGTCATTGACGGGCCCCACAGGGTGCCTTCCAGCGGCGTCCTGGCCTGGGATATGACAAATGTTTGCCTTGGGGGCGAGTCACCTTTAGGAGTTTGGTGACTCTACACCCTATATTGTCCATGCGATCGGAATGAGATTGGATTAAACGGTGGCAGATTATCCTTTTGTTTTTGGGAAGGGAGGTCTGAGTCATAGGGCTAGAGTTCATGTTGGGGTCATAATATTTCCCATTTGATTTCATGATTTGACAATTATATGGGATAGAATGAAAATTAAAATAAAGTTGGAACATAAACCCAGCTGGGAAAAACACATATTTTCTGGGGATCCCAAAGAGTATAAATACATATTAGCAGATAGGTAGATTTCAAGGAAACAAAGGAGAATCCATAAAGGTGGGTGACATTGCATAAAGGGGAATCATGAACAATAGAAAACATTTGATAAAAATGAAGTTTACAACATCTGGGGAACCCAATATAGAAGTGGAGCATGATTTCACAATTCATGAGGTTAGCCCAACGATTGGAAGTTCATACAGCAGTGAGTCATGAGGGTGTCCAAGTACATAGAATATGAAAGTTCACAAATACATGAGGAAAAAGAGTTCATCTGTGATGGGAGGAATTCGTAGAGATGGCCCGGGGGGGGGGCACATGTGGGTTGCAGTCTTTGGAAGTATGGGATTTCATAAGTCCAGGGGTTGGTCTGGGGAAGAATGTTCTTCTCCTTCATAAAATCATGAAGGTATGAATGAAAACGTGGAGGGCACCCGTCCGGGCACCCCCCGGCAGCGGTAGAGGATGAGGGTCCTTGGAGAACTATGTCTCCCCCGCGAGAGAGCGATTCCCCCATCCCCAGTACACGGAAAGGGGCTAGGGATCTCTTAATCCCATTCCGCGGGCTTTCGGGGATAGAAAAGTCCGGGATAAGGCAGCAACTTGGCTTGAAAGGAGCCGTCGGTCCTGTTTGACAGTCAGCTGTTGAGGTGCCGAAAACTGGACCGATTCCGGTTCTGCTGGTTGTCTTCGAGTCAGGAGCCTTAGAAAGGGTTAGGACTAAAAGAGGAGCGTTCTAGGGGTAATTTTGATAGAGATATGAGCCAATTTGTATCGTCCGCCATGTTAATCTATGGCGGAGAAACCTCAACCGGAGTTTAAAAGGACGGGAGGGAGAGAAACTACATGCAAAGGAAGGAGTCAGAGGGAGATACAAAATAACCAGATAGAGAGTGTTATTGTTAAAATAAATGCTACTTTTATTGGGGGATTTTGTTACATAGTTCAGGGAAGGGGAAAATGAAGAAAAAAGTCTTTTAATAATAGTCTGCTGTGGTCCCGCTTCGTTCCTTTGGAGAGTAAGTTATGGAACTCTCTGCTGCGTTTTCAAATCAATTTGAAAGCCGGGGCGACGGTTATCATACCCCCACTCGGGAGGGCGGGGCGAGATGGGCGGAGCCTATTTCGCCCCTGCCCTACCGCATAAGCATTATAACCTCTTAGCAGCAGCATGGCCATCTGCTGAGAGGGGTTCGAATGGTTCTTTTTGCGACAAATTTGGAACAGAGCGGGCAAATGCGACCAGCAGCAGCTTATTATTAGGAGGAAAAGGATTACAGCTAGAAAGAGGAGGAAACCTTTCCTCAACCAGTCTAAAGAAGGGAGCCAGTCGGTCAGAAAACTAAGGTCGAATCCAGTCGTCTCCTTAATTCCTGAGGCCAAATCATTCAAACCCTCGATGGATTTATGAATTATAGGAGTCTGGTCTGTCAAATTAAAGCAGCACATGTGCCTTACACTCTCACAGCCATAGTGGTTTTTCAATAGGAGGAAATCAATAGCTGCCCTGTTATCTAATACAGCCTCCCGCAGCTCATGCATTTCCTTTGCCACTGATGCCAAGGCTTGAGAGGTATAATTGATGTTTTTGACCAGAGCGCAGGCCAAGTGCTTTATGGCCCTATAATTCATGGCTGAGGCCACTCCAGGAGTGGACAATGCAGCCGCCACAAATTGTGGGATGCCTTTTAATACCACTGAGGGGTCACAATTCGGATCCAAGTTTTGAATGGATCGTGCCTTCCGACCCAAAGAGTGTGCCAATTCTAGGTCGTTCTTGGAAGGCATAAAAAGAGACAGCCTACCCAAGGCACAATTCCCCATGGAGGTATTGGCAGGTAGGTAACCATAGGCTGTCTGTCCACACAGGAAAAACCATCCTGGGGGCAGGACCAAATGGGCATTCAAATGAGACAGTTTTTCTATATGTGTGCAATTTAGAGAGTTGTCAATGGGAAGCTGATGGCACTCACCGACGCAGGTGGGTATTTGAAAACAATTTTCTGCTTGAGGAACATGAGCAAGGCGGATGGTAGCCATGCCAGGCAACTTGTCCATGGAAACTCTTCCCCAGTTAGAGAGATCTCTGTAAGACATATCCTTAGGGATGTCTTGGAACATGGTATAATTTCTAAAAATTTCCAGAGGTTCTGGAATGCCAATTAAACAGGTGGAAAACAGGTCTGTGGCGGAGGCTCCACTGGACAGGCAAAAATCTGAGACATTTAAGGCTTTTGTGGCCAACTGTTGCCAGAAGTTTACTTTGGAAGAAAGCCATTCATACAACACCGGGCTAGAGCTGGCAGGGAGAGTCAGAGAAAAAATGAGAATTAGGGTTAGCATTTTTAGGGTTAGTACCCTGGACAGCTCCCAGTGGGGAAAGATAGGGAAAGAGCAGAGAGAAAAATAGAGGGGAAATTAGAACTCACGGCTCCTGATTCAGCACGCCGGACAGCTCCCAGTGGAATCGTGGTGTTTGTTCTTCCGAGCGGGGGGGGTTGAAGTGAGGGCCGATTTGACAGCTGTCAAAGCGAGCTGTCAAACGTTTGTAGGTCCAAATGGGGGTGTTCCCGTGGTGCTAGAGGGATGGGATTGGGAGGGGTCCTCGGAGGGGGTCTTGTGCTTCCGTCTCTGGCGTTTGGTTTTTCTCCGGACCTCGGGAGGGTGTGGGTCAGGACAGCTTGCGGGCGGCGGGCCCTGAGGAGGTGTTTTCCGGAACAACACCTTCAGGTCGTCTCCCAGCTCAGCTGTCCACAGATCTTTGTCTTCCTCACCGCTGGTGGGGGCTGGCTCAGGTTCAGGAGCGCTCTTGAGCCTGGTGTGATGGATCCAGGCGCGGATTCCAGCAACCTTGCAAGCGGTGTAGGAGGTCAGGAGGACTTGGTGAGGTCCGACCCACTTCTCAGTCAGAGGCTCCGGTCGCCACGTCCGCACGAAGACCCAATCTCCAATGGAAAAGTCGTGGACTGGAGCATCCAAGGGGACAGGAAGGTGGGAGAGTAGGTACCTGTTTAGAGAAGAGAGGACAGAGGTAAGAGAAGACAGCCTAGCTCTAAGGCTTTCGGAGCCCACCTCATGTAGGTGTTCAGCCTTCAAGGGAACCTGGGAAGAAGGAAAAGGTCTACCATAAAGAATCTCAAAAGGACTTAATTTTAACTTGCCCCTAGGGGCAGCCCTGACTCGAGTGAGAGCGAGTGGAAGAGCCTCTGGCCAAGGTAGGTTAGCTTGCTGACAGATTTTCGCCACTTGTCTCTTAAGGGTTTGGTTCATCGTAGGAGAACAAGTGAAACCTTGCGGAAGAACCTGCCAGCAGAGCTGCACCTTCCTGGCCGAGTCCACATGCTCCCACTCAAAGGCAAATATTTCTTGGCTATCTACGTGTAGAGGGATAGAAAAAAATGCATCTTTTAAGTCCAGAACAGTAAAGCAAGAGCAGGAAGGAGGAATAGTGGAAAGAAGAGTATAGGGGTTAGGCACCACGGGATGAATGTCCATCACAACGGCATTGATGGCTCTGAGGTCCTGCACAAAGCGGTATTCATCGGAGTTGGGCTTCTTGACTGGCAGCACAGGTGTGTTGTAAGGGGAGGCGCACTCTCTCAGCAGAGAGTGCTTCAGAAAATTTTCGATGATGGGCTGGAGGCCCTTTTTGGCTTCGAGGGGGATGCGGTATTGGGGAATCCTAGGAGGCCTGATGTCAGGTTTTAGGGCAATTTTGACTGGGGCAACGTTCTTGGCCCTCCCTGGAATCCCATCGGCCCACACAACAGGGTCGACTTGTTCCAGAATGGCCAAAGGGATCAGGTCAGCCTCTGGGCTGGGCTGATGAAGCAGGAGAGCCTGTATCCTCCACCCCTCCTCCTCTGGGACAGCCAAGATGATCTTCTCTGGCCCAAAGGTGACCTGCGCCCTGATTTTACAAAGGATGTCTCGGCCCAGGAGGGGAACTGGACACTCAGGCATGTACAGGAACTCATGAGACAGAGTCTTTCCTCCCACCTCACACTCCATGGGCTTGAGAAAAGACCTCTCTGCCTCTTTCCCTGAGACCCCCACTACCTGAGTCTTCCTAGCTCCCATGTCTGTTCCCCGAAACCCTTCGGTGACCACTGAATGGGTGGCCCCACTGTCTAGAAGGAAATCCACAGTTCTTTTTCCTAACTTCAATGGCACCAACGGGTCACTGGGAGCCAAGACGATCCGCTGCCCTAGTCACATGACCCGGCTCTCTGGTCCCTTATCCTTGAGATCGGGACATTCTCTCTTGAAGTGCCCCCTCTGCTGGCAGTAATAACAACGGAGTTCCCTTAGTGGTTCTCTCCCCTGCCCCCTGTCCCTCCAAACTGGCCTTTCTCTGTTCTCCCCAACTCCTCGTCCCCTGTCACGTTCTGCCAGTGCAGCCACCATACTGGCTGCTTGGACCTGTGCTTGAGCCTCTCGGTCATCTTCTTCCTTCTGGGCTGCTGCATCCTCCCGGTTGTGGAACACCTTAAAAGCAATGTTGATTAACTGGGAGATGGGCATGCCTGCTCCCCCCTCCAGTTTCTGGAGTTTTAGCCGAATGTCCCTGCAAGACCTGCCAATGAACAGGGAATTTAAAGAGGATGCATTTCGGGGGTCAGAGGGGTCAATGTGTGTCCACTGTTTTGCAGTGCGACATAACCGATCATAAAAATCAGAGGGGCTTTCCTCCGGAGTCTGTTTTATGTCATAGTATTTAGAAAGGTTTATGGGGCGAGGATAGACCAACGGCAGGCCAGCCAAGATGGCACGATGGAAGGCCTTTAGAGACATCATACCAGCGTTGGTATTGTAGTCCCAGCCGGGGTCTTCCTTTGTTGGAAAAATAATTTCAGAGTCTCTACCGTCATCTACATCTGCCTTCATGATTTCAGCCTGAGCTGCGGCCAGTAGGCGGCGCTTCTCCTCTTGAGTAAGGAGAGAGCCCAAGAGAGTCATAACATCTGCCCAGGAGGGGCGATGAGTTAGAAAAATAGTTCTAAAAAGTTCGGTCATTTCTGAGGGGTCCTGGGAAAGTGGTGCAGTTGTCTTCTTCCAGGTAATGAGGTCTGTGGTACTGAAAGGGACATGAATTAGGACCGGGTCTCCCCTTGCCCCGACCACCTCCCGTAGAGGGGCCATTACAGTGGCGGGGCGGGTCCGCAGGCTATTTTTGGTGATGAGGGGCTCAAAGGGATCTTCTGACGCTGTGGAAACCCTTCGAGGGGGGAGGGATGAAGTTTCTGACGAGGGAGTAGAAGGGGGACGGCTGAGGTTGGGTCTTTCGGGCGCTAGGGGGACTGGTGGGGTGGTTTGAGAAGCTGGGGGTGCTGAAGAGACGGGGGAGGTCCCCGCAGGAGGCGCGGAGGGGAGTAATAGAGGGTGGAAAGTCTGAGAGGCGAGAGGGTCTGGGATCGGGAAAGGTGATCCTCTGGGTAGCGTGTATGGAAGATAGCCATTAAAGAATGGAAAAGGAAATTGAGAAGGAGAGGGAGAAGAGGATTGGAGAATGGGGGGGTTGGGAGGAGGAGAGAGAAGGGAGGATTGGGGGGGCTGAGAGGGAATGGGAGGTTGGGAGACGGAGGGGAGATGGGGCTGGGAGAAAGTAGAGGGCTGGGGAACGGAAGGGGGATGGGGCGAAAGGGTAGGAGGTTGGGAGAGTGAATCTGGGAGAGTGGGGATCCCGGGAAGCAGAGGTTCCCTTGAGGGGTCAATGTGGGAGTTCTGGATCGGTGCAAGACTCAGAACAGGAGGAGAAAGCCGGGGAGGAGGTGGGGCAAGGGATGGGGGTTGGGGTTGGTAAGGTGGGGGGCAAGCAAATGTCTCCAGAAGTTCCTCTTCTGGTGGAGGCGGGAGGGGAAGTAGGTCTAGAGAGGAGCTTTTGAGGAGGGTAGGCTTGGAGCCCACGTCCCTGCATGGGAAGACTTGGACCCCCTCTCCCCTTCCACTCTCCCTCTGGCTTAAGGCCATGAACATTGCAGCATAAGCAAGTTGGGTCCACTTGCCCTCCCCATGGCAATGGCTCTGGAGTTTTAAAATGAGACTCTCATCCTCACTGCCATGTGGAGGCCAAGCGACTCCCCCTTCAAGGGCCACGAGGGGCCACTTACGCTTGCTAAGTTGGACCAACCTGGCCTGCACCATGTTTTTCGATGCAAACCCACCCCAATCGGCCAGGATCTTGCCCAATGGAGAATCCCTGGGGATGTCTGCTGGGGTGGGACACCCTAGACGTGCTGAACAAGCACCCATTCTTGGCTCAACCTCTGCCCAGTACCTGACAGTTAACGGAGTAACGACTCACCCAACCGGCCAGGTCAGCTCGTCCTTCCGAGAGTTCCCTTCACCAAGACTTGATGGCTGGCGTCCGTGGAATCCGCAGGTGCCCCGGGAACACAACCGTTCCCCTACCCCGCGATTCTTGAACCTGTAATCTTACAAGCCAGACTGTTCTCACACGCCCCCCGAGCGCCAGATGTTCCCGCGTTTCACCAGGAATTTGTTACCGAGCCCTGATCCGAAGTGCAATACCTCCAGGGCTCCTCCCACCTGGGTCTCAACAACGGGGCCGGTTCCCTTTTATTTTTTTACAGGGCGTCCCCTGTTTCACGTTGGCGTCTTTTCCTTCGAGGAGCTAAAAATCTGCTTCCTCCTATCTGGCTCCTTTGTTCAGTACCCTGAATCAGATCTGGAGAGAGAAAGGGACTGCCAGAGAAATTTGGGTGTGAAATGAGGTCAAATTGTTGGTCGGAGGGCCCTCCTTGCAGCCGTTTCTCTCCCCAACCTGTTCCAGAATATCTGGACCAAGGTCGCCGCTTGGAATTTTAGCCTAGAAATTGATCTTTGGAACTTCCAAGCAAGTCCCTTCGTGGTAAAGCCAAATTATGTTATCGACCGCGTTTCTGGGGGATCGGGCCCCTTAAGGAGAGAGCCGACCCGGTCCTGAGGGAACGGACCTTGGCGAAGCCAAAAGAAGAATATAAGCCGCAATACAACCTGAAGCCTGAAATGAAGAAGGTCCGCCAAGTTGAAGGAAAATCCGCCAAGGAGTTTTTATTGAGCAATTCAGCTGAAAAGGACGCTAATAGCGATCATTCAATCTACTAGCGTAACATATGTTTCAAATAAAGTCATATTTATACAATGTTTCGGTCTGACAGCCCTTTGAATTTCCCGCCCCGCTTCCCTGCCCATCTGATCGCGGATAGGCTGAGAGGTTGAACGAGGCGGGCTTTCGTTTCCCGCCTTGCCCTGCTGGCCCAATGGGGAGCCGTTTTTTGTCCCCCCTCGGGCCAATCAGAGAGGAGGAGGCGGGAGCTATAGAAACAATGCGGTGACCGGACAGGAAACATCGGATTAATTCTGGCCCAGCCGATTTCTAAAGGAATTAATGGCACCCATCAAGGGTGTCCGGGGTCCTGTCACGTTCACAGATTTTAGAAATGCCTTGGGGTGTCAGACGGGAAGTGGTGATGGGTGGTGATGAGCCGTCATTGACGGGCCCCACAGGGTGCCTTCCAGCGGCGTCCTGGCCTGGGATATGACAAATGTTTGCCTTGGGGGCGAGTCACCTTTAGGAGTTTGGTGACTCTACACCCTATATTGTCCATGCGATCGGAATGAGATTGGATTAAACGGTGGCAGATTATCCTTTTGTTTTTGGGAAGGGAGGTCTGAGTCATAGGGCTAGAGTTCATGTTGGGGTCATAATATTTCCCATTTGATTTCATGATTTGACAATTATATGGGATAGAATGAAAATTAAAATAAAGTTGGAACATAAACCCAGCTGGGAAAAACACATATTTTCTGGGGATCCCAAAGAGTATAAATACATATTAGCAGATAGGTAGATTTCAAGGAAACAAAGGAGAATCCATAAAGGTGGGTGACATTGCATAAAGGGGAATCATGAACAATAGAAAACATTTGATAAAAATGAAGTTTACAACATCTGGGGAACCCAATATAGAAGTGGAGCATGATTTCACAATTCATGAGGTTAGCCCAACGATTGGAAGTTCATACAGCAGTGAGTCATGAGGGTGTCCAAGTACATAGAATATGAAAGTTCACAAATACATGAGGAAAAAGAGTTCATCTGTGATGGGAGGAATTCGTAGAGATGGCCCGGGGGGGGGCACATGTGGGTTGCAGTCTTTGGAAGTATGGGATTTCATAAGTCCAGGGGTTGGTCTGGGGAAGAATGTTCTTCTCCTTCATAAAATCATGAAGGTATGAATGAAAACGTGGAGGGCACCCGTCCGGGCACCCCCCGGCAGCGGTAGAGGATGAGGGTCCTTGGAGAACTATGTCTCCCCCGCGAGAGAGCGATTCCCCCATCCCCAGTACACGGAAAGGGGCTAGGGATCTCTTAATCCCATTCCGCGGGCTTTCGGGGATAGAAAAGTCCGGGATAAGGCAGCAACTTGGCTTGAAAGGAGCCGTCGGTCCTGTTTGACAGTCAGCTGTTGAGGTGCCGAAAACTGGACCGATTCCGGTTCTGCTGGTTGTCTTCGAGTCAGGAGCCTTAGAAAGGGTTAGGACTAAAAGAGGAGCGTTCTAGGGGTAATTTTGATAGAGATATGAGCCAATTTGTATCGTCCGCCATGTTAATCTATGGCGGAGAAACCTCAACCGGAGTTTAAAAGGACGGGAGGGAGAGAAACTACATGCAAAGGGAGGAGTCAGAGGGAGATACAAAATAACCAGATAGAGAGTGTTATTGTTAAAATAAATGCTACTTTTATTGGGGGATTTTGTTACATAGTTCAGGGAAGGGGAAAATGAAGAAAAAAGTCTTTTAATAATAGTCTGCTGTGGTCCCGCTTCGTTCCTTTGGAGAGTAATCTATGGAACTCTCTGCTGCGTTTTCAAATCAATTTGAAAGCCGGGGCGACGGTTATCAGATTGGGGGGGGGGGGCAGAGAAAACTGGTGTCTGGATGCTGTATGACACAACTCTTCCTTCACCATCTTCATCATCACACAGGCTTGTGAAATTTCACTTAGTTGGATGAACTAAATAAATCTGTGTTTAATATTTAACTCAATCCACTTCTGAGTTGTGATAAGTAGCCTTCAGATATGACCTTGCTAAGAATCTGTTCCTAACTACAAATTATTGTGTTTGAACTAGGTAAATAGACATCTTTCCCCTGTGTTCCTCTTGAGAAAACAATGTGAAAAATGGTTGAAGAGGAAAGGAAGAATCAGAACTAAGAGAGCATGGGTCCTTATTACACCATTATAGAACAATGCTTCCAATTTAAATGTTATAGCTGCATCTTAAGCATTATGGGATATGTAGTTCAGAGCTCTCTGCTGAGAATTTGAAATACCCCTCCAAAATGGAAAATTCCAGGATTCCATAGGATGTTGTCTTGGTGGTTAAAGTAGAATCACTGTGTGTTATGCAGGTTGAAAAAACTTGCAATTTCTACCAAGAAGCATACAAAATAAATGAGGTGGTGCTTCATTTACTTTTTTAGAAGTATGTCTCAGCCATCTTCCAGTGCAGGATCCAAAGTAGCTTACAACATAAATGGGAAAACCATTTTTAAAATCCTAATAATTTATAACGGGGGTTCTCAAGTTTTTTCAGCCCCTGAGCCCTTTTGATGCGAAAGTTTATTGTGGAGCCCCAATAAATGTGGATATTATATATTATAAGATAGATAGATAGATAGATAGATAGATAGATAGATAGATAGATAGATAGATAGAATTTCACAGATGGGTAGGGCCAGTGCAAAAGGATCGAGTGCTTGTGTGAACTAATTGAAAAAAAGGAACAAATTCCTATGCACACCACGCATATCCTGTTCGTAATGCAAAAAAGGGGAAAGAAATAACAATACAATATTTAAAATTATGAACAATTTTAACTAACATAAACTGAACAGTATTTCAGTGGAAGACCCCAGCCTTTGGGATGATGATGATGATGATGATGATGATGATTTTTTTCATGTCAGGAGCAACTTGAGTCACTTCTAGAGTTAGAGAATTGGCCGTCTGCAAGGATGTTGCCCAGGGGACGCCCGGATGTTTTGATGTTTTTACCATCCTTGTGGGAGGCTTCTCTCATGTTCCCGCATGGAGCTGGAGCTGATAGAGGGAGCTCATCCACACTCTCCCCGGGTGGGATTCGAACCTGGCAGCTTTCAGGTCAGTAACCCAATAATATGATAATGATAATGATAATAATTATAACAGCAGAAATCTCAGGGATCACCCAGTTCAACTACCTTCTGCCATGAGGGAAAAGCAGAAACACCCCCTGAGTGGTGGGAGGGAAATTGGGTTTTGGAAGCAATGAAGGCGAGTGGGAAAGAATCTGGGCAGAGGAAAGCGAGGGGGGGAGGCTTTTGACAGCAAGGGAGGCAGGGGGAAAGGGAGGAGTAGGAAAGAGGAAGGAACACTTGGAGGGGAAAGAGGAGGAGGGAGGAGGAAACCACAGAGCCCCTCAGTATGCTGTGCAGAGGGCTCCATAGAGCACATAGAGAACCACGGATCTATACCATTACAGAACTATTAAATACAATAAGGAGTTTTAAAGTATAGCCAGTGTGGTATAGTGTTTTGAATTTGGACTATGACCGTGGAGAGTTATGACCTTATCATAAAGGCCTCTGGAATCATCATGCATAGTTGTGATCCTGGTGATTCTGGCAGTGCTCATCGGGGGAACCCATTGCCCCATGGGCTGTATAGCCTAACTCACTGGAGTCCTCATCCCATGGGGGGAAGCTTCGACAACCCAACGTTACCCCATTGCTTTTGGTGCTACATGGTAAGGCTTTCATGTTGCTGTCGCAGCAGCATGCACTGGTTCCTCAATAGTTTTATGACAGAGCGCCACCAGCCATTCCTCTGTGTCACAGGGTCAGAGCCAGTAGGCTCCATCATAAAACTATTGAGGAACTAGTGCATGCCACTGAAAACAACCCAATGTGATTTGGTCGTAGGTTTCAAATCCTCTGTCAGACATAGAAACCCACTCAGTGATCTGGGGCAGGTCACATTTTCTCAGCCTCAGAGGAAGGTAAAGGCAAATCCCCTTTGAACAATTTTTGCCAAGAAAATTCCCCATAACAGATTCACCTTAGGGTCACTGTGTGTCAGAAATTATTTGAAGGCACACCGCCACAACAAGTGTACGTCTGTGAAAAAAATGGTTTCAAGATCATCAGGAAGGAAGGAAGGAAGGAATGAAGGAAGGAAGGAAGGAAGACAGGATAGAACTAGAAAAGGAAGAACTGAAATTGTTAATTGAAGTCACTGTCAAGTTTATGTGTAAATTTAAATCTTCAGATCAAGGTTTATATAGAATACACTTTAGCACACTCTAGAAGTGGAAGAATTGACCCGGATACCTATAGAGGAGAAGTGCCTCAGCTACTAAGCCTGGATAAGCTCAAGAGAGAGGGGAAAAGGTCAATCCATCCACTGTTAGCCCCTACTGAGCAGATGCAAAATAATCCTTCAAGCAGTTAAATCTTTCAAATCTCATAGTTTCAAGAATGCTTATAAGCACAGATTATACATCCAAAGAGACACAAAAACAGAACAATGCAAAAAAGAAAAAAAACTATCAGCCCCCAACCCAGGAAGGATTGTTATTGCTGTTATTGTTGTTATTATTACAATATGGCTATGACAGAAGCAAAACACTAACATTTCAATGTGAAAATCATGAATCCTCCTGAGCCATTACTTCTGGAGAATTTGCTCTGTTACTTCTTTTTTTAAAGCTAGTAAATATTTTCTGCTTTACTATTGCATCTTTTTACATCATAAACATTTGCTTGGAAAGCACACATGAAACCTGAGGGGGTGAATATAAAGTCCTCCAAAGTAGTTAGGAGAACTTTCCAAGCATTTTGTGTTGGTGACACACTTTTTGGACATGCATCATTTTTCAACAACAGTAATTCAGTTTTACTAGCAAACCAGAGGGTATATCCTTACAAGATATAAAGGCACATAATGAATAATGGGCACATAATGTAATAATGAAATGTATAGGGATACAACATATCTCAAGAATATCTTTCATTCATATATTTTAATATATATAATTTATTGTTTATTTTACACATGGACTCAGGTTTCTTGTTACATTTGTATGACATACCTACACACTGAAGCCGACATACTATTGTGACAGTTTTGAAAACTTGGATGTAAATAATTCAGTAGTTTTCCCATTTTTCAAATTAACAAAACTTATTTCTAAGTTCAAATAAACAGTCTGCTGGAAAACATTCGACTTTCTGTATTTATATCATGTCCACAACACATTCCCTTTTAATAGTTACTTTTTCATTATGTATTTCCTCTTCTGAAGAAGGAAGAACTACGTATGTACAGTAGAGTTTCACTTATCCAACATAAACGGGCCGGCAGAACATTGGATAAGCAAAAATGTTGGATTAGGGATTAAGGAAAAGCCTATTAAACATTGAATTACATTATGCTTTTACAAATTAAGAACCAAAATGTCATATTTTACAACAGATTGGTAGAAAAAGCAGTTCAATACATGGTAACGTTATGTAGTAATTACTGTATTTATGACTTCAACACCAAAACATTGCAATGTATTGAAAAATTGACTTCAAAAACATTGACCACAAAAGGCAAACTGTGTTGGATAATACAGAATGTTGGATAAGTGAAGCTTGGATAAGTGAGACTCTACTGTAATTTCAAAAGTAGCTTCTTCAGAAAGCAGCAAAGTCTCTTCCTTCTTCAGGAGGAACACTTAAAGAACGATGGCCTATGGACTAAGGCCTGGCTGCTTGTTCCATGACCACCACATTGAGTTAGAATGGTGTAGTAGTTGGAGAGTTGGACAAGGGCTTGGGAGACCAAAAATAAGTAAGTTGTGTGATCTTTGGGCAAGATTCATTTAAAAGAAATTTGCCCTTGCTTTCCTCTAATACTGAGGGTGCATGTACATTGTAGAATGAATGTAGTTTGGACCAGTTTAACTGTCATGGCTCAATGCTATGGAGTCATGGGCACTGGAATTTGGTGATTCACCATCACTATTAAGCAGAGAAGGTTAAGTACACTGTAAAACCACAAAGCCAAGGATTGCATAGGATTGAGCCATGGCAGTGAAAAACTACATTAACTCTATAGTGTTGCTGCACCCTGAGAAAGTGTGACTTGCCGAAGGTCATCCAGTGAATTGCACACTTTATATTCTGTGGAAGACTAATCACTTCACCTAAGCCTTTCCTAAGGGAGTATGCCACGCAGGTGAAGAACCATAATATCAGCCTTCTAGTTTTAAATGTTTTAATCGAAAATGACTCCATGTACTGCATTTTAATATTTGTTTTCCTCTGATAGACTCACTAGTTATATCTCCCAGGAGAGTCCCAAATGCATGGACCCACCGTATATACTCAAGTATAAGCCAGCCCAAATATATCTTGTTCCACATTTGCGACTAATTCAAATTGTTTTATCTCCCTAAGAAACATGATTTTTGAAGCTATTTTTTAAATTTGTAATTGGAGGGGGGAGGAGGTTAAGTCTTAATTATCTCTTCTTTTCCCCTTCAAGATCAAACAATTGATAATGCATCAGGCAGCTCACTACATAGGAGTCTATGTACTGTAATTTTCCCAGATCATGGGGTGGTAGTTGTCTCAGCTTCCCTAATGCAGGTTTAGGATGACTTCAGTTCATAGATAGAAGCCTTCCATTAGAATTCATTGCTGAAATATATAAAAAAGATATTAAAGATGAAATTGTCCCTGCAACTTTCATACACACCTAGCTAAAATGATAAAAATGTTATCATGTTATGCACACCTCATAGCTTGGGGGCATATACGCATCAGCGGTGTAGTGGGAGGTGGAGCCGTGGCATTGCTCCTCCAAATAAGAATTCTGCCTCCCACAGTTTCCAAGTGCTGCAGAGAATGAGATATTGAATGTCATTGATATCTAGAGCTCATATGTGCTGTGTTGGCATTTCCTTGGTAACTTTTCACGCCTCTTTTCTGCAGATGCCTAAACTGTATTTCTAAATCCTCAATTGAAGGTTTGAGTTACTGCAATGTTATAAATTTGAAGACTGAAAGAAAAATTCATTTAGAGAAGGCAGAATTCTTTTTTGTTTTTGTTTTGGCGGGGGTGGGGGGGGTTATATCCTCACTCCACCTCCACAGTTTAGCTCCCAATGTATGTATTGAAAATACATGAAGGTGATGCAAACTGCTTAATGTTGTACCACAGTTTTTTAAACAGATAACACATTTGACAGCCCCACTGTGTCAAGCTAATGACAGCATGAATAATGTAGTGGCCCTCACCAAGGTAATCTTCTCAGTTGCAACCAACATTTCTCCCCTTCCTCCCCTGACCCATATATCATTGCTACCCTG
Source organism: Anolis carolinensis (assembly GCF_035594765.1). NCBI lineage: Eukaryota > Metazoa > Chordata > Lepidosauria > Squamata > Anolidae > Anolis > Anolis carolinensis. The sequence goes on from NC_085842.1 coordinate 295,742,203, forward strand.
CTGTGTTGTGCTATAATCATGGACTGCAGTCAACTTACACAATATATGTCACACACAGAGGGACTGTTTAATATTTCATGTTCAGTAGAAGGAAAAAGAGCCTACGTGATCCAGCATCAATGCTACTGTGCTGAGAACAGACATCAGTTTTCAACACATGTTCCTTGATGGCTGAGTAATTGTGAAGGAGGTTGGCCTGTAATTCAACTGACTGTTAAAACTGAAATGTACTGAAGAGACATCCAAGAAGAGTTAATTTCAGAATCCTTTGGGAAATGTTATGTTGGCAATCATTAGTTTTTACATGGGAACATTTCAGAATGCATCTGCGTTGTAGAATTAATGCAGCTTGACACCACTTTAACTGCTTTGACTCAATGCTGTGGAATCCTGGGATTTGTAACTTTACAAGGTCTTTAGCTTTCTCTGCCAAAGTGGGTTCTGGTGTCCATCTAAATTATAAGTCCCAGGATACCATAGGATTGAACTGTGACACTTAAAGTGGTGAGTAGAAGAACCCCCTTCCTTCTTGCTGGTTGCATAGGTGTCCTATTCTGAATCAGCAAACAGGACTGCTTCCAATAAATCAAAGGTGTACGGGGCAAAAGGGATGGAGATATACCCACTATATTAAACACAGTTAGTTTTGATGTCCTAGAGTAGTGGTTCTCAACCGGTGGGTCCCCAGATGTTTTGGCCTTCAACTCCCAGAAATCCTAACAGCTGGTAAACTAGCTGTGATTTCTGAGAGTTGTAGGCCAAAACACCTGGCGACCCACAGGTTGAGAACCACTGTGCTAGTGCAAAGCTAACATGCCCAGAATTTATCTAGGTTTATGTATGGAATTGTGTCTTTCAAGGCTTAAATACACATGAAACTTGACACCTTTTCCTGCTTCAGATAATCCATGGAATCATTTTGTTTTGCAAGGCAAAGCATTCTTCTCATGAATCCATTGCCCTAACTTGAAATTGCCAAAGTTATTTAATTATTCTGTCCCTCCATGTGGGGAAAAAAACCCTTTGAAATCAAACCTATATTATTTGAAATTAATAGAGAATATATAGAGATAAATAAACTGAATTAGGCAATGAATTATTAAAAATAACTCTGTTGATAAAATTGATTTCATCATATGAAGAAAATACACCACATATAGAAAAGAGAAGAAAATTTGATATAATGCATTTAGTTAGGCTCCATCTACATAGAATATTTAATGCACTTTCAAACCAGTATTGAAGAAAGTGGTTTCACGGTGCAGATGTCTACACTGGAAATCCTGGAACCAATTTAAGGTCTGGAAAGCGATTGCACAAACCTTAAAGTATTGATGCAAATTGCTGTCTTGTTGCTGCAGTTTAAAGCTAGTTTTGAACTGCAATAAATAGGCAGTGTTAATAGGGGCCTTAGTATTGCTAAAACAGTAGCATGTAATACATCTTACATGTGGGAGAAAGCATGACTGGTTGAAAATGATATCTAACTCTCCTCTCCTTTTTGAAAGACATTAGAATCAGCAACCTTAGCATGCATATAAAGTACTCATTTATTATTAGTTTGCATGTCTGCAGATTTCCTGTTTATGCTATCACATCCTCTCTTCCTGCATCAGTCTAACCTGCAACCATTTTTAATTTCTTCCTTTCTTCTCTCTCCTTCATAAGGCAATGTGCTTCATTGCGCACATGTTTGTGTAAGCAAAGCTACTTCTATGTGTTTTACAAAGAAGATGAAGCTTGTTTTTTCTCTCTGCTGGACCCTGTATATTGGTGTGATATGGGACTGTTTATTGTTCAGCTTCTGCTTTGCCAGTCTGATAACTCTGATTGAAAGATTCAGTACAATCTTTCACATTTCCCAACACAAACTTCATAGAAGTTTTACCTCTTTTGAGCACTATGGTGAAAGGTTTGATCAAATTGACAAAGTCCCACTTTAGAAAAATTGCCCATGAGAATTTCATTTCATTTGCATTCATTTATTCCTGGCTAATGAGTCCTCAGTCTTGTTTTAAAGTATAATGATATATATGCTAATACGTTCTTTGTTCTAGCCACAAGTAATTGAACATCTCATTGCAGAGCACCAGGGCTGATGCAGCATGAATATCTAATGTGACGAGATTGAGCCTTCCCCTTTCTACCCAATTTAGCCATGTTCAAACAGATATTTCTTTTTAAACTTCAGCTATGACCAAGATGTTTATTTCTCTCCCCCTTTTAAAACCTGGGTCCCTGTTCTCTGTATATTATAGGATCTCTTTCCTAAAATACAAGTTGCCTTCAGTCTGAAGAGTCAAAGGGAAACCCGACACTAATTTCCTGGCTCACTTGGCACAACTGTATTAAAGGAAGACCACCCTTTGTGGAAGAACTTAGAGATAGCTAAAGGTGTCAGTTTTACCTATCTCCTATATTCATTTTTAAAAGAAAAATTGTAAGCCACCCCCAGGTCCCTCTAGGGATATGAGGTGGGGTACAAATTATTATTGTTATTATTATTATTATTATTATTATTATTATTATTATTATTATTTTACTGTCACAAAAACACAGTATGACATAGCAAACAAGATGTACATGCTGGATTTCATATCACAAAATCACAAGTCGAACACTTTCTAAGCGTTTAGGACTATGTGATGTATTTTCAAATGATGAGCGCAGATCCAGATAAGGTGGCCTTTTACAGTTGACAGATTGTGACTTTGTCAATGTTTATTGTTTTCAAATGCCGGCTGAGATCTTTTGGCACGGCACCCAGTGTGCCGATTACCACTGGGACCACCTGTACTGGTTTATACCAGAGCCTTTGCAGTTCAGTTTTGAGGTCCTGATAACAGCTGAGTTTTCCCTGTTGTTTTTTGTCAATTCGATTGTCACCTGGTATGGCAGCATCAATAATACAAACTTTGCAGGTTTGTAAAAGAATTTGCACATTTAAGTTCATATATGAAATGAAATGAATATTTCCATTATGGAGGGAATCATGCACCTATTTGCCATAGAATCATAGAATCATAGAGTTGGAAGAGACCTCATGGGCCATCCAATGCAACCCCCGACAAGAAGCAGGGAAATTGCATTCAAATCACCCCTGACAGATGGCCATCCAGCCTCTGCTTAAAAGCCTCCAAAGAAGGAGCCTCCACCACAGTCCGGGGGAGAGAGTTCTACTGCCAAACAGCTCTCACAGTTAGGAAGTTCTTCCTAATGTTCAGGTGGAATCTCCTTTCCTGTAGTTTGAAGCCATTGTTCTGTGTCCTAATCTCCAGGGCAGCAAAAAACAAGCTTGTGTCCATATAGCCATTATAGGTTAGGAGCATATTAGGGAAAAAAAGAGGTGGCAACCCTAGTTCAACACCACAAATGATGGAAACATGGACAGATTTGAAAGATTTAAAAAGTCAGAAATCTACATCAACTGCAGAGCAGGGTAACAATCTTAGGAAGCTATATCGTATCTCCCAGCCTCCAGCCCCAGTCTGGAGATACCGGGCAGTAGCTGCTGTAAGCAACAGGGCACGAATCTCCTGTTGATCCTGATGCAGCACACTGACAATCCCATCACTTCCCTCCAGTGATCTCCAATATGATAATCAGAAGCAGGATCTCTGTCATAATGTCTCCTCACGTTGGTGATCACTCACAGGATGGGGTGGGAACATCAATGTGTTGCATCCTGATTGAAAGTAGAGTGGATTCTTGTTGCTCACAACAGCTGCCATCCAGTTACTTCATGATTCTATACATTCCCTACTCTCTTGAATACATAGTGATCAAGAATACAAATCAGTTACAAATATGTAACTGGAGTGTGCATTCATTATTGCGATTATGAAACCCAGTTTCTATTTTTAAAGGCTAAGCACACAAAGTTGCTTGTCTGCTTCAACAAGTTTTACTTTCTACTGAAATTGGGTTACTTTTAAAATGAAATGTAAACTTCTTGCTCACTCAATCCAGTTGAAGAATCAAATTGTGAGTTTTGGAAAGTTTGTATCTAAAATTGAGTCAAACAAGATGCTCACCTCTCACTAGGGTGGCCTAAATGTCTGTTTACAATTTACCACTTTGATCTAGTATGATCCAACATACCTTATTTGACTGTTCTCCACCCTTTTCCATTCAGTACCATTCCTTTTTAAAAGACATGCCTTCCAGAAGTTGTAAGTTGTAATTACGGAGACTCTGAAGGATAAAACATTAACCTTGCAAACAGAGCCAGCTCTAGGTATTTTTCAAGTGTAGGTGAATAGAATTTTGGCACCCCCCCCCAAAACCAATCACTGAAAAATAAAAGCATTGGATAAGTGAAAATGTTGGATAATAAGGAGGGATTAAGGAAAAGCCTATTAAACATCAAATTACATTAAGATTTTACAAATTAAGCACCAAAACATCATGTTTTATAAGAAATCAACAGAAAAAGCAGTCTCAACTGCACCCCTGTATGTTTTGCGCTCCAAGCGACCGCTTAATTCGCCTCATTGTTGGACCGGCTCTGCTTGCAAAGAATACTGGATCACAACAGAATCTGAAAAAAATCCTCTTTAGATTACCAATCCCAGAATTCTGGGAACAGCAAACAGAAATTCTTGGCTCTGTAGAGGCAGTTTTTAAATATACCATATATGAATGAGCAAATTACAACCATTTTAAAAATAATTTGTTCATATATTAATATTCCACCTTTTCCTTAGGCTAGTATCCCAGGTGACTTGCAACCTATCAGAAGGAGAGAAAAAATGTGGGCTGTGTATGTAGCAGTCTTCCTCTATTTAGTGTCCTTTGGATATGCTGAACTACATCTTTCATTTTTGTTGACAAAGATAATTGTAGTTAACAACATTTGGAGTGTCCTAGTAGGAAAAGGCTGGTCTATAGTGATATGTTATGGCAAAATTGCTGGAATATGCCTAAACTATTTTGAAACAATTTAGATTAGAAATAAAAAAACAGGAGCAGATTGCATATGTGTCTGACAGGCAAAGAAACATGTACCTCATCAAAGCGGCTCAGCTCATAACCAACTATTGTCAACTTTTTGGTATTCAGTCAACACCTTTATAACATCAAGCAAGATAACTCCATCTGTTTCTAGGTCATCTGTGTGATCATGTTCCAGTTCATATATCAGAGAGTTTCCAAAGTTGGAAACACTTGTTGGAAGGCTGTAAGATGATCATACCTTGCATTAATTATAAATTCTTAGTGTTGAACCTCTCTCAGCTTTGGTGTACAGAAAGCATAACCATCCTCTTGAAATGGTTCTTAGAGTGAAAAGAAGGGCTGAGTTAAGAGCAAAAGAAAATAATTGCTATGGATGTATATTCCAATTTTCTGTCCCAGGGCCCTCCTGGTAGTCACACAGGTGAAAAAGTACCTCATCACATGGAGGTCCAGAAGCCGAGGAATAGCGGGGGACAAAGTGAGAAACTGTGGGGGAAGTGCCCTGATTCATCCCCTTACCATGACTGGTCATGGGCTGTCATCCCACAATATTTCCCCATTGTCCCCAGTTTCCTCCCGTGCTGTCCTCGGCTTCTTCAATGAGGATAAAAGGTGAATCATTGCAACTGAAGAGGCAATTCACTCCCTTTTTGGCCAGAGAAGTCTAGCAGGAAGAGTATGGTCTTCTAAAAACATGTATCAGAACCATATGTATCAAGGCATTCATTTTCCTAGAGATGGGTGGGAGGGAAAGGAATATTATTGAAGTTTCCATTGAAGAGTGTGTGAGAATACACCCATTTTGGACTCTCACCAATTGTTGTTGTTGTTAAATGTCATCTAGCAACTTTAGCCCTATGAATAAGGGCACTTCCAGACAGCAGGAAATTAACCTGTTTTCGCCCACATTCCTATACATACCGCCCACCCCAAACCTCAGATTTTCTCTCCCGGATGGTCATACTATTCAGATTGTAATAGGAATAGTAACCAGCCACCCCAAACCCCAAATTTAGGCCATAAAACTTACCTAAACCTGCTGCCAGGCACGGAGCCTGTTTGGCAGTTCTTCTGGCATGCCAAAATGGCATGTTGGGGGGGGGGGGGAAGGGGAGGGGGAAATCCCTTCTCCTCTCTCCACTTCGCCTCATGCACCATTTTGGCATGCCAGAAAAAACTGACAAGCAGGCTCCGTGTCTGACAGCAGCTTTAGGTAAGTTTTAGGACTTAAATTTGGGGTTTAGGGGGAGGGAGGGGTGCCCTTTTGGTTTTTTTGGGCTCCTACAGCCCGAAAAACCAAAATGGCTATGTGGATTGGGCCCAGGGATTGCAAGACACAGTCCCTGAGCCCAATCCACCCAGGGCCCATACCTGCTAAGACCCAGATCTTACGTACATAAGATCCAGATCTTACCAGGTGTTTTAGTAATTTGGAACAAAGCAGGGAAGTTCCAAATTAATTTGTTTTACCAGGGACATTGCTCCTGGGAAAAACCCAGACAGGTCACGAGATATTGGCCTGTCTGGATGAGCCCTAAGAGACCTCTGGGTCACCCTATCCTCAACTGCTCTGCTCAGGTCTTGTGGATTCAGGAACATGTCTTCCTTGATTGAGTCTGTCCATCTGTTCTTCTAGACCCCTGGCAACTTTCCAAGGTGCAATTTTTGGATATACAGTAGAATAGATAAATGAATAAATAATTAAAATGTTGACCAGGGAACACACAAGAGTTGTAATCCAGGAAGGATAATGTTTCCAGGCTTCAGAAGCAGATAATACAGCTCCTTTCAAGGAAAAGAGAAAAACAGGAAGAAACCTATTTGCTGTCTGGAATGTTTTCCTGAATTTCCAAAGCAGCATTAGAGACCTTTCCATGTCATGTAATGATGACTACTGCGATAGAGATGTGACCTCATGACAAGGGTTGATTCCTATACAGATTCTGGTTTTGATGCACAGACACAATTCTCATCCATGCTCATTTGCATTCATTTATACATCAAAGGAGGAGTGTCCTTTTTAAAAGCTCACAGTCATACTTTGTTAGGAACAGAAATCTAGCACCTCATCCTTAATCCTGTTAATATGGTGATTACAGCAGTATTTCTCATACTCAGAAAGTTGGGTGCTAAACCGGTTCTTGCATTTGTCCTCTGTGGTTGGAGGTTCCCATGAATGAAGGCAATGCTTTCTCATACAATACAAACAAAACAACTCCCTATATATAGAAAACGTGTTTCTCTTGTCTTCAATGCAGGCTTTCTGTGTGTGTGAGGTGTTGGAAATTAAAGCACCAATGCAGGGGTGGAAACAGGCATACAGACGATACCTCATTCTTGCCATTTCTAGATATATGAGAAGATTACTGTACTGGGCATACATCTACATTGTAGAATTAATAGCATTTGACACCACTTTAACTTCACTGCCTCAATGCTATGGGATCGTAGAAGTTGTTTTAAGGTCTTTAGCATTCATTGCCAAAGAGTGCTAGTGCCTTGTGAAATTACAAATCCCAGACTCTATGGCAGTTAAAGTAGAGTCAAAGTGCACTAACCCTACAATGTAGATGCAGTCACAGGCATCTTACTTTTCTTGAACTGATCCTTTTCCTTTTCCTCCTACTTCTACTTAGAGGCACATGTAATGTCATCTTCCTAATGGTTTTCTGAATAGAAGGATATGTTTAAATGTCAATTGCAGGAACTTCTGTAATGAAGTCTATGTTTTTAATTTTATTTGCTAATTTATACAAATACAAATTTATACAAATAATAAAAGTGAAAATCTGTATGTGTGTATGTGGCACTGGTGTCAGTTCACACAGACAGACTCCGGCCTCTACAAACAAGCTATAGTTCCCAGTGTTGAGGAGCTATAGTTCCCAGTGTTGAGGAGCCACGAAGTCACTCCTTCCGAGGACATTGCAAGTCACAGTGAGCACATCCCAGTGTTCCTTTCTCTTTCCATTTGGATCACCCTGCCCACTGCCTCTCCCTTAACCCTTTCCTATGGCACACAGCAAACAGAGGAATTGATCAGCAACTGAACATACTGGAGTGGTTTGGGGAGAATTTATCATGATTTATAGGAGTTGTAGGGACTGGGATGTATATTTTGTGATGAAATGAAAAACTTGGCACACAGACCCAACATGGCCAACTATGAATACTGGGGTAGTTTTGGGAGGAATGACCCAAGATTTTTCAGAACTGTAGTTCACCCACACCCGGGAGGATTCATAAAAAACAAAAGCAAAGACTTAGTTTTTCTAAGTAATAATAATAATAATAATAATAATAATAACAACAACAACTTTATTCTTGTATCCTGCCCCGGACATCATTGAGTACCCGAGCTAGTTAGAATATAAAATAAAACACTATGCACTACAATCTACACAAACAATACCGTATGGCTCTCATTTCCATGGAGGATACATTCCAAGACACTCTCCTCTGCCCCTCCAGTGATCCCTATTGTTTGACTATACTTGGGCTGGAAGCATACTGTAAAATTGTACTGGAGAATCTAGAACAGGAGTCCCCAAACTATGGCCCATGGGCCACATGCGGCCCACCAAAACCATTTATCCAGCCCCCCACGGCACCCAATAATAATAATAATAATAATAATAATAATAACTGGCAGAAACCAGTGCAGCTGGTCCCGGTGATAATGGGCACATTGGGTGCCGTGCCAAAAGATCTCAGCCGGCATTTGGAAACAACAGACATTGACAAAATTACGATCTGCCAGCTGCAAAAGGCCACCCTGCTGGGATCTGCGCGCATCATCCGAAAATACATCACACAGTCCTAGACACTTGGGAAGTGTTCGACTTGTGATTTTGTGATATGAAATCCAGCATATCTATCTTGTTTGCTGTGTCATAATAATAATAATAATAATAATAATAATAATAATAATAATAATAATAATAATAATTATTCTTGTACCCCCCTCCATCTCCCCGCAGGGACTCAGGGCGGCTTACAAATGCAATACAAGCATACATACAATAACATCAAATACCGAAAACACATGAATGAAAAATTTAAACAAACGATAAAATCATAACCATTAATAAGACAAAGTTAAAAACGCAGCAATAAAACATAAGGATGGGATGGGTAGCCTCCAACCATTTTGCCAATCCTCAACTTCACCGGAGCCCCCAGTGGTGCAGTGGATTAAAGCCTTGTGCCTTGAAGGTTGGGTTGCTGACCTGAAGGCTGCCAGGTTCGTATCCAACCCAGGGAAAGCGCAGATGAGCTCCCTCTATCAGCTCCAGCTCCATGCAAGGACATGAGAGAAGCCTCCCACAAGGATGGTAAAAACATCAAGAACATCCGGGCGTCCCCTGGCCAACGTCCTTGCAGACAGTCAATTCTCTCACACCAAAAGTGACTTGAGTTTCTCAAGTGGCTCCTGACATGAAAAAAAAACTTCTCTCTGGCATTCATTGAGGTTGTTTAACATTTTATATAAGTGTATATTTTACTACACCATTTTATATATAGGGACTTCAGCATCTATGGATTTTGATATCCTTTGGAATGATTAGAACCAAACCCCAATAGGTGCAAAAAACCCATGGTATTTATTTATTGTTAACTGTATTTATATCCCACCCTTCTTATCCCGAAGGAGCTTTGTGTAACTGTTTTAATGTGTTTCTAGTTTAGATTTCCTCAGATGTCAGTGGAGCTTTTCTGTACCAGAAGTGGAACTTTTCTCAACTTCTACCTATTTCTAACATTTTTCAGCCAATGAAATAGAGGTAGGGTCATAGGATTGCTTTGGTGTGAGGAGGGCGGAATATAAATGCCATAAATAAATAATAAATAAATTGCTTACCCAGTCTTGAAATAAATGTAACTAACAGCGGATTGACCCCCCTCCCCACAGAACCTGCCTTCTATCATATATTCTTGTTGAGTAGGCACTACATTAGAGGTTTTTTTTAAAAAAAAATCCTGAAACAATTTGTTAATTACTGCATGCCCTATGACTGCTGCAGTGGCATTCATTTGCAATTAAATGCCATTTTTGTTACATAATCTTTTTTTTTTAATTTGGCATAGTTGTTCTTTTTGGGCACAAAGCCCTGAAGAAATGTCTACTTGTAGCATCACACTATAATTTCTATAAAGAAAAACTGCTTTGATTTTATTATTAAAAATGACTTACCTAGCACTTTAAGCATTTTAAAGAAGAAAATATGCTGTAGTGGGCATATTCCGATTAGAACTGATAAGGTCACTGATTGAGGATATTAAGATATCTCCTGAACTTCAAACAGCTCTCATTCAAACATTACCTCCTGGGGATTTATTTACCTAAGCTATGGATCTTAACAATAGAGGCATCATGAAAATTTGACATTTAGAGACCGCAAAGCAGAAATTAGTTTTTGAGATTCAAATTTTAAGAAAAACACAAAGATACAAAATCAGCAAGGAGCCCAAAGGATAGTCTACTTTTGCCAGCATTATCCTGTGAGCTAATTGAGAGGTAGCATTTAGATTTATTAGATTAGGCTTTTTACATTTGTAGACCATATAACCATTACCAGAACTTGGGACCCAGATTGAGAAACATTGCTCCAGAGGTAAAATTCAGCACTTTGGACAGTTCTTCTAATGTTTAGATTAAAACCTGGAAGAGATTGACCCACATATATCACAGCTACTATTCCACTGCGATCAAACACATAGTCAATATTTCTTTTCTCCTCCCCTACCACTTTCCCTGCCACTCTGTGGTTTACAACCAGTTTTACATTCCAGATGTATATAGAAAAACAAATATTATCTTTGTCAACCTTGATAAAAGCAAATTGATATTCTGAGCACATGCCATTTTGCATCTTAAACTCACTTAAATTGCAGCTTCCTCATGACTATGGGAATAAAAGGGAGTTTGCTTCTGCTGCTTCAGTACTAAATACATTGATTTGGGAATAAGCAGTATTTCGTTGAAGAAAAATATAATATAAATCCAACTACTAGGCCCAGATAGAGGAGACTTATTAAACCAAATGTTGAATGGTAGTGTAAATTCTCAAGGAGTCTTCTCCAGTTAGGACATGTAATTGGATTCAGGTCTATATTTTATAATTAATGTACAGAGAATATTTCTAATAATGCTTCACCAGTCACCCCTTGACTCTGAAACAGAAATTAAGAAAGGATACTGAGATGTACCAATGTACTGTGATGTACCAAGTACCAATGGTCCCAGAATGTTCTTATGGTCCAGATGCTGATACAGTGGCCCATTTGGAAGCTGGAGTGTTTGTGAACTGTACTGGGTGACCTGATCACAGGAGATTTTGACACCAAAATAACTGTATATAAAATTTGTGTGTAGGATTCCTGAAGAAATGTATATATTTTTTAAAAAAAATAAAAACATCCCTGTAGCCAGATATAATCGCAAAACCATTTTTCATAAGCCCAGTTTACATGCACTTTGTCAATATACCTGCAAGTGTAGAACTCTTTACTGAAGTACTTGTTGAACTTTCTAATGCATACTGTATGCACTCTCATCAAAGCTATCATTACTGCCCAAATACAACACTTCCAATCACACAATTTCATCTGCACATCCCACAAGCAGGCACTGTTCTATACGGAGGGTTGTATTACATGACCTCTGAGATCCCATCCAACTCTATATTTCTGTGATTCCATAAAACTAGTGCTCTGTGACCTGATAAGCTACAGTTCCCATCATCCTGGACAAGCATATGAATTGAAGATCAAAACATGTAAGAGGTTAAAGAAGGCTGAATTAGTAGGGTAGTCTGGACAATTTCCTATTGTTAATTCTTTAATTATATTTAAATCTGAGAATATAGACTGCTTTTTAAAAGATTTGGACACTCAGAACACAACATGAGCTTAAGAAGGTGCATTGGCTCCATACCATTTCTTCCTTTAACACTTAGCTTTCATTTCTTTTTTACTCTCCTTTTTGCCACCGTCAGCCAAAAAAGCTCCCAAAGTGGATTATATAATCAATGAACACAAACCTTGTCGGCTGGTTTACAATCTAAATGACCCTAACCTCCCACCCCAGAAAGGGGAAGAGATGAGGACGGTTTGGTTGCCTTGAACATTCAGAATCATCAGTTTTTAAAAGGTATGCAATTCAGGCATTACTTGGTACATAACACACATTTTTAAATGCAGAAATCAGCATTTTCTGTGCAGAAAATATTGCTGTTATCTTTTTTTTTTTTGCATGCAAAATGCAGTTACCTACCCGGAAAATGCTGCTTTTCATGCAAAAGTAGTGAATTTTGCATAGAATAAAACTCTGACAATATTATCTTCTGCACAAAATATGCTGTGTCTTGTGCAGAACATATTTATTATGTTTAAAATGTATACATTTTGTAAAGTAAGCCCCAAACTGCAAGATTCTCATTGGCCCAAGATTTTCTTCATGGTTTCCCAGTATTGGGGAAATAACTTTTTTTCATTTTTCCTTTAAAAAAAATTTTTTTTTCTTTACATCACTGAGAGCAAAACGCTAGGTGCTGCTACCAGTGTCCTACATTTCCCTGCTGCATAGCATTGGTGACTGCTATGGGCAAAGAAAAATAAAAACACAGGATGCTGCAGCATCGAGATGACACAGGTACATTGCAGTAGGCTTTATGGCAGCAGATTTACAACATCTGGAGCAGCAGCTGGCAATTGAATTTAGCCTTGGCACTGCAGGGGAACAGAAGTCAGGTGTCCTGAATCGATTTCTTCCCTCCCCTTGAATTAAACAGTTTGTAGAACAAAATTCTGCAGGCAGGAGGGGAAACGTGTGCAGGCCTGGAACACTGCCAAAACCTAGATTGCAGTGAGGTCTTTTTTTGAAGAAGAAGAAGAAGAAGAAGAAGAAGAAGAAGAAGAAGAAGAAGTGGAAAACAAGCAAGGCAATGAAAATACTGATTTACTATAGAGATATGGCAGCCCATTTAATGAAAGAGTGGTGAAAAGCAAGACAGAAATCCTGCCTTGCATTTGTCCATGGAAGGTTGGGTAGAGGTAAATGGTAACTGAAAATCCAGTAATGCAGTGGTTGTCAACCTGTGGGCCCCAGGTGTTTTGCCCTACAATTCCCAGAAATACAAACCTGTTTACCAGCTATTGGGATTTTTGGAGATGAAGGCCAAAACATCTGGGGATCCACCGGTTGAGAACCACTGCAGTAAGGGGATGAGAAAAACAGGCAAAACTTCCTAATGCTGTTCCTGCTGAATTTTAGTCACGTAGCCACAACAATGTCAGGGGGTGGGAATGTTTTCACCTTGAAACCAGGTGAACTTGCCATATTATGCATTGCCATTCCCTGAATTAAAGAGTGCTGAGGCTCAGACAAATTGAGCTATTGGGGTTTAATCCTTGGAAGTTTATGAAAATGACTGAGTTTGTAAAATGGCATGCACATCTAGTAAATGTGCATGCCACTAACAAACTCAGTAGTTTTCTCTCTTTTTGAGTGAAAAATGCAACAGTGAACTATAATAGTGTTGATGATGGGGGAGAGAAATAAAGTCAATGAATGATATTGATAAACAGATAAATGATTACCAATGAATGATAAGAACAATGACAGATTGGATGGTAACTCTGTAGAACATGAGTGTAATCCAATGGGAGATGGATGTTTATCTTTCCCCCTTTACCAAAATTGTCTCCACAGGAGAATCTACACTGTAAAATTAATGCAGATTGACACCACCCTAATAGCCATGGGAGTTGTTGATTGGTATGGCACCAGTACTATTTGACAAAGAAGCCCACAGACTTTGAAAAGTACAACACCCATGATTCCATAGCATTGAATCATGTTGCCATTTAGAAAAAAGAGATAAAATTGTGCACAGTGTGTTCCTTCCTCAATTAATGCTTTTACGTTTTTTTAATAAGCTTGATGAATGGTGAATAAAATTGAGCCATGTAGTTATGAATCTCCTACATAAATTATAGGTTAGCTTACATGTGGATATCCCTCTGAAGTGAAATACATCACAATATTATGGTGGTGATAGGGCAGGATCTCCTCTTCCCACAAATTGGATGGCATCCTGTTAGTGACATATACAGATGGAAGTAGCAGCGTGCATGTCAAGGGATTGTTTTAGACAGTGCTCAGTAGTCATATCCAGTTGATGGCAACATAATCAGAGTTCTGAGTGTGGGAGTATTGCACTAGCAGTTGTGCATTAAAGAATAACAGGGGAATACATATTGCCTTCTTACATCCTCTTAGTACATTGGACTGTCAGCCATGAGCACAGACCATACACCTTACAGTATGTTCAGAAAACATGGACTAATGAAACCATATCCTCCAAGTCTAATTGGCCCCACAATTATTTCTTTATATTAGAGGAGTTCTGTCATTCCAGGGTTCAAGAATCAAGCAGGAAGGAAGACATAGCCTCCAGCAGAGAAACAATAGAATCATCTTCTGAGTCTAGTGCATCCATTTCCAATTCTGGGATATTCTCAGAATTTCTACTGGGTGTGTCTTGTAACTGTTCAGTTTTATATCTTGTAATCTCTCAAGCATGTATAAAGATTGCATTGGCTGATACATGCTGTTGAATAATACAACGGTTGTTTAGGCATGCCCTGCACACATTATTACGAAACAACAGTACAAGGTAGCAACTTCTGAACAATTATTCTAACCTTTTAATCGGGATTCAATGACGTCAACCACATCCCAATAAGGCAAGGGCAGCATGACCCGGCAGCACCTTCAAATACCAGCACTGTTTCTTGGCCCTTTATTCTCCTCCCCATTCCAATGATTTCTGACTTTCATACAAATGATGTGGTTTAGTTTCCGTCATTTACTGGATATCATTGTTCATGCCATATTATGTGATCTTCAAAATCAGGGAAGCTTGTTCTGCATTGACTAGATTCAGATCAAAAGCCACCCCTACTGAGAAGCTACATTCAGGTCTAACATCCAGCTCCTCCACTGGAGAATCTGCTGTGGCTACAACCATGCCAGAGACTCTGTGAATCACTATGACAGCAAATTCCAGAGGATTTATTTCCATGAAGGGGTTATGCCTTAGGTACTCAAGTCAGAGAGAAGCAAATGAAATGTATAAATCTGGAGCTGCTGAAATAATTCTATTCCTCTATCTAAGTGCATTCTTTAAGGATGTGTCATCCATGTGTCATATTGAGACAGGATGAAAATATAGCCAAGACACCCACTGTCAAAATCTGGCCTATAGCTAGGGAAAGGGAAAAAAAATTAGTTGTGTTTTCTTCCTTATTCAGCATTTGAAAACCTCATATCTTTCCATCTTGCATACAAAGACATTTCTGAAACTGGTAAATCTACGAAAGTCAAGCCAGAATGGGGAAAGAGGACACATGCACATTTTTCTAGCAAGGAAGGAGCATGTTGCAATTGCACTGAATTGATGCCCATTTGGAAGCCGCTCTAAGGGCGCTTCCAGACAGCACTAAATCATGGGTTTTAAACAGGGGCAAAAGAAGAAGTCCACATACAGACTTGTTAGTCTTGGGATTTCTGCCTCCATTGTCCAGACTTGCTGCTTTCTTCTGAGATTTAGGGGCTCCCAAGATGGCCACCACGGCTCTCAGTATTTACATTCCAGCACATCCATGTCCCAACAGCCAGTAGTAAGTTTTTGCCATATACTAAACTGTACCCATGATGGCAGCATACACCCAATGAGGAACCAACATGTATAACTCCGCAACATCATCCTGTTGTTCCCTGGCACAAGTACACCACGAAACCTGTCTGCAGAGATGGCCATACAACAACGTCTGATTAACTACAGTAATAATGACATTCTGTTCCTGGTTTGAAAGTATCTGTTCCTGTTTCATTGTGTACTACTTAATGTGAAAGTACTTGTTGCACCCCAGGAGCTTCATTTTTCTGCCACAAACTTCATTAAACTGGTGAAAAACGATGTTCCTCTTCCCAGGAAAAGTTTTTGCCTTCTACTCAAGAGTCACCCTCTTTTTAGGAACTGAGCAATCAGGAACAAACATCTAAAACCTGGGAACACACCCAAAGAAAAAATTCTGTGATTTCCAATTGCAGGGACATATAGACATATAAAGATCGGGATATTCGGCTAAAAGCCGTGATATTCCCACACCTGGAAATCTCGCATTTTTTCTCTTTTGTAGCTATTGCTTCTGGGTTTACAGGAAACGGTTTCTGGCCATCTTCCTGATGGCTGCGGGAGCTTCTGGGATAAAGGTACTGTCTAGATGGGCCTTGAGTCCGCTTCCAGGTGAGCTAGAATGGGGGGGGGGGGGAGGGAGTAAATAAATAATTCCAAAAATTGCTACATTTAGCAAAGGACAAGAAGGATTCTCTCACTTCTGCAGGAGTTTACCATATACCATGCAGCTGTGGACAAGTCTACATGGGGACCACCAAACACAGCGTCCAGACACGAGTCAAAGAACATGAAAGGCACTGCAGACTGATTCAACCAGAGAAGTCAGCCATAGCAGATCACTTGATGAACCAACCTGGACTCAGCATACTGTTTGAAAACCCAGAAATGCTGGACCACTCTTAACAATCACCAAGTCAGACAACACAGAGAAGCCATGGAAATCCACAAGCATGTGGACAATTTCAACCTAAAGGAGGAAACCATGAAAATGAACAAAATCTGGTTACTAGTATTAAAAAAATACTCTAAAATCAGGACATTAAATAAAGAAAACCACTCAAAAAGAGAGGAATTTCAAGCATGAAACAATCAGGGTTAGCTAACACCTCCCAACAAAGGATTCCCCCAAGCAGGAAACAGCCAGCCTTTGAAGCTGGAAGGCCATTCAATGCTAATCAAGGTGGCCAATTGAAACAATCACACTTGCCTCAAGCAGATAAGAGTTCTTTCTCCCACCCTGGACCTTCCACAGATATATAAACCTCACTTGCCTAGTTTCCAACATACCTCATAACCTCTGAGGATGCCTGTCGTAGATGAAGAGAATGCTTCTGGAACATGGTCATACAGCCCGGAAAACTCACAGCAACCCAGTGATTCTGGCCATGAAAGCCTTTGACAACACATTAAAGTAAATAAATAAATATAACTGCATAGTATAGCAGTACAGTAGAGTCTCACTTATCCAACGTTCTGGGTTATCCAACGCATTTTTGTAGTCAATGTTTTCAAAACAACATGATATCTTGGTGCTAAATTTGTAAATACAGTAATTACTACATAGCATTAATGCGTATTGAACTACTTTTTCTGTCAAATTTGTTGTTAAACATGATGTTTTGGTGGTTAATTTGTAAAATCATAACCTAATTTGATGTTTAATAGGCTTTTCCTTAATCCCTCCTTATTATCCAACATATTCACTTATCCAACATTCTGCTGGCCTGTTTATGTTGGATAAGTGAGACTCTACTATATTAAAAAGGAAGGGCCTTTTCAAAAAAAGAGAAGAAGAGATGGCAACAAGCTGCACTCAGGAGCTAAATACTTTAAGCATGAATGATTTACTATCAGTTTTGTTTAGTCCCACATTGGTTTTTTAAAATTACAATTTATCTCCTCAAATATAAAGAAATTTATGACTTTTTGTAAATAAGTCAAAAACACTGTTAAAAAAAGTCTGTCCATTTCTACACAGAACTAGTCTCCTTTTAGGCATTAAAATCTCAGTTCAAATAAATGTGTTTTATAGAGTTCTTAAATACTTCTTTCAGAAATATCTTAAATTTCAATAGCTGCCCATGGCCTTTTTTCTGTGCTCCATCTAAATGCCTTGACTTTTCAAACTCGTAATAGTTTTGCATGGGACTTTACTTAAGGAACATAGTTTCACATTTAATCCTTCCACTGATAGATCTCCTAATATATCTTTGACTTTGGTACCTTTGCTTGTTGATTCTAACCTTCCTTCAAGATAAAGCAGCTCCGATGCTTGGGAAACACGAAGGAAACCTATTGATTAATTAACTAATTTACACCACTAGCATGCTTTTTCCAGGCATTGCATAGTAGAATACTGTAGGCTCACATATTACATGGGTTCCAGGAATCTTTGTGTAATACAATTTTCATGTATAATCTGAAACCTTATTTTTCTTACTTGAAATAATTTTTACCTTAAACTTCCAGCAGAATAATACTATAGAACTACACAGGAGGACTTTAGGCCTATGACATGATTATATGTTTAACTTCTGGCAGAACTTCCAGTGGCCTTTGTAGTTAACTTTAGGGCAAAGGTAAGCAGCACATAAAGGCGGTGGGGGTGCTCTATGAGGGACTACTGAGAACCCAAATCAATCTGTATCTGGTCTTTTTTGCATCTCTTTGCATATCTTGTTCCCTCTCTAGCTCTGTGATCCAAATGGCATATGAAATTATTGACTTGCCTTTCATCACATTAAAATATAGACATATGACAGATTCTACATTTCTTAGCTTTGAACTTAGTTGAGCTTTGAAGTTTAATACAGAAACTAAGCAAACTTGATTACTCAATCCTTTGCAATGCAAACTGAATTAACACTAATTCAGCTACTGCTGCCTTTCCACCTGGGATGAATACACACTTTCCTTAATGACAAAAGCCATGCTTAATGTTCAATGAGCTCCATCATTTTCACTCTCTTCCACATGGATATGTACATACAATGGGAATGAGCCTGGCATTTAGACTCAACTCATTTATTGAAATGGCCACAAGGATGCCCAAGGACCTTATCACATGGATTCTGGCCCTGTGTTTGTCTATAGATGATTTTTTTTTCGTGTCAGGAGCAACCTGAGTCGCTTCTGGTGTGAGAGAATTGGCTGTCTGCAAGGACGTTGCCCAGGGGATGCCCAGATGTTTTCATGTTTTTACCATCCTTGTGGGAGGCTTCTCTTATGTCCCCGCATGAAGCTGGAGCTGATAGAGGGGTTTTATCCGCACCCTCCCCGGGTGAGATTTGAAACTGGCAGCCTTCAGGTCAGCAACCCAACCTTCAAGTCACGAGGCTTTAACCCACTATGCCACTGGGGGCTCTATAGATGATGGGAAGCCTTCTATGTTCTGAGGGAAGTGTATTGCTGTGATGTCCCATGGACCCTTGGGCCGTGAACCTGACTCCATTGTGGACAACAGTGATGAGGAAACAGGTTTAGTGCCAATTCAGCAAGACTCTGCCCCGTTCCAGATGTTCCCTATTGACAATTCTAGTTCAGTGCTCATTAAAAAGGACCTTGAAACGGAGTCTTCTCTTCCCAGCTCTCCTCCCTTTGATAGGAAAATGTTTGTGCAAACGAACAGACAGGAGAAAGCTGGACAAAGATGAAGCACGCGATTAGCAGCAAGGGAATCTGCTGATTAACCTATTTTCCCCTGAGAACTCTCAGGGAGGATCGCATCTGGTGAAGATGTTGTTTTAGCTCTTTTCCCTAGGCAAAAGAGCATTTGGACACCTGCTCTGTGAAGAGATTTGAAGTTCCTTAAAAGTTCTGTGCGCTGGCTAGCCAGCGCGGAGTCAACGTGTCAGTTTGGAGGATTAACTTCGCTTCCAGCCAAGTGTGGACTGCGTTTAAGTCCACTACCTTCCAGCCTTGCCGTGCCTTGCCTAGCCGTGTTCCTTGTCTTGTCTTACCGTGAATCCAGCCTTGCCTTGTCATGCCATGTATCCAGCCTTGTTTTCAATTCCTTGCCTTTGGACTTGCTTTGAACTCTAGTGAAATACTTGGACGTTTTCCCCACTCAAACTGCTTGGAAGTTTGAGTGTGTTTCAGGTTTTGGATTACAAACTTTAAACTCTAATATTATATATTGGACAATATACTACTGGACTATATTTGACCTTTCCTGAAAGGTCTATTGATGGACTATACTTTCTGCTTGTTTTCGTTTTAATTTCTTAATTCCTTAATAAAGATATTAGACTGTTTATTGGCCTCGGTGTATTGGTTTCCAGTGCTCTCGCAGCCAGGGGCGTCACAATTGCCATGCTGCCAGGATGCTTCCTTCACTGAGCTTCACCAGAAATCACTGTACATCATGTGATGGGTGGCATGTGACTCTGATAAGGAAGCATCCTGACAGCATCCTAGGATGCTAAAATCACCTCGTGAGGTGATAAGAGTAACCCAATAGTAGTAATTGGAAGACAAAGGATGAAGAACATGTGGCCTTCCAAATGCTTGGTTACCATTTCCTGCCATCCTTTACCACTGGCTATTCTGGCTGGGGCTGATGGAAGCTGCAGTCCAATAACACTTTAAAAAGGACATGTTTCAGGACACTGGCTGCAGTAGACTTGAACTGCTGCCTCAGATTGCCCAATTTGATATGTTTTACACACTGCTGTCACAAGTAGGCCAGGTGAAAACATATCAAACTGTTCTATTGCCATGTGTGCAGAAAAGGGCAGCAAAAATGAGCTGAGAGCTGGACAATCTTTTCCTATGACAAGAGGGGCTGGGTAGAGTTATCAGTAATGACTGATTCTATGATTCTGGATTGGGGATTCTGATTTGGGATCAGACTAGATCACTCTGAACAGTCATCAGGAAATAATAACAGTGGCACATCTGATAATATATCTCAAGCAAAAAGCAAATTTGTAACACTAATACTGTTGTGCTCCCCCATCCCCCCGCAATGGTTTGTATTTTTGGTGTTTGATGAAAAGCTACTGTGCTTCAAAAGCTAGCATAAAATACTTTGGACTATGATGTTTGGTTTGAATTTTACTGTCTTTTGTTATACAGTATTCCCTCACTTATCGCGGGGGTTACGTTCCAGGACCAACCACAATAAGTAAAAATCCACAAAGTAGGGACGCTATATTTATTTTAGTACATTATTTTACTATTTGTACTTTATTCTAGCACTTACAATACAAAAAATGGTTACATTAATATTTATTGAAAACCCGCAAAACAGCGAAGGAGCAAAAAGTGAACCATGAAGTAGCGAGGGAATACTGTATAGCCAAAATAGTTGTTGTCCAAAAACAGTGGGTGATGACTCTTGTCATCACATCCTGAGGGATGCTGAATAAGATGGACTTTAGCCTAATTCAGCGTGGTGACCGCTTTAATGGTGCCTCCTCCCCCTCCCCTCCCCCCCTCCTCCTGGGCAGTATTAGGGAGATGCTTTATTCTGGCATTGTCAGTTGGTGATGTGGAGTAGAATACATAAACTGGAATCTTGTGATAGATCTCTACTTTAATGCACTTAGTGGACATACGTCAGAATCAAGATTTAAACTGGTAGTTTCCATCTTGATCTGTGTGGCCCTACAGGAAGACCTCAATTAGAGTGCTATACATTCATTAAGCGATGACATGACCTTATTGTAACCTGTGAAATCATATTTCTGAGTCTATATTTTTGCCTCTTGGTAATCTTCCAAGTCATAGGTTCTGACATGCCACCAGATACCCACCTTCCTGTAAGAGAAACATGGTGCCAAATTCACACGCCTGAGCTACACTTTGCAGTTCTTACATACTGTGCCAACTGCTACTTAACACAGTGTCATGCCAAGTCCTGATTAACATAGTTATTATCAAGTTATTAAACTACAGACATATCAAGAAGATAATTTTTCATATTTAAAAGGTAAGATGAGGTACAATCTTAACCAGGTTTATTGTCTTCTAATTCAGGTCTTTTCAGGTTATCTGATGTCGATGATCTACATTTTCCCCCCATCTGCCAAGGAGCAAGACCATGTTTGTGCCCTTTGACTACTGTTTCTTTTCTCCCTGGAAACATCAGGAATCATCATCCAATGGCTCAGTGACTCTCACCACCTAAGGACTACCACTTTTAGCAGCACAATCCTAGGACTCTTCTCTTTGCTCAGGAGTTTTTCTCCTCCTGCTGTGGAATTGCACTGCCAGAGATGTTTAGCCAGTCTACCCTTGTTCGAGGTGAACAAAAATGCATTGGGTTCTACATCCACTCTTGGTGGCCGCAGCCCAATTCAAATGGCCTGTTGCGAAGGATGGTGAGGGTTGGTTGAAAGCATCTGAACATCCAAAGATCTCTCATTTCTGACTTGTGTTGGTTTGGGTTGCTCCTGTCAAGATGCTGTGGCTAAAGACTTTAGAAACAGCAGCAGCTATTCTAATTTCTTATGTGGAAGGACTTCAAGTGGTGAATATTTGTTAGCAAGGTGTGGGACGGATTTGTGTGTGGGGTTGGATTGAATATCTAGATAATAGGGATGTGTGATCCATTAAAAATGGTTCAAAAATCATTACAAAACTGGGGGCGCTGGCACTTTATTTCTAAAGTGTTTCTAAAGTATAGTTTGTGAAAAATGTGTTACTATAATGAGAGTAACGAGATTTCATTACTATTTTGTTATAGTAATTGCGCATAATTATTATAATTGGGGAAACTTAAGGAGCTGCTTTCTTCCTCATTTTTAAAGATATTGGAATGAAATCTGCAATAATGGTAGAACACATTTACCACTGTTAGACCACCACATTTCAGAATGTTTCATTTATCCACAGATTTTTGGAGAATTTCAAAGTTTTAATAAACAATTTTTTAAAAAAACCAACAAGAGCTATCTCTACTTGAATTTTATATACAATGCACAAGATAACCAGGGCACCAATACCCAGAAGTTTCAGGAAGATTCACACATCTACATTTTTAAGGGATTTTAAAGGTTTAGATAAAAACAATTTATCCCCCAAAATGCGACAACTGCAATTCCCTTGAATGTCTGTCTATCTTTATGACACACAACCACATAACTTAATCTTAGCACAGATTTATACTATTACTTATTTACCTTAGTTCTCTATGCAGATCCAATAATTTTATTTATTATTATTAGACTGACTCTAAATGGCTGGCTGCTGCAGCCCTCATTGGGACTTTCAGAGGCTCAGAATTGCATTCTGGGAAATGTAGTTTAGGGCAGGACCTTTTGCATTCCCTGCCACAGCGGGCCTCGCATTCCCAAACTACATTTCTAAGAAGGCTGTGTTCTCAGTCCCTCACCCATTAATTTTGCTAGTCCTGCCTCCATTGCCTTCCTTATGGTGATTGGGCCAAAGAAAAAGGATTGGTTTTTAAAACACTTTGTTTTCTTGACTTTACCAAAGTTGCTTAATGCTTACACTGAACATTAAACTACTTTGGGAAGCATTTGAATATTACAGTATCTTAACAAAAATGATTGGTAAGTGTTTCAGTTCTTAAATTCCCCCTACCTTTCCTGCATGTTTTTAATATTGATTTGCATGCATAAATTTAACAAATTTGATCCAAAATACGAATTAAAAACAAAATTACACACACTCTTAGATAATATGCTGTTATCAGGCATGTAGCCGGGGGGGGGGGGGGGGCTTAAGGGGCTTCAGCCACCCCCACCCCCCGAAGTTCTCAGGGTGGTCCGCAAGAAGGCCTTACATTTATCATTTAAACTGTTATGTTTATTCATATCATGATCTGATCACCATGATCAATATATCCCATATGCATGGGGGCATTGGGATAATGAAACAAAAGGTCTGCTAGGGTAGATCCTCCCCCACTCAGACTTAGCCCCCCCCCCTCGAACCAAAATCCCAGCCCCTCCTGAAACAAAATCCTGGCTATGGGCCTGGCTGTTATAGTAAAGTTATGGTTGTCTATAGTGCTTGATTCCAGCAATAAATCAACCCTCAAACTGTGCACTATGAGTGAACCCGAGAGACATAAAGCTAATGGAATGGGAATATGGCCCAAATTTCTCTGCTAACATCTTTTTTGGAGGAAGCAAGCCTAGTTATTTTATTGAAAAGGTTTAAGTTTATCAAAACTTCCTAGAACTGCATTGTTGCAGGTGATTTTGCAGGATGTCTTTCAAGTGACATTTTATGCCAGGGTATGCAGTCATTAGTCTGCTTATTAGCTATACTAAAAATAGAGAGGTGAACCTTTTCAGCAATCTTGTTCATCTGGTTTGTCTGGAACTACCTAGATTAGATAAACTCTGAGATGCGGCAGACGGCAGTTAATGTCAGATACAGTGGAGTAGAAATGGAATACATCTAAAATAGGAGGTGGTGTTCCTTCTCAAGTAGAAATTATTTACTCAGTTTGATATTGCTGCTACTGGAGTTTCTCATATCAAGAGGAAGTTTACACATCAAAAGGTCAGGTGAATAAAAGAAACAATAAAATAACAGAATAAACAAAACAATTCATCATATGTCTCAAAGCAGTAACCATGCAATAGTAGTTTCAAAAAGCAGCTTATTTGTGCCAAGCAGGACTGGTTGAACCCCAGGGACCAACCTGAGAAATGTTACTACCAAAGGACCAAATGACGAACCCTTCATTCCATTCTATTTGACTGGATTGGTTGCTGAATCTGAGGGTGAAACATATTCTGAAGAATTTAAGTAGTTTGATACCACTTTAATTGCCATGGCTCAATGCTATGGAAGCTGCAGAGTTGTAGTTTTATGGAGCCTTCTCTGTCAAAAAATGCTGGTTGCCACACCAAACTACAAATCCCAGGATGCCATAGCATTGAGAGATGGTAATTAAGTGATGTCAGGCC
The DNA here is from genome assembly GCF_035594765.1 of Anolis carolinensis. Taxonomy (NCBI): domain Eukaryota; kingdom Metazoa; phylum Chordata; class Lepidosauria; order Squamata; family Anolidae; genus Anolis; species Anolis carolinensis. The sequence goes on from NC_085842.1 coordinate 295,766,753, forward strand.
GCTTACTAGATGCACCCTGGGTTCAACGCCAGCAAGGAGAGAAGGTTTTCAACCATACCCAAGAACAGCAGACTAGTTTTGGAGCTGAAGACTGACTAGACAGCTTGGTCTGCTAAGTGAGGGCTGAGAAAGAATGGCTGATGTGTTGTTGAAGGCTTTCATGGCTGGAATCACAGGGTTGTTTGTTGTGTGTTTGCAAGGCTTTATAGCCATGTTCCAGAAGTATTCTCTCCTGGCGTTTCACCCACATCTATGGCAGGCATCCTCAGAGGTGCAAATTAATGTCCTCACAACCACTGAAGATGCCTTCCATAGATGTTGGCAAAACGACAGGAGGGAATACTTCTGGAACATGGCCATACAGACTGAAAAACACACAACAACTAAGAATGGCTGAGTTTGCTTCAAAAGGGTGACCCCAACAAAGGCCTTTTCTTGCTTGGAGTGAAGTCACCATTCCCCACTTTTTCAAAGTCTTGCTGACAAGTCAATACTATTTGCTGAGTTCAACAGTTCCTCCTTTCTTTATCTTCCAGTTCAGTGTCTCACTGCTGCATGACAAAGCTAAGCCCTGGAATGTGAAACCTCACAGTGGGTTGAATGCAGACAAAAGGTGCTCTTGAGCTACCCAGTTATATCAGTTCCCTATTACTTAAATTCTCATGGCTCCAACCTAAGGAATCCTGGTAAGATAAAATAGATTTCATAGAAGAGCTTTTAATAAAGAGGTATTTGAGTATTTCAAACTGTTTGGGCCCAGATCAGTAGTTGTAACACACACTTCCTTTAAAATATCTGTTTCTGAACTGGAAGATAAAGATAAATCCCAGGAGACAGGACTTCCTAACACAGAGAAACTGTTAAAAACAATAGATCCAAGTAAAGCATGGCATTTTTTGAAAGGAAGGGCATGAGGTGGGAGAGAGATGGAATTACGGGATCTAAAGCAGGCTTACTAGAATATCTGACATTGACTTTGCTGTTTAATGGGACTCTTCCTATCTTATCCAGCTGTCAGCCTGCATAGTCTAACTTCACTCACAGTTTATTTCTAATACATTTTCTCCTGGAATGCACCACCAGTTGAACTTTGATCCTTAAGTGTTGCCCAAGGCCAGAGCAGACCTGGATACTGCTCATCCACCGCTACTTGATCCTATAATATATCCATTGCTGGTTTCATGAGGCTTCCCTCTGTAAAACAAACATAGGTCAAGGGAACCAAAGAAAATTTAGATCAAAGGAAGAGAATTTCTGAATTATTGTCAGTTGAATTGTCCAGTAAAGAGTCAAAGGAACCATTGCAACTGTGTTTTCTCTCGAGCTATAATTTGGGTGGGGTTTTTTTTTCATGTCAGGAGAAACTGCAAGTGTGAGAGAATAGGCTGTCTGCAAAGATGTTGCCCAGGGGATGCCTGGATGTTTCATGTTTTACCATCCTTGTGGGAGGCTCTCTCATGTTCCCGCATGGAGCTGGAGCTGACAGAGGGAGCTCATCCGTGCTCTCCCTGGGTTGGATTCGAACCAGCAACCTTCAAGTCAGCAGTCTGCCAGCACAAGGGTTTAATCTACTGCACCTTATCCACTTCCCGGCCCTAATCGCACTAATAATAATAATAATAATAATAATCTTTATTTATACCCTGCCACCATCTCTCCAACGGGGACTCGGGGCGGCTTACATGGGGCCATGCCCAGAACAATACAATATAACAAAATAGAAATAAAACAACAAATCATAACGCATTAAACAATACAATAAAAGAAAATATACACTACAATAAACAAAATCAAAAGAACACTAGTCTTTGCCTAGCCCTTCATAATTGGCCATGTCCATTCTGAAGCCTTGGCCATTGGTATTTTGAACCAATTGATGGAGCATATTGAAATTGATTTTAATTTTTGTTGTTGTTTTAGTAGAATTGTATGTTCTTATTATGTTTAACTTTGTTGTATGGTCTCCTTTTGGTAACTGAATGTTTTACCTTATGTTGGAAACCGCCCTGAGTCCTCTTGAGGAGATAGGATGGTATATAAATAAAGATGATGATGATGATGATTATATTTATTGGACTACCGGGTTTACAGTGAAGGTGCATCGTGCATCCTTTTAGAGCAGCGGTTCTCAACCTGTGAGTCCCCAGATGTTTTGTCCTTCAACTCCCAGAAGTCCTAACAGCTGGTAAACTGGCTGGAATTTCTGGGAGTTGTAGGCCAAAACATCTGGGGACCCCAGGTTGAGAACCACTGTTTTAGAGACACTTAATTTAGGCATTCTACCCAGGTATAGATGTAGGAAGCTGACCATAGAATCATACTGAAAAGCATTGACATTCTTAGAGAGAACATTTTAATCAAATCTTTGAATAATCAAATCTGCAAAACTCAAACCCGCACACGTGGAGGCCAAGTGTATTGATTGTATACTGATGTTTTAATTAGTTCATGTTTTATATGTTTTCAACTGATGATGTATGTTGTATTTTAAAATACTGTTGTTCCCCAACTCAATAATTTTCATATTAATTCTGTATAATTAAATTTGTCCAGAAATAATACTTTTGATATTTTTTGCTTTTGTGTGCAAGAATTACACGAATTCGTGATACTCCATAGCGTGGTTTCAAGGAAAGCAAGGTGCTCTGGAAACGGCAGCCTGGTTAACTGCCATTCCTTTCCAGTTCTTCCCAGAACACAATTTCATTGTGGGAACACACATGCCCTGACATCATGCAAAAGCAGGTAGTTTGGAGCTTGCATCCTTCATGTCATCTGACCTACCACTTCATTCCTTAAACACAGAGAAAATTCGACCATACACATAAAGGATTGTTATATTTGTGGTATGTACCACAAGGATACTGGTGTTCATATTATCACAATGGGGCACTTTCATGATAGCTCAGCAGAGAAGGCATCACTGAGCACTTCATTTATGCCCAAGACATTGCTCTTTATGAACCTTTAAATGGAGCTTGCACTCTCTCTCCCCTTTGGTTTTTATGTATGTGTGTGTTCATTTGGCAGTGTGTTAAACACACACGGATCCATTATCTTCTGGGCATTGTGAATAGGTTTCTATTCATGAGGCTGCAGCTAGATCAATGGGGACTTGTGACCACAGATTAGGGAATCTATCAATGAAAGTATTCTGAGAGCTTCTGCAATGGGCCATTGGCCAAGTTTACTGCTGCCCTTGTTTTGTGGCCTTTCTTGGTGAAATTCATGTGCTGAAGATTCTGTTACACTTGATGCTGATTTTTTCCCCTTTTCTCTTTTCTGGATCCTACTTAAAGGTTCAGGTCAGGGTGAGAGCCAGCTGAAGTATGCAACACACAGCACAGAGCATTCATCACTGCAAAGGAAAATCTGTACCCACATGCCTCAATTAAGGACTTTTTCCCTCTAGCCGAGACAAGCCCAGACACAAATTAAAATAACTGAACTGTGCCAGTTTTTATTAAGCAGCTCAATCAACGGAGGCCTTTGCATCTCTGTATGAGGCCTTGAAATCTCCAGCATTGAAGGCTCTCTGTTATTTTGCAAAAATGCTGATACTTTTCTCTGTAAGCGCTACAGAAATTGAGGGGCAGGGACACCGAGATACTCACCAATTTTATTGGGTTGGACATGTTTCATATAGCTGAACTTAGAGATCTGGAGATTCAGAGGTACAAATATTGTTCTTTCCCATCTTTCTGGGGAGAGAACAATATAAAGTAATAGAGGTTTAGTTTGTTTTGTGTTATGTTTGAAAATATGGAAAATCTTGTACAGTCATATGGTAACCCTAAGACGATTCCATAATTGGGTTTTCTGAGACCGGGACTCTGTGACCTACCCAAAGTCACCTAGCCTCATCAGACAGGGTGATTTTAGCGTCCTAGGATGCTTTCACCCCATCTGGGAGGCAGAAACTGATGCCAGACATCACACAACATTGTGTGACTTCCGGCATAGGCCACACACCCAACAAGGATGAAAACATTACTGGATGCTTCCTTTGTTGTGCTGACTCCAATGGAGCCAGCAAGGGGCTTTCCCACAATAGCGACACTTTCCCCATGTGATGGGGAAAGCTTCACTGAAAGGGAGATGTCCACGGGCTGACAGATTTGCCCCACCATCCCTCTTCTCGGCCATAGCCCCCCCGACTCTGGAACTCCCTCCCCAGGGAGATTAGGTTATCTCCCTCTCTACCCTCCTTCAGGAAACAACTGAAGACTTGGATGTTTCGGCAGGCCTTCAGTGAGACTGTCATTAACTAATCAGCCCCAGATGGTTTTTAATAAGCTATCCTGTATTTATTATGTCCTTACCATTTATGTGTTTTAAATGCAATTTTTTATCCTTGTATTGTTGTTATAATTTACTGGTTTTAACTGTTATAATACTCTTGTTTCATATTGTATTACTGTTTTATCTTTTTATATTGTGATTTGTATTATGTTGTCGTTTATTTTGTCCTTACGTTGTTTGGGCCTCTGTCCATGTAAGCCGCCCCGAGTCACCACGGGGAGATGGTGACGGGGTATGAATAAAGTATTATTATTATTATTTTCTCCCCAGAAGCCCAGCAAAGTGGGATGCTTCTCCAGGGCTTTATGATGAGGTCCTCAGTGGGTTTCCACTCCACCGAGGAGAGAAGTTAAGAACCACTCTTGTGCTCTGTGTTTGACCACAGGGTTGGAATGGGAAATGGTCACAACATTCAAATCATATGTACTTTTCAAGAACATACTTCCAAAGACTCTGAACTCCATAAGCTAAGCATAAAAATAACAGTGATTTTTTTTTTCAAAAGCAGCTGTAGCTTCATATCTTCCCTAGATCTTCCTGGAAGCTCTGCAATGCAGTCTATCATTTTTGTTCCATGCTGTCTTCACCAAGGTAACACATTTGTTCTCACCCTCCCAAGAAGTACGTGAGTGCTCATTTATTTCCTATCTACTCTGCACCCAGCCTGGAAACAGTCTAGTCCTTTGGGGATAATTTTTTAAAAGAAAGCAATTTACAGCTGCTTTGTGTTGAGTTGAAATTTAAGCTTTCCAAATCTGAGCTCAATTTTTTAAATATACGATTTGCTGACAAATCACCTTTTCTGATGAAAGACCAAACAGCTTGAGCCAAAGAACACAGAATATAATTCAAGAAAGGAATTATATTCTGTGTTCTTTTTTCTTTCAATCAAGTCTTCTTCAAAACTATTACAGTTTGCTTCCTTCCAGCTGAATAACTCCTTCTCCAAAGAACACCATTCTTAAAACCAGCAGCAACAAACCAGTTTGAAGAATGAGCTGGCACCAATATAGGTCAAATACCAAGTGATAGTATTCCATTATGTACATACGCAAGAAGTTGAAATCTAAAATGCCAGAGGGACCTTGCGATTACCTGCAAGGACTGGGAGATGAAGAAAGAAAAGAAGGCAGGACTTGTCACATTGCTTGCCAACTCAAACAGGGGCCTAATAAGACTCCTTGATGGAGTCATGCAGAGATTTTGGCTGCATACCTGAATCAAGGAGAAAGCAGAGGGCAAACAGGCCGGGCAGAGTTTTCTGCATGTTTCAAAACAGAACAAATCAAAATAAGTCTAGGAACTGAGTGAGGGGAAGTAAAAAAAAACCCACAAGAATGGTGCAGAAGATTTGTTGGCTGGATATCCTGGGAGGAGATGTTAAACCTCAGCCTGTCTGCTGGACTGTGAGAAGGGCAGTTATAAAGCCATATGTGCTAACCGATTCCTCTGCTACCATGTAGTGGCCAACTGCCTAGTTATGTTTAGTTGCTTTGTGAAAAAGTTCTGCCTGATGTCAATGAATGGAGACAAAGCTGCTGTAGGCTGGACAAATCCTGGCTGTCATGTTATCATACCAGTACTGTAAAGTAGCCAGCTCCACATTTCTGCTGCCTTCAGAATTCTGGGAAATGTAGTTTAGGGTTGGACCTTTTGAATTCTTCACTGCAGAGGTCCTTGTCTTCCAAAACTACATTTCCCAGAATTCTGCAGATGGCAGAAATGTGGGACTGCCTGATTTAAAGCCCTGGTGTGATAACATTGTGAATCAGTGTATCTGTTTCATTGGAGAAATAATAAGGCCAGAATCTGATCCTTAGTCCCAATTAGAGTATACCTATTTAATCAATAGGATTTAAAGAAGTGTTGACTCACTCTTTAACAATTGATTCGATTGGTGATATGGGTGGGACTGCTGAGTGGTTCTAAATGTTTTTTTTAAAAAAAATTAGGGACCACTTTGACCAGGGGCCACTCTACAACATTAGTATCAAAAAGTTTACAAATTGGTTTTTGGTCAACTTTAGATTCGGTTTGGTTATCTGGAGTGCTGATTCAGAAAATGGCATTGGATAGACCACATCAGCTCTAGTGTCTGATACAGAACATATGCTATCCAGTAGATGTCATCTGCTTGCCCACAGAAAACCATATTTAATAATCGAGAGCTGATGTGGTCTAGCCAATGCCATATTCTGAATCAGCACCCCAAATAACCCCAGAAACAGGCCTAAAAATGAAGACTGTTTTCTGCACAGGAACTCTATTTTCTGTGCAGAAGACATGTACAGTAGAGTCTCACTTATCCAACACTCGCTTATCCAACGTTCTGGATTATCCAATGCATTTTTGTAGTCAATGTTTTCAATACATCATGATATTTTGGTGCTAAATTCATAAATACAGTAATTACTACATAGCATTACTGCGTATTGAACTACTTTTTCTGTCAAATTTTTTGTATAACACAATGTTTTGGTGCTTAATTTGTAAAATCATAACCTAATTTGATGTTTAATAGGCTTTTCCTTAATTCCTCCTTATTATCCAACATATTCGCTTATTCAACATTCTGCTGGCCCGTTTATGTTGGATAAGTGAGACTCTACTGTATTTAGTACCCAAAGCTCACATGTTTTTCTCCACAAAGTAAATCCTCGACAATAGTTCTGGATGTTCAAATGGTATGGAAAATTCTCATATTCTGTTCTTTTGTTTTTCCCAACAGATAGGAAACTCATATTTTGACCTGAAAATGAATAATTAAGATTATTCCTTCCAACTCTGCTCCGGATGAACTCAAAGACAGATCAGGGAATATGAACTCAGCTTCTGCTGGATGGGTTCGCACTCCACCTGAAATCCCAGCCTGGCAGCTAGGATGTGCTCCTGGACTCAATCCTGACCTTAGATGTCCAGGTTTTAATGGTATGTATTTGCATAACTAAATGATGATATGTATTTGCATAACTAAAATGAATGAGCCATCTGTACCCATTCCTGGAGACATCACACTTGGTTTAGCTACACATACTTTAATTCCTGCTTGGATTACTGTTATATACTCTATTTGGGGCTGAAATTCTGCACATTCATTTGTTCCTGTTCAAAAACATGGGCACTTAAAATGCTTGCAAAACACAGCCTGCGTTTTGTCTCTGCCTTCATTTAGTGCCATCGTCAGTTCATGTATTACACCCCTCAGGCTAAGTAGCTTCTCTTTCAGTCATTACCTTTCAAACCATGCTAATAATGAAACACTTGCATACAGAAGCCCTTTCTTAATTGTATGGGCACAACTCAAAATATGCCACCTTTCTAAGAGAAACAAAGGCATCTTTGGATTCCTAGCTTCATTTTTGTGAGTTCAGCTCAGGCCTGCGGGCAGCATAAGATCCATTTTCATAATAGGTCACAAAAGTCTTCTTGTCTGGGGGTTTAATGGGGAATCTACACAGATGTTCATATACACAAAGATGCTAGTATTCAGGGAGTAAAGCCCTACCACTGTCTGATCTCTCTCTCTTTTATATTGGACATTATATATTTTACATTCCTTCCTATTTCTCAGTGTGCAGACAGACAAGGACAGCCTCACAGAAGTGACATATAATAAGGGACAACGGGGAACGTTTCAAGTTTTGCAGAGAACTTGGCTCCCTTGTGGAATTCACCCTCCGCTGTGAAACAAAGTCAGTCTTTGCAGGATTCTTCAAATACATTGATAAAACAAGAAGAGAAAAAGAAAAAGCCTCACATTGAAGCCCGGGCATGCATCAGGGATTTTGCAGAGAGAAATAAACATCTAAGGCCAAGCTAGATGTCCTGTTAAATGTGGTGTTTGCTGTTAGCATGCACAATATTCTTCTTGTTGGTGATGGTTTCTAAATACAAACAGCAACTGATCAAAAATAATCAAATAGCAGTAAGAAGGGAGAGGAGTTTAACCATTTCCTCCCTTGATGCCAATTGCTTTTCTGGTTGTGCTGTTTGCAGTTAAGAAAAAAAACCCATTATGTTGAAGATCATTATGGCATGAGCTATGTGGAATAATAAGGCTCGGAGAAAAATCAACTTGATATCTTGAAATTTATTGGAAAAAGATAGCACATGCTTCCTTTGCATGTTAGTGTTGCCGATGATAAAGGTTGGGCAACGACAAGCCCTGAGCACGCAAAGATCTCCTTTACATAAAGACATACTTATAGTGGCTTTTGGTGGGACGGAGGAAGGCACCTGGCTGTTATGTGATATCTACATGATTGAGGTAACACACAGGTCAAGGAAGTGAGGAATTTTTGCCTGAAGTATTTCACCCAGAATAGAGGCTTGCACAATTAAAACATTTACAGAATCCTGCAATCCAGTTTCACAAGAATCCATATTCTAAGGTCAAGAGAAATGGCAAAATTCTGCAATTTATTTTATTCTGCCAAGTATTTTATATTGTATTGTTTTAAATTTATTTATTGTACTCAGTTAAATTGTTTTAATTGCTTATGTTTTATCTTTTTTGTACTGTATACTGGCATTAAATCTTGCCAGATTGTGAGCCGCCCTCAGTCCCTTCGGGTGAGAAAGGAAGCATAGAAATGATGGAAATAAATAAATAAATTTGTGTAATATAAATATGTACTCATTTAGTCAAGTGGTTGTTGCACTAGATCAAGGGTCCCCAAACTAAGGCCCATGGGCCAAATGTGGTCCTCCAAGGCCATTTACCTGACTCCTGCCCTAAACTTTAGACTTAGGGCCACCTTAAGTCTGAAAGAACTTGAAGGCACGCAACAACAACAATCCTAACTAACTTGACTATTTCATCCGCCAAAAGCAGGCCCACACTTCCCATTGAAATAGTGATAAATTTATGTTGGTTAAAATTGTTTTTCATTTTAAACATTGTATTGTTCTTCCTGCCAACCTAGTAGTTCGAAAACATGCAAATGTGAGTAGATTAATAGGTACCGCTGCGGCGGGAAGGTAATGGCGCTCCATGCAGTCATGCCAGCCACATGACCTTGGAGATGTCTATGGACAACGCCGGCTCTTCGGCTTATAAATGGAGATGAGCACCAATCCCCAGAGTTGGTCACGACTGGACTTAATGTCAGGGGAAACCTTTACCTTTACTATATATATATGTGTGTGTGTGTGTGTGTGTGTGTGTGCAATGTGCATAGGAATTTGTTCATGATTTTTTAAAAACTATAGTTCAGCACCCCTATAGTCTGAAAGACCATGAACCAGGCCTTGGCTTTAAAGATTTGAGGATCCCTGCGCTAGATCATCCTTTGGCTTAATCATTATTGTCTGTCCTAGTGAGTTATCTCTTCTCATGAAATGGGCCTGATTTGTTCTAGGACACTTTGTCTTTTTAGCCCTTCTTAACATGAATAGTAAAATGTTTACACTGCTGGGACAATAGGAGCATATGATTGTAGCAGAAGAAGCAGTCTTTCTCTAGCAAAGATAAGCATTTTACAAGGGCTATACGTGCCTCGCAGTTTAAACCTTGTTGCAGATGTAGATGCTCTTCCATTACACTTACCATCTACTAGGTACTGACTTCAAGCCTGTTTTCTGAGGTAAGCAACTAGCTTTGCTTTTATGATGTTATTTTTAACAAAGCTGAAAAAAGAGGAAAATATGTCTTTAGGCTGTCAGTTCTTTGAAGTCTTGTCTGATACAAGTATAGCAGCTTTGAACTCTACTCATGCTAAAGGCTTTTCTTCAATAAGCAAGGCCTTTTAAGTTATTGTAACAACTTTAGATTTCATTTTTTGCGTTGTTAAAGGGTAAAACCACTAAACAGACCTTTTAAATTATTGCAAGGCTTTGTGTAAGGTAATAAAAAGTCAGGGTGTTTGGGAACATTTATGAAAACTCACTTGGAGGCCAGGTTGAGTAAGATTAGGATGCTATGCAGACTCATACTCTGCTTTGTTCATTAGGCCCTTCCACACAACTGTATAAAATCCACATCGAACTGGATTATAGGGCAGTGTGGACTCAGGGCCCTTTCACACAGCCATATAACAAGAATACCAAAGCAGAAAATCCCACAATATGTTTGAACTGGGTTATCTAAGTCCACACCACCATATAATCCAGTTCAATGTGGGTTTTATACAGTTGTGTGGAAGGGGCCTAAGGAAGAACCAATGGATAACTATTTCAGTGAAGCTCTGATACTCTTGTTTAAACAAATGTGTTGCAAAGTTGTTATTTGGGAGCTGTTAATGATTGCTTACAAATTATCAGTGGATATTTTATAAAACAGTGTTTCAATTTTCACCTTGAACACATCAGAGCCTCCTTCTGTCCTTTCCTATGAGATGTGTTGTTGAAGGCTTTCATGGCCAGAATCACAGGGTTGTTGTGTGGTTTCCAGGCTGTATGGGCATGTTCCAGAAGCATTCTCTCCTGACATTTTGCCCACATCTATGGCAGGCATCCTCAGAGGTTGTGAGGTATATTGGAAAAAACTAAGCAAGGAAGGTTTATATATCTGTGGAAGGTTCAGGGTGGGAGAAGGAACTCTTGTCAGTTGGACGCCAGTGTGAATGTTGTAATTAGTCACATTGTTTAGCATTAATGTCCTTGCCAGATTCATGTCCTGGCTTCAGCCTGCCTTATAGCCCAGAAAACACACAACAACCCTTCCTATGAGAGTTCGAAAATAACTAATTACAAATGAAAAGTTTCTTGCAATTACTCAACTAGAGAGGGAATAGATGCCATTTTCACCCACTTACTAGGCTGTCTCCCCTAAAATTGACAAAGTGGTCAAAAATGAAACTGGATGAAACCAGTTTTTAGAAGGTGTGTACAACTCCTTTTGGCCAGTTTTACCTAATCTTCCTTTCAATTTTTTTGGGGGGGAGGATGAGGAATCTAGCACATGGCAAAAAGGATCCAGACGATCTCATGCAAACTGCAAGGTAAAATTTGTCCACTACTGTTTTAGACTCTACAATAATTCCCAGCAAGATACGGAAGAATATTTTATCTTCTAAGCCAGGGCTTCTTAAAGATTTTTTTTCCCCCCCTCATGACCCTTTTCCAACCAAGAAATTATTATATGAGTCTGGGCATATAGATATATAAAATCAAACATTTGCTGATAATAAATCAGTATGTTAATGGCTTGCTAAACAGGCTGATTTTCTTTTTTATGAAGTACAGCTGAAGTATTTTCTACAGAGTCCACTGGAATCACTGCATATGGTTGCTAACAAATTAATGTAAATGTCTAAAACAACCACTAGGTAGTAGGGGTGTGTAAATCTTCATTTTTATTTAGCAAATCATATCTAATTTGTAAGTTTTGTATATAGGTAAAGGTAAAGGTTTTCCCCTGACATTAAGTCTAGTTGTGTCCGACTCTGGGGGTTGGTGCTCATCTCCATTTCTAAGCCGAAGAGCCAACGTTGTCCATAGACACCTCCAAGGTCATGTGGCTGGCATGACTACATAGAGCACTGTTACCTTCTCGCTGGAGCAGTACCTATTGATCTACTCATATTTGCATGTTTTAGAACTATTAGGTTGGCAGAAGCTGGGGCTAACAGCAGGAACTCACCCCTCTCCTCTGATTTGAACTGCTGACCTTTCAGTCAGCAAGTTCAACAGCTCAGCGGTTTAACCCGCTGCACCATCGGGGGCTTGTATATATCAACAGTTATTAAGAAACACGGGCCATGCAAAACCTTAAGAATCAAAACTCATCCAATACTTTTTTGTTTGAAATCTGTAATGCTTAATTTCATTTTCAGCATAAGCAAGGGAAGTCAAAAAGGCTGTCATTCCTCTTTAAATTAATAGCCTCTCGCCATGACGAAAGGAAAGCAGCAGGGTAGGAGAAGCTGAGTGAAAAAGACTGCGACAGCACAGAATTCTGGAAAATGTAGTATGGGAACGCGAGGAGCCCTATGGCAGAGAATTTTAAAAGCTCTGCCCTAAACTACATTTCCCAGACTTCTGCTCAGCATCAGAAAGCTCCAATTAGGATAGGGGAGAGATTTGTCCCTCCTAGCAGTAGCCAGCCAGAGTTCGAATAAATTGTTGACTCTGCAAAGAGGAGGGCTGACTGATACTTCAATACAAGTAAGTAAGTTAGTGCTGGGTTGGGAAGAAATCCCTAAATTGCAGTTCTATTGGTTAATATGAGAAATATTCAATGAGATAGCTATTGTGGCTTTAAAAATAATGTTTTTTGTCAAAAATTTAAAAATTCTCAAAAATCAATAGATGTATAAATATTTCTGAAACTTGGGGGAATGATCCCCTGTTATCTTGTATCATTGTATAGAAAATTCAAGGAGATAGCTCATGTAGTTTTCTTTTACAAAATGTTGTTTGTAAAAACCTTGAAAATTTCCCAAAAATCAGTGGATGAGTGAAATGTTCTGAAATTTGATGGGCTAACAGTGGTAAATGTGTTCTATAATTGTAGAAAGTTTCATGCTAATAGCTCTAACAATAAGAGAGAAAGGTACACCTGAAATTTCCAATTGGCACAATTAATTGCTTGATGAAAAGTTACGAAAACTACAATCCCCAAATTCCGTGGAGTTTTGTCATGGCAATTAAAGTAGAATAATAGTGCTATGATAGCATAGTCTGTTAGGGCCCTGAGATTCCCGTTAAAAGTTGTGAGTCAAATTCTGAAGTCGACATTCTACTCTGAGGGGGATTTCATGTTTCTCATTGTTTTGACTAATCCCAGTGTGTCATACTATTTTCCATTACCTTCAGACACAAGGAGAGAAACACATTTTTTCCATTTGGAGAGTGATAAAATCACCAAGAGAAATTAGGGAAGGCGTCTCAACATTCATTACTTAAGAACATACCAACCTGTCTACTGTGCCAGGAAATCAAGCATTTGACACATTCTGTTTCTGATGCCATTGCCAGTTTTACGTATTTGTTGGCAGTTGGCAGTGCCCCTCAGTTGTTACTGAGTATTTACTGAAAAATGGAGCCAAATTGTACTATAGTAGTTTGAGTGTTGGATTAAGATTCTAAGGCACCAGGATTTGAATACCCACTAAGTGACTTTTGACAAATCGGACTCTCTTAGCCATAGAGGAAAGTAATGGCAAGTCTCCTCTCAAGACACCTTGCCAGGAAAACTCTGTGTTAGAGTTTCTGTAAGTCAGACCTGGAGCTACATAACAACAGCAACAATCATTGTAAGGAAACTGTATGCAAACTGGAGAACACTATGGACAAATTCCCAGAGAATAGTGGAATCTAGTAGAAATCATAGGAGAAATCTCTCATCCCTAATACAATCCTAGAGTGATATAGATGTAGCCTTAGATCAGTTGTTCTCAACCTGTTGTTCCCCAGATGTTTTGGCCTTCAACTCCCAGAAATCCTAACAACTGGTAAACTGGCTGGGATTTTTGGGAATTGTAGGCCAAAACACCTGGGGACCCACAAGTTGAGAACCACTTCCTTAGATTGTAAAATCTGTATACTGTATACCATGGGCCCTTGGTATCTGCTCAGGTTTGATTCCAAGTCCCCCATGGATACCAAATCTGTGGATGCTTAAATCACATAAAATGGCATCCCTTATATAAAAGGGATTTTTTTAAAAAAAACCAATGCATTGATGATTGAATCTGTGGATCCAGAATCCATGGATATGGAAGGACAACTGTGCAGCCTTATATATAACTTTGGATGATAATTCCCAGAATCCCCAAAACAGCATGGTCCTCGGTCATGTTGCATTCGGTTTTGAATGAGTTACTAAAAAAAAAGCCAAAAGAACTTTTCCAAGTGTCAGACTTGTAGAGATATTGCAATTTTGTAAGCTGCCCCGAGTCCCTCTCGGGAGATGGTGGCAGGATATACTGTAAATAAAGTTGTTATCATCATCATCATCATCATCATCATCATCATCATCATCATATTGGCCCCTTCCGCACAACTATTTAAAATCCACATCGAATTGGATTATATGGCATTGTGGACTCAGATAATCCAGTTCAAAGCAGATATTGTGGATTATCTGCCTTAATATTCTGGGTTATTCTGTGTGTGTGAAAAGGCTCTAAGTCTCCTGGTTCTCTGTTTTTGTATTCTTCTTGAACTAATATTGTCAAAGGGTATATTCTATTTTTTAATGATAAACAAAGAAGCGTCATAAAGGTAGGTTCCAATCTAACATTTTAACTTCTTCTGTTGTCAGGTGCTTACCCTCATGGAATAATAGTACTGGGCAACAGTGAGCTGACACTTCTAGAAGATGGGACAATCATTGAACACTTATCAGTTATATCTGCTGGGTATAGACCCCGATTGGGTGGATGCCCTTCCTGTTCAGGATCATTTTCTCAAAAATACAAGGTATGTCTTGACACTAGGTACAACTAGATAACTTTCTGTTTGACCTATTTATTCATTTTGGTACAGAGACATGATTTAGAAAAAGCTACTTTGGAGTCTACAGCTCCCACAGTTCCCAAGTTAGAGTGGCCATTGACTAAGCTATCTGGAAGATTTCAGAAAGTTTTTCTACTCTAAATCCTACTGATAGGTCCAACTAAAGTAGACTTATTGAATACATGGGATTTACCTATGTCTGGACTTAACATTCAGTGGTTGATTCTATTAGTTTACTGTAGTTGAAATTAAGATATAGAATACAAACTGTAGGTTCCCAAAGAAACCTTTCCAGCCTCTCAGGTACCTTCCCAGCAACATTTTTGTTTATCCAGTTAAGGGTCAAAACTGAAAAGTATCTATTGTGCATAGTTGTTAAGTTAAGCTTGGCGCAATGGTTACAGGCTGATCTAAACTGCCTACTGAAATCTATGAGTTGTCACAGATCAAATAAAGTGGACTGGTCTTTTAGCTTCTGTGGAGAGTCTATGCAAGCTATGACTGGATTCACATCAGAAGGGGAAAAGGAATTTTCTTTGGAAACTGCAGGGATCCCTAGTTTGACCGTGGTTTTTTGGACGTATGAACAGCTGGATCCATCCTGATTCAGTGTCATATGTCCCAACAAACCCACTGCTGTGTTGCTGACTACTGTTGTGTTGCTTCTGGTAAGATCACAACAGGGTACCCAGCCATGTGACCAGAAGAAGCAGCATTGCCAGCAAGCCTCTGCAAAGGGACTGCAGGTGGCCTGTGACACAGTGGCAGCCCCAATGCCAAAGTGCTCTGTGTAATACTCCCAGGCTGCATTGGAGCATCTCTGGATCAACTTACCTTGGAATATGTGGGTATGGATAGATCCAGACTTCGTGAAAGGCCATAAGCATAGGGTAATGCAAAGCATTGTCTTTTCTGCCAAGTATTACCTTGCACGTAACTGCAATTATTTGTCTTTTCTAAAGTTCTTAGGATGTTTCACTTAGATTGTTATCATTACCTCATTGTTTCATAGAACTGGAGAAGGTCAGAAAGGCATGCTTCGCTCCAAGGCAAGCTCCCATTGCCCGCACCGAAAGCATCCTTCTCCAAGGACCCATCTATTTAGCTTCAGCAGGAAAAGGAAGCCAAAGAGCAGGAAAAAGAGATGGAATTACACTCGTCTGCGTGCAGAACAAGGGGCACCAAATGGCTCAAGCAAATGAGCCGCACACATGCTACATAGAAGGTAAGGTGCTGGCAATAAAATTGGATATCTTTCCTAAATTCACATTCTTTGTCAACCTTCATAAGGCAATCAGTTCCTAAGGGAAACCATATTTGATCTGCACATTCTCTCCTGGGGTAATTTTACCAGGTGACACATCAATATGCAAGTCCAATAAAGTCAAGCACACTCATTAGTGCCTTTCAAAATGATCAGAACTCTGCCAACTGTAATCTATAGACTACATGAAAAAGACATCCCCTCCAAATATCCCAAGTAGACAGAGACAGTTCCCATATTCTCTTTCCTTCTCCCAGTTTCCTCCATATTATTTCCATTGCTGAAAACTGACTTCAAAGTGATTTGTATCCAACTAACCCAGCAAGAAGAGAACAGGAGTGGGTGGAATCTTACATTTCTCAGTTTGCCCAGGCAATAGCAAACTGCTGCAGCCTGCCCTATTCTTCATTAATAATGTTTGTCGCTTGGACATACTTGTCTCAGTTTTCATCTGCAAAATGTTGGACTGTGAGGAAGGCTGCAGCTCAGGGGAGCAGCACATGCTTTTCTTGCATGAATCTTGCATGGAAGGGCACAAGCTAAGTAAACTACAGTTGAGGGCTACTGATGATGAAAGGCCCCTAAATACAGCTTTCTAAAGCTAGATTTCATCTTTCTCATAGTTTTTAGAATTAGATGCATTCAGGGATAATGCTATGGTAATTTTAAAGCATTATCTATCCTAAGCTTCAGGATGATTTAATTGGACCTGGATGGAAGGTGAAAGGGAAATGTGGAGTTGTGTTATTCCTCCTCTCCTTGCTGAATTGGTTGGGTGTTAATTCCAAAGAGAAGAAGAAAGGGGGATGTCAGTAAAGGTGGACTCTTCAGAGAGAGAGAGGAATGGAAGGTGAACTACATGTTCCCATTCAACTTTAAACATACATTGTTTACATACATGTTATACTAGGTTGTTTTCTTACTTATTGCTTGCCCAAAATGATTTCACCATATTATTTGTAGACTAAACCTAATTCTTGTTTTAGAGAAAGGAGATAATTCAATTGAAGCTGAGATGCTTGAGGAAAACATCAATTTTATTCCTACAGGGAAGTCTTCCCAGACAAAGTACACATCACTTTGGAAACTATGTGGATGTCAGAAAAATAAAATATACTGAAAACTGGTATATACATTTACATTTTCTGTGCAGAAGGAAAAAAGAAAAGGAAATTGAGCAACTGGATGTAGGGCAAGGATGGGATAAGAATGCAGTTGGGATTCCAAGGAGCACAATATGAATGAGACTGGGAATTTTTCACTTGACTCTGTTTTAGAGAAAAGTCCAGAAAAGCAGAGTTTTCAGACAGAACTCATATTGGTAAAGGTTGGATATTTTGCATTGACAACTCACAGAAGGGCTGAAAATCCCTGTTCAAAACTCCCATGAGAGTAACTGGATATTTAAATTATATGTGCTCAATGGATGGCATAATTCCTAATCTCCTTATAACAGACATTATGGAATATCTCCAAGGACATCTTCTGCTACCTCATACCTTTTGGTCACATTTCACAAATCCTTGAAAACCAGCATGCTGGTTGGAGGGATTCTATGAGTTGTAGTCCAAAAAACAACTTTTCCCAAGTTATGGAAAAAGATCTTCTGAGGAGCCCTAATTTGCAATCCAGAGTGATCTCTCTTATATGCTCCTGAGAAGGAAGACAAGGTAAACCAAGAAACCCTTTATTAACATTCTTCCAACAGAAGGGAGGGAGGATGAGGGGATTTCCCTGCTTTCAGTGGCATCCCTTCATCTCTGGAAGCAGTTCAGTCATTCCTGTCAGAGAGATAATATATCCCTAAGGCCTAACAGCACAATAATCTATCTCCTCGTCCCCCCATCCTGCCTTTTCTCAGCACTGGATTGTACACATCAGAGCTTCTTTTGTTGTTCTTGTCAAATCCATATAGGAGAGGAATGCCACCCGCAGGCTGTTTGGTTGCCATCCTTCATATTCGGTTGCACCTCTTCCTTTCCAGAAGAATGTTTTGGTCCTAACCTAAAGCCTTTAAAATCCCCATGTTAATTCCCCTAAGGTCTTCCTATTTTATATGATTTACCTACCTCTGAAAAAGCAGGATACTAAGAAAGAAAAAAATCCCTTCACATTTGCCCTTGCTGTATGGAGCTCTTTTACACTATACAGTCATAGCACTACAGTCCCAATTATTATTATTATTATTATTATTATTATTATTATTATTATTATTATTATTATTTATTGTATGACACAGCAAACAAGATAGATATCCTGGATATCGTTTCACAAAATCACAAGTCGAACACTTCCCAAGTGTCTAGGACTGTGTGATGTATTTTCGGATGATGCGTGCAGATCCCAGTAGCGTGGCCTTTTGCAGTTGACAGATTGTAATTTTGTCAATGTCTATTGTTTCCAAATGCCGGCTGAGATCTTTTGGCACGGCACCCAGTGTGCCCATCACCACTGGGACCACCTGCACTGGTTTCTGCCAGAGTCTTTGAAGTTCAATCTTGAGTTTTTCCTGTTGTTTTTCGTCAATGCGACTGGCACCTGGGATGGCAACATCAATGATCCAAACCTTTTTCTTTTCCACAACTGTGATATCTGGTGTGTTGTGTTCCAGAACTTTGTCAGTCTGAATTTGGAAGTCCCACAGTATCTTTGTGTGCTCATTTTCCAATACTTTTGCAGGTTTGTGATCCCACCAGTTCTTTGCTGCTGGGAGGTGGTACTTGAGGCATAAGTTCCAATGAATCATTTGGGCCACATAGTTGTGCCTCTGTTTGTAGTCTGTCTGTGCGATTTTCTTACAGCAGCTGAGGATATGATCAATGGTTTTGTCAGTTTCTTTGCAGAGTCTGCATTTTGGGTCATCAGCTGATTTTTCGATCTTGGCCTTAATTGCATTTGTTCTGATGGCTTGCTGCTGGGCTGCAAGGATCAGGCCTTCTGTCTCCTTCTTCAGGGTCCCATTCGTGAGCCAGAGCCAGGTCTTCTCCTTATCAGCTTTTCCTTCAATTTTGTCAAGGAACTTTCCATGCAATGTTTTGTTGTGCCAGCTGTCAGCTCTAGTTTGTAGTGTGGTTTTCTTGTACTGTTTTTTTGTCTGCTGTGCTTTGAGGAGTTTCTGATTTTTGACTTCAATCAAAGCAGGTTCTTCACTTTGCTTTACATATTCTGCCAGGGCTTCTTCTTCTTATTATTATTATTATTATTATTATTATTATTATTATTATTATTATTCCTGCAATGCTGGCCATATTTGTGCAATCAAATAGAATTTGTTTTCCCTTTGATGTGATTATCCTCCAGTACTTCTGTAAAGTCAGTACTGGAGGAATTGATGAAATGTCATCCTGTGAAAGTACATACAAACACCATAATAACACTGTTGCTAATAACAAAGAGCCCCCGGTGGCGCAGTGGGTTAAACCCTTATGCCGGGTTGATGACTTGAAGGTTGGGTTGCTGACCTGAAGGTTGCCAGTTCGAATCCAATCCGGGGAGAGAGTAGATGAGCTCCTTCTATCAGCTCCCTCTCCATGCAGGGACATGAGAGAAGCCTCCTACTAGTATGGTAAAAACATCAAAATATCCAGGCGTCTCCCAAGCGACATCCTTGCAGATAATCAATTCTCTCACACCAGAAGCGACTTGCAGTTTCTCAAGTCACTCCTTTCAAGAAAAAAAACCTAATAACAAAGACAGATGCCAATACAGGTGTACTATTCTTCCATAAAATGATTTACATAACCACCTAAGTGACCACCCACCAACTAGGTTCCATTCCAAATTTTTGTTCTACCACAATTCCAATTTTAGGACTAAACTACAAATTCTAATAATGCAATTCTTCCCAAAAACAGCAGAGTAAACTAGAGGTTTTTAAAAATCACCTTAAAGCCCTCAGACATTAGAAAGAAGTGTTTTCATATGGGAGAGAGAGGAACGTGGTGAGTTCCAACAGCACTGGGATCAAGAGAAGGATGCATTATTTAGCCTGTGTCGATTCAGCCTAGGTTCAATTATGATTTTGTATATCTGATGGATTTATTCTTCATCAGTGTGTTTCATTCCTTACCCATGTAAAGGTCCCAGAAATCCAAACTATTTTTATATACAGAAGAAAGATTACATGACCATTATTAATCTCTTTTCTTAAACCTACACATCCCTCCATGCCTATAAATGGGAAAAATATGTGTGGTCTATTGACAGTAGAGATTAAAGGTTTGTTAGCTGTATGGTGCTGCCGCCGCCGCCTTCTTCTTACTTTAGTTATATTTGGACCAGTTTTGTTAACTTATGAATCCTTTTTGAAAGTACAGAAGTATATCCAGATGTTCAGTTTGCTTTTCTGCAAACAAAAGCATCTTCAGCCACCCATCACTTTAAAGTATATTTCTGTGCCAATTCTCTTTGAAAATATTAACAATGTGCCCCTGTAGCAACATGTTCTTATAGCCTTAAAAATACTGTTTGGGAAACTCCCAACGCATACTTTCCTCAGTGCAAAGGGCTTCCTTCCTTCTGTAGCTTTTGGTTGCTGAAAATGTCGAGTGACTGGCTTTCCAAAGGAAACACCTGATCAAGAAAATGTTATCACGGGTGCCTGCATAGGCCATGCAAGTTACACATATGTGATTCATATGTTGTCTTCTTCCAGCACATACTTTGTTTTTGGATTCTTATGATGATTCATCTAAAGTATGGAACAGCTTTCTGAAAATATGTGCTATCTGATTTGACAGCTTTTTAAAATCCTAACCCATGGTTGTGCCTTTCAGATTTTGAATCCCTAGTGGTACCCACTTGACTCGACCATAGATCCCTATCAATACAGAATGTACAGGTTGTTGTTGTTGTTGTTATGTGTCTTCAAGGTGACTCTGATTTTCAGTGATTCTCAAAGGGTTTTCTTGGAAAAAAATATTCAGGAGAGGTTTGCCATTGCCTTTCTTTGAGACTGAAAGATAGTAACTTGTTCAGGTTCACAAAGTGGGCTTTCATGGCTAAGTGGGGATTCAAATCCTGGTCTCCCAGAATCCTAGGCCCCATCTACAGCTTCAGACTATGCTGCCCAAGCAACAAACCCTCACAAAAGCACGTGAAAGAAAGCCCTTTATGTGCATCAAAGTATTTTGTCTAGTCACAATCCAGGCCTCAAACTGATTCCAAGATTTCTTTTATAATAATCTGCACAGCAAAATCACTTTCTCCAAAACCAGTTTGAAATTGCATTAAATGGTAAGTATCAATGGAGACATAGTCTGTCATTCAAACAACTACACAACATAATCAAGAGTCAGGCTACACATTGTTTGGAATCCTGTTGATATTTTACAGGTATGTAAGTTCTTCTACAGAAGCTGTTGAGCATTTTTGTTTTCTGTTAGAACAACTGGATTCAATTCAGTTCAAGGTTGCAGGTGTGGAATTGTACATTTGGAGCAATTTCACTGACAAATGTGCTAGTTTCAAATGGTAATGCATTTTGTGTATTGATGTGATGTTCTTTACACATACTGAACTACATGTGCTATGAGATTCAATCCACATACAAGGGGGATTAAAATAACTATTGCACAAAGTTATACTCCATCTCTTTGATGCAGGATCTCGGCCAGTATAACAAATGGTTTTGGGGCTCATCTACACTGGGCAGTTTAACATGGAACAGCCACAGGACTGTATCTAGATCACTTGGGAGGAAATCTGTTTCCCTGAAGTGGCCTGAATCTCACTTTTACTGTACTGTTGCTGCTGCTAGCTGTCCAAGGGGCTTCATCCAAACTCTTGGCCATTGTGGGCTCCTCTGCTGATGTCAAAAAGGGACACTATTACAACCAGCAAGGATGAAAAGGTGATCTTCTCTCGTTCTTGCTGGTCATGTGGACATCCGATTCAGACACTAGCAGTGGTACCCACAACAGCCATGCAGAGCTTTGCTTTAGATTGGATCACAAGCATGCACAAAAGAGGCTTAGACTTTTTCTTACAACCTCTATAATTGTTCTTACCTCAGGAAGTGTAATTTACTTCAATCACACTTGTGGTGGCCAATGGAAGCTGAGTTTGGAAATAAAATGGTTTTATCATAGAATTGCAGAATTGGATGTGCTGCTAGGTTCATCTAGTCCATCACCCTGCCTATACAGGAATCCAGAGCTAAAACATCCCTTGAGACATGGCCATGCAATCCCTACGTAAAACCTTCCAATGTAGGAAAGCCCACCTTCTGAGATTCTACTTTTGCAGTTCTTATCATTAAGCTGTTCTTTAGAATGTCCTTTCTTGGAATCTGAAATCCCAAGTAAACATTAGGAACTACCTTTTGCTAGCTTGTAAAAGCTGCTCGGTAAGAGACTGTCTCTTTCCTACATGAGAGTTTCCTAAAATTTGTTGAAATCTTGTGCCATTCCTTTTTTTGCTAAGAGGAAAGCAGCTAATTCTACAGGAATTTTTAAAATGTCAGCTTGAGATAATGCATAGTTGGAGCCAAAATGACAATGGGGATTAAAGAGCTGACTTGGCCCAATTTAAGGTATCTTATCTTTGCAGAGGGATCTAGTGGCCTTCATAGCTACAGATATGAGTAGCTCCAAAGTTCAGATCAACACTTTCAACAATCTGAAAAGAGGGGATATAGCCAGGACTGGATCAAGACACAATTTGCTCCTAAAATGTGTCAAATTTAACTGTGTTTATATCCTTTCAAGTGCCCTGTCAGCCCATTAATTTCATAGGGTTGAGTCTCTTAGGGGAGATAGGGTGGGTTATAAATAAAGTTATTTTATTTATTTATATATAGGGTTTTCTTAAGCAAAGAATACTCAAAGATGGTGTTATCAGTTCCTTCCTTTGTAATATAGACCATAGCACCTAGTATTCATTGGTGGTTTCCCATGTAAGAGCTGAGTCTTTTTAGCTTCCTAGATGAGGTAGGGTCTGATGCTCTTAGGATATTTAGTCTATGTCAAATATAAGATGTTTCCCAAAAATGTTTTATTCCAAAAAAAATTGTGGATAAAGGGTCATTGAGAGATCCTTCATAATTTAGTGGCCAAAATTTAGTGGCCAAAACAATTTACTTAGCATGTTTATAGATTTGGCTAAGAACCTGATCTCTGAATTGAAAAGACCTTGTTATGAAATTGCAATCTGTCAGATATAACAACAAAACTTTATTTGTATACTGCTCTATCTCCCTGGAAGGGACTCAGGGCGGATTCCAATATAGGTAAAGCAATGAATATCAACACAGAAGAACATACATCACAACATAATAAAAACATAAACATGGTTACTATTAAAACACATATACTCATTTAAAATTGAAGAATTAAAATAAGTTTCAAAACTATTCCACTGGGTGAATTCAGCTACCAATGGTCAGAATTCCAGGATGGGACTAGACAACTGTGAGAGGCTGGGCCAGGGCTAATGCAGCGAAGTAGCATAGAGCCTGGGGATAAGTAAAGTGCAAACTGATGGCCAGAATAGGGCCTGGGTTACTCAATCTCAAGGTCTGCTGAACAGCTATAAGATGATAAGGCTGATGCAATAAGGTATCATAGGGCCAGAGAAGTGGGTAAAGTGCAAGGCATGGCCCTATCTGGAGGCCAGAGTAGGGTCTGGGATTAATCATTTAACCTGGAACCACCTGGTTTTCAGGTCACTGCAGAAGGAGGATAGTGACTGGGCTTGTCTTATCTCTTTGGGAAGGGTGTTTCGAAGGTGGGGGGCCACCACCGAGAAGGCCCTTTTCCTCGTCCCCACCAACTTCATTTGGGGTGGAGGTGGGAGGGAGAGGAGGGCCTCGCCAAAAGATCTAAGAGTCTGCACCGGTACATAGGGAGAGATGAAATAATGTCATGTGAAATTATATTGTGTGTGTGTGTGTGTGTGTGTCAACCTCTACAATCCTAACATTATCAGAAATGGATACACTTTGGATCTTAGAAACACTGTGTTGAATATTATTTGGAATGTTAAAAGGAAGAAATAAAGGAATCTTCTTCAGCTACCCAACAATAACAATGTTGTCATACACATAGGAGCTGTGTGTACACTTTTCTGAAACAAGAAGCTCCTAAATGTGTTTGAGTTCTTTTTCCTACTGATTTCTTTGACTTCTCGGGCACTATTAATAATGCCTTTAATTATGAAATGGGCTTAATCTTCTGTGGCAGCCTTCATCGCATGGGCTCAAATGGGCAAAGCAAACACAGTTGACCTGTTCCCTCAGAACTGGGCTAATCCTCATCAATCTGCTTAATTCTCTCCTCATAAATTCCAAATTCTTGTACAGTTTTTACCATTGACCTAATAACAAAGTCCAGCAATAACAGGATCTTCTAATTGCAGAAGGGGTGGCTAGACCAATGGATTGACATTTAGATAAACAAATCTAACCAATATGCAGATGTATCTTAATTGGCATTTTAATTATTCCACAATTGCCAACTCAGATGAGAAAGAGGCGAAGTTTAGAAAAGAATATATTTTAAAACAATAACAACCACAATCTTCCGTTCAGTTTGTTCAATGACCATACTAGTTTGTTGAGTTCCTGGGTGTGTTAGTCCTCAAGTTCAGAAACCACTTTCTCCTTCCGTCTTTTCTTTTCTTCTCCTCCTTTGTGAGGTTGCCTTAAGTCTCCTCAGCAGGAATAGGTTGTGAAATCTTGTCAATTCAATCCAAGACCAATAAACCTTTGGTTTGCCAGATATTTTGGATGTCTCCCCTATTAGTCCCAATCACCATGTCCCACAGTAAGAGTAAAACTCTCCTGATGTAAATGCAAAATAGAGCTGTGTGGGCCATATAGCCTGGCTTGCAGCCTCTAAACTGATGAAGTGAAGAACTCTTTGATTCCTTTGCCAGCCCCAATGTCTTCTATACATGAACAGAGGAGGTTGCCATCTTGTTCATGGCTCAGAATACACAAAAATTTGGGTCCCCCCCCCCAGAAGCACTATAGTATGGGTGTGTGTGTTCTATAGGTTGTTATTGACTGCAGCTACCATTATGAGTACCACAATGAGTCTTCATGCATATCCAGAAGGCTCTTATTTTTAGAATTCAACTCTTTCTAACAACGTTTGTAGGATATCAAACAATAGACCTGGAGCATGATGTGGGTAGAGTGTTGGAAGTTTTGCACTGGGATCTAGGAGAACCCATTAGGTGATATAGAGTATAACTACTGAGGGGCAGGTAAAATGAGCACATTGCCTTCAGAAAAGGAATACTGCTTTCTCCATATGAAATTTTCTTTCCGTCTCTAAATGTTTTATATTGCAGTAACTTAAAACTTAAGTCAAGTTTTAGAAATATTACATTATTTAGGTATTCAAACCAAAGAAACAGGCCCAGTTACCAAGAGTGTCAAGAACATGAACTCTATTTATGAATGGTTTTCAGTGTCTTACTCTCTGCAATACAAGAAGTTTGGAAGGGGAAAAAATCATTTGGTCAGTGTAGAATTCTTCTGGGAGCAATGCCTTAAGTCTGCTTCCAGTGCTCCCAAAGTTATCTCAGGCCTATTTTGACTCTTCTCAGTTTGATAGCAGCCCTATATGTCATTCCTTTTTTCTAAAAGGCAATTGCAAGTGGGATTTGGAAATAAACGTGGTCTAGCATCCTCTTAATGAGTTACAATAACCTTTTTGACTGTTGTGCAAAATGGAATTCTATATAGACTCCACTTCTTTACCAATGACATGGATTATGGACTAAAAGACATGCACATTAAATGTGCAGATGAAACGAAAGGATAAGATCAGAATTCAAGATGGCCTTAACATATTGGAGAGCTCAGCCAAAAATAACATAATCAATTTCAACATGGGAAAATGTAAGGTACTATAGGTAGGAAAAAATGAAATGCATAGATGTAGGATGAGTTAAACCTTGATTGACAACAGTACATGTGAAAGGGATCTCTGAGCCTTCACAGAGCACATATTGAACATGAGTCAACAGTGTGGAGATAGCTAAGCAAACCAATGCAATTCTAAGATGCATCAATTGGGAGTATAGTGTCTAAATCAGAGTTTCTTAAACATTTTCCACTTGCGACACCTTTCTGCTGGAGAAATTTTTATGTGACCCCCGGTATATAGATATATAAAATAGATCCAAAATCAAACATTCACTGATAATAAATTAGCATTTGCAAGGCTTGTTGAACAGGCTGATATTCTTTTTGTGGAGTACAGAATTTTTTGCAGTCTACTGTAGACACTGCATGTTGTCATTGCATGTGTAAATGGGTCACATTCAAAAACCTTTTGCTATTGTCAGGTTTTTTTTTTGTGACCCCAACATTGAGCTAAGATACCATTTGGGACCAGTACCCACAGATTAAGAAGAAATGGTCTAGATCATTTTCCAGGTGTACTGTTTGACACCCTATACATATTGTTAGAAAAATTCTTAAAATAAGAGCCTTCTGGATATACATGAAGTTTCATAATAGTACCACTTTATTGTGCTTAATAGTATCACTCTATTTTGCTTTGGTCAGACCTCACCTGAAACACTGTATCCAGAAATTCCACTTAAGCATTAAGAAGAATATCTTGAAGGTCAGTGCTGTTCAACAGTGGAATATACTGCCTAAGAGTGTGGTGGAGTCTCATTCTTTGGAGGGTTCTAGACAGGGACTGTATGGAAATCTGCCAAGAGTGGTTTGATTGTGAATTCCTACATGGCATGGTGTTGGACATTGTAATGTTTTCCAAATCTGTTTCTGTGATCACTTAGCAACAAAATCTGTCTCTAAACCCACCTTTTCTCTGTTACAGCACCTTGCCACATTGATAATAATATTTTGTGGAGGAAGGAAGCATATGAGAAGCTTCTGGCTGTTTCCTTATTATTGGGCATAACAGCAAAATCATCAGCGTGGTCTTAGAAGACATCTGTCATTGTGCATCCAACTATAGGAAGACAGCTGGATGCTTTACTATGGCCCCCTCCTCACTCTCACCAGCCAGGTCATGCTGTGGGGAATACAGCAGAGAAAGAGAGAGTTGGGAGTGGATGATGTATTTATCTTTTTGCATGTGCTCCACATCTCCCCATAAAGAATCTTAGCCATGGATATAGCAATATCATTGCCAAGGCAACGGCTGTTCTGCTAGGTCCCTATTTTGACACTGCCTCCAGCCAAAGGCAACAAGGAGGAAGATCGTATGGAGAGCATTGTGGCAATAAAGGGAGAGCAGCCCATAAAGTCAGGGGTGAAAGGAGCCAGAGGAGTGGTGGGGATCAGAACTGAGGCATACAGGTGCAGCAATGACAGAATCCCTGCCATTTAGGAAGACATCACAGGAAGGGATGTGTTTTAAAAGGACCAATAGTCAAATAAAAGTAAATCCCTCACTTGTGTACTCCTTGAAAGAACAGTTGAATCTTCCTCAAATATCAGCAGCCTCAACTGGAAGGTAAACCTGAACTTCATTGTTACTGAGATTTCTCTTTATCATTTGCTTTTAGAATAGGGTTAATCTTGTGACCAATACAGGGCTCATAGGCCGAATCCAGCTCACCACATCATTTTATGTGGCCTGCGAGGCTTTCAGTGACAAAGCAACATTGTTACATTTCTAGAATCTTACAAAGAGCCCTTTGAGGGCAATTATAAGGCTGATGTGGCCGTTGGTGAAAATGAGTTTGACACCCCTGAGTTAGTGGAATGCATTTGCCATTATATCTCCCATTTCCAGACTCTGCATATTGCTAACTTTCCTGTTCTTTCATCTTCCTCTGGCCTTTAAAAACAAATCTATTTGAACAGGAGGGTGGGTGGAAAGGCAAAGAGAAAAATTGCTACTATAAACCACTATAAAGCTCAGATGCCAATAAGTCCAGACTAAAATCAGTAGTAATATATTCTTTAGCATGTACTTTAAAAAATCTATTTACTGAGTACAACTCTTCTATACCCATCAACTATAAATCTGCATCAATTAGTTGCATCTACCAGCCGTTCTGCTCTGTTTAACCCTATGCCAAAATCAAAGCAAAATTAATGGTAATTACATTTTAACTCACTTCCCGCATACACACCCAGAATTAATCATGAATTCTAAGTGTAAATCTCACTGCTCTACAAAGTTGTCTGGCTCCATGATTTGCAATAAACAGACAGGACAATTCAATATTATATTCTCTGATCAGCTATATACTATTGATTTTAGAATATTTGAGATACAACTTCATTTGACTGCTGTCTCAGTGCATCAGACTGCTGACCTGCATTTTTCTTTTTGAGGCCCCTCGGGTCAGTGATCATAGTGCTAATGGGATCTGTTCCCATCTGAAACAGTGCTTTCAATATTCACTTAGAAATGTCTAAGAAGACAAAGAATCCAATTTCATGCCTTATTTGTATCTGTAGAGCTTTGGTATCAGTTCCAGGAAATAAAATATCACTAATAGTGAAGAGTATGTGTTGGTCAAATAGGACATGTGCTTTGGGGCTCAAGAAGATGGGCTGGAATGACTCTCTAGGATTGTTTCTAGAATCATTGTATTTACAGCAAGCATGTAGTACAAGGACAGTCCAGCGAGACTTGTTGGTTGCTCTGACGTTCTATCTGGATCCTTCTTCTCCAGTTGCATTTTTAGGAGGTCCTCTCTGGAACTTGGGAAGTCAAAGCACTCTGATCATAAGGAATGTCATTGCATGTTCTATTTTTAAGTGGTGGCATACAAGGGCTTAGAAATGGAGATGAGCACCAACCCCCAGAGTCAGACATGACTGGACTTAACATCAGGGGAAACCTTTACCTTTTATACAAGGGCAAAACTTAAGATGAGGATGCTATTATCTCCCTGATCTTTATACCCAGTAGGCAATCTGTTGGGTACCTAAAGATGTGGCATTACTCTTGCATTCATGTTCTGTGCAGTAGCAACTTAGGACTTCAATGTCAATGATGAATCCACTCCAAGATTTAGTCTGAAGTTCAACCTACTAGCAGAGTGTTGAGTCCTCATCCCAAAATAGATTCAACGCCTTGAATCACTTCTTTAAAGTTTGGACTAAATTCTGGACTAGATAGAACTTGCTTTTGTTATCTGCATATGTTCCTTGTCATCTAGAATTTTGTTCTAGCTCTGTCAGTAAAGTCCGATTAGATGATCTTTCAGCCGACTGAAGCATGGAGCAATAGATGTCATATGGACAAGGAAGTTAAATGAGTGGCAACAAATGAAAAGCTGAAGAAATTATATTATGTTATCTACTATGGCTTTTTCTGTTAACTCCAAACAGATAACTTATGTAGGTTGTCCAAGTATGATGGCCTTCCAAGTTCTTAGAAGGCACCTGTGCGTGAGTTTTTTTAATGTGCACAGCCAATCAACACACGGTCTTCAAATAGTGAGGGTCCCAACCATTGGCGTGGTTAACACAACGATGATGGCTTTTCAATCTGTTGCAGCCTTCTTTGGCACTTCACAGCCGTTGAAATTAAACAGATAATAACAATAAATAATAATAAACTTTATTTGTATCCTGCCCTGTCTCCCCAATGGAGACTCAGGACGGTTAACAAAATATAATGGCAATATTCAATGTTGTATATTACAGCCAACCAATAAACAAGACATAACATAAATTAAAAATGACACAGTAAACTTTAACATAAGCAATAACAATCAAACGAACACTGAAATTACAAGATCTTGGCCTTACTGAGAACTTCTGGATGATAGTCTGCCTGAGATTCCCAAAAAGTTTGCTGCAAGTTCCTGGTAGCTTGAGATGTCAGGAGAGAAAAGACATGTATCTTGAGTTTCTTTTAGCATATAGTTATGGAGCATGCCATGCCAGTGAAAGCTAGTAAACCTAACATGTTGGTACTAACATGGCATTGCACCAGTGTACTGAAAAGATATAATTGATAATACAGACTCAGTAGTTTATATTTAGACTTAATTTAATGACCAGGAAGCAGGAATGTTCTATAATGATGTTTTGTTTTTTGTCTGATATAATATGTGTTTTTAATTTAATTTTAGTTGTGAAGTCATAATTTGTTTTTATATGTTGGGTTGTCAATTTTTGTTATTATAGGTGTATTATTGTTGTGTTTGGGCATTGAATGTTTGCCTTTTATATTTGGAATCCATCCTGAGTCCCTCTGGGGAGATAGGGTGGAATATAAATAAATTATTATTATTTTATTATGACACAGCAAACAAGATAGATATGCTGGATTTCATATCACAAAATCACAAGTCGAACACTTCCCAAGTGTCTAAGACTGTGTGATGTATTTTCGGATGATGCGTGCAGATCCCAGTAGGGTAGCCTTTTGCAGTTGGCAGATCGTAATTTTGTCAATGTCTATTGTTGCCAAATGCCGGCTGAGATCTTTTGGCATGGCACCCAGTGTGCCCATCACCACCAGGACCACCTGCACTGGTTTCTGCCAGAGTCTTTGAAGTTCAATCTTGAGGTCCTGATAGCGGCTGAGTTTTTCCTGTTGTTTTTCGTCAATGCGACTGTCACCTGGGATGGCAACATCAATGATCCAAACCTTTTTCTTTTCCACAACTGTGATGTCTGGTGTGTTGTGTTCCAGAACTTTGTCAGTCTGGATTCGGTGCCACCTTGACGTGGTGGGGGGGCTTAACCATTCCGAGGACGCTGAGGGCTGTGCTGGTGGTAGTGTAACTACCGGCAGGTCTAACCAAGCCAGAGAGGCCTCAGCTGAGGAGTGGAACTAAGAGCACCTAACCCATTAGCATTATGGAAAATCAAACCAAAACGAAGTCTATACTGGCTCGGTCATCGCCCAAGATAAAAAGGACCGCGGTGGATGCTGCTGATTCTGGACATCCATCGACAAGTGGGCTACGGAATCATCAAAACCCAAATGAACAGTCACAGAAGCGGCAAAAATATACAATTATTATTATTATTATTGGAAGAAATAATCATTATACAACTCCAAAAATTTATTAAATATAGAGTTTATTGTAGTTACAAGTGTACTTCAGCTATAATGACAGGATTCAACAACTCTAGTTGTAAGCAAGGGAAGTATGAAGTGGAAGGGCTGAATCAATATAAGACAAAATCAATAAGGACAAAAGGACAGCAAAGGAGAAAATGAAAAGTTAAAAAATCAATATGTTTCCTCCATCTTGCCCTGGAGGGCTGAAGTGAAAAGACATGTACTTTCTCTCACACATATAATGTTATTTCTTTGTTTTACAAGACAATGTGGCCTACTTGTCCTAAAATGGGAGATTTGCCACCAGCTATATAGATCTCTCGAATCCTACTAATAAAGACTCTTGCTAGGGTTGTTGTATGTTTTCCAGGCTGTATGGCCATGTTCTAGAAGTATTCTCTCCTGACGTTTTGCCCACATCTATGACAGGCATCCTCAGAGGTTGTGAGGTATGGAGAAACTAAGCAAGGAATGTTTATATATATCTGTGGGAAGTCCAGAGTGATGGAAGATCTCTTGTCAGTTGGAGGCCAGTGTAAATGTTCCAGTTAATCACCCTAATTTGCATTGAATGGCTACATCTACTAGCTACTTTCTGCCTGGGGGCATTCTTTGTTAACTGACCCTAGTTCCCATGTCTCAGAGTGTTGCTTCTTATTTACTGTTCTGATTTTTGAGTTTTTTAATACTGGTAGCCAGATTTTGTTCATTTTTATGAAACTCAAAAATCAGAACTAACACTGATGTGCAGTAACGCATGGTATTACCCCCATGGGCCTCCTCCCATACTAGAACATACAACAATACATTCACTAAAATTCCAGAAAATGTAACAAAATAAGCCATTCTTTTAAAAAGCAGTAATAACAAAACCAACAGCACCTGCTTGTAGTGTGTGCAGATGTCATTATAGTGTCATCCTAAGTGTTGTAATTGGGTAATTCCCCTGACAGGAGTATGTGTGCATTAGAAAGTTCAAAAATAAGTTAGCATAGAGCTTTTATCTCTAAGATATATTGATACAGTACATGTGAGCTGGGCTTACAAGAAAATGTTTGTGGTTATATATCACTACAGGCATTTTTTTAAAATTAAAAAAAATCATCTGAAATGTTGCACAATTTTTTAACAGGCAGCCATTTCAGTATCACCCCCTCTGACAGTGTCACTCAATGGAATTCAGACCCCACTATTGACACCATTGGGCACAACAAGAAGAGGCTTTAATGCTTCCTTGGCCATTTCCAACATTTGTGTGTGTGTAGACACAAATACAGTGTTCCCTCATTACTTCACGGTTCACTTTTTGCGGATTCGCTATTTCGCGTTTTTTCAATAAACTCTAAAATAATATTATAAACCATTAAAAAATTACAATTTTCGCCTAAGGAAGGGAGGAAAGAGAAGTCGAAGGGAAAGAAAAGGAGCCCATGCAGCAACAGGAAGAGAAGGAGGCAATTTATCAACACACAATTGGTTGATAAAGACTTAAAATAGTGTATAACTACTAAAATAATGTATAAATATTAAACTAAATATAGTATCCCTACTTCGCCGATTTTCACTTATTGCGGGTAGTCCTGGAACGTAACGCCCACAATAAGTGAGGGAACACTGTATGTTCATTTGTGGCTCCTAATCCCCAGAAGGATGTCACTGGTTGTGGCATGGAAGTGGAAAAAGGATGTGCACCTCTGCTCCAGGAAATATATGCAGATTAAACCACCCAGAATTGCCTTGTTCAATCTAAAAATGCTATTCTGATTCCTCATATTGCTAGATGAATCCGATCTACTTTGGATTTTCTCTCTCTCTCTCTTTTTAAAAAAAAGCCATTTTACCTTTAAGGCATGTTTTTAAAAAGCCATTTTACCTATAAGGTACAGATGTGTCACAATTCTTCAATATTCCTTTTCTTTCATCTGGAAACCAATTATTTGGAATGAATGGCAGAAGACGCAGAGAAAGCTTTTATATATACAGCAGGAGTTTTTTATGTGTTGATTGTTGAAGCATTTGTTAGTACATTTTGAAATAATGCATGCTATCACAGAATAGCAATAAACAGGGAGCCCTTGAGATTCCTATGTCTACTTAGGCTGCAGGCAGAAAAATCCAACTGTGATAATAAAGATCAAAGTCTAGTTTTCCAGATTTAAGCCTTCTTTGGCAAGTTAATGTGATCAAGAAGCAGAAAGACACTCTAGATTCTAATGTGTTTGTGTGTGGCAGCGGGGCCACACAGTTGGGTAATACTTTTACTAAAATGCAACAAAAGCAGGAAAAAAACTGAGTTTGACAAAACTCTTCATCAGTTTTTTTTCAGTCCTTCATTCCTTATTTTTTAAATCACTTGTCCTAAATTCTTGGCAACTCAAAAGCTCACATACTTTTGTTGCATCTCATTTGCTCCTAATAAAGGTAATACTCAAGTGTGGATAATGGTTTTATGAAACTCTCAGATTTTAACGAAACTGATTTAATGCGGTTTTCCTCATTTCTGGACTTTGCTGTCTTTCAGTAAGCCTTGAAAATTACAATACACGTTATTTTATCTCTGTAAAAATATCATGACTGAGAAAAGTATAAGTCTGAAGAATACTTTCTGCTTTAATCTCAGTAGAAAACTCTGCTGCCTTTAATGTTGTGTCCTGTCTCATCAGATTTCCCTGTGAGGTTTCAGTAATAGCAAACCCAAAGCAGAATATACCAGGGCTTAAGTAAGTTTTAGATTTTATATGATCTTACTCAAGATCACTAGCCCACTTTCCAATTCCTAGGCTGTTACTGAATCATGGAAGAGGACTCCAAATCTGGCATGAGAACAGGCCATCCCAAATATCACAGGGATCCATGGTCAGGATGTGGCAACTGTTCTTTTTGAAGTCAGTGTTGAGATGTTCATTTAGCATACAATGTTTAGCATACATTGCTATGGAAGGAGTAGTACATGGAAGAGTACTAGGACAGTGGAGTTTTGGTGAATTCCAAAATCACACTCCAGATTTCATGTTAAATAAGGCCTACTCTTCATGCCAGCAACTCTGTTCTAAGACATTCTACAGAATGAAGGGAATAATTAAAGTGTTGCCCCCACCTGTATTGCATATCTATAAGCCAACTGTGCTATGAGTTGAATCCAATCTTGCCTGAAAATACTTTGTTCCCTCCTCATTCCAGCGGATAGGACAATATCCCTTATAATTCCTAAAATAGCAGGCTAGAGTAGGGAATAAGGACAGGTTGTGTGGTGTGCACAGGTGCCATCACTACCTCCAAGATCTGATTTCCTGAGCTGACCCTCGCTATCTTAATAGCCCTGGTTGAATCTGTGTTTGAATCCATCACACAGATAATAGGAGTCTCCTTCTCTTGAGGTTTTCAAGCAGAGGCTGGATGGATACCTGATGGGGGTGGGCTTTGATTCTGTGTTGCTGGATGGCAGGGGGTTGGACTGGGGGTCTCTTCCAACTATATGATTCTACGATTCTAGGGTAAAATCTGTTACTGTATTTGAAGACAGTAGACTATCTTTGGAATCAAAGCAATTTGTATAGTACACATAGTTCTGTCTTCCAACAAAGGAGTTATGCCAGAGGGCATTGAAACTGCTATACCAAACATACCAGTATCAGCCACCTGAGATGGCTGTCACACCCTAACTAATAGCAGGGCCAGCCCTGGACACCAGAAATGTCAAAAAATAGGCAATTTGTGCAGCAAGGTACTAACTTTCAAAAAAGTTAGTACCTTACTGCAGTGAAGTGGAAATGCTGGTTTCAAATTCAGGTGCGATTAACTGGAAATGCTGAGAGGCCCTGGGCTTTTACTAGGTGGGAGGTTTTGCATTCCACATAGTCTGGGTTTGACATCTTTGAGCGTCAAGCTAGACCAATCCAGGCAGAAGACACCTGAGTGCTTGGAGGCAGGAATGTGCTTCGTCATGATGAGGTAATCCTTCCACAACATCACAGTTTTCTCAGGAATGCAGCAGCTCTTGGGAGCTCTCTGTTGAATCGATATTATTTGTTGATGTTCTATGGGTTGATAGGCTATCTGGATGCATTCCATCTATAAATGTGTTTCCTTTGTACCTTTCAAATGCTTGTTTGGTTACTGATTCACATTCAGAGGCATTGCAATCCATCCCATCATTAGCTTGGAAATAATTGGCCAATGGTGGAAAGGTCTCATTCACTTTCTGTCTCACTTTGCAAGGATGTGTTTAATTCTAAAATTAGATTTCTCAACAGTAAATCCAATGGGATAGCAAGATGCAGAAAGTAGATAATCCTTGAAAAAGAAAGCAACTTGCAAAATCAGATCACAATGGTGGATGGCAGTAAAGGTGGAGGAACAGAATTTGCTGTATTTTAAGTATAAACTAATTAATCTGCTAAAGTACAGAACTAAAACACTGTGGGCAGCTTCTGAAGTGTGCATGGGCTTGTTTGGAAACATTTTGTCTTCAGCTAGAATTAAACTTCCATGAAGAACATGTTAAAAGCTTATCACTAGAGAATAAAATTTCAACAAGACCCCAATGGAGAGACTCTTATTAACTCCCATAGAGGGAAAGTGATTAGCAGACACTGCTATCAATTTTCTTTCACTTATACTTTATCCTTTAAATTAAATACTGGTATGTTTAATATAACTTCATCCTGTTGTACTAGTACAATGATGGGGAGATGAGGAAATCACAGCAAGGTTTCCAACTCAACTTTAAAAAGGAAAAATTACACTATTGCACTCTTCTATAGCCTGTCATATGTTTTAGACCAGGGGTCCCCAAACTTTTTAAACAGGGGGCCTGTTCACTGTCCCTCAGACCATTGGATGGCCGGACTATAATTAAAAAAAAAACTATGAACAAATTCCTATGCACACTTCACATATCTTATTTTGAAGTAAAAAAACAAAATGGGAACAAATACAGCCTCAATGTTAATAATAATAATAACCATCATCATCATCATCGTCATAAAAATAATAAAGGGGGTGGGAAGAGACCCCTTGGGCCATTTAGTTCAACCCCCTTCTGCCTTTATGCACCAAAAGCACAAACAAAGCACCCTGACAGCCACTCAGCCACAATGTTTTTAATAATAATAAATAATAATAATAGGGGCCGGGCTGTGGCGCAGGCTGGTGAGCAGCCTGCTGCAATGAATCACTCTGACCATGAGGTCATGAGTTCGAGGCCAGCCCGTGGCGGGGTGAGCACCCATCAATTAAAAAATAAAAAATAGCCCCTGCTCGTTGCTGACCTAGCAACCTGAAAGATAGTTGCATCTATCAAGTAGGAAATAAGGTACCACTTATAAAGTGGGGAGGCAAATATAACCAATTTACGACATTGGAATGAGGAAGTGCCATCAGAGTGGATGATGAAGTAGCTGCTCCCCCTTGTGGCCAGAATCGAACATCCCCTCAGGAGAAGGTTAAATTGCCTCTGCGTCTGTCTCTGTCTCGGTTCTATGTGTATGTGGGCATTGAATGTTTGCCCTATATGTATATAATGTGATCCGTCCTGAGTCCCCTTCGGGTGGACAAGGGCAGAATATAAATACTGTAAATAATAATAATAATAATAATAATAATAATAATAATACATCACACAGTCCTAAATGCTTGAGAAGTGTTTGACTTGTGATTTTGTGATTCGAAATCCATAACATATATCTCATTTGCTGTGTTATACTGTGTCTTGTGTCAAAAATAATAATGATATAATAATAACAAAGAGGGTTGGAACAGACCCCTTGTGCTATTTAGTCCAACCCCCTTCTGCCTTTGTGCACCAAAAGAACTAGCAAAGCACCCCTTAAGAATTAATAATTAATTAAATAATAATTAAAATAGCATTATAAACAAGCAAAGCTTTGGAAGGCACGCACCAGGTGAGGGAGGAGACAGAAAAGGCATGCACCTTTCCCTCCTCCCTCATGCCGCACACGCCTTCCTTGGTGGAGGAGGGAGCTTCCTCTGTGGGGGCCGGATAAATGGCTTCGATTGGCCGCATGTGGCCCCCGGGCTGTAGTTTGGGGACCCCTGTTTTATACTGAATGTTTCATTAGATACAGGCTGCATTAATATTATAGAATCTCACTTTATTTTAACTACCATGGTTAAAGGCTATGGAATTATAGCAGTTGTAGTTTTAGCTTTAGCTTCCTCTGCTGGAGAGTGCTGGTGTCTCACCAAACTACAACTCCCATATTTCCATAGCATGGAGCCATGGCAGTTAAGGTAAGGTCCAACTGCATTAATTTTACAATGGAGATACACACAAAGCCAAACATATGCAATGGTGAGAACCAATAGAGATGGTTGTCTAAAATATCTGGAGATACCAATATTGGGGAAGAAATATCACAGTAGCCTTTAAGTTCCCCACCCCATTAATCCAACATTGAACTTGCTTGCTTTTTCTTCTAATTGGGCTTTCTAAGAATGCATCATTACATTTCTCTCTTTTTCATCATCTTATTATTTTTGGGAGAGGAGGTTGACCTGAGAGCATAATCTGATCTACTGTTTTATCATTTTGTTTTACACCCTGATAATAACTTATGTGTGTACACGCATGAAAAAAGATAAATAGAGGTTTTGTATTTGTTCTGCATTTCTTGCAAGAAGATTCTGAAAAGCTGGTTTGTCTATAATGGACATATAGAGAAACCCACACGTCAACCTCTGAACTTATCAATTCATGTGGGAATCTTGTTTCTTATAAAAAAAAAACCCTCACCATGAATGATTAGCTTATACAAAAGAAAAGTAAGTTAACCTCATGCTTCAGGATTAGGTTTGGAAAAGGAGAACTGTGTTTT
The DNA here is from genome assembly GCF_035594765.1 of Anolis carolinensis. NCBI lineage: Eukaryota > Metazoa > Chordata > Lepidosauria > Squamata > Anolidae > Anolis > Anolis carolinensis. The sequence goes on from NC_085842.1 coordinate 295,804,522, forward strand.
GAATTCCTCTCTTTCTTTGGCCATGATGCACAGATAGTCTTGGAATGCAGCATTGGCATTTGGTACCTGAGTATTTGGATATTTTAAAGAAGAAAGAACCACCACAGCAAATACCCAACCTCCTGAAATATTTGCCCTTTGTGGAAGAGCCATATCAGTACTTACGTCTTCATTATTTTAACTGCCAAGGTGGAGAGAAATGTTTGTGGAATTTTCTGCCTCATATGCCAGAATGACTTGGGTGATATTGGATACTAGGCACTTTGAGTTGTGGGTGGAGAAACACCATTTACTGCTGTTCCTCAGCAGTAAAATACCTTGCTATGAAAATGCCATCTGTGTTCTCTGTCATCCAAAGGAAGAAGAAACCCATCCACATTGCCAGTGGAGTTCTCACTTCTTAATGTCATTTATCTGAAGTAAACCCTAATTGCCTATAACCTCCTCATTCTCCTTCAAGAGTGTGACATTTTCTATTTTTGAACATGAGCGACATGGGCGGTGCTTACCTCCAACCATCTGGACAACTGACGCAAGACGAGGAAATGCAAGGAGGGAGCTAAAGAAAACAGGAAGGTCCCATCTCAATCTCATGGAAATCCTGATTTTTGATCATATTGACTGCTACAAAGCATATCTTCCCTCCACCCATCCACAACCCTGGCTTTTTGTCCCTTGATTGATACTCACACATATCACAGAGCAACTCTAAAGTATTTGAAAGGCAATTGATTTCCGGAAAGAACATTAGAGTAGCATAAGGAAGACATATAGCTTGATGTATTAGTCTGGAGAAAAACATCAAGATCAACAATTGTTTATGTTGCTAAAGGAAGTAAAGTTTTGAGGTAGTTAAGCTATAAATGGAAACGTACACTGGGAGAACAAGATAAAAGAGGCTTTTGAGAAATCCATTATGCTCATAATTCTTGTTGAAGGGCACAAAGGCAGACACCATCAACAGTGTATATAAGGTATCAGTTATTTGTTCATGAGCAGATGTTGCTGAATAATACAAGAGCACAAATGTAGATGGAAGACTAAACGAGGACTAGACCAGCCCCAGGCTGCTCTGGGCAAATTAAAATTTGAGCCATTCATTGTGTCTTAATATGTGCTGCACAGAATAAGAATGGTACATTAAATTAGCTAGGGTTACCTTCGGAGCATTTTTCTCTTGGTAGGGATGGATGTTTACTAATGACCATAGGCTTCTGGAAAACTTTCAGAAACAAAAATCTATTGATACATTAGGTGGACGGGGTTTGTACATCTTTGCTGGTAGGCCAAATGATATTTTGAAAGGGGAAATAATGCCTTTTGTGTTGTAAGCATACTAATTTTGTCAGAAAAATGGGCAGCAGTGGCAATAGTAAGAAGGAACTCTTGAAAACCTTGAGAAGTTTATACAGTCCACAGACCATACATTGCCCACTGAGGCAAAAGCCGTGGAAAGGCTTTTTTCAGACATTTTGCCAGACAGAGTGGAGAATAGTGAAATAGATGACCTAATATGCTGAAAGATTCAGATGTCTATTTTTTGTTTTCACTTTTAATGGATTTTAGTTCTCTTCCTTTACAACAGTGAATGGCATATTGTTAACGATATAGGAAGGTGTAAGTCCAACCTATGTTTGTGTAAGTCCTATTTTTGGTGGTCACAAAAGTCAGAATTCTTTACTAAATAATTCCAGTGTCCAAACATTCATCCCAACACACCTTTTAACATCTATAGTCTCCCAGCAACACAGTCAATGAGAAGCATCAGGGCAGTGGAAAAGTGCTATTTTTATTTTGAATGTACAAAAATTATATCTTTCTCCAGGAGCTTTGGAGAGTGGGCTCCAAAAGATGTATTTCCAGCTATAGGAACATAGCTGGATGCTCTGCTGCTGCCATGCCAGTCTCCACAAGCCAGTAAATGCCCCCATGTTGGGGGCACTGCTGAAGGTAAAGTTGTTTTTTGGAGAATGGTTGAAGGTGGAGATTTTGTTAGTCTCCTGTTTAAACAGACCATATAAGCTGTGATATCTGTTGCCTCCTGTTCTTCACATTAGTGGCTGTTTCTGACTTCATCAAGCATTTTTAACTGAGCATGACCTATTTGGTTAAATTCTGCCCAAGATAAAATGCTCTCCCAGGGTCTTGTTGACATCAGATTTCTAAAAGCCAGCTGTGTAGCAGCCATTGTTCAGTTTCAATGCTTTTTCAAAGCACATGGAAATGAATTTCCTCTCTGCTTGGGCCGAAGGATGTGCTGAATGACAAGGCTTCCCCGCTCCCCTCCCAACAACAGCACAGCGCTCTGTCTTCTTCTAGATTGGCCTGATAAGTAGCCTTGTATTTGTGTGTGAAAGGAAGGGAAACAGGAATTCCGCTAGGAAGGGTGACAATAATCTTAGCCATCTCAGCACTAGCTCTGGACAGATGTTCATGGCAGAAAACTGCTAAAGGGCTTCTTTCAAATCTTGCAAGGCTGCCAGAAATTAAGTTTACATTTATTTTGGTTTGCATTTCCAGCACTGTCCTGCCTTAAATAATAAAAATAATAATGAGAATCCTTGCATACAAAAGTTCTGTGTGTGCCAAGTACAAATCAACTTATCATGTTCAGCCATGAAAAAACAGGATCTTGCAACAACAGAATGTGCAGAATTCTTGCACTGGTTTCCTGGAATTAAGCTGGAAAAGCCCTCTCTACATGCAAATATACACACTAAAATGCTCTGCACATAGCATTTACAAAGATCTCACTCAGTATGTTTGGGGAAGAGTGTGTGGGATGCTGTTGTTTAGTTTTGCATCTCAAGTATAAACTGTGCAGAGGTTTAAGTTTATTTTATTCAAAGCTTTTTATCCTGCTCTTCTGATGAAAATAGACCTCCTGTTTTCTACAAAGATAAAAAATAAGACAGTTCCCATCTTCAGATTTACAATTTTAAAAACACAGCACAAAGGGAAATGGGATTAGGAGTGAGGAGGGGAAAGAGAATCATGCAAACTAATTTTAGTTACAGAATTTTGCCTCCATAGAGCTGAATCTGAGCACTGCAGTAGAGCTGTAGCTTCCTTCTGATGTCCTCAGCAGTGACAGACCTCAGAAAAGATTCCAAGAATCCACCAGGCAGCATAGCTAGTGACCATGTACACCGAGAGATTATGGGATTAGTATTTCTAAATGTAACACTTCCAAACTTACTTTAAGTAATGGAATTTACCCTACATGCTCATGTATGTTAAACCGCTAAGCTGCCGAATTTGCTGACCAAAAGGTTGGTGGTTCGAATCCGGGAGGTGGAGTGAGCTACCACTATTAGCCCCAGCTTCTGCCAACCTAGGAGTTCAAAAATATGCAAATGTGAGTAGATCAATAGGTACTGCTTCTGTGGTAAGGTAATGGCTTTCCATGCAGTAATGCTGGCCACATGACCTAGGAGGTATCTACGAACAACACTGGCTCTTCAGCTTAGAAATTGAGATGAGCACCAACACCCCGAGTCGGACATGACTAATGTCAGGGGGAAACCTTTAACTTTACCTTGCTCATGTATAAGTCTAGAAATTTTAGTTAAAAAGAGTCAACTTATCCACGAGTCAATGTGAGTACTGTACTTAAACACTTAGGACTCATCCTCTTCTCTGAGTAGAAAGGCAAAAGGCAAGAGCCTAATGCCTCCCAGGAGAACCTTAAAGAAGCACCAATCCCCTCTACTCTTTCTGTTGAAGCACCACTTCTGGCCTTTTTAAAAGCCTGTGTTAAGAAATGACAGCAGTGGTCAGGGCTGGCTGAACCCTGTGGCAGCATTGGTGCTATTCCCTCTCTGAAGAATAACCAGCAACTTATTCATGAGTCATATCAAAATCCATACGTTTATCAGTTGAAAAAATCTGATTGATAAAAACAACCAGGACAGACTATGGCAATATATGACCACAGCAGCCAGACTACTATATGTGCAGAAATGGAATACAACAATAACGACAATGAAGGAAGGGATAAAAAAAGATGGACTTGTCCAAAGTGGACAAATTAACATGTCTATTAAAAGAAGGGGCATTGAAAACTTTTTTAAAAGACTGGAATCCTTTCATTTACTTTTTGCATGATAAAGAGAAAGGCTTGCCATTTCTGAGTTTTGAAGAATAAATTAAAGCTTTTTTGTTGATGTTATAACATGAGAAAAGGGTTAGTATAGAGAGGTCTAGAGGGTGAAGCATATGATATTAGCTTTCTTTGTGACTAGATTGGGATAGACCAGAGGTCACCTGTCCCCCCTTTTTTTTTACCCCCCCCAATTTTTATTTTTTCTCCCCCCCCCTTTTAAAGAGAAGGCTGTATAAAAAGAGAGAGTGCAGATAAAATCAACATTACATTAATATAGGATGTGTGTAAATATGAGCACCAATAGAAACTAAGTGTAAGCAAGATATTGTAAAGTTGAAAAAATAAAAAATATTGTAAAAAAGAGAGAGGAAATCCATATTTTTGGTTTGCCTCCCAACAATAGAAGAATGGATGGTTTAAGTTTTTAAAATAGCAGAAATAGACAAATTAGCAATGATGAACAAAGAAAAAACACACAAAAAAACTTTAGTAGGGACTGGGAGCCATTTCTAAACTTTGTAGAAAGAGGGAAAGGCTTTTATAGAAAGCTTCATAATTTAATCTGTTAGAATCTGTGTAGGGAATTTATAAATAATAACTATCAGGCCAGAAGGAAGAATAGGAAAATAATGTAATAGGAAGAAAGAATGGAATGAGATATGAATGTCGCCAACCCAAGGGATGGGAAGTCACCAAATTGGGAGGGGTGGGAGAAGGGGAAGGTATAACCGAATAGGAATATTGTATATATGTTGGTTAGTATTGTATTGGTTCATGTATATACGTATATATCTGCTTCATTGTTTTTATGAATATGTAAATTGAAAATAAAAACAGAATTGTAAAAAAACCCATAATTTGGGCACCAAATTGTGTCCTCAACTTATACATGTTGACTTGTATGTGAGTGTACATGGTACCTCTTTGCTGAGCCATTCTTGGAATAAGAAAGAGTGGCTGGTTATTCCTTCCTCTTTCTCTAATGAGCTCAAAAACAGCATTGGGGTTGGCAAGAATTTCTCTAGATTTTAACAAGAACTTGCCAATTGTGGATTTCTTCTCATATCCACACTAAGGATTATGTGATGCCATTCTACAAACTAAATATACATACAAAATAGATATTTTAGGCAAATGCTCATATAAAAATAGGGACCAGCTTGTCATACAAGATGTAGGCAGGCTGAGAGTAGGCCTGAAGATACCTGAGCCAAGCATTCTTTGGCTGATGAAGGATGCATGTCACCCACTCTCCCTATGCTGTGTGTTTGGGGGAGGGGGGCAGGGAGGTCATCCATATGTGAGGAATTTTTTCCATGTCATTGTTGAACATGTTTCATATTCCCTGAGCTCTTTTTACTTGGACCTCTTTCAGTTGAGTATCTGTTTTTGACTCTAAATTCTTGTTGAACCAGGCTATTTATAGTTTCTTCTGGTGTTTGTCACAACTCCTAAATATGGTGAGGTGGGAGCTGGAGGAAATAGAAATGGATGTGAAGAAAGAGATTGCATAAGATCCAATATTTCAAAGAGGAAAACTGGGACATATGTGGCCAGGCAACATCAGAGTGTGGTCAAGAAGATGGCAGAAGGTATTAATGGGCAGGAAGACACAAGCTAGGAGAGGCTGAAGCAGGATGCATGTGCCTGAGTAGACTAGAAAGGGCCCTTCCTTTTCTCCTGTCACCCATTCTGAATTAATTGCATGCAAAGTTTTCAAGAACAGAAGTAAACCAGGAGCAAAGGAGTAAAGTGATAGAAAGTGGACATTTAAAAGAAACTGAAAAAAAATGAGGTGCAGAGGATTACTTAGGACTGTCCTTGCTAAATCGGGTCAGTTGGAAGGAATAAAGTGGTGGGGAAAATGGAATGAAATGCTGTAAAAAAGAGCTTCAGGAGAACCTGATTGTTTGGAACAACTGCAGGATACTGTACTCTGCCTTGTCTTTTCAGATTCTTCATATACAGGTAGTCCCCAAGTTATGAACAAGATAGGTTCTGTATGTCTGTTCTTACATTAAATTTGTATGTAAGTTGGAACAGGTACATTTTTAAGTGTACCTCCAGCCATATATATATAGAGGGGGGGAGAGCTTTGGATAGCATAAGGAACGGTAACACCCCTGTGGTATTCGTTTTGGTGCCTATGCTCCTGTTCAGAAGATTTCATTGCACTTTCAATCCGTATGATATTTGGATTTTGAAAAATATGGCTTATTATGGAAACAATTATTGGTGAGAAAGCTTCAGTGGAGACACTTTTCCCCATAACAACTCTTTCAGTATTAGTAGGATCCTTAAGAAACCTCTTAAGCATATAGCATATAAACCTAACCTGTTGTTGAACATGACACCCCCCATTGGGATTTATAGCACATCAAGTACACCAAGTACACACATTCATTCCCCACCATCCAAAGAGTCCCCATGACCCTATGACGAGCCACAAGACCCAAACTTTCACATACACATATGTATTACATACACATATGTACCTTTTATGTGACTCATCTAAAGTCACCCAATGGGTTTTCAATGCAGAACTGAATCCTGGTCTCCAGAGCCATAGTCAAATACTCAAACCACAACAGTATACTAACTGTGTTTTATATTCTATTAAACTGTCAACAGTGAAGTCCAGCTTTTTACTCAGTCTGTGGTTATCTTTACAGTGTTGGAATGCATACCCTCCATTTTCCTGATTTGGCTGGAACAGTCCTGCTTAATCTTCTGTTGTCTCATTTTTTCAACAGCTTGTAAAATGTCCTAGTTTGTCTCTTCTCCTACATTTTCCACCTTTCTCCACTGCTGAGTTCAAAGTGCAAAAGTAGATTGTGCTCAATTAACTCTGCAGCAAGGAGAAAATAGAAGGTGGCAGTGTCTTATTATTTCCAGTATGTTCAGTAAAAAGAACTGCTAGAGCCTCTCCTAGTTTGGGTATTCCTTTTCCATCCCCACCCCCTCTTGATTCTATCTCTGGCTTAGGTCTCTGGACCCCCTGCTGTCAGTGATCCTGTTATTAGTTTGGTTTCTGTTTCTCCAGTTCCTGCGCCTACATCAGTAAGAGAAGACTTCTGCCTACATAGGTTGCTGTGACGACAGAGTTAGTAATTGTGGCAGTTATATACCTCCCACAGGCTCACGCCTGTATAGTGAATGCACTGATTCCGTGGTAGCAAAAACTGAATCCAAGCACAGAATAAAACACATATTTTTGTTTATTCGTTCAGTAGCTTCCGACTCTTCGTGACCTCATGGACCAGCCCACGTAAGAGCTCCCTGTCAACCGTCGCCACCCCCAGGTCCTTCAGGGTCAAGCCACTCACTTCAAGGATACCATCTATTCATCTTGCCCCTGGTTGGTCCCTCTTCCTTTTTCCTTCCATTTTCCCCAGCAACATTATCTTATCCAAGCTTTTCTGTCTTCTCATTATGTGGCCAAACTACTTCAGCTTTGCCTCCAATCTCCTTCCCCCCAGTGAGCAGTCAGGCTTGTATGGATTGGTTGGATCTTCTTGTGGTCTAAGGCACTCTCAGAATTTTCCTCCAACACCACAGTTCAAAAATACATATAAAATATGTACACTATCCAAAATGCAATATAAAATATACAAATGATGGTGGCTTTGTGGTATCATAAATCAGACATAGTTTGTAGGACTGGATGATTAAAATTATCTCTCTCTCTCTTCTTTCCAAATATCCCTTGATGTTGTTGCAAATTCTACAGATGCAAACTTCAGATCACAATGACAGACACAATGCAGGGAAAACCTAATACCAAGAATGGGAGACATGTGGCTCTTTGAGTGTTGTTGACTGCAACTCCTATCATATCTCACATTTACCTAAGCTCACTAGAACCAATGGAACTTGCAGTCCCAACAGCATCTGGGATCTCCATACATTCTACATTGTTATATTTGTGATTGAAGACCAGTAACATTTATTTCTGAACCCTGACCAGTTTTAAAAAGATCCAAGAATTAATTCCTTATAGAGCTTGCTTACTGATTTGATGTCTCCCATACTGAAAATTTGAAATCAAAATACTAAATTTCTGTTAACTGGCAGCAAGACAAGAGTGATGGAAATAGAAACATGATTGACAGTTAAGATTGACTTTTTTGACAGTAGATGTAGCAGATTTTTTATGTCATTACTATATTTCCAGTTTCAACTGAATTATTTTTAATTTAATTGCTGAATTAATTTACACACCACCTTTCCCCAAAAGAACTCATATTGGCTCCCAATCTTACATAAAAATACATAGCTAAAACTACAGATTACAAATACCTAAAAATCACAGTTAGAATTTTAATATAGTAAGAGACTCGTAACTGCAAAACTCATGTTTCACTTTCTTACCCCAGGGGGAAATGGTCTCTCTAGGAATGCGCTAGGTCCTCCAGGCTATTCTATAGTATACTTTCCCCATATGTTACCATTAAATTGCATTGGAGGACCTAGTAAATCCCTAGAGGATACATTTCCAAGGATCTCTAGATCCTCCAACACAGCTCTATAGTATGGTGGTAGCAGAAGTGAGGTAATTCGACAGTGTTTGATCTTATCCGCACTTTCACATAACTATGGTTCAGCCAGGAATGTATTCCCCCACAGATATATTTCAGATGGTAATTTAAACTATAAATTACAAATAGCTGATAAAATACAAGAAATGCAATACTAACAAACAGCGGTAAAGGACAAATTTACACATGTTTATTCTCCCCAAATTTGTACAAATATATGTATTTTAAATTGTAATTAAATGAAACAAGTATAGGGAACTGTGGTAGGAGAGAATCTGGAGTGCCACTGCTGAGAAAACTCTGCCACATATAGTAAGCCTTGAGGCCACTCTGCTCCAAAGTATCATAAGCAGAACTTTCCTGGCTAATCTTACATCCCCAGTGAATTGATACTGGAGCAGTGGTCTTTTAGGTACCTGTGTCCTGAATGACTGAGGTCTCCATACACTAACAGTTGCATATTGAATTGAGCCAAATGGCTCACTAGAATCCAGTGTAAAGATATCAAATCAAGATGCATATATTTAGTCCTTCCTGTTCTTTATAATCTCCGAACTTCTATTGAAGGAAACTGCAATAATTCAGCCAAGAATTTCATGAACTATTTATCTTACTGGTTTGCATATTGCTTAGGAATTAGGATTGATGACTTCTTCAATATGCAGAAATGATATTCACTGAGAAAGTGCTTAGTTTATTTTTGTGCTGTTCTCTAGCAGTCAGGACAGAATATTACAGACAGCCAAAGGCTTATCGGGTGTGACGAAACCATAAAAATGCTTTTTAAGATGCTTATCTCTACTGGTTTCACTTCCAGATTCCTGGTTAGCGAAATCCATTTTTTTCTGTACCAATTGCCTGGCTGCATTATAGTATAATATTCAGTAAAGTGAAACTGCTTGACTCAGTATGTTCCATTGAGTTTAATGAGGCTTATGCAAAAGTAAATATATATATAGCATTGCAGCCATAATTGAAACATATTGAAAATAAAGTATTGTGAAGTAGTTTTGCTTTTTTGCTTTTTTCCGGTATCTATAAATTTATACATATATCAATTGATTAATACGTTACTTTTAATCTATGTAGGTCATGCTAAATATGACAAAATTGCAGGGGACTATGTTTTAGTGTTTATGGAGTATGATTTCTGAGGGGCAATATTTAAGGGATGCAACATGTTTTGGGATGATGATGTATTCAAAAATATTTAATATATTTGTAGTATAATTAAGTAATGTCTCCTGGCCTGACCCCATCTTAACAGCCAGCCGTCATATCAGACAAAGGAATTCTGCTCAGCTGCCAATTAGGGTGCAAGGAGGATTTTTCCAACCTCCTCCCACCAGGGTCCTACTCCCACTTTATGCCCCAAGTAACAATTGAACAGACCACACACTGTCGCAGCTGGCTGTTAAAGTAGACTTGTAGGGATATTTACATAGTTATACAGTGAGATTACATAGTCGTACAACCTCATCACATGAACTTTCAGCCCCTTCCTAGGACATTGTCAAAAACGCAGCCAGGACGGAGCCTGCCAGAACCCATCACAAAATGCAGGACTACTTCGAGTGGGGCTCTGTGCTGGCTCTGTACATGCTGCATCTTGGCCCCTTGCTAAATACCAATCCCAAGAAAACAGGTGACTACTCGTGCTCTCATAGGACAAGCCAGGGATGGTGTAGGACCAAGCCAGGGCCAGATGGATAACAGCATGGGATGGCAAGAGAGTGATGCAGGGCACTGCCCAACTATTTGCCCCACTGCCCCATGAATGCCCCCACTGTTCCCTGGCTTAAGGGCCTCCATATGATGAGGTCCCTATTGAATGCAGCCATTTTGGAGGTTCTGAATCTGTAATTGCAATGCATAATGCTAGCCATATATCCCATTCCTCTTCATGATACCAGTTCCTAAACTGGATAAAATGCATCTATGTAAGTCAGAACCCTACTTTTTATCTTTGTGGAGCTATTTCTCCATGAGCGTTCTTATATATCAGATATATATTTCAGCAAATTTAATTTTTTTAACTAATTCCAATAGTTATTACATATATAATTCTGGACAGTCTTCTAAGGCCTGCAATACATTAGATGCACCACTTCCAGATACATTGTTTCTACTGTGCATTCAATGTGGTTACTGCCCATAAACAAAATTACTTTAGTTAAACTCTAGCCTTCTGTGAGGATATTAAAGGGCGCAAGTGGGATGAAGTGATGCAAAACCTAGAAACGAGTTTACTCACCTCTTCATCCCAAACAGGGAAATGACACACCCAAAGAACGAAAAGAGCCAAATATATCAAGCCAAATACTTCATAGAACATCAAAGTAGTAAGCCTACAAGTCTTTCTGTTTTTATCCCCAGCATTTGGTATTCAGAACAAAATAATGGATGCTAGATCTGTCTGAACCGTCACTACTTGAAGGAGAACCGATGCATGTCTCTTTGAGGACTGAGGTCTGCTGGAAGGACGGACCATCCTTTGTCTGCCACCTGTAAGAGCAATACACTGTGAGGACATGAGGAAGAAAGCCTCCTCTGCTGTGTCACCATGTTTCTAGAATACCCTCTCCACAAAGATCCAGTAAATGCCAACATGGGGTTAACTATGTTACTGGGTATAAGCATGACTTTTCATTAAAGCCTTTGAGCCTAACTGATTTTTTCCAAATGTGCATGTTCACTATTTTCAACTATTCTGATAGGTTTCATATTGTTAACAACATCTAATATGTTTTCAGTCTGTTCAAGTTAGTTTTTGTCTTAATGTTGTAGTTCTCTAAACTGTTAAAATTGGTCATATTAGTACCACCTCAGATTTTGTGATAAATGGTGAGATAGAAATATTTCAAAAACTAAAGAGAAAGCTAATCTTTTGCTGCATTTGATAGTTGATTCAGTGTGCGTAGGACCAAATGTGCATTTCTGCCTATGTTTCCAATTGCCTGTGTAATTACAGAACATTAGCACGTCAGTGAGATGCTATTCCATGGAAGGTTCCATTTAAGCTAACAGAGCAATACCTTTTCAATATGGTCATAACATATGAAATCACTCTCCAGTTTGATTTCCAAGCTTGGTTCCCTATCCTGTCTAAAGCTCTGAAAACATATGAATCTCAGATGAACATTCACCAGGAATTATATCTATGAATTAATTTGTTTATTTAGACTCATTAACCATGTTGCCTTTGCTAGTTTCTTGGTTGATTTCTTGCATTTACAGAAATTATCTCTTTGGAGATTTAATGCTTTGACTACAAATGTTCTACATTGAAAGCTGCACTACCCTGTTCCAGGATGTGCATTAAATAGGATGATGCTCAGTAGCAGGTTTATTACTCCATTTACATATATTTAATTTCCTCCCCCTCCTTTCTCTGTACAGGAAGAATTTCATGCCTAGAATGTACTTTCACACATGCACTAAACAAATGTGTTCTCAGGCTCTTAACAGCATGACTCTTTCCCTTCTCACTCCCTCACACTCACTCTTTAGATCCTAATAGAATTTGAAGAACTATTTCTAACACATTTCTCCTTTCTGCTGGAACCAGTAGCTTCCCAGACTGAAGCCAAAACAGATCGTCCATCTGGTTCCTTTGCAGAGGATTTGGACTTGGATGTGGTTGTTTAAATGTGATTTCAATTAACAGCACCACAACCGCTTTCCTGGAAAAGATAAAATTGGCACAGAGCATCCCTCATAAGATAAATAAAATATAAACAGCTTATACAGTGCCCTGATCTTAATAGGATCCCAATTCCAATGAGCCCATCAAATCGGTTTCTCTTCAAACAGGGCCTGGATCAGGTGTGCATTGCACGTGACTCAATAGCCAAATGCAGCCCACAGGACAGGTTGCATATTCCTGCCCACTACAAGCGTTTGACAGCTGCCGTTGTCACCTTTTAGAACAAACAAAAAGCCTGCATTTTCTGAGACATTTCCCTCTGCAGCCACACTTGTTCAGTGGGCAACATTCAGCTTGCTGAGTTCTAAGGTACAGAAATCATTGATTCAAATTTTTCAAACAAAATGAACTAGTTCAAACATTTCCTAATAATGTGGCTGACTGCTGTTGAATATTCATTCTACCTGCCCAGGTCTCTCAGTATTTACAAACATATTGATTTATGCATTTTGTTCCTCTGACACTGCCATGTCCATGACATTATTTTCACAAAAATCATGTAAGATCATTTCCAAGGAAGAGGGATAAGTCACATTTGTCCACATCAGCAAAAACATCAGTATGTCACTATGTCATGGGATTGAGAGGATTATATGCAAAGAGAACAGTATTGACAGTCCTGAGCTGTTTGAAGGAATATCAGTCTGATAAAAAAAAAATTTACATAAATAGTAGCTCATAATGCATTACCTTCTGAGAGAGTCAGAAAAAACTCTGTTATAATTTCAGTTCTCAAGTGCGCACTTGGTAATCCGCCAGATCCATGTTCCAGAGTCCTTGCCCTACACTCAAAACATTACTATCTAAATCATTAAGTACAGGTTTGTCTTTAAATCCTGCTCTTTTCTGGTATAGTGTACAACACTGCCTATGGCACTGATAAAATAGCTTTCAATGAATAGATATTCTCTTCTATACTTGAATCAAACTTTTGTTTTTTATCTCCAACAGCAAAATATCTTGGGTTGTCACTGCTTTGCCTATGTGGAGTGAAAATTAAATATCTTTCATCCATTCTAAAGCAACACCAGAGGCACTTCAAGTGGTCAGGTTTTGGTCAAAGGGCATTTAGTATAATTTTGTTCGTGTTTCTAAATACATTACAACTGTACTCTCGGTTTCACTTCTGATACAATAAATAATAAATCCATTCTAAAAATGGCATAGACTACATTAATGATCTATTGCACTGCAAACCAGCTAATGTCCAATGAAGGTACTTAAAACTAATAAATTTGTATTAAGAAATATGGTATAGATACTTACAAACTAGATTTTTTTTACCTACAATAAGGAGGAAAAAATCAGTGCAATTATATGCTTGCTCACTGAGAAAGAAGTTCCACTGTGCTTTACTCCAGTGTCATATAGTGGTTTGAGCAATGGACTATGACTCTGGAAACCTTATTCGATTCCCTGCTCGTGCATTGAAACCCACTGAGTAAACTTAAATAACTGAAATATTCTCATCCCTAGAAAACCTTTTGATTGGTTCTCATAAGTCAGAAATGTGTACATAGGATTACTATTGCTGCTTTAGGGTACCATTTGCTGATCCAATGAAAAAGAGGCTCTCGTTTCAATATGTTGTGCAGCATTTCTTCATCATAAAATTCTAACTCACTCATTATACTGAATCCTTTGATGTGTTCCACATATTTCATTAGATCAACAATCCAGCCCATTTCCTTGTTGAAATACATTGTACATATTAGAGTTCCCTGTTCTGAAAATTTCACATCACTTTTTGTCCCTGTGATAATAGGATTTTGAAATAAATGATTTCTTGTGGAAACAAGAATTGGTGAGAAAACTGTACCATTGGTGAGATAGCTGTACCATTTGTGCTTCTGCAGAAAACTGATAAATTGTAGATGTACATAGAATATATTTTACTACAGAATACCAAAGGATTAAGTGGAGTTAAGAACATATCCATCTAGGTAAGGGGTGGGGTGGGAGATATACTAGAACACTATTCTTTCGTCAAGGGGGTAAAACAGAGGTCACAGAAGCACATTTAAGTGAAAGTACGAGTGCGGATGATGAGAGGAAGTGCTTGTGAGACCTGAGCAAATGCCACAAATGAGAACTTTGCCAAATTACAACAGAGAGGCCACAGTGATCAGGAAACAGACTTCAAGCATGACGCAGAGGAAGCTTGGTGGAGTTGTTTAACAAACCACTGGGCAAAGGGCAGCCAAAGCCATGCTATGATACTACTGGTAGGACTCTCTTTTTGAGGTTGTTTTGTGTTCTGCCACACGAAAAGAGGTTATTGGTCCTGCATAAGATTACATGAAATACCACACAGGGTCATATCAAATGCAATTTAATTCAATGTTCTGTCCACATAGTGGTTTATGGGAAGCCCACCTCGAAGACAAAAAAGACATCAGCTTATTTTGGTGCTTCCTGGCAACTGATATATAAATGTACAATGCCTTTGATACTGATACATCTTGAATAGCCAATGATTCACCCAACATTCATGAATTTATAAAGTTCTCTTTTATGGCCATCTGAGTTTGCAGCCATAATTACATATTACATAGTTGAATTTGTTTGTAAGTCAGAACATGTACATTTTAAGTGTAACTCAGCCATATATGTATTTAACTTTAATTTTGGGTAGCAGAGAGAAGGGTTAACACTCCTGTGATATTTGTTTTGCTGTCTGTGTTCAAAAAATTTCGCCTCACTTTCTGTCCCTGTGATAATGAATTTGAAAAATTTGGCTTGGTGATCAAGCTTCAGTGGAGACACCTTATCTCTTTCAGGAGTTAATTTCCCATCCTAGGAGTAGATTTCTCTTACCTACTATTGTCTCACCCTTGTTCTTAACTAGGAGTCATTTGTAAGTCGGGTGTTTGTAACTCGAGCATTGCCTGTACACTGTATGAAGTATTTCTTTTTATCTCTCCTGAATCTGCCTCACGTAGTTTTAGTGAGAAAAGAAAAGCTTATTTACTTTCTCCACACTGTGTATAATTTTATATACCCGTATCATGTTTCTCCATTACCTGCCCCCCCCCTAAACTAAACAGCTGCAAACAAGATGCAAATCAACACAGAGAATTAATGCACTTTGACAATCCTTTGAAACCATGGAAAATAGTAAATGCTATTTGAAACAAATGAATTCCACCGGAAGTTATCATAAAGTTGCCCTGGAAGACCTAGAAAATTCCTAAAGAGGTATGATGACTGTTTTGTTGATTTCCTTCCTCACCGGGTCTGCAGTTCATCACTGGGGGTGCACAAAACTCACCCAATTATGCCAGGGGTAAAACGCATGCAGATGCGGCAACAGTGAAAAAATGGCAGTAAAAGTTTCCAGGTCCTGTTTTGAGCATTTGGGTGCATAGCATTTGGAGTGAGATGGGCAGAAGAAACCGTCTGCTATCAAGCCACAGCTGTTGAAGTATGACAGCTGTTTCTGGATAACAGATGGCTTTTTCTGCCTATCTCATTCTAAATGCTATGCATTTCTCCTAACTCAATTCAATTTAATTCAATGTATATCCCAGTTTTCTCCCAGGTAAACGGTACCTTATGGCTTATGCTGATATAACCAATAGGATTTTGGCCAATGTCCTCATTGCAAATAATGTAAGAGGCAAAATACTGCTGTCACTAAGGAACCTTGAATGTTTTTTAGTCAAATCCCAACCCATACACAGCAAAAAAAAAAAAAACCCACAAATACTTATCATTCCAGAATATTCTGTCATGCCATGCCATTGAGTGAAAAAGCACTGAATTTATCAGATTTTTTTCACACTGAACTCTACTTAAACAAAGCAGTGAATTTTCTCTACTTGCTGCCTGTTACTAATTTCTCACTCTTCTTTTTTCTGCCTTCCTTCCTCCGTTGTCTCTTGATGTGGTATGTGTGCTTTAGTGTGTCTCAAATAGCCCCATTGCTATGGAAACCCACGCAGATGTGTTACAAGAATTCAGGCTGCAAAGTTGCCCCCCTCCTGTTTTAGATCTTATTTATTTTTATTCAAAGGAGGCAGGAGGGTGGGTTATTTCTGATAAGTGGAACCTTGCAGTGCCATTGCATTACTGTACTTTTAACTTTGCCTGTATACTGAAAAGATGTGAACTGCAGTTTCCATTCCAGACAATTTTAATATAAAAAAAATCCCTTCTCACATCAGCCTGGATATTACTGCTATATATTCAGCATAATATTTGCTGAACTTTGGAAAAAGTAGTCAAATTCTTTAATTTATTGGTTGATCAGTTGGTTTCTAGAGCGCAAAGCAAAAGATCATTGCATGTTCTCATGTATATTTACAAATGTACAGGTGGAACAGAGATAAATATTCCAATAGCCAGACAAAATCCACTGACCCAGTATCAGATCTGAAGAGGTACAGCAATAATGGCAAGATTTTTTTAGTAAGGGTGGAACAAATATTTGAAAATATGTTTTAAATGGTTCAAAAACATGTTGCTGGAACATAGACTGAAGATCACTTATCTGGAATTTGAAATATTATGTATTACATTTCTTTCAGGCTATATGTATGTGTGTGTGTGTGTGTGTGTATGTGTATGTGTGTGTGTGTGTGTGTGTGTGTATGTGTGTGTGTGTGTGTGTGTGTGTATATATATATATATATATATATATATATATATATATATATATATATATATATATATAAACAAAACAAAAAACAGGAATTTCATGTTTAGACTTGGGTCATGTCTCCAAAACCTCTCATTAGATATATCCAAAATATGGAAATCCAAAATATGGAACAGTTCTGGTTCCAAGCATTTCAGATAAGGCATTATCAACATGTACTGGGAAACTCTAACAAGGATAATTCTGAACTGATACAAATTGTTAGAGTTTCAGACTTATTCTGTGAAAAAACTGTATCTCTCCCTTTTGTGCATGTGTGTGTGTGTGCATGTGAGTAAAATTCAGCATTTTTTTGTGCAGGAAGGATTTTTTTTGTGATGTTTCCTCTGTAGGAAATGCTATTTTCTGCACAAAACAACCAAACTGCAAAGAGCCTTCAAAACTGCTGTTTTCAAAGAGTTTATTACAGTTTTTCTGTCTTTCTCAGGGCTAAACTATAGCAGCATGCTGAGATCCACTGGTAAACATAGATATTTCTCAAATACTCCATGTTCTATGTGAGTCATGGACTGGTCATTCAGAGTGACTCTGAGCATTTAGGATCTGTGGATGATGGGTATGGAGCCAGGATTTGAACTGATGCATTGCATGTTTAGAATTCTATGCTCAACCCTGGTATTACAAATAAAAAGAATGATGGCTAGAAGAGTTTGGAAAGGCCTCTGTCTCAGACACTAGAGAGATGCAACACAACAGGCAGACAGACAGTTCCAGCCTTGAATAGCTTAACAAAAAAGGTGGCTCCGTGTGTTCTTATAGCCTTCTGGAGGATCACAAGATAAAAGGAAAATAATTGTTAATCCAAAAAATAAGGTCATAGAGCAAGATCTACACTAGCATTAGTTAGAATGATCAGGCTATCTAGCAACATATAAGTTCTGTGAAAAGACAACAAATAAATTTATTTTGTTGTGGCTGCATTTTTCTACTGGAGAAGGGGAAATCTGCTTGTGTAATTTCTGCTTCGGGTGCCAGACTAACTTTATTGTGTATGTGGCATCATTTTCTTCTCCGTGTCTAATAGCAAAACATCATGTCTTAAGGTCATGTTTTAACCCCCCCACTAAGAGTTTGGAGGTAATCTAAATAGGCATTTTGTGAGAGGACCTCTTTCAGAAAACGCTTTCCATTTGTCACAAAGCAAATAGAATCCAGGATGCTGATGGGAGATTTTCACAAACATCTAAATGAATGTCCAAAAAATATGAGTAAAATCTGTTGACTGTAAGAATGTATAAATCAGCAACCCTGTGAAATGTGTACATATTGAACATTTCTGAATGATGAAACCATATTGAGACCTCTTTGCAGTGAGTGGTTTAAACACATATGGTGGGGACTGTGCTAGCCCTGGCATCTCCATTACTGCTTTGTTTACACGAAAGCAATTTGTCTGAAATGGAGAACTTCTTCTACCAAGTGAAGTCTCTCCATGGAAGAACAAACATGGGAAAATCTTTGTTGTATCCATGGGGAGCCTCCATGAATAGAAAGAGGAATCCTTTTCAAGAGGCTCACTTTTGCATGAGCAAGGGATGACTGAGGTGGAGTGCAGAAACCACTCGTTGTCCTACATGTTTAAAATATACACTTCAGAAACATCTGAATATGACTTTGCTGCATCAATATTCTTTGTATACATATATGCAAACTTTGTCTGTATTGAATGCCACATCTCTAGCACCACTGGGCAAAGGGTAGTCACATCAGATTGGTACACATCTAAGCACCAGGATACTCATAGGCTATCACTAAAACTGATCCTAAGCACCACATTACTTCTCTTTAAACCCTTAAAATCCATGACAGTTCCTACTTTCTTTCATCCCATGATATCTTCCTTTCTACTCTTCTTCATCCAGACTTCTTGAATCCCATTCTTAAAACAATATCTTAATGACATTTAATGTTATTAAGCTTCAGTTTTGCCTTGGCTGACTAGCAGGCAAAAAGGAAACTGTGGATGATCTCCCTGCCTTGCCACATACAGCAAAAAAGAAAATAGCAGAAAGTAAAAAATAGTAGAACTAGAAAATGGGTCTGTATCTCCAGGGCCTGAATATCAAAGTCTCAAAGATGAAATGGGAATGGGGATTAGTATCTGCCACATCCAAGAGATGACACAGGATTTGGACAAAAATAATTATCTTAGCCACAACTAAAAAGAAACTATATTAAACAGCTCTGCACTTGCTTTTGCTTTAGAGATTACAGTGCAAAGATGTGGGAGGGAAAGCCTTGCAGAGAGAAAAATCAGCTCTGCAAGGCAAAATAACAACCCTATTCGGATTCCTATAACTGAACATTATAAAAGCACAAATTAAAGAAGCAAGTTAGTCCCACCCACCTTCTCAAACATTTCCACTTCCAGGATTTGCAGGCAGACCTGCCAAGCAGCCTATGTATTGTTCAGGCATCATCAAAGAGGAGAAAATTCCTGGTTATTATATGTATTATTACTGCATTTTTACTATCAGGGATGGGAAGAAGTGTCTCCTGTGCCAAAATAATTTGCTGGATTTTGGCTACTATGTTCCTTCATGTGTGTAGGGGAAGCAATTTGCTGCTGCACAGCAAAATGTGTTGGACATGACTTACATGTTCCCATCATCTTCTATGCTTTTGGGAAGATAATTTTCTCTGTTGGCAATTTTGAAATCCTGAATCTAAGTTTTATGTGATTCTTGAATAAGGTTTCATTGAATAGTGAAATGATCATACAGAGAATAATTTCATATGATAATTATGTGTGAACACAAGCAGGACTTTAGGAGGACCCCAAGGATGTTTCTTTCTACAGAGTCAGACCACTGACCCACCTTGTTCAATATTGGTGGTGACTTTGAGGTTTTAGACAGTGTTTTCCTAGTGTTAGTGGGGTTAAAACATTACTCTAGGTCCTGGAATATAACATTTTGTTTCCAGACAGTCCTGCTCAGGACTTAAAAACTCAGGATCATAACATTTTGATGCACCTGTAAGGCAGTCTTCCTCTTTTCAGAACATGCTCAACTTGACTAAACATTATTGTCTTTTATAGGGACTCCTGTCACCTCATTTTACATTCAAAGTACAATGGCTTTAGTTTAGTCATTTTGCCTTCTAGGGAAAATTCAAGCTTGATTTGATCTTAAATGCATTTACTTGGGGTTTTTTGGGGTTTTTTGGTATCACAGTATCCATAGAACCCCACGCCAGAACCATATTTCATATTAGTTGATTTTTTCCCCTTGTCATCTTTATCATCCAGCTTCCACAGAAATTGGAAATACAATGGCATGAATGAGTGACTATTTAAGGACATCATTTTAAACTTGTGGATGTTATATAGTTTTTTCATAGCTAGCTGCCCTTGCAAGTCTTAATCTTTTTCTGATTTCTTGAGTATAGTCTCCATTTTGATTTCTGACTAAACCAAAATATTGAAAATATCCATACCTCACAACCTCTGAGGATGCCTGCCATAGATGTGGGCGAAACATCAGGAGAGAATACTTCTGGAACATGGCCACACAGCCCGAAAGACATACAACAACCCCAAAATATTGAATTTTTTTATTAACATCTGCTTTAAAGTTACATGTGTTGTTTGTGATCATGGTTTTTGTTTTCTTAATAGTCAGTTGTAATGCTGGACCCCCAGTGGGGCAATGGATTAAACCCTTTTGCCGACAGGCCTGCTGATCAAAAGGTTGGCAGTTCGAATATGGGGAGTGGGGTGAGCTCCTGTCTGTCAGCTCCAGCTTCCCATGCGGGCACATGAGAGAAGTCTCCCACAGGATGGTAAAGCAGCAAACATCCAGGCATCTTCTATGAAATGTCCGTCCTTACAGACAGCCAATTCACACCAGAAGTGACTTGCAATTTCTCAAGTCGCTCCTGAAACGAGAAAAAAAGCTGTAGCACTGCTTTTGTATTTTCTTCCTTTACTTTCATCAGACATCATTTTAAATGTTTCCTATTTTTTGCTAATAAAACAATGTCATATGCATTACTGGTCTTTCTTTTTTTCCATTTTCTTGCCCATTTCCCTTCAAGTCATCCCACTTTATGTATAAAATATTGTGTGCATAAACAAAAGAGATTGGATGATGACATGCACTCTTCTCTTGTACTCTTTGCCAACTGGAAACAATTCCATTTCTTCTTATTCTTTCCTGACAGTTGGCTCTTGTCTAGAGTATAGATTACACATCAAGACAATCAAATGCTGTGGCACTCCCATCTCTTTTTAGAGCAATCCATTGTTTTTCAGGATCTATGCAGTCAAAATCTTTGTTTTATTCTATAAAGCATTTTTCCTGAAATTATTTTGCGCACTCTGGACACTGTATGTTTGCAATATGATTATATCCCTCTACTTTATATGGATCCAACTCAGGCGTCAGTCATTTCTTGTTCCAAATTCTTTGTTGTGAAATCTTGAGCATCATTTGCTTGTGTGGGAGATTAATGCAAAGGTCTGATGGTCTCTACAGTCCCTGATGTCCCCTTTCTTGGGAACTGGAATGTATATGGAGTATTTCAAATTTGTAGTCCATTGTTTTGCTTTCCATATTGCTGGACAGATTTTTGTTAGGAATTGGATGGATTCCATCCCTTGAACTTGAAACAGCTCTATTGGTATGCCATCTGTTCCTGGTGATTTATTTCTTCCAAGTGCTTTGAAAACAGCTTCCACTTTACTTGTGATGTGGTACTGAATAAATATGACAAATAAATAAATATTGCTTCATTAATCAGGAATGCACACATTTTCAATCAGAAACTAACAAAATGGAAGATAAATAACAAAGGGGGGGGGAGTAGAAGTGACATAACCAGAAACTCAATCCTCACAAATTAAAGAACTGTCAGAACATTCTGAGTAAAAACTATAGTGGTCTACTGCTATAATGCAGCAACACAGGAGAACAACTAACTTCCCCAATGAGATATCTATCCAGTCACTCCTTATAGATTCCTCATTAACTGTAGCTTCATTTGCGCTGTGGAATTAATGCAGTTTGACACTATGGTTCAATGCTATAAAATAATGGGGGTTATAGTTCTGCAAAGTCTATACTCTTCTCTGCCAAATAGTACAAACTACAACTCCATAACTCCATAACCTTGAGTCATGGCAATCAATGTATTGTTAAACTACATTAATACTACAATAAAGATACAATCTAAGACAGTTCCACTTCCTCATGCCCATGAAAATCTATGTTCTTGTGATATTCTTGGGCCACTATATTATGCTCAAAGCACAGTGCATTTTGAGGGGTGTTCACTGTTCAAAGTTTCCAAGTGCAGAATGAAGAAGCCAAGCTGGGAAGGCATGTATTTCTTATTGATCTGGTTTTATTTTAACTACATATTTTGGAGTTTTCTTCTCTCGAGAACCTAAAATGCCAGTTTAACTCCCCGAGGTCCTAAGTGGTCTGGACCCTGAATATCCCAGAGTACCATTTTCCATATAAACCATGCTGAGGGCACATCTAGGAAAAGCTGCTTTTTGAAATAGAACTCCCAGGATACAGACCTTGCAAAGCTACTTTTCAAAAGTAATTTGTTCCAATAGCTTTTGCAATAAGTAAAAAGTACCCTGTCTGTGGTAATCCTTACATGTGGATGTGGATTCAAGATGCCAGTCAAGTTATGGCAAGCCCATGAATTTCTTACCATTTTCATAGGCAAGGAATGCTCATTTAATGGACATATATTTCCTTCCTGATTTTTTTCTTGCAAGAATCAATGAGTAACTTGAACATTTTGATTCCTGCTGCAAGAAAGCCTTAAAATTATATACTTGGGGACTTCTACTGTTCACATTTCATATGTGGTAGTTTTGTAGAGAAAGGGAGATTTTCTGTGCAGAAAATAGCATATTTCATAGAATCATAAAATAATAGAGTTGGGCCATTTAGCTCAACCCCCTGCCATGCAGGAAAAGCACAATAAAAGTATGCCTAACAGATGGCCATCCAGCCTGTGTTTAAAAGTTTCCAAGGAAGGAGCTTCCACCACACTCCAAGGCAGAGAGTTCCGCTGTTGAACAGCTCGTACGGTCAACACCACATCTAGTCCATGGACCATGCAATTCCAAACTCTGCTTGGAAAGAATGTGGTCCCTCTTTTTGTGTATGTATATGATGAGGAAATGGCTGCCGTTTGAGTATGTTTCAAGTGTCTTTTTAACAAAAAAAGTAAGGTGTAAATGTCTTTATTAATGAACATGTATTTCTTAAAAGGTTTTTGCGTATGAGATAAATGCAAGGAAAGAAAAGACTTGTCCTCATTAGTTCCACCCCCTCTATTTCAAATGATGAAGACACTGATACGTTCTTTGCAAAGATCTTTAACTATGTGTTAGTCCTTTTGAGATATGAATAAGCTTTTATGGGATATAAATAAACTCCTCACCCACGCCCTGCTCTAGTCATATTCAAGCAGGAATTCACGGTTAAGCCCTACTACCTCTAAAGTACATTGTATGCAGTGGCTTCTTTTAGTTTTGGGATTTTATTCACTACCTTGAACTGTGGAGGAAGGGCTGTATATGGCTCACTGGTCACATTTTGATCACGCCTACCTTAGATTTTGCTTTCCATCCAAGCAGGAGGCACTTTTTTGGCTTTTGATGACCCTTCCATGGGATACCTGATTGGTCAATGTTTTCTTTTTGCAATCCTATTGGGTCAAAGCAGATGCCAAAGCTTTAGTTACACAGCAACAGTAAATATTTCTCATGGGATTTTATAAAGTTAATAGTTAGTTAATTATAAGAACACATCAACCAGCAGACCTGGCTGAAGTTTCACTTCCTGGCATGGGATGTGGTCAGCTGTCCATTCCACTCTTGCATGTCTTTTATCAGAAGACTGTTTTACATTTAACACTTGTAATTCCAAATGGTCTTCCAATTCTGGCTTCTGGTCAGTGAGTGGATGTAAATGGACACATGCAACTGAATTCACTGCATGATTTCTATTTCTATTTTAACACCTTCTCCAAGTCCCTTCAAATCAAAACCAGAAATAAATTGAAATTTTATAGCTTTTGCAATCCCCAGTCAGTTGGGTTTTTTAATGATTTTTCTCAACATCGATAAAAATGTTAGGGATTTAACTTTTTTTAATCTGGGTAATTTCTGGTGGCAAAGGGAATAATAAATATTGCTGGAATATTGAGATGCATTTGCAGCTGGTTATTGGCATCCTTTTCCTTCTCCTTTTAAAAAATCCCTTTAGACACAACCAAAAGTCATTATTGTATATAGTGGAGAAGCTTATGAATATTTTCAATGGATAACAATGTCTTTAGAATACTCTGCTTCATTACAAAGGTGCCCCCAGAAGTCAGTTTGCTTGTAATACAGTGTATAAGAATTCTCTGGGATCATATCAAAAGCCTATCTAATCTGCAGTTTGTATCCTACAATGGTCAGCCCGATGCTTATGTGTAGCCCCAAAGCAGGACACAATGCCAATAGGTCTTTTAAGGCATGCAAGCATCTCATTTTACAGAATACAGTCCTCTATTTGCAGTTTGGAGCACTGACTATCATGGCTCAATGCTGTGGAATCATGCGAGTTGTAATTTTATAAGGTTTTTAGCCTTCTCTGACAAATAGTGCTGGTGCCTCTTCAAGCTGCAATTCCCATGATTCTATAGCATTGGCCATAACCGTTAAATGGTGTCAAACTGCATTAATTCTGCAGTGTAGATGCATCTCTAGTCTTAGCTTCATCTGGTATGGTAAAAGCCCTCCCCAATTTTTCCTCATTTGGCAGGGATAGTCCAATTAATCCTCTGCTATTCAACTTTTTCACCTACTTTTAAAATGTCCTAGTTTATTTCTCTCCCTCTTTGTCCTCAGCTTACTTGCATAACTGCAAACTAAATTGGGGAGGTTATCCAGCAATGGAAGGAGAGAGGATGGAATCTTGCTTTTCCCTGTAAGTTCAGGCAAAACAAACAGTTACAGCCTCATCTAGTTTATGTGTTCTTCATCATTAATAGTTTTTGCTATGTTGGTCACATTTATATGTTGCTTGGCCACGCATGTTCCAATTTCCATCTATGAAACATTGGAGAGAATATGACATATCATTATGGGGAAAGCATGGACTTTCTGAGGAAGTGTAATGGATAGTATTCAGGGCAGAGATTTGGGGCTTTTGCCCCCAAAAGTTCATTAAAAGGTTATACTTTCATGTATAGGAAAGCATTGTTCTAGGAAATGTGTCTATTACTTTAACAGAAGAAAGTTCTCCCACATACAGGAAATGAAGATGAAATAGATGAGTAAAGCCTTCATTTCACCAAGGTTGTGTCAGTCTCTGAAGTGGTTCAAGGTGTTTGAGCTGTTGTTCACAAACAACAGTATATATAATGATGATATGCAAAGCGAGAAAGCTTTCCAGCAACAGAGGAGAAAAGCGAGAAAAAACATTTCTAAATAAAAAGGCTGCCTTGCTTTACAATAGAGGGAAGGGATATTATTTAATGTGAGGGGTTTTTTTTCAAATTCTTAAAGCACAGTCACAGACTGGCGGGTGTTTGTCACAATTTGGAGCACACGCACATGGTCCAGCACACACAGAACCCATGTGGAGTGGGGGCGAAGGTGGACACAGAGATTATACAATTTATATTAGGCTCTTGGGGATGATACTAGGAATACAGCTTTGATCTTAAAATTTGCAGGAAAAGAAGCTTATGATGTAGTTGAGCTGCTACTAGATTCAGAGGAAGAAATACAGTTCTTACACAACAAAAACAACTTTTTTGGTACACACTTTCTATTACTTTCTTCTTTCTCTTCCCTCCCTCATTCTCTCTCAAACATTCCATCTCTTTTCTCTTTACAGATCACTTTTGCCAGCAGTCAGAACTGATAATTCACATCTAAAGAAATTGGCTGTACTCCATGAAAGCTTGTGCTAAATACTGAATATGTTAATCTTAAAGATATCACAAGACTCTTTGTTGGTTATCGATTAGCTGTTTCATGCAAATTCAATTTATTCCAATGTCCTTATTTCTAGCCTTTGGACTATGAGTGGAATATATGTGGCCCTCCAGATGTTGTTGGATCACAACTCTGATCATTACTCACTGTAGGCTGGAGTCAATGGGGCTGATGAGAATTGGTTCTACATTGTCTGGATGACTATGTGATTCCAATGTCTGCTTTAAATGGGGTAACCATTCTTTTTAAGAAAAGATTTTCATACAGAAAGTAAGACAATAGGGACAACAAGGTATAAGGAGAATAAATAAGACAACACAGATAACTAACTATTATTAGGGCTAAGGAAAGTCTCTCCTTTGCTAAACCTTTCTTTCCAATTGAGAAGAATAAGGGCAGGAATGTGGAAAACCATGGCTTAACATCATTTGATTTTGGAATGAGTACAAGGAGTGAGAAAATTTACAGTGATAAAAGACAGCCCAAGGGCTTTCTATTCACCTTTAGATTCTAGTCAGAGTTTCTGCATCAGGACTGCACAACATACATCTCCACATGTGAACTTATGTGTGTCATGTGCATGTTAAGGACAGTGGCAATACTTGTATAACTCTGCTTCTGCAAACCTGAATGGGATGAAAAAAATGAGATTTAAATAAGTGCATTGGACAAAACTGTTTGCTCATTTCTGTAGTGGGATTTATTTATGTGTAAGGCACCGAAAGCACAACTATCCCTTGATTCAACATCAGCATGTTTGATTATTTGTGGATTACTGTATTTGCCAACTCAGCTGCTGCACTATACACAACCAAAGTTGAGTATAGAATCACCCTGGAGGACCTAGAAATGCCTATAGAAGTGTTCTCTAGGGTAAAAAAGAAAGCTGGTCTATATTTGTATTTTTTCCATTTGTGCACAGATACTACACCGCTAACCTCTACAAAAGTTGAGTGACAACTATATTCCAGACTGATGTTTAAAGGCTTCTTAATAATAAGAGATGCTCCAAATGTGAAGCCTTTGGGCCTCCCACAAACTATAAACATATTCCAGAAAATAAGTCTGTATGATGATCTAGGGCCCATCCAGGCAGGCCTAAAAACCAGGACCTGTCTTGGTTTTACCGGAGGCATTGTTTAGACTCCTCTGGTAAAACCGAATTAATTTGGAACAAACCTGGTCTCCTGGTATGTCATTTGGTATGTCAGGCTGCCCTCCTGGCACGAGGACAAATGGTGGCCAGATAGGTTTTATTTATTTTTAGGAGTATATTTGGGGGGCTTCAGGGTGGCTGCATTCCATCCCAATTGTTATTGGGATGCCATGTAACCACCCAACCTAGTTTTTTTTTTTTGCAGGAGTAGGGACAAAAATCTGTGCCAAAGTGGGTTTTTAAAACCCACTTTTGCACTGATTTTTGGGCTGTGTGGATGCGCCCATAATCAGATTCAGGAAGTAACTAGCCACAAATAATTCATTATCTATAATTAATACATGTTACCAGTAACTTAGGCATAACTATTTTACATATGTATCTACCTATCTGAAATGCTGAATCCTGTCCTAAAGATACTTTCAGCAACTTGGCTAGCTTCTTTAAAGTTTGGACTAAAACCGAAAACAGAATCACTCCACTGTCATGGAAGCCACAAGGTGACCCATTGTGTGTATTTCACCTATGATTGTTGTGATCATTAACCTTTTCTGTGGTGCATTAAAATAATCATTATAAGAGAATCATTATAAAAGATTTCCAGATGGTCCTCTACAATATGTTTAATAGAAAAATGAGATTTATGACAGAACTGGCTCAAACCCTTTCACTGAACTACTTGATTTTTTGAAATGTATATTTGCTTTCAAAAATCTGGACCTGCTGTATCTATGGCAACACACACAAATTCTTTAAAAAAAAACAAAACCAAGGGTAATTAATACCTTGCCTGATTTTTCAACACTGGGGTTTAGTGAAGCAAGAAATTCACCAGCCTGATGCATAAGCCTGTCCAAAGGATAAAGGATACTAATAGATTTAATGTGAGACACTTGAGCAGCCAAAGTCACATTATCATAAATATGAGAAGGCTTCAGTTTGCAAACACACAAAGCTTTTCATCCTTTGCTAGACAACATGCTTAGATCTGGAAGGACAAGCAAAGTATCCCTGTGATAAGGGATGGAGATAAAATTATTTCCATCCCAATCTGTCAATCAGCATCTCCTAAATATATGCATGAATCAGAATAGACTTGGGTGTCAGAATGCATTTAAAGCTACACTGTTCCGAATTATACCCTGTGATGCATTTGTCTAAGACAACCTCACAAAAGTGTACCTTATAGGAAGGTATGAACAAATATGCATTCTATGAAGCAGAAGTGGCTTATAAAAAGTATGTACCAAAATGTGCATATTTGGGAAAATGCAAATGAAAATATGAGGATGTTTACTTGGATTTGAAAGTAATATGGAAATGAGCCCAATGTTATAGTCATCAAAAACAATGGTGATAATTGGGTCCCTCCAATTTTTTCCCCAAATATTCAGATGTACAGGAACTCACTAGAAGGAAAAGGGGAGGCCAGCTAGTAGTCAGGACTTACTTACTTACTTAGGCAATCCCTCGTAGGCCGAAGACGATGGTCTTCCAGTTGTGGGGTCTTGGGGGTGGGCCCGTAGGTGGCTGAAGAGACCTATTCTTGACCGCAGTGAGGACATTGTCTTGGACAGCAACAGTAGTCAGGAGAATTGTGCTAAATGCTTCAAAATCTGACAGAGTGTTTTGGTTGTCATCCAATCTGGAGTGTCCTGTTTCAAAAAGCTGAAATTGTAAAGAAAGGTTGCCTAGAAACAGGAAAACAAGGCTGCCATAACTTATTGGGACATCAAGAAAGAATGCCTGCAAATGTAACAGAAACCTAACTACAATCTTGCCTGTTATAAATGTGGCACAACTCTTTATGTCCATTTAGGATATACTGTAAAGTTCTGTGCATAAGAAATTCCCTAGTTACCAAAGGGGCACACACACTATAGAAAGAATACATTGTCTTAGCATATTGCCATAATAAACTGGCCATGGGATTTAAGGGAGTGGGAGAAATAACATTAGGACAAAGATTTAGGAGCTTCTCTCTGAAGCTGAATAATTTCTGGAGTCTGTACTGCATCTTAGTTATGGTCCTACAGATGCTCTTTCTTTTCAATCAAGTGTAAATAAATAAAAGAAACTTTTTTCTAATATGATCTAACTATCTATGATGAGGTGCTGTGAGATGTCAATGTAGGCCAAGTAGAAGTTAAGAACTTTAGACATTTCACAATGAAGAAAAGGCATTCCTTCTTTGCTTATATAGATTGCTTTCAGGACTCATAAACTAATTATGTAATCACCTGGGATGTTTACACAGAGACCAAAGAGGAACAGGTATATCCCATGGGGATGCCGATCTGTGTGGGAGCTATTAAGATAACTTGTGGGGTTTTTTTTAATTGGCTACTGGCTTGAAATGGTATATTCAGAAGTAGGGAAGATTTCCACATGCATGAGATGGTCATTAAAGCAATGTGTAAATATGTGGCCCAAGCACATTCCCACACTGATATGTCAGTTAGCATCTGTTCTCAAACATGTGGCTCAAACACTTCTTGCAAAACCTGTCAGTTATCTGAAAGTCTGGACTTAACAATTTGGATGAAGGAGGTGGGGTGGAGATAATGTCATGAAGTAAATAGGCCATAGGAAGAAGCAGTCAACTCAGAAAGTAATACTGGGAATTCCCCCAAAAATATATATTTCTATGTGAGCAAATATGATCAGTGCTAATTGGAGTTTGTGTATTGTTATACTAATGTAATCTTTAGAGTTTACACAAATAATTAATATTGTTAATACAGTTAATGTCGCTGCCTCCCCAGACCAGCTCAACACATAAGCATCAGTTCAGCCCTGTGGGTGGTGGCACAATAGATGACGGACACCAGTAATTCCTTCTGAGCTCCCTACTTTTGATGGACAGAACTGTCTATATCTCAAAGTCTGTCCTACACTCCCTAAACCTGCCTGCTGACCTATGGTGTGATGGATGACCCTATCACCAGTGCCAATTGATGTTTCACTTCCAATCCCAGCAGTATCTGTACATTGAAAAGGAAGAGATACTATCTTATCTTTTCTTTCAGGAAGTAATATGTCTTGGCCCAGCCTACACAAATGTGCAAGATGAAACTATGGCCTCAGTCCTGCTTGTTATTCCCTATTGACATATAGCCACTGAACCAATTGTGGAACAATGATCTATAACACTAAATCTCAGTGTCAATGGGTCTATACTATTATTTATTTAATTTATATCACTCAGAACCTAAATTTAAAACTAGAACAATGCTCTGTGTTGTTTCTGTTCTGACAGATTAACTCCCGTCCCACCTAGAAATTCCAGATTAAAAAAAAATCACAAAAAATGAAGGCATTCAAAAAGCATCAAAGTAAACAGCAGGTACACTGCCCACAGAAAAACAGTTTAGATAAGGGCTTTTCCTTCTTACATAACCACCCACCTCATTGCAAATGGTGAAGGTGACTGGAATGTCAGGAGTGAATCTGACTTAAATGCATGGTCAGGATTGTAGTGGAAAAGACTTAATCATTTCACCAGCTTCCTCTGAGGGTAAAATGAGGGAGGGAAAAGGAAAATGTACAGTTGCGGTATAGAGACACATCTCTGTGTGTGTATTATGTATAAATGTAATAAATACATTCCTGGAGAGAAGCAAAACCTTTCTCTTTTAATGGCTCCTTTTCTATCAAACTGATTTACATGCAATCGACATACATGATAAGCATGCTATTTGATGTATGGATATAGATGTGGCCTGGTGATCTCTTGTTATTCTTTCTGTTTTTGAGATGACAACTACTGTTTTTCATTTGAAACATGTAATTATCGGAACAAACATTATCAATGTGACAATTTGAATTGCCTTTTGTGCATATGGTTTTAGACACAATAGGGTAGAGAAAGGTATGCATTCATGGAGGAAGCACAGCGGTGTGGCCGTTCCCAGATGAAGGTTTTGTTTCAATGTTTGAAGGCCTTGCACCGCAGAAAGGGCTCGATGTTGAACTGCAGCTGAGCCTTGGTGCCTGCCTACAGATTAACAACCCTGCCGATTGGTGGTTAGTATACATATTTTCTCTCCAGACAGAAACTTGGAGATCATCCAGCATCAGCGGAAGCTACCCACTGGAACAGGAGAGTTCGAGACAATAAAAATAAAGTTATGCTATATGATTCATGATTGTTTGCAGGTCATAAATAATTCTATGCAGTGGACATAAAAGCATATATGTGATTAAACAGCTGCAAAGTGTTGACTTTTTTCTTTCTACTAAAAGTTGGTTTCAGGGCTGAATGTTTATCTAAAAGGAGTTGAGGTTAAAACAGGACCACCCTGCCATTGGGCCGAATAGGTTGAATTGCTTCAGTGATGTTGAGTAAGAGGCATTCCTCTGGGCGGTTTGCTACCAAGCATTGACATTTATCTCCCAAAATGTTGCTTCATGAGCCTGGCATTGTAATTTTTTAAAGTCAGTTTTCCGCTGAAGTGGTTTCTGGTGTAAGATCAGCTGTCTGGGTGTACTGTAGAGTTGCTGGATCCGACAAGAAAGTCAGCTTTTCCCTCAAGTGGTGTCATATTGAAGATCAGGTGCTTGGATGTACTCTAGTGTAGAAGGATACAAGGGGAAAGTCAAGTATCCCAAAAGCTTTTTTCTCAAGGTTTTTTTTTTCTTTTAAAGATGGAGCAAATGGGGACTACATTGGCTTGTGGGATAAACCTGAAAACTGATAATTTAGATAAAACTGGCAAGAAAAGACAACGTGTGCAGAGGGATGAGAAACAGAAGGATGTCCTTTATAACACTATGGGACATAATACCAAGGTAATATGACATGCCCCTCGCCACCCCAATTGTGGGACAGAGTCCTCAGATGCACTCTCATCTGGAATGAGATCTGGTTTGCTTGACATCGATGACCATCAAGACTAGTAATCAACATTTTTGCTAAGTATGTTCAGAACACTCTAGATAGCAAGTGTGTCATATGACTATTCTAAGGAAACTTCATTCTAGTTAGACCTCACTGACCAATATGTTAGTTGCAAGTAAGTACGTAAGTAAGTAACTTTATTTTTCTATCCCGCCACCATCTCCCAGCAGGGATTCGGGGTGGCTAACATGGGACAAAGGCCCGAAAACAATAGACAAAGTACAACAATTAAGCCATATTACAATGAATAAAAACACAGTAAAATCGACAATTTGCAAAACAGTACATTAACCATAAAAACTCAATTAAAACATATAATGAGTAAAAATGAAATAAAATAAGATGGACCACCAGGTTGGTGGAGGGGGATAGTGTGGAGGGGCCATTTGTACTAAAGTGCTAAAGTATAGTTATAAAGTCCTCTGGGACAGAAGGACAAAGTGTAAGCATTTCTCAACTGTTGGGGTGGGAGACAGATGTCCAATTAATTATAGGGAAAGGGACCAGTGCAGAAGAAAGTGTATTAATTTAAATTTTGCTCATGTGGCTGAATTATTCAAATGCGCAACGAAAAAGCCAAGTTTTTAGTTGCAAGCATCTTCCTCCTTATTTTTGTTCCTCTAAGGTTCCCAAGACTTTACACTTTATCTCTGCAGGTGATGCACCACAAAAATTCAATGGAGCATTGTGGTTGCAGGAAAAAAACCCAAACCCAGAACCTGCATTTCCATTAATTTTAGTGTCACGGGCAGTATTTGGAGGTTTGAGTTCTCTGAAGTAAGAACTTTCAGAAACATAAATTGTGCTGCATAAAAAAGGGGAAAAGAGAGGAAAAGCAGAAAGAATGGAGAGGCATAGAGTGATATTGAAGTCTCAAGTATGTATACACACACACACACACACACACACACACACCATTTTTTTTGTGGTTTATTCATTCAGTCACTTCCGACTCTTTGTGACCTCATGGACCAGCCCATGCCAGAGCTCCCTGTCGGCCGTTGCCACCCTCAGCTCCTTCAAGGTCAAGTCAGTCACTTTTAAGGACACCATCCATCCATCTTGCCCTTGGTCGGCCCCTCTTCCTTTTTCCTTTCATTTTCCCCAACATCATTATCTTTTCCAAGCTTTCCTATCTTCTCATTATGTGGCCAAAGTTAATGGGTTAGAATGTAATATGATCCAGAAAGATGGAAATCATGTCCTTTGCTCTAAATTTACCAACGGACTGCTACAAACATTATAACATTTTGGCAAAATAACGCTTTCCCAAAGTGCTTCTGCTTTGAATCAAGATGCATTGTGAAACTCTTTAGAAACTCTACTAGGCATTTTAAAGCAGAGGTGCTTCAGAAAGGCTGCTTTACTGCCCACAAAATTTGCTGTCAGATGGGTAATGATGTGAATTGTAGCAAATTTGTCTCAGGAATCTTAATTAAGGAGCAAAAGTAGCAGGTTGGAGAAACAAAAGAAAGAACTTTATAGTTGGAGTTCCCTTCTAAAATATGTTAAAAACATATTCCAGATGTTAAGCTGCTCGAATGGCATTCTAGGGAAATATTGAGAGCAAACTAGCAATGATAAGTGAAAAACAGCACTGGGAGTATATTTTTATACCATAGAGAGGCATATTTTTACACCATAGGCAACTGAAGTAGGATTGCAAAAACGTTATTTATCATTTGTTTCCCAGTTTGCATCCACACTAAAGAACTATCACAGTTTGTTATCACATTAACTGCCATGGATCAATGCTATCAAATTCTGGGATTTGTAGTTTTGTGAACTATTTACCCTTCTCTGTCAAAGTGCACTGAAATTACTGAACTACAAATCTCAAGACTTCATAGGATGGAGCCATGGCAGTTAAAGTTGTGTCAAACTGCTATAACTACTGATCATAAAACAGATTTTTCAACAGCCAGAGAACCCTGTATGGAGAATAATAAACCTGCAACACCTTTGCACAATTTTCTCTCAGTATTGAAAAATTCCCAAGTGTTCCAATTTTATATCATCAAGAATATGTGAAAGATGTGTTTACTGTATAAGGATTGTCGTTTTGTGCAGGAAACGCACAACAAAATATCATCTGGAATTGTTCAAGATACCCACATTTGAATATACAATGAGAAAAGTATTTGGTTTTTCCTATAGAGGAGAGAACCATTTAAGGACACAATAATGAAATATTTGCATTCCTTTACTATAGTCTTGAAATTATGATAAAATATTTACTGGATCTGCTGGTACCAGTTTTTCGCATATTCTGGAGAGAATCTTGCAATGCCTGACTGCCTTCTCTCAGTGGCATTTGTGACCAGGTAAGGAGGATTTTCTGCCCTCAAAATCTACTGAGATATCAAATGATATTCCTCGGAGAAAATGGCATTACTTAAAAAAATAGATTATTTCACTAGATCAAATGAAAGAGAAGGGAAAAGAAGGAAATGTTTTCATTGACAAAGCTGTATTATTATTATTAGATTTTGCATTAGTATGCCTTGTCAAGTAAATGTGTATTGTTTTGCATGTTATTTTCTGTTCAAAATCTGTTATTGAAAAAAGTGAAATGAATGGCAGCACCTGGCTTGCTAAAACACACGAGTGTGGGTTTTATTTATACCTTAATACTATTCAAGTCCAAATGTTGATGCACTTCTTTCAAATAAATAATTTTCATTAATTATGCAATAAACAAATATATGAATAAACACTTAATACACCATCAATATAAACTCATCGAACACATGTAAACAATACTATATTCTTCAGACTTCAACCTCCTTGTTGTTCTCCATCATGGGCTCCCTCTGGCTGGGGGTGAGTGAGTAAAGACATGAGCAATGAATGGATTCAGTGGTGCTGATTTGGTGTGCCGGAGCCTCCGGTGGCCTAGGGGATAAAAGCCTTGTGACTTGAAGGTTGGGTTGCTGACCTGATGGCTGCTAGGTTAGAATCCCACCTGGGGAGAGCGCAGATGAGCTCCCTCTGTCAGCTCCAGCTCCATGCGGGGACATGAGAGTAGCCTCCCACAAGGATGGTAAAACATCAAAACATCCGGGCATCCCCTGGGCAACATCCTTGCAGACAGCCAATTCTTTCACTCCAGAAGCAAATCAGGTTGCTCCTGACATGAAAAAAAAATTGGTGTGCCAAGTCCAGGACTTTGCCAGCCCTAGCTGTTGACAACTTGCCCCATCTACTGATCCAGGAAGAAAGTATTGATATATAGTAGGAGAAGCTGACAGGAACACAAGCCAAACAAATTATGGCCTTACTGGACCCATGGGTATTCCTATACCAGTCTAGGCATGCTGTAAATTCCTGCTACCTGTGGCACAGACTGATCATGCAGAATTTACAAGGACAATGGTAAAGAGGTAAATCACCTGGATTTATGCAAGCAGCAGAAAATAACAAAATGTCATATTTCCCCAATTCAGATTTGTAAATACTTTTTGTTAATATATATAGATAAATCAATTAATCATCTCAGTCTTTGTCTTATTAATCACCCAAGTTGAGTTTGAATCTGAGGACAGATTTCTTTTTCAAATGGTGCACACATGATGTCATAGTATCATGTGTCACTAAACATTTTTCCTATGAGAAATGATCAAAAGATTTACTGCCCAGTTGTTAAAATAGTGGCTCAAACAGTGTAATTGATTCACCTGTTAAATGTTACCATCCCAATTAACGACTGAATTGCAGGAATGCATTGTCCTAAATCAAATTGCTAGTCCAAGGTAGAACGAAACCATTAAAGCAATTGCTAGATATTAATGTTTTGGAAATTTCATAAATTAATGGATAGCTAGAATAAGCCATTGGATTCATGCCATTCCTATTAG
Organism: Anolis carolinensis; assembly: GCF_035594765.1. Taxonomy (NCBI): domain Eukaryota; kingdom Metazoa; phylum Chordata; class Lepidosauria; order Squamata; family Anolidae; genus Anolis; species Anolis carolinensis. Next base: position 295,840,403 of record NC_085842.1, read on the forward strand.
CAACATCAGGTAATGGTACTTAATTTTGTCCTGTCCTGTGATATTTCTATGACAACTTTTCAAATTTTCCTCAAGATAAAAAATACATTACAACTGCTTCTATCCTGATTAAGATATGAATCTCTTGTTTTGTTTTGCTCTGCTTTATAAATCCCAATTCTGGGTAATAATAGTTCTCAGGAGATAACAAAATACTGTCAGACAACAAAGATAAGAGATAAATAATTGCAATATAAGCAATTCAATGGAATGAGAGAGAGCATTCCCCCTCCACTCTTCAGTATGAAGGAGTAGCACAAATATTAATTAAGCGGGAATCATTTATTATTTGGTAAATGATTTTGCAAATTTTGGATGGTGAAGAATGCTGAAATATTGCCATCTTTGAAAGAGCTGCCTGCCACTGCACCAGTCTGTTTACATTTTGTACATGGACCTGAAGATGAAGCCATCTTGTTCTTTCCCTTTGCTCATTCTACTTAACCCTGCTTTTGGGAAATCTTAAATACTATTTGAAAACACAGCACTTAAGGCAAACCAATTTGCTTTATCATAGTTTTTTCGCCACCTGGCAGGAAGAAAATCAAGGCATGAAATGTGGTCCTGGAAAACCGATCAATGGATACCATGGACTTCTAACAAGACAAATAAATGAGCCTTAATGCAAATCAGCCCTGAACTTACACTAGAAGCCAAGTAAGGCTGTTATACTTTAGAGATATCATGAGATGACATGATTCACTATCCAATATCATAATGTGATATTGCAAAATGGAAGGCAACAGGAAAAGAGTTTATAGATTCATTGACTCAGTTAAGGAAGCTGTAGCCTTGATCTGTAAGGCCAGATCAGAACAGTTGTTGAGTAGGGCAGTTGGAGGTTCCTCGTTCGTTAGCTGTCATAAGTCAAAATCAACTTGACAGCAAATGACAGCACAAACAACTACTACAGAGATTGTGAAATTATTACTTGAATGAAAACTACACCAAATGAAGAAAAATATGAAGTAAAGTGACTTCAGGGGGAAAAAATCATGATTCCTTTGTTAATTCCACACAATCCAGACTACTGAACAAATATCATTTGTACCATTAATGATTAGATCAAACAAGCCATTTTTAATCCTCCCATCCTTTTGAACAGGTCAAATCTAAACATACTTCAAAATACTGTTTCCAAAACAGTTCATTGGTATCATTAGATGTTTATCTACTTAACTAACCATTAAACTGAAATGAATAGCACAAGAAGCTCAGTTTCATGGTATTTCCAACCTCAGTATCTGTTCAGTATGTGTCTGTGTGTGTGAATGAGTGAGTGATGGTGGTCAGATCCATATAAGTAAAGTATATTCTTAGATCGGGGGGCACAACCTTTCATATCTGCTCTCAGAGGAGGAAAATGACACATAAACAGATGCTAATGTGCACATATAGATCTCTTCATGCACCCATCTCAATAGCTGTTGGAATAACTCTAGGAAGCCATTTCTCACATTTAATCAGCTGATCTCTGCAGGAAAGTAGATGAGGTCCTCCAACTTTATCAACCAGCTTCGAAAGTTGCACAGGGACCAACTCAAAGCCAATAGACCATTGTTTTAAATGATTTGGTTTCTTAAATGAGGCTGTTTGAAAGTCCAGATGTGGACAGTGCTATCTATGGGCCACAAATGGCACCCAAGTCCTTTTCTGTGGCCCTTCAAGTCTATTGGATCCTCCCCATAGCTCCCAGACTCCTCCAAGATAAATATATCAGATAAAAACAACCCTAAGCTCACTCTAAGTTACATAGACTGTCACAAAAACAAAGCAATTTCAACCTATTTATTTCCATTCCCCACAAACTTATATTCTCCTTCAAATACACTGAAAACAGACCAATTTCCAACTGATACTAGTAGTGATCTGATTTCACCTCCAGTTTGATGTGACATGTAATATGTGGATTGTCAGAGGATTGGGGAACATTGGTTCCAAAAGTATAGTAATAATAATAATAATAATAATAATAATAATAATAATAATAATAATAATAATAATGACTCTGGCAGAAACCAGTGCAGGTGGTCCCGGTGGTGATTGTGTGCTGTGCCAAAAGATCTCAGCTGGCATTTAGAAACAATAGACATTGACAAAATCACAATCTGCCAACTGCAAAAGGCCACCCTGCTGGGATCTGCGCGCATCATCCGAAAATACTTCACACAGTCCTAGACACTTGGGAAGTGTTCGACTTGTGATTTTGTGAAACGAAATCCAGCATATCTATCTTGTTTGCTGTGTCATACAACAACAACAACAACAACAACAACAATACCTTTATTTATACCCCACCACCATCTCCCAGAAAGACTAGGAGTGGCTTACAGAAGCACATAAAGGTGCCATAACACATAAAAATAGAGATAACATTACATCACATCACACATCTCCATACCCCTGCCCCCACATCTTAGATAATAGGCTTGGACTGACATGGTATAATTGATTTGTGAAATGAGCTATAAATATGATGCACGAAGCAGTCAATGGATATGCAGCTGGAGAAGGGACAACAAATGTATTATTATTATGTTTGCTTTCCAAAATCACTATCTTGTGACCTCATCAGGTGCAGGACTGATCAATGTTACAAGATGTTTGAATAGGCTGACATTCTTACAAAAGTGCAGTCCGTTGTTGTCTTTGACCAATGTCCCTTAATGAAGGATTCATAAACGAAAGACACTTCCTTCCAAGCACTGAAAGGCATAATATGTTTCATTCTCAAGAATTATTTTCTAATCTTCATAGATCAGTGTTTCTCCCACTCGGTTGTACAACAGATAATAAAAGTGCTCATTACACCTCTTCATAACAGATAATAGACTCAGGTGACACCCAGATAGACAGGACAGACTGCAGTGGTTCCCATACTTTGATGCTCCTAGTGTTTTGTACTTCAACTACTAGAATTCCTGACCATTAGCCTAGTTAGTTGTGGTGTCTGGGAAGTGAAGTCCCAAATACCTGGAGAACCTAAGTTTGGGAACCACTAATATAGAGATTCTGGTGTTATCATTCAATGCAGAACACTCTAAATGAGCTTTGCTGCCTCTCAGTGCTTCAAGTTACCGGTGCCTGTGTAATTTAGGATAGCTACTGAAGGCCAGCCTGCTGCTTATTATAACAGAACAGAAAACAGTTTCTTTCTTGTCATCAAAAGCATGTTTTAATATTTACAGTGACTTCAAATTCACGGAGAAGAATGAAAATGAGTAATTCTTCCTTCGTCCACACTTATGTGTTGTGGGTGTTGGTTAGTGGATGGATGAATATCTATGTAGGGATCAAAGAGTCACGGTCATGAATATACTAAAGCTTCTGTAAGTGGAGCTTTTTTTTTAAAAAAAAAAAATCTTGTTCGGTGAATCATATGTCTGCTGTTGTTTTGAGCACATCTTATGAGATTATTCATTTTAGCTGAATAATTTCTCTATGAAAACATAGATGCATAATCAAAGTTTCATATCAAAGATTCCATACTAGTTCTTATGATCCTATTTGTGTGAAGTGACTTTTCCACAGCACACACTGTAATTGTTTATAAGCCATTGCCACTTTGGGAGGTAAAATACAAAATGGGAAGGAAAAATTGGAAGAGTAGAAGGAAATATGTACACTGAGGCATGGAACAGACATCTGTTTCACCCTATTCTTTTTCTTCTTTTTTCATTTTTACTGAGTTCTCAATCCTAAGACGGAGCCCCAGTGGCGAAGTGTGTTAAAGCACTGAGCTGCTGAACTTACAGACCGAAAGGTCCCTGTTTCAAATCCTGGGAGCGGAGTGAGAGCCCGCTATTAGCTCCAGCTTCTCCCAACCTAGCAGTTTGAAAACATGCAAATGTGAGTAGATCAATAGGTACCGCTCCAATGGGAAGGTAACGGCGTTCCATGCAGTCATGCCGGCCACATGACCTTGGAGGTGTCTACAGACAGCGCCGACTCTTCAGCTTAGAAATGGAGATGAGCACCAACCCCCAGAGTCAGACATGACTGAACGCCAGGGGAAACCTTTACCTTTACCTTACAATCCTAAGACAAATATGGAAATTGGAATGCACTTGCATACCAAAATTAGGAAATTTGTGGCCTCATTGGTTGTTTATGGGCATTTTCTTGTCAAAACATGTAATGTATCACATGAAGTGCTTTTGTCACATCTTGGTGGGTGGTTGGCATGGATTCAGGATCCTGGATGGGTAACCAGTGGCTATTAGTGTGGCTTGGGGATGCCCATGAAGGGGGGTGGCACCACTGTAGACGCAACAGAGTCTGGCCTGGCTCGTGGGGACAGATCTGAATAAACCTGCTAGTGGCAGTTGATTTTCCCACATTTGGGGAAATTGCAGGGTGAGCCTCACCATGGGAAAACCACCTTCGTGATCAGGTTGCCTTCCTCTCAGGCCATGGATTGCAGTTGTGGGCAGGAATTTTGATTCATCAAACAACGGGCAGGTTGGTCAATGCCAGGATGAATGCTTTGCCTGACTTACCAAGCAGAGATGTTGCAATGGCAGGGTGCCCTTCTAGCCGTCATGGTGCTGGAGGAGGCTTCTTCCCCCCAGAAGCCCCCTCAGAGGTGGGAGTTTTTTTTTTCCTGCCAGCCATTTGGCCAGCCAATCAAAGACAGCCCCTGCTTGCCCCCGATTGCTGGGCTTGCCACCCCTAGCAAGCTTCGAAAGGCCGTACCTGGCAGCGCGCCTTTCCTTTCACGGCATTTTGCCGGTCGGTAACAGCAGCACCCCCTGGAGTGGATAAGAGGTATTGAATAGCAGCGAGCTGCCCGATCCCCAGATCCAGGACCCATGCAGGGCTGCCAACCCTGGTTTTCTTCTGTAAGCAATAAACAAGTTGTGGCCATTTGTTATCTCAACACAGTGCTAGTCGCTCATGCCCATGCAAATAAACCTGTGGCCTACTTCTCTTCCAGCTGTGAATACATGTGCAAATCTTGCTTGGTATGTGAAGCTGGTCACCCTTGAACACATAGTGGGAGTAACATACCATTTGTAAAGAATGATCTTATGCCTAGGTAGTCTGGAAGGACTGTGTTTGATCCAACTCTTCTAGAGGTATACAGACCAGCAGAAATATTGTCTCTTTTTCCTCTTTGCAAAAGGTCCAAGAGTTCAAACAAAAAGAAGAATGTTAATTTTTCCCAGTTCAATCAGTGATATAATTATAATGTTATGTTCCCCATCTTTCTAGAAATCTTCAATGGTAATTGTTTTTCCTGAAGCTCTTATGTTTCCTTCTTTAAATTTACTTTTCAAATATCTGTATCTAACCTAGTCTAATGTGCCATCTAATCTAATCTAATTTTCAAAACCCTGAAACCAAAGAAAGTATTTGCTGGTGAATGTAATGCACAGCAGCAAGCAGTGGACTCCTTGTAATTTGGCCAAAAAAGGTCTACATTACTGTTGCTGCCTGCTTATAACTCCTTCTTTTAAAATAAAAATGTTGGAATATCAAAGCTTCCAGCAATGGAAAAGAAAACATTTGGGTGCATCTATATTTTAGAATGAATCCACTTTAACTGCCCTGGCTCAATGTTCTGAAATTATGTAGTTTTACAAAGTCTTGAACTTTCTCTGCCAAAGAATGCTGATGGCTCCCCAAACTACAAATCTCAGCATTGTGTAGCATTGAGTCATAGCAATTGAATTTGAGGTGATGTTCCTCAAATAGGTGCTCCTGGTGTTCCTGAAGCAGCTTCCCTTTTGCTTTGGCTTAGCCCTAAGATTCACATATAACACAAATCTAATGTGTACCCTAATTTTGGCAAGATAAGGTAGTATCTCTGCCGAGTGTGGCACTCGGGAATTTAAAGAGCAATGGCCGTGGCTCTGCCCGCCCAGCCCTGATTTCTCTGAAAGGCATGGCAACACGTTTGGCTTCGCCTTCCAATAGTGCTTGGTTGCTCTGTAAATTAAAACTGTCACAGAGAATTACGTTTTCATAACTGACAAAAAAAGTCAGTTCATCATATGTACGAATCTAATGCATTAGTTCCGACTTATGACAGACAATCAAAATTTTGCACAGCCCTACTATCCATTTTATTAGTTACATTTATTTCCCATCATTGTTCTAATGAGCTCATAGATCTGCTCCTTCAGGTTTTATCTCCACAACAATCCTGTACAACAAGTCAGGCTGAGAACGAGTTTCATGATTCAGTGAGAAGTGAATCTGGATCACAAAAAACCCAATCCAATCCTATAACCTCTAATCTGCACTATCTCTAAATGCAAAACTTTGAGAAGTGATAAGCCCTGAAAATGTTGTTTTGATTATACACCTGGGAATTCAATTAAGCATGAAGACACAAATGGTCCATTTATATTCATGTATGCCCTGCATCCTTGTGGTATTTTTTTCAATAGGAAGATGTTCATATAAAAATAAATAATCAGTTGACCATTTTTCACACTTTCTGTATGCTGTGGACTTACATTTGATAATGAAAACTGTTTTGTCTATAAAGAATTTTGTCTATAAAGATTGCCATCTTTCAAACCAATTGTAAAGGATCAAAAGAAAGGGAAAGACTACATGACTTACATGTAGAAGTTCCTAGGATAAAACTCCAGTATCCCCAAGTTGGGTCTAGGAAAGACTCCTGCTTGAAATACTGGCAGCAGAAAACAAATAACCATTCTGCCAGTTGACTGACATCTTGCAGAATACATTAAATTCCTGTATTGCTAAATAGCAAACCATTTTTTTAAAAAATTAACAAAATCTATGGCATATAAGTATATTATAGTCCTATGCATGTCTACCAAGCAGGGTCTCATTGAGTTGGATGAAACTTGCTGGCAGAGGAATATACACAGGATTGCTTCTCAAATTATCCTCATCATCTTGACATTGTTAAAGCTGTACTTCCTTGAAGAAGAGATGTATATTTAGAGAACAGGAAGACTACAAGTCATTGAGGGATCCAAAAATAGTTGACATTTGCAAGATACTTGCATCTGCTTACATAACCATGAAACTTACAAGACCTAAAGCTGAAAGATGGTGATTTTGTTAATTTGTACATAGATTTTGAGTTTGATTATCATTTCTCCCTGAAGCCAAAAAAAAAAGGGAGGAGGAACCATATGTACTCATGCATATGTCAACCTCATGTATAAGAAAAGGCAGGTTTTGAGGACAAAATAGTGGATTTGGATAAGATGCATTGATAAGCCAAGAGTCATTCTGTGAAGAGGAGAAAGCACCAATGTCGTTTCAGAAGGGCAGCCAGCCTTGCACACCGCTGTCATTTTCCCAACTCCTGATGTAGGAATCAAAAAGGTTTATGACCATTTTTGCCCCATTTTATCATCATCATCCAAAAAAAAAAAACCCACACAATTAAATAAGGAAAACATTGAATAGAAGCATGGAGCTGAAAGAAATTACAAGGGGCATCCACTCTAATTACACATTATGAAGGAATACACAATCAAAATATGAAATAATTGTGAAATATCCTTTGATTGAGGGCATTACCCAATTACAGTACTATTATTCCAGTTTAACTGTAATGCATCGTACTATGAAATATTAGGGTTTGCAGTTGAAGGCTGCCAGGTTCGAATCCCACCCAGAGAGAGCGCAGATCAGCTCCAGATCCATGTGGGGACATGAGAGAAGCCTCCCACAGGGATGGTAAAAACATCAAAAACATCTGGGCATCCCCTGGATAACGTCCTTGCAGACAGCCAATTTTCTCACACCAGAAGCAACTTGCAATTTCTCAAGTTGCTCCTGACACGAAAAAAAAATCCATGGCAGCTAAAGTAGATTTAAAGTGCTATAAGTGTGATGTGAAAGAGCCCTAAGACAGTCTATCTGAAAGCACTTGAGTTTTTTTGCAAGTACCAGCCTAACGAGAAATATAAATAGCTTGTTAGACTTTTAAAGAGAATGGTTTTCTTTTCCTTATAATTTTCTCCACATGTAAATAACACGCACAACATTTTTTTAAAATGATGCATGATAAAAGAGCAATACAGAATGAATATTTTATGCAGAACAAAAGCTTACATTCACATTTTTAAAAGAATAAAAAAGAATTGCAAACCCCACTTCCACTTAGTGAAATGATTAAAAACACAATTGTAAAAGTAAGTGATTTAACCACTAGTGACTTTTTCTAGCCAAGTTATTTTGGCACCTGAGACAGAAAAGCTTTTCCTATTCCTGGAAGAAGAAAAATACAGTTTTAATAAATTAAAAAGCTAACCATTTGCTTTCTTTTCATAACAGCCAAAATCTTCCACCTGGGATAGCCACTTCATTGTACCTAATGCTAAGGCTGGCCTTATCTGAACTGTAACTATAGGGACAAAATGTATGAGATTGGCTGGCTCAGGTGCCAGAATGTAATTGCTCTGTTCAGGAATCAACTTGGATATATAAGAGCTAAATGTTTAAGTAGTAGGAGCATACACACAAGCTTTGCCATCAGCAAGACATCACCCCTCCCAATGTGGGTTCCCATTTCATGTCATAATTGTAAGAAAAAGAAAAGGGAAACCATCCAGAGATAAACAGTTTAATAATATGAGTGTCAAATAAAGGTAGGACTCACAGAGGTACACAAGACCTGCTTCTAAGTCCAGCCTGAAGAAGGAATTAGCAAAATGATTTGGCAATGCAAAGATGGGGAATAAATCAGGCTAGGTTAGTTAATAAATATGGTTTCTCCTTGAATTACTGGGTCAGTTTCATAGTTTAGTTACCACTTTAATTCCTATTCCACATAACATCGAAATGTATGTTTGCAAGCCACAAACCACAGGCTTACCCGCTCTAATAATACTGTATTTGAATATGTGAACCACATATGTATCAGTTTTGTTTTATATCTTCAGTTCATACTGAAAAATGTTTAATTCTTGTTTAATGTTCATTTCTCTTAGACCTGTGATGCCCTGCTTGCTCTCTCCTATGCTTCAAAGGTGGGGATATGTTTAACCCTCCTCTAGCCTGTTCAAATGGACTTGCTTTAGCTTCTCAGACTGCTGGAGAGTGATTGCTACTGGTGAAGTCTCATCATAGGCAGTGGCTGAGCTAGGCTCAGGAAACTGCTGGGAGTGGTTGACCTCCATCTCTTCTATTGACAATTCTGGCAATTCTTCATCCTCACTATCAGAGCTGGCCATAACACAGCTCCTGGGGGAAGGAAAAGATCGGTGAATTCTGTATCAGAGCACACCCTCATTTCTCTTGCACCCACCAATCTGAGACCACCATGCTGAAATGAGATGCTTTACAATATTCTGAAAATACCTCTCTGCGCCTTTTATAATAATAATAATAATAATAATAATAATAATAATAATAATAATAATAATAATAACTTTATTTTTATACCCCACCACCATCTCTCAAATGGGACTCGGGGTGGCTTACACATGGGGCCAATGCCCCTAGATACCAATACAAATGATCCATCAAAACAAAAGAAAAGATAAAATAAAAACAATAAAAGAAGCAAAATAGTTAAAAACACAGTTTCAATAAAAATAAGAATATCAAACAGCTGTGTGCAGCAAAATATTGTAAACAATAACAATAGGAACCTCTCCTGGGATTTGATTAATGCCAGTCAATGGAAGCATGTAGAACTTCACATGTGGAGCCATGTGCACATTTTGAATCTGGGCCTCTGAGTGTTTACTAGAAACATTAACAAGATTTCTGTCATGAACAACAGGCATATTTTCATCACAAAGAATATAATACTCTGCAGACCATATCAGATCATTAGCTAAATAAAGCAGACCCATGAAAATTTAATAAGCAAACACTTGTGCAAATTTCATTAACATATTGGGTCTGTCCTAGTTAAAACTAACAATCGCATGTAGCCTCTTTTGTGTGTGAAAACATTATTAAAAATTAATGGTAAAAACTATTCCCTTACCCACCTGCACCAGGAACCCTGGTGCTGCAGTGGGTTAAACTCTTGTGCCAGCAGGACCGATGAATTGAAGGCTGGGTTGCTGACCTGAAGGTTGCCAGTTCGAATCCAACCTGGGGAGAGCACAGATGAGCTCCCTCTATTAGCTCCAGCTCCATGTGGGAATATGAGAGATGCCTCCCACAAGGACGATAAAAACATCAAAACATCCAGGCATCTCCTCGGCAGATGGTCAATTTTCTCACACCAAAAGTGACTTGCAGTTTTGATGATGTTTAGACTCCCTAATAATAAACAGGAGGACCTTTAGCTTCTATATTTGCACTTTACAATTCTAAGATTGAATACTGCTGTTTTATCTACAGCAATTGCTGTATTTTATTGTTTTTACCAGGGGGTACTGTGAATTTTTGATGTTGTGTTTGACTATTTATTGGCGATGTTTTGTTTTGCACTTGTCGTATTTTGTATGCCACACCTTGAGTGTTCTGTGAGCCACCCCAAGTCCCTCTGGGAGATGGTGGCAGGATATAAATAAAGTTTTATTATTATTATTATTATTATTATTATTATTATTATTATTATTATTTCTCAAGTCGCTTCTGACACACACAAAAAACCCACCTGCACTTTCATTTTGTCTTAGCAAAAAGCATCCAAGCTGCTAAGATCACTTTGGCATATACAATTATTTAATCTGTGCAAAACTATCTCTCCCCTCCCTCACCCACCTTGCCCCCCCAGTGAAGTCTGGCATTGATGGCTCCATTTCGTTTGTTTTGTATTAAAAGAACTCATTGAAGTGCACTGAAGTACAGAAATCTCTGATTTGTTCGTAAGCATCATCCAGGGACAAAGCATGTGGCACTCCATGTTGGAATGCAGTTGCTTAGGTAGAGAAGTGAGTGCTGTTTGAAGAATGGAAATGTACTGAGCTGGAGAAAAATGAAAGCTACATTGATTTATCTCTTATATTCAGGGGCGAAGAAAAGACCACCCATGCGTGACATGTAGCCACCAAAGCAATTATGTAGACTCTCCCAGTATCCAAGTGATTCCAAAATGTTCAAACCCATCCCAAAATGTATTTTTTTAATTCTATCATTTTTGACCCAACTCTCCTGAGCAGAAAATAGTGACATTTGGTACTATTGTGCAAAAAAAAAAAATATTTCTGTGGTGAACACAGTGCCCTCTTTTGTTGGTTGTTCCAAGTGATTTTGCCATTGCCTTCTTCTGAGACTGAGAAAGCATGACACACTCATGGTCACCCAGTGGATTTCCATAGCTGAGTAGGGATGTCAGCCCTAGTCTCCCAGAATACTAAATCTGCTTTCAAACCAATACACCAAGTTCTTACTGTCATTAACTAAACACTAAGAGAGCCTGTTATGAGAGGGTAATAGTACAAGATCTTGGAAGGTTGGCAACTTGGAAACCGCAGTGGGTCATACTGGTATGCCAGGACAGATAGCTTGAATGAAAGATGCCTTCAGAGGGCACATGGGCATCCCATGCAACCTTTGCAAACAAAACAAAAATAATGTTCCTTGGGACAGCTAAGTTTATATGCTAATTGTCTGTACTTGCATTTTGACAGCTGAACTACATGTTAGGAAGCCCATGGTTTAAATCTTGCCTCTTTCAACTTTTCCCATCTGCTGTGTGTGGGATAATACTACCTTTCGGAGTAATGGCAACAAGGGTTATCTAGACAATCAAAGTGAAGTACTCTGAACACTGCAAACTGCAAGACAAATGGTATCTATTGATTTAAAATTTGGAAGGGAAGAAGGAAAGAAACCTCATTTCTATCTTTCATAGTTAAATATGGTGGGTAGAAAACATGGCCTGCCTGTCCATTGTTATTAGTTTTATGAGAAGTGAACCAGATGGATATTTTAGCGTCACATTTAGTATCTAGCTTGGTAAGGTCAACCTGCAGGCTGTGGGTTTTTCTCCTGGGTTTGCTCACTATAATTACCTCATTTATAAAACTCTCTCCCTCTGAAGCTCAACAAAGGAGACAGAGCAGAGAAGTGCAAGTGTATTTCTTCTTTCGGTGTGTTCAACATCTCTCTCTCTGTCTCTCGTCCCTTCTCTGTCTCCTCCAGAAATACTGTTCATACATAGCCGTATATGGAAGCTATAATGGCTGATTCACCAAACCATGTTGTGTTCAACTGTAACAATCACAGAGGCATTTAGTGATGGAAAATGGCTGTCACAGATCACCTTGCGACACAATAAGGGGCTCTATTAGTATTGCCAGTGATTCTGGTGTAGGAGGTAACAATGATATGTGTCTATCTGAATTGTTTTAATACCACAGAAGGTTAGAAACAGAGAGAAGAGGGTCTTTGCTGTCATTGCACAAAATGTTTAGATACTAGAAAAGGAACAAGGAGAGAAGAAAAAATGGAGAAAGGGATAAAAATAGATGCAAGATTCAAGAAAAAAAGATGGAGGGAGGACAAGAGCCTAGATGTGAGGGAGGGATGAGGGAATTGTTCCAATGAACAAGAAGAATCAATAGCTCTAGAGCTGAAATAATAAAAACATGTGTGGGTTGGTTGACTGGAATAAAATAACAATACAAATGTATGAATGCAAGCCCTAGTCATGATGAAAAGAATTAGATAAGGGTGAGCAACTACCAGAACATTGGAGACACATTTGCTGTTTTACGACCAGCATCATCTTGTCATTTCTGATCTCACAACTCACCACACTTTAATTTGAGGGTAAAAATATTAGGGAACCTAAAATACCACATAGCCACCCAAAAGGCAAGAAAAAAGGGCACTATTTGCAAGTTTGCTCCCCTGAGAAGGGTTTGGACTCTCCCTTACACATCGCAGAGCTGTTTTCATCTGGATCTTTAATAGGTGAGGGATTGTAAAAAGTCCTCCTACTAGCCAAAAATGATATTAATCCCCGTCATAGGCTTTCGCTAAGAAAAAGACACACACTTTGGGATGGGGGAACATGAGGGACATGGAGATATTGGAAGGGGCTGTCTCCTCTCCCCCAATACAGACTTATGATTGGAAACAAATGTCAAACATTTTCACTTCATAAGATGCCTTGAATCTTTGACATTTCCCACTGAGCAAATGACAATTGTGAGATTTTTTCCCAATTTGTGGGGTGGGGTCATTTGCACAAAGAAAACCTTGTGGTCATTTTGTTAGTTTGTTTTTGTTTTACATGGATGGCATAGTTGAAGGCAATTCCCCCTTAGGCTGTAACTTTTGGAGTTGTGGAGGATGAGTTCAGCATTTCCATCCACTACAACTCGCTCTCTACATGTCATCTACATGTATGCATATTCTGAAATTATTCATGTTTAGATGCATGAACAAAATGAATGAAGATATTAGCATGACTACTGGAAACCCAACCCTTATATCAGCGTTTCTCAACCTGGGGGGTTGAGACCTCTGGGGGGGGGGTTGCGAGGGGGATGTAGAGGAGTCATCAAAGACCAGTATTTTCTGTTGGTCATTGGGGTTCTGTGTGGGAAGTCTGACCCAATTCTATCGTTGGTGGGATTCAAGGGCTCTTAGATTGTAGGTGAACTATAAATCCAAGCAACTACAACTCCCAAATGTCAAGGTCTTTTCCCCCCTAAACTCCACCAGTGTTCACATTTGGGTATATTGAGTATTTGTGCCAAGTTTGGTCCAGATCCATCATTGTTTGAGTCCACAGTGCTCTCTGGATGTAGGTAACCTACAAGTCCGAAACTCAAGGTCATTGCCCACCAAACCCTTCCAGTATTTTCTGTTGGTCGTGGGAATTCTATGTGTCAAGTTTGGTTCAGTTCCATCATTGGTGGAGTTCAGAATGCTCTTTGACTGTAGGTGAACTATAAATCCCAGCAACTATACTTCCCAAATGACAAAATCAACCCCGCTCCCCAACCCCACCTGTGTTCAAATTTGGGCATATTGGTTATTTGTGCCAAATTTGGTCCAGTGGATGAAAATACATCCGGCATATCAGATATTTACATTATGATTCATAACAGTAGCAAAATTACAGTTATGAAATAGCAACTAACATGAGGAAGTGGTATTAAGGAGTTGCGGCATTAGGAAGGACTGTCCACTGTATGGACTGAAATCTACATATGTTTACCATATAAACCCTGCCACAAGGTACCACAAGATTCTATGTTTTGCTTCAATTGGCTCATCCAGTTATACATCCCCAAAATTAATGAGAATAATTGCTAGGAAAGGTGCTGCAATAAAATTATATACTTAAAAGCACAGCCTTATTTCACATTTTTCTTAATGCTGACTTTCATTGTCACTTTTAAAAAGAGAATTTGCTTTTTAATGGCTCAGTTATACAATTGAGAAAATGTGCAGTTATGCTCTGACAGTATGTACGGAAAGAGCTGAATTCTCTGGGATATAATGGGATTTAATATGTTGGGAAGGGGAAATGATGTTTGACAAAAGGCCAAGTAGTACTCCCACTCTCCTTTGGGGTTAAATAAAGCCTCTGCCATTTCTGGTATCCATTCTCTGACATGTCCAATTTGGAGCTGAGCGGGGGAATTCTCCCCGGGTTTCCAGGCAGAATTTCATTATTATTTTAATGTTCCATTTCCCTTGTCTAAGCCGCACAGCCAGGATAGGAGACACAATTCATCACAACTCCTTTGAAGCAGACCACAGTGAGCGTTCTTTCACTGGATACACCACTGATCAGCATTCCTTGTCCAAACCCCAAAGTAGTTATTTTGGCAGAAGTACATATTCGCATATATGTACTTCTGAAACACATATTGATAGTAAAGTTGATCTTAAGGTTTGCAAGATAATTTTTAAAAAAACAATACTAGAATCACTTAGGCTTTGGCAGTGTTCTGTTCACACTCTGTAGACTTGAGCATAATGGAGTGATAAACCCCAAAAGGCATGTGTGTTTTATCTTTCTCCCCTTTCATAGCTTAAAATCACTTTTTTGGGAAGGTGACCCCCTGAATTCCATTTCCCCCATTTTCAATATATGCTATTATTAGTTAGAGTTTGGTTCCAGGACTAGCCCACATGGGTATCCACATCCTTGGATGCTTGTCCCATTATATACAATGGTACAGTAAAAAAAAAAGGTGCCCCTTATATAAAATGGCAAAATCAAGTTTGCTTGTTGGAATTTTTAAAAATGCTTTCAAGTTATGGATCGTTTAATTCATGGATACAGAATCCATGGATATGGAGGGATGTCTGTAACAAAGAAAGAGAAGAAAGGAGAAAAGTGCAGCACCCTATGTTATATCAACATGTGTATTATAATTATTATTGTTTGAAAAAATGACAAAGGTGTGGGGGGAAGCAACCATGCCAATACATTATAATATAAAAATAGGCAGAGGAGTCACAAATGGTTGAATTAGTGGATACAGAATCTGTGTCTACAGAGGGCTGCCTGTATTTAAGAGCATTTCTTCAGAGATACAGTGCCTCCTCTCTCAAATGTGTATCTGAATTCTCAATTTATTTAAAGATTATAATATGTTATAAAAGGTCGCAATGAGAGGTATTCTTGGGCAGCCACTACGGCCTTCCTAGCATGCCAGCAGAAACAAGGCAGAATGGCCACATGCCCTGTGTTACAGAGCAGGAACAGTTCTACTGTTAGCCTGAAAGGGGAGGTACCAACTTTACAGTATATGCTCAATTGTTGACATATATTATTAAATACCAAAACCAAAATCACCCATGCCACAGTATTTCAGATTAAAATGTTCAGTAGTGTTTTCAAAAAAATGAAGAAGGAATAAAACTAACCAGAAATGAATCAACTCATTTGTAACATGGTCCTAGGGCCCTAAATACTTTTGCCTGGTTTTGAAAGCTCAGCAAGGTCAGCCTTGGTTAATACTTGGATGAGATCCTACCAATAAATTCTAAATGCTGTAGGAAAAAACTGACAAAACCACCTCTGAGGATTCCTTGCCTAAGAAAACCTTATAAAATGTATGAGATCGTCATAAGTTGACAAGCAACTTGAAAGTACATAACATATACACATATGCTAGAGGACAGTTGTTCAACTACTATGAACTGCCAAAAAGACAAATAAGTAGCTCTCAAAGGAAATAAATCCCGAATTCTCCCTAGAATACAAAATGACTGAACAGATGCTGTTGCACTTCGAGCATATTATGAGACAACACAGCTCATTAGAAAAGATTATGTTGCTAAAGTAAAGTTGAAGGCAGCTATAAAAGCGGAAGAGCATAACAGCCATGCTCTTATCTATCAATCACTCTAATTTATCTATCAATCAGTATAATCTAATCTATAAAATCTATCCATCTATCTGCAAAATCGTATCATTGGGAACCATTTCCCTTTGTAGTATCATATTTGATTGCTTTGATAGGCAGTTTTTGAATACATGGAAGAGCCTCAGTTTTGCAAACATATGTGCAGGGGCTATGGTAATGAACATGTTGAACAGGGGGGAAAGGCTGGAATTAGCAATCTGAAGTACATAGGCTTGGAGTACTATGAACACAGCTTGGAAAGTTATTAATTTTTTTAACTGAATGTCCCAGAATTTCCCCACCCAACTTTGAATTTCCGAATCCAAAGAAATAGTATTTCCAGGCTCAAGGTAGGAGGTCATTAGCTGTGGGAAAGGGCTGAAATGAAATCACTTATTAAAAGATCATCTCAAAAAAGCCACTTTGGGAATACAAATCTGCTTCCCAGAAATTGCATGAGATAGCAATGCACAAAAATTAGTATGAAACAAGTTAACTTTTATTGGTGCTATGAGGGAAAAGAAAAAAGGTGTTGCTGCAAGGCTAAGAGCTAGCCTGCAACTTTCTAGCATGCTAGTTTATGGCAATCCTATGAATTTCATATGTTTTTCTTAGGCAAGGAAAACTCGGGTGTTTTTACCAATTCCTTCCCCTGAAATTCAGCCTACAGCACCTGGGATCCATTGCCTGTTTCCCTCCCAGTAGGACACAGTGTTTCGAGTGTTGGTGTGATACTCTAGGTTGCGTGAGCACTGGAAACCAGACACCAAAGCCAATAAACAATCTAATATCTTTATTAAAGAATTGAAGAAATAAAACAAAAATAAGCAGAATATATAGTCCAACAATAGACCTTCTGGGAAAGGTCAAATATAGTCCAGTATTATAAAGTCCAATGTCCAGTATTAGAGTTCAAAGATGATAATCCAATTAACCGAAACGTACTCAAACTTCCAAGCAGTTTGAGTGGAGAATAATCCAGGTCTTTTGCAAGAGTCCCAGGAAGCCAGTCCAAGGCAAAGGAGTTCAAGGCAAGGCTAGGAAAAAAGGCAAGGCAAGGCTGAAAGTAGTGGATCCAAACGTGGTCCAGACTTGACTAGAAGGCGAGGTGCAATGCCCAGTCTACTCGAGAGTAGAGCGCCACAAGGAACTAGAAGCAACGTTAATCCTCCAACTGACACGTTGACACCGCGCTGGCTAGCCAGTGCGCAGAACTTTTAAAGGACTTCAAATCTCCCTTCAAAACAGGTGTCCAACACTTTTCCCACAGGAAAAACTGGCTAGAGACAACATCTTCGCCAGATGCGATCCTCCCTGGAAATTCTCAAGGGAAACGGGTTAGTCAGCAGTTTCTCTGGCTGCTAATCTCGCGCTCCTCCGTAAGTTAGCCTTCTCCGAGCGACTTGATTCCCAAAACAGCCTCCTATCAAAGGGAGGGGAACCGCTGGGAACAGGCTCGGCCCCAAGGGCTTTTTTAATGAGCTTTGGGCTTGAACTGTCAACAGGGAACATCTGGAAGGGAACGGACTCTTGCTGAGTCGGCATAAACCCTATATCCTTGTCGCTCTGGTCCGCAACGAATACAGGGTCATGACCCGAGGATCACTGGGACATCACAGTTGGATTAGAACTGTAGATAAGGATTCAAATCTTCATTCGGCCATAGAAGCCCACTGGGTGACCTTAGGCATGTCACACTCTCGAAGACCCAGAACAGTGGTTTTTAAACTTTGGTCCTCCAGGTGTTTTGGACTTCAACTCCCAGAAGTCCCAGCCATCTTGCCAGCTGTTAGGGATTGTGGAAGCTGAAATCCAAAACACCTGGAGGACCAAAGGTTGGGAACCACTGACCTAGAGGAATATAGTGATAAATTCACTCTGAGGGCTCTTCCAAACAGGCCAAAATCTGAGATGAATTGGGATTTTAAATCCCACTTCCTCTTGAGATGGAGGCCACACAGCTGGCTCAAACCCTACTCTATTGTAGGGAGGGGGGTGACTAAATGCTTTCCAATGCTGACCCGGGATCAGCCGGAGTGGGCAGGGGCACTCCCCCTCCCTGCCCCCCATTTCATCCTCTATTTACCAGAGGAAGTCTCTGATGGAGGCTTGGAGGCTTTCTCCCTCCCACCCCTCTCGGAAGACTGTGCCTGGGAAGGAGGGATTGCCGTGAAAACAGGCACTGGGGTCATGGAAGGTAATCCCAGGAACGTGTTTCCACAGGCCCCATACCTCCAAAGATCCGGACCTGCAAGGAAAGACCAGATCTTTAGGGGTATTTTTTAAAAACTGAATTAAACAGAGTAAATCTGGTTTACTCCAGTTTGAAATGTATTTGCCTGAAATGTCATCTGGATGCCTCAGACTAATCCGTTTTTTAGCATGAGTTTTAGGGCTGTGTAGAAGGGCCCTGAGAAATCTTGCTATCAAAACTCTTGATAGAGTCATCATAGATTGGAAATGACTTCAAGACACACAATTGCTTTCTAGTTAGAATCCTTTCTATTCATTAACATGGATATATTCCCAGTGAATCAGCTGGAATGCTATTATTCCCATTCTGCAGGTAAGAAAATGAAAAGCAGGAGGGACCTTGTTTGTTGATGTTTGCTTTTGTTCTATTTACTTGAGGCCATGGACTCTATTTCTCTGTTGGGTATTTATTTAAACCACTATTCATGGCTGTTGCCCTTAATTTTTATTCCTCCAACAAGCATTTGTTAAGCGTTTTGGCATCCCACTTTTGCACGTCTACTTGCTTGTTTCTACGTGTTTGTTTCCTTCAATGAGTTAACTCTAAATTGCAAGGGGGAATTAATTCAGTTACAGCTATAATAATGTTCTATTTGCACTTGTGCTTGGTTTGTTTCCCATGTAATTGTAGAGATATCTCAAAAACATGTTTAATTCATCCAAGCAGCAATAATCAGTGCAGAACTGTGATAGAATAGGGTAAAATTATAATTTAAATATTTGAATGCTTCTTTTCCCTACTTTCAGCAGTACCAGAGGCTATAATGTATGGAAATCTGCAATCATTTGCATTGCAAATTAGACTGGGAAATTGCATGTGGTTAAATCACTGGTGGAAGCCACTTTTTGGCATTTTCTAGGAACCTCTTTCTGTCTGCAGTCATGTAAAAACATTTCCAGATTTGTCAAGTGTTTTGGCACAGTACATCAGTTTTCCTTCAGGGAAAAAGATTGCTTTGTGACTATTTATTCTACCCTCCTCCTTCTCTCTCCCTCCCTCTCGCAAGCAATATTGCCAAGGGGATTTTCTCTAAATGTGACAGAAATGATATAATTAGGAGTTCCAAATGACAAGAGGGTCAAGTAGAAGGTCTAAATATCTCAAACCTAAGTTGGGATAACCCTAGTTAGTTCTCAGATGGGAGACTGCCAATGAATATCAGATGCTGCATGCTGCATTTCAAAAGGAGGAACTGGCAAAACCATCTGTTTATATTCCTTGCCGAACAAAACCTTAAGAAATTCATGGGGTTGTCATAAGTCAATAAGCAACTGAAAAACACCTAGACACACAAAGACAAGGGTGCATTTTATCACCCTATCTGTTTGACTTGTATGCTGAACATTTCATATTTAAAGCAGGCTTAAACTCACAAGAAGGAGGAATAAAAGTTGGTGGAAAGAGCATTAAGATAGACAGATGACATCATACTCTTTATAGAAATAGCAAAGATTTGAAATGATTATTTAAAAAAAGGTCCAGGTAAATTTACAATTGAACAGCAAGAAAACAAAAATAATGATCACAGATTGTTTACATGACTTTAAAGGAAATTCTGAAGACACTGAAATAATTCAAGATCTTTTCGACCTTGACTCAGCCATTAATCTGAATGGACACTGTTAGGGTGGCATACCCTATGGGAGTACTTTTCATACCTGATCCAGCATCTAGATCAGCGGGCACCACCAGATTAGAGCCAAATTAAATATCAGTGTAGATGTGCCCTAAAGTCAACAGCATCTAGATTAGCGTTTCTCAACCTGGGGGTTGGGACCCCTGGGGAGGGGTTGCAAGGAGGGTGTCAGAGGGGTCACTAAAGACCATTGAAAAACACATATTTCTGGAGGTCATAGGAACCCCCTTTGGCAGCGAAGGCTGAAGATCTCTTCAGGTGTCCTCTTCCTTTTTGGAAACTGATGGTGAATCATCCCACCAAAAACCCTCCTCCTGCTGTGATTGGCCAGCTTCTCAACTGGCCTTTCAGCCAAGGGGAGAGTTGTTTCTGAGACTCCAAGTGGGGAGGGGAGAGTTGAATGCACATCGCTCTGTCTATGTGGGTGAACTATAACTCCCAACCTCTAAGGTCAGTCCCCTCAAAATCTCACCAGCATTCAAAGTTTGGCATGTTGGATATGTGTGGCAAGTTTACTAGTTCCATCACCAGTTTGGTACAGAGTGCTCTCTGAGTGTTGGTGAACTACAAAACAGCCCCCCTCCCCAACACCACCAGTATTCAATGTTGGCCATGTAGGTAGAGTGCCAAGTTTGTTGCAAATCCATTGTAGGCTGGGTTCAGAGTGCTTTTTGATTGTAGGTGAACTATAAATCCCAGCAACTACAACTTCCAAATGATAAAATCAATCCCCCCAACCTCCACCAGTATTGAAATTTAGACGTATCGAGTATTTGTGCCCAATTTGGTCCAATGAATGAAAATACATCCTGCATATCAGATATGTACCTTACGATTCATAACAGTAGCAAAATTACAGTTATGAAGTAGCAATGAAAATTATTTTATGGTTGGGGGTCACCACAACATGAGGAACTGTATTAAGGGATCACGGCATGAGGAAGGTTGAGAACCACTGATCTAGACAGTCAACTGTCAAGAGATTCCTTTACCATACAATGAAAATTGTATGGATTGGAGAAGGTCAAATGGTGCCCAATGTTCAGAAAAGGGAGGGGGAGAAAAGGAATAACAAGGAAAAATAGAGGTTAGTGACAAGGATAACAGGATCCCCAATGATATCCAAGAAATCCTAGAAAGCTAATTTACCAGAATTTTTTTTTTATTATGAAGAAGGCAGCAGAGACAGGGTAAGAAGCATTAGTTAGGCCCTAGGGCTTTCTGTTTTCCATTTCCCAACATTTTTATCTCCTTGGCTTAAAAACACGATATACCCGCTTTTCTATCCTGTTTTAGATTAGAAAATAAATGTTTTCTTTTCTCTTTTTTCTTTTCCTTTTTAGCATCATAGAAACTTTTTTTGTATTAGATAACAATGGAAGAAAACGAATATGCAAGATGTTAAAAACATCCCTGTTCTACTGTATATCCACTCTTGTATCCTTCCCTATTCCTCATATATTTTGCAATAAAAATTATACGGAAGGGAAAAAAAACCCACTTCCCACGCTGATTGCATGGAAATAATTCTAAAATCCACCCACCCTTGGCTGCCATCAAGAGAATAGTTCTTAAAGTCATAGAATGTGTGTGTTGGAGGGTATGTTTGTGTGTATATGTGTGTGTGTGTGCTACTACATATGTCATTTCATTAATTCAGTCTTCAGGGCCAAAGAAACTGCAACTCTTAATTCGGATTTCTACTGATACTAGTCTTCTACAGATGTGACAAAGAAGTTTATTCTGAACATATAAAGAAAGAGGGCATAACAAATGCACATATATAATGGAACTGACAAATAAAAAGCACTGCATTTCAGAAAACCTCATATGGAAAAATAAATTTTAAATTATGTGTATTAAAAACAAACGAACATTCATACAAGTATTTTCTGTTGGCATGTTTAATTTAAAAACTTGCAGTGAGGCAGAAATGGAATAAAACAAATTTATGATTAGAGAAATGAGCAATGAAAAGAATGTGAAATTGACAGATTTTCTCCTCCTAATTTCCGGAGTTGGTTCTAGTGGCAGTAGCAAGTAACAGCAAAGATAGAGTGTGCCGAGCACTTATGGCAGTGCAACATCATTGGTCATTTAGGAATATATCAAAATGGTTTATGATAAATTGTCTTTCTGGACTGGCAGAAGTTCTTTTGGTTCCTAGGTAGCTACTACCTGAGATATTTTTGAACTGGAGATGCTAATTTAATCTAGCGCGCCTGGCAAGCTAAGCCTGTGCTCTGCCACTGAACTACTGTCTCCTTCATTTCAAGGAATGGCATGTTTATGATAATAAGTACTATTTTGGCACCACAAACATGACTACCTCCTCTTTTTCCTCTCCCTCCTCCTTGCTTTCATGTTGGCTTTGACCTATGGATGCCCCAAAGCATCCTATCATCCTTGGTCCTATTCAAGTTAGGACTTAGGCTTCCTTGATTTAATCTATTTACCTATAATGCAGTCTTTTTCTTTCCTATTGCCTCCCACTTTACTAAGCATTACAATCTTCTCTAATGGGCCATGTCATCTCATGATATGGTCAAAGTAGGATAGCCCTAGTTTGGTCATTTTGGCTTCTAGGTACAATTCAGATTTGATTTGCTCTAAGACACCAGGTAATTATTATTTTTCAGTCCTTGGTATTCATTGAACTTTTCTCCAAAACCACATATCAAATGAGAAGAATTTCTTCCCGTCAACTTTCTTCACTATCCAGCTTTCATATACTGTATAGATGATTCTGACTTTGTTTTCTTTACATTTGAGTATTTTATCTAGTTCCTTTATAGCTGCAATTCCTAATCTTTGCCTTCTTCTGTTGTCTTGACTACAGTGTCCATTTTGATTTGAGACGGAGCGAAGATGTAAAAGGTGTTTGACTCTTTCAATATCTTCGAAATGTCTTCAATGTTTTTCAAAATGGGGAAGATACAACAGGGACTGCAGTTCACAAATAGCTATGCTGAAATATTTTCAGTTAGTCCCAAAGCTGCTATTAGATCCCTTCTTTGCATCGATCCCTAAGAATAAAATCCTAACCTATCCTAAGAATAAAATCTTTAACCTATTTATCCCCCCATCATGAAATAAAGAGACTAGGAAAAGAAAGTATGGTATAAAGCAGGGGTCCCCAAACTAAGGCCCGGGGGCCGGATGCGGCCCTCCAAGGTCATTTACCTGGCCCCCACCCTCAGTTTTATAATATAATATTTTTATGTCAGTTTCAATAATATAATATATTGTATATACATATAATATTGATAATAATCTTATGTTATACAATATTATACTAATAGTAATACCATATAATAATATTAATTATATGTTATGTATTACATATTATAAAATAGTATAGTGGTATAGTTCAATATAGTAATATATAATGCTAATATTGTGTTAAGCTAATAATATAATATATTGTATGTACATATAGCTGCTCTGAGTCCCCTTCGGGGTGAGAAGGGTGGGATATAAATGTAGTAAATAAATGCAGTAAATAAATAATTAATTTTAGACTTAGGCTCGGCCAAAGTCTGACATGACTTGAAGGCACACAACAGCAACAACAACAATCCTAATTAACTTGACTATCTCATTGGCCAGTAGCAGGCCCACACTTTCCATTGAAATCCTGATAGGTTTATGTTGGTTAAAATTGTTTTCATTTTTAAATATTGTATTGTTCTTTCGTTGTTGTTGTTGCACTACAAAGAAGACATGTGCAGTATGCATAGGAATTTATTTGTATTTTTTTTTTTCAAATGATAATTCGGCCCCTCAACAGTCTGAAGGATTGTGGACCGGCCCTCGGCTTAAAAAGTTTGGGGACCCCTGGTATAAAGGGACAGTTTTTGACCTATTTGTTTAATTATTTAATTGCTGCAACCTGCAGAAAAGAATTCCACCTTATGGATATACTCAAGGCAAGGTGTCAACCCTGGGACTACCTCCACAGAGCACCTTTGGGCCAATGCCAAGCCCTGAGGTTAATGGTTATATGCCCAGCTATTTAATGGAAGTCCATCCTGAGGGTGCTCCCTACCAAACCACAGAATATTTCAAGAGTGAGAAACCTAACAATTTTAGCTCCAAGAGAAACCCCATTCCCAGAAACATGAGCCCCAGAGCACAGAGAAGCTGTTCCAGAGGCCCACCCTTCACCCACAAAGGAGGTGCCATGCTGCTTACCGAATCTACTTTAAAAATTTTAACATGGCAAAGAAAATGACAGTCGTCCACCTAGTCACTTTTCCCCACCAAGCCAATTATGGATTCAAACCCCGTCTTTAAATAATCCAAAATTAACACATTCATCTCACAGAGAGTTGAATTAAATCTGCCCTGGTCAAGATGGGCCTTCACAACATTCCTCTCAACTGAGAGATGAACTCCATCTGCCCCGTATAAGTAAAGCCTTCATACATACCATCTGCCCAATTGAATTTGAAAGAAAGAGGCAAGCACAAGGAGCAGCCATGTTTATATAGAGTTCTGCTGCCCCTTTTCACATGACAGGGGAAAGAGGCCTCTCCTCATTGGTTTGTAAAAAGAGAGGGTTGTGGAGAAATTGGTCCTCCCCCCCCCCACACCCCTCAATTGCCCATCCCTGCCTTAAATTCACTAAAGAACCAAGGGCTATATCCCAAAGGTGCCTCTGAAATCAGAAGGGGGTGTTCTTCTCCATGAGCATGGGACTGATTTGAGATATCGAGGAACATTTGTGTCTGTTGTATACATACTATGGTTAGTGACAATGTTAGAATCCAACCAAGCAAATTTATTGTGGTGATATTTTGGAAAGGTGAGATATTGTAATGCAAATGAAAAGCAAATACTAGAAATAGCCCTAACTTGCCTGAGGGTGGCGAGAATGGATGGTAAGGACTTCCCCTTCCGTTGCTGGAGGGCAAGGAGATCTATCCTCAAAGAGATCCCCATCTTGCCAATGGGAAGGTCCCCACTTCTTAACACTCAAGGCTTCAAGAAAACAATGTCACTGAGTTCAAAGAGACCTGTCAAGGTTGAATTCAAGGAGGCCTCGAGGCGACAAGATCTCTAGAGCTGTTTCTCTGATCCACTTTTTCCCATATTTGATTTATCTCTTCTGTTTTCTTTTCAGGGCCATGAAGAATTAATAAAAGTTTACACTATGAGTTTTCTGAGAATAGAGAGCTCTCTCTATGACTAATAGAAAATAACTTTTGCATTAGCATTTTATCAGAGTAAACAGCAGTGGAAATACAGCTGTAAAAAGTTGTGCCATTGATGATAACACTCTTTATTAGACTAATTTTGTAAAGCCTCCAAAAATAGACTGGAGCACTAAAAGGAGGATATGTGGCTAGTTGTCATAGTACTGATCAAAATCTTTTTAAAAAATTGAAGCTCTGAGGCAATTATGTAGAATACGATTTCTTAATATTACACTTATGGGTTACTAAATTGTTCACAAATGAGAATCCATCTCAAGCGCGGCTTGTGGGGATGAGGGAGAGGGCCTTCTCCGTGGTGGCCCCCAGCTGTGGAACTCGCTCCCCAGGGAGATTAGGCAAACACCTACCCCCTTAGTCTTTTACAGCAGGCTTTTGGAGAGTGAATACTCATGTCAGGTTCTCATTCTAGTGACCATTACCATATTCGATGCACTTTATTTTATTCCTACAGTTAGAAACAATCCCAACGTCTACCTCATCCCAAATCTCCTATCAATTGCAGCAACTTGGCTTCCTATTTCATTCTCTAGTTTACATTATCCACTCTGCGCACTTTGGCACAGTTTGTTTTTATAATTTTTATTCAGGTTTTTAGACTATGTTTAATGTGTATAATTGTATTTTATGTGATATGTTTTTATTTTTCTGATGATTGTAATTACGCGGGCTTAGCTACATGTAAGCCGCCCCAAGTCCGCTTGAGGAGATGGAGGTGGGGTATAAATATAAAGTTGTTGTTGTTGTTATTATTATTATTATTATTATTATTATTATTATTATTATTATTATTATCAGCAGGTTTTTAACATTCTGCTTATAAGCAGTTTGCCGGTCAACCACCAAAAGACAGGAAAGTGTCACTACATAATGATTGCACTCAAAAGCCCTTTTTTCAAATTATGGTAATTATGATCATGTCAAAAAAGGGACTTTTATTACAATAACATTAATTCTAAAATTTAAATTTAAATTCCAAAATTCCTTCCACACTCTTACTATTTCGTTATTTTTTTAACTTTTGTATTGCTCTTTTAAAATTGTCTAGTGTGGATAGATATTGAGTCCCCATGGGGAAAAAGGCAGGATATAAATAAAGATGATGATGATGATGATGATGATGATGATGATGATGATGATGTTTATATTACATTGCTATACTAAAAACTTGTTAAAACACATGTTAAACTTCTCTTCCTTTAGATTTTTTTTAGTCCCACCCATGTTTTAGGTTTGGGGAAGAAGGAAACACGTACATTTTATATTTTGAAAAAACCCATATCTCATCTCCTTAGCCAAGCAAGAAGAGCAAATGGAAATGCTACCACCTCATAACATTCCCAAGAAATTTCCTTCAAAACAACATTGAAGTTTATTGCAAAAAACAGTAGTTTAAGGCATGGTATAAGGTGCTTTTTATAAAAAAAATAGTGTTGTTAACATAAATACTATAAACACATTGATTCCACAACATATCTTCATGTGTCATTATATATAGAAGTCTTTGTGATGTGGTCAGTGTAAACATTCGCTCAGATGTCATTCAAAAATGCAGTTTCCACTGAACAAATGACTCCTTAATTAATTAAACATATCAGCGTTATTGTTTCTAAGTGTTTTATTAACTACTGCCTGAACCTTAAAACAAGAATTGCAGCAAAAAAAACACACATTTTCCAGTTTCAATTTGAACAAAATGAAAAAAAGGTCAATAATGCAAAATCCTGGCCAGCAACCTAAGCATAAAATATATCTTTATTTACTCAGTATTATAAAAAAAAATGTAAAAAGTAATTTTTAAAAAAATATAATAAAATTCAAAACAACTTAAAGAACCACAAAACCAGTACCAAAAAGACTGAGTGATAGTAATGGACTGTGGAAGTATGTAAGAAAAGGCCTTCTCTGCATAATGTGTTTGCCTTGAGACCCCATCAGACTGTCACCACGGCAGCATGTGATAGTTCGCCTTCTCCTTTAAGATGGAGCCTGCCAGCTCCCATTACATGACACACTGCAACTTCTGGCATGGCTCCATCTTAAAGGAGAAGGCGAACCAGCGCATGCGGGGTGTGGGATGTCGGGTTTCCCCCACCCCGGATGGGCACCGCTGGAATTGCCGCACTTTTGGGATTGTATTATTTATTCCACTGTATACTAGGTATGTCCGATCGATGAAAAAATGTTTCAATTCTCGTTTCTAAAGTAGGGGGCGCTGGCGCTTCGATATAGAAAAATTTTGGATATTCCCGAAAATTCGTAATGATTCTAAATGTTTCTAAAATGGCGGACGCACATGTGCAATCGCCCAAAAAAAGGAACCGGGGGGGGACTTTTACAGGGCTCTCCCGCCCTCATTTCTTGAGCTATCCTCATTAAAAATGCCCTTGCATGTTGTGCAAAGATACTTTGAAAACTAGAAATTCCCTTGCTATATTTGTAAGCAAGAAGGACACTGAAATCAATGTTGTCTCTGGCTATGTGATCCCACAAGCCTCAACTCAATGCCTTCAATTAGAAATGGACCTGTGACCACGCCAAGCAATGCCCTGGCAAGGTGTGCAAAGATACTTTGAAAACTAGAAATTCCCTTGCTAAGAGAAGGAACCAGCAACAAAACCCTAACCCTTTCTCCAAACCCCTCTGTGGGAACAGCCAGACCGGGCCCCTTCACCCTCTCTCTCCCTCAAGAGGCTTGCTTGCTCTCTGTTTGCAGACCACCACCCTCTCCATGCAAAGCCCAGCCCATAATGGCTCGCCTGAGCTATACAACGGGCTTTTATGGCAATCTTCCACATGGATGCAGAGGACCCTAGCCCCCCACCTTTGGGCCCATCATGGAAGCTTCTGATTGGCCGGGGAGCGGCAGCCATGTTAGGCTGCGCTAAGCTCCCATTCAAGGTAGGTTGCAGAAACAAAAAATTTTAAAAATATATTTTAAAAAATATATTTTAAAAATTTGGGGGGGAAAAATTAACAAAACATTAAGAGACAATTAGAGAATGGGCCAACGATGGTTCAAAATACATTGTCGGTTGCGCCGTGAGACAACGTATCGGAATGCGTCTCAAAAAGCGAGAACAATCCGATATCAATCCGATATAAGATTCAAAACTATTTTTGGGCATACCTACTGTATACATGTATATAGTGTCAAATTGTTTTAACTGATTACATTCTGTTCTACATGCTACCTAGCAATCCTTTGATTTAGATATATGATGCACAGATATAGGATGAGTGACACCTAGCTTGAAAACAGTACATGTGAAAGGGATATAGAAGTCTTAGTAGATCAGAAGCTGAACATAAATCAACAGTGTGATCCAGCAGCAAAAAAAGCCAAAGTGTTTCTAGGCTGTATCAAAAGGAGTATAGTGTCTAGATTGAGGAAAGTCATAGTTCCATTCTATTCTGTTTTGGTCAGACCTTATCCAGCTCTGGGTTCCATAATTCCAGAATGATATTGACATGATGTCTAAAAAAGCAAACTTTCCAAACACTGGTCTCCATGTCCCTAGCACTCCAGATTGCTATAAATGTTGAGAAATATTTATGTGCCTTGCAGCTTAAATATCTGTGATTTTATTAGTACAAATAGTTTCCAGCTATTTCCAGCTAGATTGCAAATATCCTATACTATTTTTGTGTCCATACATGCTGTGATTAGTTTATCACCCTGGTGTCAGTCTTCCATCAAGCTAGACTGGTCTTCAAATGGCAGGAGTTAGTAGTTTTATTTAAACTTGCTATCTTAGTAGAACCTGCCATAGACTGCATTTTGCTTCATAGCATTTAAGAACCCAGAGTAATCTTCTAGTGATGAATAGGTGCCAGAATATATCTATATCTATATCTGCATTTGGGGGGTGGGGGGTATAGGTATAAATACAGATCACAGGAACCATTATGCCATCCTGAACATAAAATCCACAATCTGTTTGGAAGAGTTAAGACATATTTGATAGAAATGCAAACTACAAGGCTAATTCTGTGTAACTTCCAGGGAACATCACTATCCCAGCCACTAAATATACAGGGAAAAGTGAGCTAATTATTTTTGTGGAATGTGTTCAAAAGGATTGTGGAAATTAGCTTTCAATGCCATAAATCTCTAGAGATCTTTACAATTTGAATAAACATTTTGGGAAGGGTGGAGTTTGGGCTTGTTTAACCACTATTATCTCCTGTTTACCAACACCAAATTGTTAATGGTTTTTAAAGTTAAGAAACACTGAATGCAATAGTGACATTGTTTTTTTTCTGCATAGATTTCCTAACTAGAGAATTGGTCTGGATGTTTGTGTAGCCCAACAAAAACTGTTCCTCCTGTGGTTCCTTGGTTGACTTTTGTCTTTTGGAACTGTACTTGCTACGTATGTCTTGCTTCTGAAGCCATTTTGGCACAGAAATTATGGATATGCTAATGAAAGGCAAACTGCTCCTTTTAGTCTCATCCTTGCACTGGAGTTGAAAATTTGCACAGAAGTTGATTATTTCTTGGCAAGCCACCTTGATGGGTTGACATCCTGTTTCACTGAGAATGGGAAATCTTTCAAATATTCTTTCCATCCATCATACTAGCCCTTCACCATCTGACCCTTCCTTATGTATGAAATATAAGACTATGCCTGTTCATGTGAATATAATAGGGGATATATATTTATAGTACATTTTAAGCATGTATCTATTGTGCCAAGGTCTTTTCTCTGTGTGCATGAAAACATCTTGTCCCTGCGTACTCTGAAATACATGTCAGAGAACTACCCATAGTTAGAGTTTGATACATAGGATGGTGGGGGACAGTGATGTGGGTGGGTTGGGCCTGATAGTCAATCTCTCTCTGTTGTATCCAAAACTAATAAAAATCTTAAAAGACAGCTGTGTGAGAAGGTAGTATTCAGCCCCACACATATGCCAGAGATGTACTTTATTTTATAGGACCAGACATGTTAATTACAATTGGAGAATTGCGTCATGTCTAGCTTTGTGCTGAGCTTTGAAAAATAAATCTTTGATTCTTGAGTTCCCCCCCTTCAAGTATCAAGTTCCTGTGGGAGCGCTTGCCATTCTTAAGAGCAATGGAAGTTTATCAGAGCATTGTTCACTCTAGCCAGCTCTATATTTGTGAAAAATGCCTGCTAAATGTGAACCTGACAGAGCAGTGGTGATAATTGCATGCCTTGCAGCCCACAGACAACAAAGCATACATTTTGGAAATGCTATAATTTATGATGCTAACTAGCAAAATGAATTTGAACAGAGGGAAATGTACACTTAGGCAATAAACATAAAATGCACAAATATAGGATGTGTGATACCTGGCTTGCAAATAGTACACATGAAAGAGATCTAGAAGTCTTAGTAGACCAGAAGCACAACATGAATCACCAGTGTGATCCAGCAGCGAAAAAAGCCAATGTGCTTCCAATCTGTATCAAAAGGAGTATAGTGTCTAGATCAGAGGTCCCCAAACTAAGGCCCGGGGGCCGGATGCGGCCCTCCAAGGTCATTTACCTGGCCCCTGTCCTCAGTTTTATAATATAATACTTTTATATCAATTTTAATAATATAATGTATTGTATATACATATTTTGATAATGATATTATCATGTTATACAATATAATACTAATAATAATGCCATATAATAATATTAATTATATGTTATATATTACATATAATATTACAGTATAGTGGTATAGTTCAATATAGTAATATATAATGCTAATATTGTGCTATGCTAATAATATAATATATTGTATGTACATACAGCTGCTCTGAGTCCCCTTCAGGGTGAGAAGGGTGGGATATAAATGTAGTAAATAAATGTAGTAAATGAGTAAATAAATACCATTTATGTGTTTTACATGCAATTTTTTTATCTTGTATTGTTGTTTTAATTGATATATTGTACTACTGTTTTATCTTTTTTATATTGTGATTTGTATTATGTTGCTTATATTTTGTCTTTATGTTGTTTGGGCCCCTGCCCCATGTAAGCCGCCCCGAATCCCCACGGGGAGATGGTGGCGGGGTATAAATAAAGTATTATTATTATTATTATTATTATTATTATTATTATTATTATTATTATTATTTTAGACTTACCAAAAGTCTGAAATGACTTGAAGGCACACAACAACAACAATCCTAATTAACTTGACTATCTCATTGGCCAGAAGCAGGCTCACACTTCTCATTGAAATCCTGATAAGTTTATGTTGGTTAAAATTGTTTTCATTTTTAAATATTGTATTGTTCTTTCATTGTTGATGTTGTTGTTGTTTTGCGCTACAAATAAGACATGTGCAGTGTGCATAGGAATTTTTTTCAAATGATAATTCGGCCCCTCAACAGTCTGAAGGATTGTGGACTGGCCCTTTGCTTTAAAAGTTTGAGGACCCCTGGTCTAGATTGAGAAAAGTCACAGTCCCATTCTATTCTGCTTTGGTCAGACCTCATCCAGTTCTGAGTTCCACAATTCCAGAAGCATATTGGCAAGCTGTCTAAAAAAGCAAAAATTTCCAAGCACTGGTCTCCATTCCCCTAGCATAAATGTTGCTATAAACATTGACAAATATTTGTATGCCTTCTAGGTTCCCATTCGGTCTCACCTCTTTGCTAAACTGGACATTGCTCAAGTTCTGAGGTCACTTAAGCTGAGTGAGTATGCTAGATGCAGATATGTAAAGGACACATAGATTTCCTGATTGTGTAACGGCACCACATAAACATGTTGTCTTGCTGAAAAGAGTTCTGCCAAGGCGTATGAGGATCCTTCCGCACACAAATGCCACTCCTGTACTAGACTGGATCGAAATGTGGATTTATGATTCAGCTTTCCATGGTATGTTATTGGAGAATTGCAACATTAGATAAATCTAGAGCAAATGAATAAAGCTGTCAGAATAAAATGCAAATAATTAATGAGAAGGCAAATGAGAACATTGGTGACTAGTGTTCTCTGTTTCTCATAAATTGTTTCAAAGTTGTTGTTATTATTTTTATTTCATAATGAGACCTTTTTGTATTATACAGGTACACAGAATTGAATGGCCTTAGATAACTGGCCTGGTTTCAATCTTAGCTTTGTGAAAAATAAAATGGGAAGAATTAGGTTCACTTCCTCTCCATTAGGAATTTGTGTCCTGTGACACAAAAGTTGAGATGTTAGCTGCTTTAGTCTGACTGAGGCCCTTTCTACACTGCCATATAAAATCTAGATTATTTTATTTGTAACTGGATTATATGGCAGTGTAGACTCCTAAAATCCAGTTCAATGAAAATAATGTGGATTATCTTCTTTGACTATTTTACTATGCTACTGTGTATAATTGTGCTTTTATTTTGATTTAATTTTTACTTGTTGATGATGTGTGTTATGTATGCATTTTATTTTCTTTATTGTAATTACCTGGTCTTGGCCCCATGTTAGCTGCCCTGAATCCCTTTGGGAGGATGGAGGCGAGGTACAAAAATAAAGTTGTTGTTGTTGTTGTTGTTATTGTTATTATTATTATTATTATTATTATTTGATAATCTGGATTATCTATCATTACTAGAATGTTCCATTTCCTTGGACAATAGTTTTTAGTTGATGATAATTCAAAATGTTTCTAATTTAATTGTGCTTTAATTTAATAGTTTAATTGCACTGTATATGTATGTGTGGGCCTTCAAGTCACCTGTCCATTTATGTGTTTTCTTAGGCAAGCAATAGCCAAAGGTGGTTTTGCCAGTTCCTTCCTCTGAAATATAGTTTACAGCATCTGGTAATAACTTACTGTGTTTTTATTTGTACTTACTTTTAAAGTCATGTTGTTAGCTATCGTGGATCCCACTTCTTGGTGGGGCAGGGAAGAGTATAAAAATTAGATGATGGAACTAGATACCACTTTATGATGTCCCTTCATCAAAATGGGTTTGATTTCATTCATCAAGACAGGGCTCCCCACACCACACATTTCTTATTCTTGTATACCTTCAAGTCATTTATGACTTATGGTGACCCTGAAGTGTATTTATCTTTTCTTGGCAATATTTGTTCTAAGGCAGTTTACGTTGCTTCTTCCCAAGATAGTTTGACCATCTAACCAAACAGCATTCCACTCTGTCAAAAGGTTATGTTTACAAAACAGCAGCAATGTGTGTTTAGCCAAATACACCTCTCCTCAAAATCCATTTTTATGGATTTAAATAGCCAGTGAAACCAGAAAGAATATTCAACACATAATTTTGTAGCTTAGCAAAACCAGGACATTTGGAAGATTTTGCAGCAAATATGGCTATACACAGCATTTTTAATTTTCTTTCTATGTTCTTAAAACTTATCTCAGACCAACCCAGAACCACCATATACAGCTCTAAATTCAGCTTGCAATGAACATGAAGCTGGATCATGGCAACTGGGTAAATGGGAATCAGCTTCACCCTGGTACATTAAGCAATAACTCTGGCCACCTAAGGCCCCTTCCACGCTGTCATAATCCAGTTCAAAGCAGATAATCTGGATTTTATATGGCAGTGTACAAGGGGCTTTAGCCAACACCATCTTGGCTTCTGTTCTTCCTTTAGCTGTCACAGAGTTGAAAACCCCCCATCTCTATAAGTGATCCCAGACCTAAGTAAACGAACATGGGTGATGCCTTCCTTCTGCAGGCAGGTTAAGACCTTCCTCTACTAACAAGCATTTGGGAAAGGATAAGGGGACAGGCTTTGGGGAGGTTGTGGGTGGGATGGGAGGTTGTGAGTTTTAAAGGCTATTTTATGTGTATTTATTATATTTTAATCTGTTTTTACCACATTGTATTATTTGTTTTTTATCTTTTGTATTGCACTTTTTAAACTTGACTAAAATGTGGGATTGTTAGCTGCCTTGAGTCCCCACGGGGAGAAAAGTGGAGTATAAATAAACATGATGATGATGATGATGATGATGATGATGATGATGATGATACCAATGACATGGCATGTTCCTATCTAAAGCATCATCCAGCACAAGGACACTCAACTACTAAGGAACAAGCAATGGTCAGGGGAATGGTCCTTTATCTGAATTGTCATAGAATCATGGAATCATAGAGTTGGAAGAGACCTTGTGGGCCATCCAATCCAACCCCTTGCCAAGAATCAGGAAAATCACATTCAAGGCACCCTGATAGATGGCCATCCAGCCTCTGCTTAAAAGCCTCCAAAGAAGGAGCCTCCACCATACTCCAGGGCAGAGAGTTCCACTGCCGAATGGCTCTCACAGTTAGGAAGTTCTTCCTAATGTTCAGGGAGAAAAGTCAAAAGAAGCTTAATAAATACAAATCTATCCTAAGGGAACTGCTTAATTAGTTTTATATCAAGTACTTACAAGCAAAATAGAAAGAAAGGGTATCACCTAAATACCCCAAAGGCACTAGATACCATGTGATCATGGAAACTGACTGGGATCAGCTCTGGTTAGTACTTGGATGATAGACTGACAATGAATACCCCTTACTGGAGGCTATATTTCAGAAGAAGGAACTTGCAAAACCACATCTGAAAATTCCTTGCTTATGAAAACCCTATGAAATTTATGGGATCACCATAAATTGACAAATGACCTAAATACATATACACCAAGTAAAATTGGAACTCATTTCCATGGGTTTCCTCTAGTTTTACTATACTAGCACACAAGGGCTAAGGCAGAAACTGATGTCACCCTAGTGACTTTTAGGAATGTAACTGGATTACAAAATCACCACACCATTTTGAAGTTTCTGAATGAGAGGCAGCTAGAACTGGGAGAAACAGGGTGTGGTGAACTAAGACTAAGCTCTATGTTCAGCACTCCTGAGTAATTCACATTCACATTTCCTTAAACATGGCTCATTTTCAACTTTTTTTTTCTTTTTTTTCATCTCTAGTAAATTTATACAGAAGGAAATAAAAAGGAAAAAGCAGAGCAAAAACAAAGAAAAAAGACAGAAACTAGCTAGGTAAACATACAGACCTAGTTTTGTGTACCTGCCCTTCAGCACTAAGCAACAGCAAACAGGTTCATGTAATGCCTGTCTAGACTAGATTTTGCAAGCCTACAGGTTAATTGCAAAAATAGCCGCCTAAGAGCAATTAAAGTTGAAATTGTTATCAGGCGAACATCTTGCCCTATTTGCAATCACATTTATGGTTATCAGGTTCTGGAAAAATGACTAGATTTCATAGCACATGAAAGGTAGGCTACCCTCATTCCCACAGATTGTGTCTGCTGAAATCTTTCTTCAGGAGTGTACAAAGAACATTCCTTCCTCTTTGTTCAGATATCTCAGTGTTGCAACCAAAGCCAGGAAACACATTTTTAATTTTCATATTAATTAGCCACAGAACCCATGAATACTAGCAAACCAAAACACAAACTGTCATGATGGCAGTGGACGGCTCCCAATTTGCATTGCAGTGGATTTTGCAACAAGCAGATGATAAGACCCCCCCCCCCTTTTGTGGTTCTTAGTCTTGGCTCAAGAATGATGGTTTCAGAGAAACAAATGTCATTTTGCTTTACTGTGATGACATACAGTTCAGTTTACATTCTACCACTCATTAGCAATAGCCATTCATTCGTTTGGGAGTGATAGTGAAGGAGATTAATTTTAATAGCTTTTTAAAAGCCCACGAGAAGGATCTCATTAGATTTTAATCGATATATGATTATAGCTTCACATACTAAAAATGAACCCAAGAATCCTTATGAACTAAAAACAAAAACATTAACGGGAACCTCAGCACTGTTATCTATGAAAATTCAGCACTGAGTAATCCCTTCGTTGGCCTGCTATAGTTTCCTAAATAAGGTTAGACTTTGGGTCTTCTAAGAATTTCCATCCATCCTAGAATCTTAGTCTAATTTTATTCCGATCCTGTGATTTTAATATCCAGCTGTGATGATGTGTGGACTTTTCTGTTTTTCCCTAAATGACAATAATATTCTGCAATGCCAATCTTGATGAAATATTCTGGAATAAATTCACACTTGTTCTGTTTTGTTATGTGCCTTCAAGTCATTTGACAGAAGTTGCTCATAAAGTTGCAACTAGAGGACATTTTAATCAAATGCATGAATAATTAAATCTGCAAAAGTCAAACCCACAAAAGTGGAGATATGACTGTACTGTAAGAGGTTTTCTTAATTAAATGGCTTACCCTCTAACCTTTTCTTTTTGAAATTGAACAATTGTTTCCCGATATAGGTGAGCAGAAGGGGATAGTGGCTGGATATCTAGTGTGGGGGTGATGTTCAAGTTGCTGTGAAATATTGTTAGCAGGCAGGATGGTTCTGAAATGAAATGACTTTGCACACAGTTCTGGAGTACTTGGAGTGCTAGTTGCTATTTTTATATTTCAGTTATTATGATTGCACACGTGTCATTTCTCTGGAATGAATTGGATCTTGGGTGAAGATTGAGAAGGCTGCCGTTTTCCCACCAGTCTTGGTGGAGGAGGAGCCCAGCCAGAAACATTTTGAAATAGCACCTCCCTACGTTGAAAATAGCACTGGAATTACTTCAGCAGCGGTTTGTTTGTTTTGCAACAATGAAAATAGTTAGGTCAGAGACATTAACATTCCTTTGGTCAGGTTGTTTCTGTTCTGTAACTAACCTGGTGAAGGCTTATTAAAATAATCTCTTTTAGCCTGATGTTCCACTAGCCTCATTGAAGGTGTGCTACAGCCCTACAAACCCATACAGTTGAAAGACGGGAAAATGTTGTTGTTGTTTTTTCAACAAAATCAGGAGCCTGATTGACTCAACAAAGAATGAGAATCTTGTTGCCCACCAGATGTTGTTGGACTGTAACTCCCAGTAAAACCACTGGCAAGGAATGATGGGAGTTGCCATACCATAATGTCTGGAGGGCAACATGATTCCCATTCTTTGTTAAGTGCTACATTGAACTGGTTCTTTTTTCTGTAAAAGCAAAATGTATTATGTTCAAAACACCTCCCCCAAAAACTTAGAAATATGCTTTCGGTTTGGCAATTGGTGTTTGGTTCCATCAGACCAGCTTAATAGCAGAGTACATGCTTTTTTGCAAAGTATAACCTGCTTATCTCTATTTAGGGCCTGGAAAGGCTCCATGGAGAACAATGGCAAGTCAGGGCACAGCAGAGCTTGGAAGTAGATATATATAGTAACCTCCAGGTTCTTGTCTAGTTACAACCAGTTGCAAACAATGAGTTGCTTGTAAATTAATTCCTTTCCTCAACTACTACGTATGATTTACCTACATTATATTTCAATTCTCACTCATTTTATTCCTTTGTGGTGAAACTGTAATGTTTTAGTTGCCTTTATTTTTACAGGAAGATTCACTAAATGGTGGAGGAAGATTATCACATAGTTCAGTGTTGGCTTGTTATCTGGCACTACATGAAAAAAAATCAGATTGATTTTTTAAAAAGTAATTGAATTTGATGATTTTCATTATGTTTGAGGAACAGGAAGATAAAAAGTTATTAGGAAAAATCATTAAATATATAGTAATTTCCTAAGGACTGGGTCTTGAAAATATAAATCTACGTATCATGCATCCACAAGGGTATGTTACTGAACATACCATAGAAATAGGAAAGCATGGTTAATAGCAAACTTATTGAAATAAATAACTTCCAACAGTCCTATAAAATCACCTGCTTGAGGACCTGGCAACTTTCTAGAGAGGTATCCTGTCTACAAAATTGCTAGGTTTTCCAGGGAGACTCTATGGTAACTTTAAGCAGAAGCATTCCATACACTTGGCTCAAGGACTTAGAAAATTCCTAGAGATTACATATTTTGATGAATGTGGATACATGAAACTGTGGGTTCTGGCTCTGCAGGTATGGGGGTGATACTGTAATAATTTAAAAAAAACTTTCCAATAACACCAAAACATGAACCATAAGCAGGCATTAAAGAGTTTTCTTCAACTCAGTGGGCAAAAAAGATAGATCGGTGGCTTTAATGGTCACAAAAAGTGAGTCCCAAGGGTTGAATGTTATGTCATTCCTGCACAGGGTGTTTTTGAGAAAAGAACCATATTTTACATTTTTGGTGGAAGTTTTCCAAGAATCTGGTTTGTGTGACTATGGGGAATTGGGTTCATGGCCACTCGCCTCTTGGATATTACCCAGAGGCCAACTTTTAATCTTGGATTAGTCTCCTGCTATTGGCTACTATGCACAATGCACAGGTAATTACTTATCCCAGATAAAAACATCGTGTCATAGGCACTCTGGCTGCACATACTGTTCTAGTTGCCAAAGAAGCAAAATAATGTTTTAAAAGCAAAATATTTCAAGAACCCCCTCCCCCCAAAAAATCCTCTCTAGGCATTTTCATTAGGGTTTGCTATTACCCTGGAACATACCCGATGGATACAGGGGTTATACTGTAATGACATATTTGTCCCATGTTGTTTTATGTTATTCCCTTCTCTCTTTTATGTGATTGTTATTTTTTTAATCTATGCTAGTAGGTACACTGTTGCCTTAAGAGTAAATTAGAACTTCTCAGGATACATTGTCTGCATTATTATAGCAACACCTAAATTCCTATATGTACTGGCATGTTCTCTGGGTAATCTCTACTCTATGATTTATATAATTGGCTTTCCTCATTTGAACTATGAATCAGGAGGTGCTGATGATTATTCTTTTATTTTAAAAATGTTGTGGGGATTCCCAAGATCAAGTTGTCCTTCAGATGATAGTAGGCACATGATGTGCAAAATCATACAATTCCTCAACTATTTGTGTGGGGTGGGGTGTTCTCCATTACTGGGCGTAGGACAATGGCTTTGTTGGTGCAATCATTGCCAGTGAGTAGAGATGTTTCATAAGAATTTAACGACAGTGCAGCATAAATTAAGAGATATCAAAGGGCGCAGATTTTGAGATGCTCAATACCAAATTCTGCCCACATCTCAGGGCCAGATCCCTCTTCTCAGGCCCTAAGGGAAAAAAGGAGGAATCTTAGGATAAGAACAATGCCTTGAAAAGTACATATATATTCTTCCCCTTTGTTGAAACTGGGTGTTTCTCATCTGAAAGATATATGTTGTGCTATTGTAGTTGATACTTAATACATAATGTTTAATCACATCATCAAGGCTCACTAGTCTGAAAAACCTTGCAATCTCAGGGATTGGGATCATCTTGACCTGGAAATCCTATTTAATAATCATAAATAAAAACTCACATAGAATTGTGTGGGCTATGTGTGTGAGAGAGAAAGAGCAAGAGAGTGGAATGAAAAGCACATATCTAACACTTCTTGCAGAGCTTGGGGAGGTTACATTTTGGATTGCATTTCCCAGAATCCCAGACACCATGGCTAGGAGGTTCTGGGAGTTGTAATCTAGATTTTCCTAACTCTGATTTGTAGCTGCAAATGCATTTGTACAAGGATCTGGGACAGATTTCATTTTACAGGATTCTAAGGGCTGGTAAGCACAGGAGGTCTGTAAAAGAATGTCAAAAGTTAAAATATCTGTGTTGTTGAAGGCTTTCATGGCTGGAATCATTGGGTTGCTGGAATCACTTGGTTGCTGTATGGAACATGGCCATACAGTCCGGAAAACTTACAGCAACCCACTTAAAATATCTGCTTCATGTATCACTTTTGATACATGAAGTCAAAAGAGGCATAGCTTTGCATCGAGCCTGCCAGTGCTACCCTATATATACACAGATGCATATTTAGAAATAACTTTTGCTTTAAATAGCAAGACTTTTGATCCCACTGTATGGGACAGAGTATGAGCAAGTGTTCTTTCTCAGTCTGTAAACAAGATGTTGCCTGTTGATGGACAGTTTTAAACCCTCCTTCTTATGGTTCTTTGTTCTTATACGTATAGATCAACTCATTCCGTTGCAATAAATAAGAAAATCCTTTTGATGGGGAGCACATTAAATCTTTCATATCTAGGACAGTACATAAATAATTCAACTAACTCATGGGTTTTTGTATATAAAAATGCATTAAGCAATAATATTTCTCCTTGATTCCAGACTCACTGAAATGTTTGAAAAAATAATTCTGATCCAGAACAGTTTCTTATGTTTATTATATTGCACTTGAAGATCTTAAATCTCATGCAGTTTATTTGGAAGACAGTTGCCTGCGTTAATGTTGAAGGTATTCTACAGGCTTCCTGAGATCTGGAAACCATCTTGTGGGGGATACAGGGCAGAAGGATGAGAGTCAGAGCTCCAAGCTTTTAAGACGGTTTCCTGACATGTTAAATTTATTTCTTTCTCTCGAATTCGATCTACGAGATGTCTGGAGGCTTAAGAATCCAGACTCTCGTGACTACACTTTCTACTCAGGTAGATGTAAATCTTGGGCAAGAATAGATATGATCTGGGTATCCAATTCGCTATGTACAAAAATAGACAAAATAGATATCCTACCAAGGAACAAATCTGATCATAGCCCCATTACTATGTTAATAAATTATAAAAAAACAATTAAAAAATGGAGATTCGATGATAATTTATTAAAAAAAGAAATGGATATCATCAAAAATAAAAAATTGACTAATGAATTTTTTGAATTTAATTGGCAATCGGAAACCAGAATTCAGGTGACATGGGACGCATATAAGGCGGTAATAAGGGGATATTTAATACAACAGAAAATAGAGAAAAATAAAGTGAAATTTCAGAAATTGAATGAAATTAATAAGGAAATAACTCAAATAGAGAATGAACTCAAGAAATGCCCACAGAAGTTGTCTTTAGAAAAAAGGAGGATAACACTCATTAATAATAAAAAGAATTTGGAGTTAGACCACACAGCTACTCAGCTTAAATTTATTAAACGTTATAATTTTGAAAATGCAAATAAACCGGGGGCTTGGCTTGCACGGAAAGTTAGAAAGAAAAGACAGAAGCAGTTGATAACAAAAATAATTGACGATAACATAGCGTATTTGAGTGATGAAGAGATTCTAGGTAAATTTAGAGAATTCTATACCAAACTTTACAAAAAAGAGGAGATAAAATTGGATGACATTTCAGAATATCTAAATACTTTGAAACTTCAGAAAATATCAGACTCCCAAAGAGAATATTTAAATAAAGATATAACAGAGAAAGAAATTAGAAATGCTATAAAATCAATGAAGCCTAATAAAGCACCGGGACCGGATGGCTTCACATTAAGTTTTTATAGGGTGTTAGAGGAGGAACTGGTACCTTTTCTAGTGAAAATAATGAATGCGGCGTTAAAAGATAAGATTATTCCAGAGTCCTGGACTAAAGCGGAGGTGATAGCAATTCCAAAAGATTCAGCAGATACAACGGACGTGCGCAACTATAGACCCATCTCCCTCTTGAATATTGATTACAAATTATTTATGACAATCTTGGCAAACAGATTAAAAACCTTTTTGGAAAATTGGATAGGAAGGGAACAAAATGGCTTTCTTCCTGGAAGACAATTGCAAGATAATGTTAGATGTATTCTAGATGTTATAGAATATTATGAGTTCAACCATCAGAGAGAAGTGGCACTTCTGGCAATAGATGCAGAAAAGGCATTCGATAACCTTAATTGGAACTTTTTCAAATTACTAGGCAGAGAACTTGATTTGGGTTACAACTTTATGAATGCCATAGAGGCGATTTATAATAAACAATCAGCCAGAGTGATAATTAATGGACACCAATCAGAAGAATTTAACATAGAGAAGGGAACCAGACAGGGTTGTCCCCTGTCTCCCTTGATTTTTATTTTTGCAGTAGACATATTAATAAGAAATATTAGGCGAGATGAACAATTAAAAGGTTTAAAAATAAAAAAGGAGGAGGTTAAAATTAGGGCCTTCGCAGATGACTTAATCTGCGTAATAGAAGAACCCAAAAATAATCTAAATATTTGGTTAAAGGAGATTGAGAAGTTTGGAAAAGTAGCGGGATTTTATATTAATAAAGAAAAGACTAAAATTTTGACGAAAAATGTTACAAAAAAGAACAAGGAGCTTATTCAAGAAAAGTCGGGGATAAAAGTAACTTCAAAAATTAGGTACTTAGGAATATGGATTACTGCTAAAAATGCTCAACTATTAGAAAATAATTATTTAAGTAAATGGCAAGAGATAAGAAAGGACTTGCAACAATGGCAACATCTAAAAATTTCATTATTAGGAAGAATCAGCCTAGTAAAAATGAATGTCTTGCCAAAATTACTATATCTTTTTCAAAATCTATCGATAATAAGAAACCAAAAACTTTTTAAAGAATGGAAGAGGGACATCTCCAAATTTATTTGGAAGAATAAAAAACCTAGAATAAATTTTACTATTATGAAAGATTCCCCTAAAAGAGGGGGCTTTGGCCTCCCAGATTTTCAGCTGTATTTTGAGGCTTGCGCCCTACAGTGGATTAAGGAGTGGGTCACCTTGGAGAAAGAAGATTTACTAAATCTGGAAGGCTTCGACTTACGCAGAGGCTGGCATGCTTATTTAGGATATGATAAGAGGTCAATTGAAAAGAACTTTGGGAATCACTTTATTAGATCTGCTTTAATAAAAATTTGGGAAAAATATAAAGTTCAGTTCTATTACAATAAACTACCACTCTGGATCTCCACTTTGGAGGCGAATCAGAGAAAACTGTTAGGCTGGTCTGTGTGGCCTACATATAAAGATGTCTTAACTAGAATTCAAGGAACATACGAGTTAAAATCTAAGGAAGAAATCAAACAGAAATTCCCTAATATGTCCTGGTTCCAATATGCTCAAATAAAAGAACAATTTTCTAAAGACAAGATAAATGGATTTGGTAGTTTAAATAACGCATGGGACAAAATAATATCTTTAAAGGGAAAGATGATTTCAAGAATTTACACCATCGTACTAGAAGGGTCTA
Organism: Anolis carolinensis; assembly: GCF_035594765.1. Classification (NCBI taxonomy): domain Eukaryota; kingdom Metazoa; phylum Chordata; class Lepidosauria; order Squamata; family Anolidae; genus Anolis; species Anolis carolinensis. Next base: position 295,883,650 of record NC_085842.1, read on the forward strand.
CGCAAATGGTGGGAATTAAGAATTGTATGGTGAAATGGGCTAGGAATATCGGACGTCCTATAAGACTAGAGGAATGGGAAACAATATGGAATAAGAAATTAAAATATACTTACGCTTCAGATTTGAAAGAAAACTGGTATAAAATCTTTCATAGATGGTACATAACGCCGAAAAAATTAGGTAAAATGTATAAGAATTATGATAATAAGTGTTGGAAGTGCAAAACCCAGATAGGGTCCTTTTATCACACGTGGTGGACGTGTGATAAAACGAAAAAATTTTGGAAAATGATTCATGCAGAGATTCAAACCATATTAGATAAGCAGTTCCCGCTTAAACCTGAATATTATTTATTAGGAATAACGGACACAAGCTTGAATTTTGACTCAAATGATGATATTTTATTTACATACTGTATTACAGCCGCAAGAATGACTTTCGCAAAGCATTGGAAAAATGAGGAGACGCCGAAGAAAACTAGTTGGTTGAACAAACTGAATGAAATTCGAGACATGGATAAACTTACCTTTTTGTTGAGAACGACAAGAGGAAAAAGTATTAGAGAAACTAACTGGGGAAAAGTGGAAGAATATCTTAACAATTATTAATTTTGTAATATTAACTATGTAATAGGTATGAATGAATTTATGCAAGTACGGTGACTTAAGGTATAGTTTAGATAGGGAAGTGTGCTTCCCAAAGAAAGACATTTCCGGGTATTTCTTTTCTGTTTATTATTATCTTACTGAATTGTACGTTTTCCTTGTCCAACCCTCCATCCCCCTCCCCCCCTTCCCAATACTTATTTCCCTCTTTTTCTTTTTCACCCCACCCTTATCCCCCCCTTCCCATCCCTTTGGTTCCTCACTATACCCCCGTTTTTATATGCTCGCACTGTATTTGGAAAATTTCAAATAAAAATTATTTAAAAAAAAAATTTATTTCTTTCTCTCTTTATCCTGTTCATCCCTATATAATATTGGTTCATTGTATCATCTATCTAGTGAATCAGTGTTTTGTGAAATGTAATTGATTGGTGTTTATATACAGCTCGTTGTGACCTTTGGCAGTAATAATAAATGGATATATAATAAGTCCAACAGAAACAAATGTAGCAGATCTTGATAACAGAGAAGAAAGAATACAAAACAGACATCTTTTACTTAAACAGTGTAACTGGAACCCTTGCAGACTTCCACACCAAGATTATTTATCAGCTGAATGAAAATAAGCAAGGCAAAGTTCGTTTAAATCAAAAGGCAATAGGCCTTCCAACAAGGTTGCAATCTTACCCTTACCTACTTACTGTGAACGCAATCATCATTATTTGCCCATAACAAAACTTTTCAATATAAGAAATGTCTCTTACATCAAACATAGATACTAGCACATTAGAAGTGGGAAATGAAAGGAACATTACAATACTTGGAGATAATCTAACTGGTTGTAACACTGGTTTTCATCAATGCAATTCATGCACAGTATAGTGTATTGTGGAACTGGGCGCTGTAGTCAAAAGACTACAAAAACTATGAGTGAGGGCACTATGTGCCTTCTCTGGCATGCATGGCATAGGTTCACCATCACTGTGCCAGAATCTTTCAGGGAATTTCAATTAGAGAAGACTCATTAAATAAATAGAAATTACCCCTGTTTTGACTAATCAAGAATTGATTCAGTATGCCTGCTCCAGTGAGCAAATAGTTAATAAGTTAGAGACTTAAAGTGCCGATCTTGTATGGTGGTTTCAGTGTTGGAGTAGGATGTTAGAAGGTCAGGATTTGAATCACGGCTAAGCCATGGAAACTCACCAGGTGATCTTGAGGAAGTCACACATTCTTAATCATATAGGTAGGCAATGAGAAGCCTACTAAAAAAATCTTGTCAAGAAAACCCTATAATAATATGCCATAAGTCAAAATGAATTTGAAGGAAAACTCTAATTTGGACTACCAAGTAGAATTCAAACCAAAGGAAAACAGATTGACTGTAGGGCCTAGTCAATGTGACTTGAATAGTATAAGCCAATGTTGAAATCATGCTAGCTGAGGGCCCTCCTATAATGGTGCACCAATTCATGTGCCAATGACATGAAAAATATGCCAAGATTTCATTCATACCACTGTAGAGCATCTGCCTAAAATGTCCCACTACTGCTACTGTGCCCCCCTCATTATTGTGTCCCCATTGAAATTCCTGTTTCCATGAAATAGGGAGTCTCCAAGAGCACCATGGTCCCTAAAGACCAAGATGACTAAACTGAAGCTGTTAGACTTTGCACGTATCATGAAAAGACATGACGCACTAGAAAAGACAATCATGCTTGTTTAGGTAACAACAGTAGGAGAACAGGAAGACTGCATTGCAGTCCCAAGTCTGCAAGACCTTAGCAGGGCTGTTGAGAATAAGGTGTCTTGGAAGTCTCTCATTTATAGGGTCACCAAAGGTCCAAATCAACTTGATGGCAGTTAACAAAAATGATTTCTTTAGAATATTTATGTTTTAGCCTCAGAGATTCTCAGAACTGCTTACAAATAGTTAATTTTGCAGTCCTTTGCTCTCACGCTTATGATCTAAATAAGACATGACACACAAGGAAAAGGGGATACGAGTGGGGAAAGGGAACTTAGTTTAGCAATGTTGTGTCTTCTTCTCTTCGTCTGGGGCCAGAACAGTGACATCAGGGATGGAAGAAGAACCTTTCTGGAGGACTTCTGGGCAGGGCATGGTGAAGCTGTGCCTGCCACTCTATGCCAAGCCACTCTGGCAGCCTTTTGGCTGAAGTGTAGTGAGTGTATGCATGGGAATAAGGTTTTGCCTCTTCTACAATACTCTTTGGTTTTTGCAGTGATGTTGTCAGGGCAGAGTAAGGTGGGATTTGGCTGTAGAATGAGCAATGAGAGCCCCCTACCCTCTGACTAGGACCTGCTTATTACCTACAATGTATGCAGCTGCCTGTCACCCTGAGCTGCTGGCAGCAGATGATCGAAGCCAAGTTGCTGATTATGGAAATGCACATATTAATATCTCTGGTTGAGGGTGCAAAATAATACGGTGGAATTCATATCCAGGCTACTACAACAATAATTTGTAAGTGGGTGTGGATGAATTACATTTATGCATCTGACCAGGTTTTTTTGGCTTCTTAAACATGATGCCTAGGATGCGTACATGAGTAGCACAAAGAATTTCAACATGGTGAGCTTTATTTCTAAACAAGGAATAAATGTGCTACCCATGTCCATAGAAATGTATGCTTCTTATCATGACTGTGAATGTCATTTGATATTCGTAAGAAATGCTTCTCCTTCATAATGAGGGACTGTGTCACCTGGTGGGACACCTCCTTTGTCTAAAATGGTTGTATAAACTCATAGCTAGAAGGGCAACTGGTATGCTGTGTACATTTTAAACAGGTGGGATGTAGCAGAGCAGACCTGGAAACAAAGGAAATCAGGGCACAACAGGGCATGCTGGGATGTGCATATGAAAGATAACCTAGATTTGTTGCCTCCACCTCCAGTTTATCCACAGCTGTATATTTATGGGAAGAGTCTGGCAGTCCTTTCTTCCCCTCCCCACCAGAAACTGAACCTAAACCTAGAAATATATCAGCATTCACAGACTCATGCAGTTACAGCTTTTCATTCTTCCCACATTGTGGATGGAACAGCGATTTAAAATGAACAGCGCCATCTATGTGCCAAAACCAGCTATGAATTGTCTAGAAAGCTGTATTTCTAAAGTCCTTGAAAGAATAGCTGTGTTAGTCTGGGTGCATCTACATTGCAGAATTAATGTAGTTTGACACCACTTTAACTTCTATGGAATACTGGTAGTTGTAGTATGCTATAGCAAGGAAGGCTAAAGACCTTGTAAATCGACAATTTACAAGTGGTATCAATCTGCATTAATTCTACAGTGAGGATGCACCCCATGTCACAGCATGAACATGGAAATAGAGTCATGGGAAAAGGGTAGCGTCATTCCTTCAGTCTTGTTGGAAATAGAATCAAACAGCTGAATCAGGATTTATTAACAATTTTCACAACAATTAGGTTTGAACAGAGATGATGAGTTGGGTGTTTTTTGTTTTGTTTTTTTGCCATACTAAATGCATGTATGCATAGGTTCTGATAACTGCAATTTAACTAAAGAAATCTCCTAAGTCTCTAAGGCCCCTCCTAGGGCCCTTCCAGACAGGCCTTTAATTCAAGACCTGTCTCGCTTTTACCGGAGGTCTTCAAACAACACCTCTGGTAAACGCGAATTGATGTTGGGTAAACCAGGTTTTCCCTGATTTATTTTGCATTAATTAAATACCTCATTAGATCCAAATCTTAATGAAAGGTATAATGAGGTATTGGGCCTGTGTGGACTGACTCTCGGGATGCATCACATGTTTTCAAGGGGTCAGGCCACAGAGCCACCTGGCACTTTTGGGATCCTGGAGTCCAAAGGTGCAAGAGGGCACCCACCTCCTCCCCCAAGCCCCAAATGTTCCCCTAAAACTTGCTAAAAATGGTCCCTGGCAGCCATTAAGCCTTTCCTCGCATCCTCCTGAGTGGGGGAAGTGACATGTGAAGAGACGGGGGGGGGGGGGGCATGGAGGGATTTCCCTCTTCACCCCTCCCATCTCCTCAGACATGATTTCCTTGATCAGGAGGACACAAGAAGAGGCTCCATGGCTGCCAGGGATCCTTTTCAGTAAATTTTAGGTGGAAATTTTAGGGCTTCAGGGTGGCTTCATGTTATTCTGATTTGAATCGGGATAGCATGTAGCCACCCCCACAGGAAAAGCCTGGGTTTTGGGTTAGGGCTGGGGACTAGAATGCAAGGGGAAGCTGATTATTTTAACCTGTTTCCACATGCATTTTAGTATAGTGTAGAAGAGCCCCTATACTGCCATATAAAATCCAGATTATCTGCTTTGTACTGGATTATATGGCAGTTTAGACTCATATAATCCAGTTCAAAGCAGATAATATGGATAATCTGGATTATATGACAGTATAGAAAGGGCCTACTTCCAAAGGAACTGTGTTTTCGAAAGCAGAGCTATTGCTGTCATACCACTAGACTATAGAGAACGTCAGCCTGAAAGACCTTCATCGGGATCATAATTTGCATCTTTCTGTATCTTATTACAGTAGAGTCTCACTTATCCAAGCCTCGCTTATCCAAGTTTCTGGATTATCCAAGCCATTTTTGCAGTCAATGTTTTCAACATATCATGATATTTTGGTGCTAAATTCGTAAATACAGTAATTACAACATAACATTACTGCATATTGAACTACTTTTTCTGTCAAATTTGTTGTATAACATGATGTTTTGGTGCTTAATTTGTAAAATCATAACCTAATTTGATGTTTAATAGGCTTTTCCTTAATCTCTCCTTATTATCCAAGATATTCGCTTATCCAAGCTTCTGCTGGTCCATTTAGCTTGGATAAGTGAGACTCTACTGTATATTCTGATCCCACTCACACAACTATATAATGATACTTAAACACCTGATCTAAAATAGTCTCCTCCATCGGTGCATCTGAGGAAGTGGATTAATATCCACAAAAACTCATGCTGAAATAAACCTGTTTCTACAATGTGCTACTAAAACCAGTTACTGTTGTGCTGCAAATTGGGATTATGGTGGAATTTGAAGTGGGGAGTGGTGGAAGGGATGTGCCAGGTTAATGGGTGGTCATCTGGGTCTGGTGGTCACCTAATTCAAGTATTTATTTCTGCCACAAAAAGGTAGCTCCCTTGTTTGTATCAACATCTGGAAAATGTGGTGTTGCCTTTGGTGTTTGTATATCTTCGGGTTGGCATTTCACTTCCCCATTCTCTACTGGCTTCACATTATAGAAGTGTAGGTGAGCAATCAGAATGAAAGGGAAACAAAGTTATTTGATTAAGTGAATATGCAAATACACACTTGCATTACAGAAATTCACTCACACATCTCAGCTACTGTGATCGTGTAACCAGGCCGAAACTGATATGATGAAAATATGCACACCCTAGAAACATCCCCTTGCACCCCTTGCTACATAATGGAGGCCTCTGTGGCTCTCCAAACTGATTGTGCATGGCAATAAAAGGATCAAACCAGGGCAGGGGTACTATGCAGTGGAGCGGGGATACATCCCTGGTGCAGACTCAACCTAATATATAAATTTCCCCATAAGCTAAATGTTCTTTGAAAGTGATTTTCATGGAATAATAATAATAATCATCATCATCATCATCATCATCATCATCATCATCATCTTTATTTCTATCCCACCATCATCATCTTTATTTCTATCCCACCATCATCATCTTTATTTCTATCCCACCATCATTTGGATTTGGGGTGGCTTACAAAGGCACTCCAGGGTGCAACATAAGCATCCTCAATTGTCTTGTAGTGGTTCCCTGCTTTGGGGCAAATCCATTGTGCTGTCCTATGGCCAGCTAAATCCTTTCTCTAGACCTCTGTTCAGTTCTAGATGTTGCAAAAAGGAAACTTTAGGCCAAGAGGGAAGCAGCATTTCACTGAAAGGGTTGATGAATGCCAAAAGCCATTTGTATAATTAATTATATGGGCTTTTGCATGGGAAAGCTGAGCGTTCGGCATAGGTTGCACTTCAGTGCAGTAGCATGTGGGATTTAGGGGGTGGGAGAGCATGCCACACACTGTTAAATAGGTTCTTCAAAATGTTTTCATTTAGTTCTTGGCAATCCCATTTTAATTTAGAGTCCTGACTCTGTACGCAAGACAAGGTGAAGTCTTTCAGCCAAAAGTGTCGGTAATAAACTGACTGTGCAGAGTGCTCTGAGTAATGAGGCCTCTTTGCCAATTTGCTTTTTTCTTCTTTTGTGTTGCACGAATGCAGGCAACGCACAATAGACAGGGCCAGAGAGTCAATCATCCTTTCACGTAATTCTGTTCAACTCTGCCAGCTTGCCCACCCACAGACCCTGGTTTCTGGGAGGCTTTGCTTGTGTATGGCAACTGGCAGAGAAGGGAGTTAAGTGGCTGGACCACTGTGGCACTGTGACAGGGAATACCACTGCAGCCCTATACTCAAAAGACATCAGAGCTTGGACAGGAGGGAGAGACTGATTTGGAGAATCCGCCATCTGTTGTCACTACTGTCCACACTGGCTGGAGATTCTGGGAGCTCTAGTCCTAAACAATTGAGATGAATGAGATAAAAAGGTTTGGGAAAACAAATAAAATAAGATTGATCAAGGAAAATGTCAGGCCTGGGAATGTACTTCCTAACTGGAGTACCATTACCAAAAATGCCCTGTGTGTAGTAGCCAATCACTGGTCTCACAGAACAATTATTTATTTTATTTGCTGCATTTATATCCCGTCCTTCTAACCCTGAAACTCAGGGTGGCTCACAAAGGAATCTGTAAAAAGCCAACTAAATGTATTCAGAACAGGGCAATCAACATTTTGCTGTGTAAAAAAAACCTGTCATTTAACCCAAAATTTCTACCACTGAACCCTCACTACTTTTATGATAAAATAGGTATCAACAACAGCAAACTCCGAGTTGTAACAAAGGGAATGATAAGAAAGGCATTTGCTTTATCTGGAAAAGGAAGGCGTTTGGGAGAAGGGGGATTACAATACTGTTTTTATTAGAGTGAAAGTTGAGCAATGCTTTTCTCTTTCCCCCATGTACCTAAAAATGAGACTTCAAAATAAACCTAATAAACACTAAATTCCTGAGTCAATTAACATCAGAAAGAAATTAGTAAATCAGCTATTATGCAATGGATTGATATTGATGACAGCCATTTGTTTTGGATCAACAGTGGACATCTTGGTTTTCTCCAGATGTTTTGAACAAGAACTCACACAATCTCTTATTCTTGCCCATGCTTTCTGACACTGATCAACAATGTTTAGAGTGTACCAGGTTGTCTTTCCATGGATTAGAGCAGGGGTCCCCAAACTAAGGCCCGGGGGCCAGATGCGGCCCTCCAAGGTCATTTACCTGGCCCCCGCCCTCAGTTTTATAATATAATATTTTTATATCAGTTTTAATAATATAATATATTGTATATACATGTAATATTGATAATAATCTTATGTTATACAATATAATTCTAATAGTAATACCATATAATAATATTAATTATATATTACATATTATATAATAGTATAGTGGTATAGTTCAATATAGTAATACATAAGGCTAATATTGTGTTATGCTAATAATATAATACATTGTATGTACATAACTTAGTGTTTTAACTTAGTGTTCATGCGGCCCGCCCTTGTTATATTGCTTTCTTGACTTTGTGTTGTACTGCACATTTTATCTATTGTATTGTTTAATTGTATTATGATATGTTGTTTTTTATATTTTGTTATATTGTATTGTCCTGGGCATGGCCCCATGTAAGCCGCCCCGAGTCCCCGTTGGGGAGATGGTGGCGGGATATAAATAAAGTATTATTATTATTATTATTATTATTATTATTATTATTATTATTACATACAGCTGCTCTGAGTCCCCTTCGGGGTGAGACGGGTGGGATATAAATGTAGTAAATAAACGCAGTAAATAAATAATTAATTTTAGACTTAGGCTCGGCCAAAGTCTGACATGACTTGAAGGCACACAACAACAACAACAATCCTAATTAACTTGACTATCTCATTGGCCAGTAGCAGGCCCACACTTTCCATTGAAATCCTAATAGGTTTATGTTGGTTAAAATTGTTTTCATTTTTAAATATTGTATTTTTTCGTTGTTGTTGTTGTTGCACTACAAATAAGACATGTGCAGTGTGCATAGGAATTTGTTTGTATTTTTTTTTTCAAATGATAATTTGGCCCCTCAACAGTCTGAAGGATTGTGGACCGGCCCTCTGCTTCAAAAGTTTGGGAACCCCTGGATTAGAGGGTTTATAAAAGGGAGGTTTGCAGGATATATTTATTCATACTATTAACTACAACAGCTCAATTGAATTCTAATGTACAGCAGTGATAAACCTTTGATAGGGCCATCCTCACCACTAGGCAGCCTGATGAAAGGTGAACAAATGGTTAGTTCTCTAGTTTACTGCTAGAGATGTGAAGAGCTACTTGTAGGATTTTCTTCCCATGAGTTAAGAAATCTTTCCTGGCTTGGATGCAATGCACCTTGACATGGGGACGTAAAAACTGCTGTTTGCGGCTGACAAAATATGTTGAGATGTCCTCATCTCTGAACATCAAATGCAAAACTGGCAAAGGAAGCCATTCTTCTCAAATTCTAACAGCATTTGACTGCCAAATGTTGGAAACTGAATGCTAAACAGATGGATCCTTCATATGATTCAGGAAGACCATCCTATTAAAAGCCCAGTACTTCTATAGTGATAGAAACATGTCAGTGATAAACCCAATGATAAAAATAAGCATTCACAGGAAGGGTAGTTAACCATGGTTTTCTTCATTACAAAAGCTATCTCATGAAAATATTAGTTTGTATTCAATGAGAAATGAAAAAAAAACTGTCAATTTTCTGCTTTCTGTTGTTTGCATTTTTTTTAAAAAAACAAACCATCAATTTTTTTGGGAACCTCTTCAACAGAAGCAGTTTTCCTCTCGTTTACACCAAATTCAATTTTTTGACAGATATTCTCAACATAGAAAGGTCCATGTGGTAATTTCCTGTCATGTTTCTGATGAAGATGAGTTTCTGATAAAACAAATTATAAGGACATAATTATTTGCTAGTTTTCTTCCCAACTTGCATAAAAAGTCTTTTCAATGCAAGTTCAAGACTTATTATATGGAAAACAATATCATTTTCTGCACAGAAGTAGTCTGTATATCCTGCACAGCACAGAATGCACATAAAATAATAATTTCTGTAATAATAGTAACTATAATAAAATTGTATTTGTTACCCACCTCTCCTCAAGGCGCGAGGCAGTGTACAACACATGTATTTGTCAGAAGCAAATTGAGGGTACAGTTATAATGTCATTTTAAAAATAGCACAAACAGAGTTAGAAAACCTGACATTTTACTAGATTTTGTTTAACCAGAAGCTGGCCACTTGGGCTGACTCTGCTATGAAAAGGTCCTCCCTTGTGCATGTGGCAGGACTCTGGCTGCATTGTAGTAAGTGGTCTGTGATTTGCTCTTCTCCACACTCACATGTTGTGGATTCCACTTTGAATCTCCATTTCTTAAGATTGGCTCTGCATCTCATGGTGCCAGAGCACAGTCTGTTCTGCACCTTCCAAGTCGCCCAGCCTTCTGTGTGCCCAAGAAGGAGTCTCTCATCCAGTATCAGCCACTGAGTGAGGTTCTGGCCACTTTTGGACTCCACTTTGAATCTCCATTTCTTAAGATTGGCTCTGCATCTCATGGTGCCAGAGCACAGTCTGTTCTGCACCTTCCAAGTCGCCCAGCCTTCTGTGTGCCCAAGAAGGAGTCTCTCATCCAGTATCAGCCACTGAGTGAGGTTCTGGCCACTTTTGGACTCTCGCTTGCTGAGCTGTTCCTGTGAGTATCTCTGCAGATCATAGAAAGCTGTTTCTCAATTTAAGGTGCTGGCATGCAACTTGTAGCATGCAACCAAACAACACAGTTAAAATACATAGATAAAAATAAAAAGATTGAAACACCTATATTGAAAAATAGTCATAAGATTAAAACACATTAAAATAATTTCTACCAAAAATGCAAGCTTAAATTCATGTTTCAAATTGACTGGGAAGCCTTGCCCCAAGAGATAGGTCTTTGTCGTTTAAATTTTGGCAGCTTGTTTAGCTGTCAAATCTCTTCTGGCACCCTGAGTATATGAAAGAAAACCCCCTATTAGCAGATTGGAATTGCTTATTACTTGGTAAGCTTTGCCTTTTCCACCTTGTTGGACTAAAACTCCTGTCACATGATTAGCATTAAGTGGAAGATATGTATGTGTGTGTATATGTGTGTGTGTGTGTGTGTGTGTGTGTGTGTGTGTGTGTGTGTGTGAAGTAAATGTTGGAGGTGGTCTTTGCTTGTTGTCATGTTTGAAGCTCTGCCTTTCCTATCCGGTTGGACTTCAACTCAAATCACATCCTTTGCCTTAAGTAAGGGATATATGAATATGAGTGTGTGCCTCAATGGTTAACTGTGAGCAACTGTAGTTGCCGCTTCATGCATAATGCTTCATGACATCACCAACTAAGCTCCCTATGACATCATCAAGACTCAACTCCCTATGACATCACAAGGGTCTTGCTTTTGTCCATAAAACCTCAGGGCCTGGAATAATCCTGACTTGGTGTCCCTACTGACAACTTTGATGCAGTCATTCATTCCCCTAAGGTTCTGTGCAAATGCATGACAAAATAATTCCAAGACAGCAAAGTTAAGTCTAAACTCTGGTAATTCTCAATTATTTTCTTCATATTCAGCAATGCTTTTCTCTCTTGAGTAAAATATTTTCAGTCATCCTTCCTTTGCAATAATATAAAAACGGTGGAAAGAATACAGCAGCTCACAGTAAATATCAAATCACTAGAGATCAATTCCAAATATTTTGACACCTTTATTTAAAAAAAAAACAACTCCCAGGACCTGTGAAGATAAATATTAACTCATTTAAGGTTTGTGGATATGCCTTAGAAAACAGAGCTTTCGGCATCAATAGGATTTCCAACGGTGTGAGTTTCTATGAAGGAAAGACAATATTTGCTTAATCTGATGGGATTTGGGTAATTTGGCGCATTCCACTTTGAAATGTCTTTGATTTTATCTGAAGAGACTATTAAACATACTTCCTAAATGAAGACTATTGTACATATCTATTCCATAATCATAATGTTTGGTAACTCTGACTGCAAAAATTTCCCCCTTGGTGTTTTCACAAGAATTACTTATTAAAACTCAGAAGAAGTAATTATATCTGACAGGTGTGAAGGAGCTGCGGCTGGTGTGCAGAGATTCAAGTTCATACTTAAATGATTTCCTGCAAGGTCCTTTTGCTCTCAAGAGCAAAGTTCATAAGAGCACTATGCAGTCTAATCATAGCAAACACTTAACTGGGTTCTGTTCAGCAGTCAAAGAGTGGGGATAATACTCTTGTGTATGATGCAATATACAGGTTTTGTGCCAAGGAAAACTAGATTCTAGCACCTACATAAATTTAAAAACATGCAAAGCTCATTTGTAACATATACACATACTTATGTCATACATATATGCATGTTTATTTATTTATTACTTTTGTGGGGTTAAGAGTGTAGGACTCCTGCAAAAGTGGAAAACCCACAGACAAAAGTACACCATTCTAGGGACCTCTAGGGACCACCTTCTACACTGCAATATAATGTAATTTGAAATTGCATTATATGGTCAGTATAGACTCATATAATGTATTTCAATGCAGTTAAACTGCATTATTTGAGTCTACACTGACCATACAATGCAGTTTGAAACTGTGTTACATGGCAGTATAGATGGGGCCTAGGTCCTCCGGGTTGACTCTATGATCAACTTCCACCAGAGTAAAATATTTCCAGTCATCCTCTCCTGGTTGGAAATTGAAAATAAAATTATTTGTGAGGACCTAGAGATTCTTCTAGAATGACTCTGTGGTTAACATTTAACAAAAGTTGAACGTAGAGTCACCATGGCGGACAAGGAGAATCTTAAAGAGATGTTTTCTCAAATAAAAAATGGCATTTTAGTCACCCCAGAGGACTTAGTGATTCCTATAGAGAACATATTAATAAAAACCACAAATAATCAAATCCACAAAAGTTAAGCCTGCAAATGTGGAGAACCAACTGTACTGTATTAAAATGCATGACCCACCTTTCCTTCAGTGAACATAAATGGTTCTCTTTTTACTAGTTAAGCTAAAAGAGAGCAACTGGATCAGGCATGCATATAGCCGGGGAGGGGGCTTGAGGGGCTTGCCCCTCCCCCCGAAATTGTCAGGGTGGTCTGCGAAAAGGCCTTACATTTATTATTTAAACTGTTATGTTTATTAATATCATGATCTGATCACCATTCTCAATATATCCCATTTGCATGGGGGTATTGGGATAACAATACAAAAGGTTTGCTATGTTAGACCCTCCCTTGCTCAGACTACCCCCCCCCCCCCGAATCTAAATCCCAGCCCCCTCCAAATCAAAATTCTGACTACAGGCCTGGGATCAGGGTTATCCAGTAAGCTGTGGACTTGAACTATTTTGAACAAAATAGAGATTAGAAGTTATTTCAATTTTGTTTTCAATTTATATTTGAGTGGTGCAATGTTTACAGAGCCAAAAACTGGCCCTTGGTCCTTCCCCATTTGCTCAACTAATGTTAGGGTTATTTAGGAAGATCTTCAATACCTAGTGCCAAAGAGGCAATGGTGAAGGGACCATAAGCCAGAAAATAGTAAACTTTTGCCTATGTAGCTTTGCCTCTGCATATGCCCTTCCTTCCTGTGAGCTGGTTCCTTTCTCCAGGAAGTTCCAACTAGAGAAGAAAACTCAGAGTAAACAAGTTAGGTCATTGGTATCACTTGTGCCAAGTGGGTGTGGAAGGTGAGGAAGACCCTCAGGCATTGGTCAATTTTAGATAAACCAAGATATATATTCTTTGTTAACTGCGCACATGTTGTGACGGCCATTTGCATGGTACGGACCCATTAGAGTGGGTGCCTATGGCTGTTTGCCTTATCATTAGCTGTGATAACAATAAAAGGTTTGTTTTATTGCTCGCTTGGAATTCTCTCGTTTACTTCCCTTCCAGGCCAGTCTCCAACAATGGTAGAACTGAATTGTTGGGTGCAGTAAAAGACTGAATGCGACTGAAGATTAATTTGACAAGATGGAAGCGCTGATGTTCAGTAGGAAAACCAGCATGGGATTAGTATTGGAATCTGTTCTGGATGAAGTTGCTCTCCTTCTGAAAGATCAGATGGAAGTGCTCTTGGACCCAGCACTGCCTCTGAAAGCCAGGTTTCTACAGTGGTCAGAAGCATCTTTGCCTAGCTTTGGTTGTCTTCTCAGCTGTGCCCTTGGACAAGGCAGATCTAACCATAGAGATGTATCCCTTAGATATCTCCCGACTAGACTGCTGTAATGTACTTTACATGGGGCTGCCTTTGAAAAGTGTTCAGAAGTGGTAGCTGGTGCAAAATCCAGTAAGCAAACTGGTGTCAGGTGTGCATTTTAGAGATCATATCACACTGGTCTTGCAAGAACGGTACTAGTTTCCAAATTGCCTCTGAGCTCAATTCAAGGGGTTGGCACTGACCTACAAAGCCCTAAATGACTTAGGGCCAAGAGATTGGAAAGCCTCTTCCCAAATGAGCCTGTCAGAAATTTGAGATTTGAACAAGGGATTGTTGCATGTCCCAAGGCCTCATGAAGATAGGTTGGTGGCTACGTGTAAAAAAAAACAGGCTTTCTTTATATCAGCGACACAAATGTGGTACTCCTACCTAAGGGAGGTAAGCTGGCTTAAGCACTTTTAAGTTTCCGGCAAGCAGCCCAAAGAGTGCTATGCCACATAGCATGCAGTGTTTAAATGTACTATTTTAATTGTTTAAACTGGATTCTAGGATTATTTTAGACTGCTTTAGGAGATTTTAAGTCATGTTTGAAAATTTTTATTTTTATTCTTTTAATTGTTTTTCATTTATTCATCACCTTGGGAGCCCTTGTGGGCCAGGAGGGCAATACAGAAATGCTTTAAATACATTTTAAATAATGGACATGCTGCATTTTAATGTTTAAATGCATTTATTAAAATAGTGATTTAAAAGTGTTTTAATGACTGTCTCTAAATTAATGTAGAAGTCATTTTGTTTTATTGAATCCTTTAGTATGCTGTAAACTGGTTGATATTCCAACCTTGAGAGAAAGGCAGGATGAAAATGAAACAAATGAAATAAATTAGATTATAATGAGAGAGAAAGGGAGGGGGGAAGAAAAGGAAAGTAATTTTGATATATATGCATACATGCACATGTGAATGGATGTGCACGTGCAGAGCCTGTGGTTGTAATGTAATGCATGCTAAAAATTATGACTGTTGGGGAGACCTTCATGGAACAAAGGATACTGAAAAGACGTTCTACAGAACATTTCACAAGATATTGGGATTCGACATTCTCTTAGAATCCAAGTTTAGAAATATAAAGGACACAATAGCACTAAGGTCATTGGCTTTGCTCTAAATCTTTTTATAGCTGCAAAAACTTTTCTAGCCAACTACACAACGCCTCCCAAGATGCTTAATATGGATGAGTGGAAGCAAATGTTATGGAACACAGTGCATATGGAGAAACTGACTTATATGAGACACACCACAGAATGAATGTGTAATGTTTAAGAACTTTTTTCTGAAGCTGTACTCTTAAATATCAGATGGGGAGAGGGCAGATGTTTCAGACTGTAACTCCTATCATCCCTCACCATTCCTCACCCCATTCTGAAGCCAAGATGGTCTATATCTTCAGGCTGAGAGAATGAAAAATCAGGTAAAGTATTCTGATAAAGAGTAAAGCATGAGCAGATTGATTGAGTGAACTGACTAAATTTATGTCCTACATTTATCCTGACATGGTATCGCTAGGGTTTAGTTCAGAACCCACTGTGGATATCAAAATCCTTAGATGCTCAATCCCCATTATATACAATGGAGTGGTAAATATGAAATGGCAACATCAAGATTTGATTTTTTGAATATTTTAAGCTGTGAATGGTGGAATCCACAGATGTAGAATTCATAGACATGGAAGACCAACTAAAAGCTTGATAACAAAACAAAACAACAACAACCAGTACTAAATGAATAAATAAGCTGCCCTATTAGTTACTGCTGTTCCACATGACCTTTAATGTCTGAAATTGCTGTTTTAGCTGTTTTGCAATAGTACTCTGTCACGACCCAGGCTGCAGAGCACCAATAACCATACACAAAGGCCAGAATCTATCTAATATCTTTATTGTAGGAATATATAAAGTTAATAAAAACAAGTGTAGAAAATAGTCCAGAATTAGACCTTTCAGGAAAGGTCAGAATTAGTCCAAAAAAGCAATGTCCAATAAGAAATATTAAGGTCCAAAGTTGTAATCCAATAACCGAAACACTCACTTTGCCAAGCAAAGTGAGGGGAGATGACAAGGTCCTTTAGTCCATGAAACTTGAGCGAGGCTAGGAAATAACTTGATACTTGAAACAAGGCTTGAACGTGGAACAAGGTAACTAAGAACAAGAACAAGGTCCGTGGAATAACTTGATAAATCCGTGGAACAAGGCAAGGATTGATCCTGGGAAACAAGGCAAAGTCCGTAGATAAACAAAGGCTGGGAAGCAAGGCGAAGGCTGGATAGCAAGGCAAGGCTTGAGCAGGAGCGAGGCTTGAACCGGAGCGCGCTGTCCAGACACAACTCGCTCCGTAGGCTGACGAATTGACTCCGCGAAGTTACTACGCGGGTAAAACACCTAAATAGAGTCTAGCTTCCCGCCGAAGCAGTTCTCTGGGAATCAGAACCGAAAGCTAACTCTGAGACCAGATGTGAGACTCCCCAAAGATTCTCACGAAAAGCAGTCTTAATTGGCCACATTCTTAGCTGCAATCCTCGCACTCCTGCGCGAAGCTGAATCCAAACTTCTCTGTTGTTTACAAAACTCCCGGCGCAAGAATACGGGAGAAGTAGGCTCTGGGCTTGTTTGACATACTTCTGGGAGACAACTTTCTTGCAGGTGCAAGGTTCCCAGATCTGCCTGGGAAAGATCTGGCTGAGAGGAATCCAGTTCAGACTGGGAAGGTAAAAAACCCAAGTTTTCATCTTCATCAGGAATTACAATGTCCTGAGCAGGACTACAAGGCCCATGAGTCATCACACTATCCCCCTCCTCAAGGCCCCTCCCAAACTGGGGCCCTCTCCCCGAGGCGCGAGGTCGCGGCTTGGCGGGATAGGTCTGATGAAAGCGACGGGTTAGATCAGGAGCATGGACTGTGGAGGCGTCTTCCCAAGAGCGTTCTTCAGGGCCAAAACCCACCCAGTCAATGAGATATTGTAGGCGGCGGCGGTGAAAGCGAGAATCCAAAATGTCCTCAACCTCGAACTCCTCCTCCCCATTCATCAAAACAGGAGGGGGGGCCGGTTGGTCTGTATCAGGACGCACACCATCCGCCGGAAGGAGCAGGGAACGGTGAAACACTGGGTGAATGCGCATTGAACGCGGAAGTTGGAGTTTGAAAGTCACGGGGTTTAATTGCGCCACTACTGGATAGGGGCCAATGAAACGGGCATCTAACTTCCGGCAAGGGCGGTGGGAGGGCAGAAAGCGAGTGGACAGGAAAACCCGATCTCCTACCTTGATTTCGGGGCCCGGCTGGCGATGTTTGTCAGCGTGGCGTTTATAGTCCTCCTTGGCTTGGTCCAGTTGCTGGAGCAAAAGTTGTTGCACCGCTGTGAGTTCCTGCAGCCAATCCTCTGCTGCGGGAACCTCTGAAGTTTCAATGACAGGGGGAAAGAAACGTGGATGGAAGCCGTAGTTTGCAAAGAACGGCATTTCTTTTGTAGAAGCTTGAACTCCATTGTTGTAGGCAAACTCAGACAGTGGTAACAGAGAAGCCCAATTGTCCTGTTGATAGTTTACATAACAGCGAAGATACTGCTCCAAAGTGGCATTGGTGCGCTCCGTTTGCCCATCTGTTTGGGGATGATGAGCTGAAGATAAGCGAGAGTCTATGCCCAATAGTTTTTGTAGTGCCTTCCAAAAACGAGAGGTGAATTGAGATCCACGGTCTGTGACTAAACTCTTGGGCAATCCATGTAGTCTGAAGACATGTTGAAGAAATAAATCCGCAGTTTCCTTGGCCGTGGGGAGGCCTTCGCAGGGAATGAAATGGGCTAACTTGGTGAATAGGTCCACCACCACTAAGATCGTGGTGAATCCACAGGAAGGTGGTAGGTCAGTGATGAAATCCGCGGAAATTATTTCCCATGGGCGAGATGGGGTAGGAAGGGGGTGTAAAAGCCCTGAGGGCTTCTCCCTTCGTATCTTGGAGCGCTGGCATACTGGGCAGGTGTTGACATATTTTTCCACATCCTTGCGGATCTTGGGCCACCAAAAATCCCTTAGGATCAGATGCATAGTTTTAAATAGTCCGAAGTGTCCTGCTGGTTTGCAGTCATGACACAGACGAAGCGCTTTTTCCCTGCCCGGTCCGGGTGGGATATAGACATGTTTTCTATAGCAGAGCAGCCCATCTTTAAGCGAAAAGGGGAAATG
Source organism: Anolis carolinensis (assembly GCF_035594765.1). Classification (NCBI taxonomy): domain Eukaryota; kingdom Metazoa; phylum Chordata; class Lepidosauria; order Squamata; family Anolidae; genus Anolis; species Anolis carolinensis. The sequence continues at coordinate 295,901,898 of NC_085842.1, forward strand.
CAGACCTTGGCGAAGTTGGTCCTGCGCCCAGGCATCTGCTTGCTGACTAGCCCTGATTTCTTGAGCACAGATGGGTCCTGGAGTAGGGGAAGTTGAACCAATGGGAATGGATTTGGTGTTCCCCACCGTGAGCGTGGCAAAGTTCTCAGGTTGTAGCAGTTGGGATTCAAAGGTCTCCTTGCGTCCTGCAGCGTATTCCGGTTTACGTGACAGGGCGTCTGCTTGCTTGGTTTGGGCTGGGGTCACATAATGGATCTGGAAGTTGAAACGTTCAAAGAATAAAGCCCAACGTTGCTGCCTCTGATTTAGTTTGCGGGCAGTTCTTAGATGTTCTAGATTACGATGATCAGTGTGGACTTCAATGGGAAATTTGGCCCCTTCTAGCCAATGTCTCCAAGTTTCAAAGGCTGCCTTTATGGCCAGTAGTTCTTTTTCCCAAATGGTGTAATTCCTCTCTGGTGTGGTTAGTTGACGAGAATAAAAGGCACAGGGGTGGAGGTGATCTCCCACCGGTTGTAAGAGTACAGCCCCAATTGCCACATCAGAGGCGTCCGCTTGCACCACAAAAGGGGTTCCAGGATTTGGGTGCTGTAGAATTGGCTGGGAGGTGAATAGTTTCTTTAGTTGCTGGAACCCTTTCTCTGCTTGATCAGTCCAGCGGAAAGGCTGCTTTCCACGGATGCAGCTAGTGATGGGGTCGGACCAGCGGGCAAAATCTGGAATGAACTTGCGGTAGTAGTTCGCGAACCCCAAGAAACGCTGCACCTCTTTCTTGTTAGTTGGCGCCCGCCATTCCAATACTGCTGAAACTTTGGCTGGATCCATGGAAAGCCCTAGAGGCGAGATGCGGTAACCAAGGAAATCTACCTCTTGTAGATCAAAAGCGCATTTTTCCAGCTTGGCATAAAGTCCATGATCCCGCAATCGTTGTAACACCATTTTGACGTGGTTCTCATGTTCTGATTGTGATCTGGAAAACACCAAAAAATCGTCCAGGTAGATTATCAAGAACCTGTCTAGATAGTCCTGAAAAATGTCATTGACAAAATGCTGGAACGTTGCGGGGGCTCCGCATAAACCGAAATTCATAACTCGGGACTCAAATAATCCGAATTTGGTCTGGAAGGCGGTCTTCCACTCGTCCCCTTCCCTGATGCGAACTAAGTTGTAAGCCCCCCGAAGATCCAGCTTGGTGTAAACCTTGGCTCCTCGAAGCCGATCCAGTAGATCCGAGATTAAAGGCAGGGGATAGCTGTTCCGCTTGGTGATATTGTTCAATGCTCTGTAGTCCACCACCAAGCGTAGTTCCCCTGACTTCTTCTTCACAAACATCACTGGGGAGGCGGCTGGGGATTGAGAGGGTCTGATGAATCCCTTGCGAAGGTTTGTCTCTAGGAATTCCCTGAGAGCTTCTTGCTCTGGTTCAGTCAGGGAGTAGAGATGCCCTCGCGGGATCGGGGCCCCCTCCACCAAGTCAATGGCACAGTCATAAGGTCTATGTGGGGGTAATTTTTCGGCTTCTTTCTCATTGAATACATCCCAATACTCGGAGTACTTCTTTGGCAAGGTGATGATGGGCTCGGTGTCTGTGGCATGGCATACCTTGGCTACGAGGCAATGGTTTTGGCAGTACGGTGAAGCAAACTGCAGTTCTCTGTTGGACCAGGAGATGTTAGGGTCGTGGAGAGTCAGCCATGGAATTCCCAAAATCACAGGGAAATGGGGAACCTCGGTAACAAAGAAGGAAATCTCTTCCATATGTTCCCTTATCCACATCCTGGTGGGTTCCGACCACTGACTTACGGGGCCCGTCTTGAGGGGACGGCCGTCTATGGCTTGCACCACACGGGCATTCTTGAAATCATGATATTGTAATCCCAGAGAGTCGGCATACTCTCTATCGATGAAATTGTTGGTAGCTCCAGAGTCTATCATGGCGTGGATCATGACGGGTCCCCTTTTTGCTGACCATAATGTGACCACGAGAAGGAACAGGACCCCGGTTGGCGGCTCTTGGATGGATTTTTTGACCGGGTTGGCGAGCCCCTCTACACCCGGTCGTTGGCTTCCCCCGCCGGCTGTGTGCCAGTCGGCTCAGACGCCTTCGTCTCCGTGGAGGACGCCGCCGCAAGACGGGCGGCAGGCTTCCCTTTGGCTGGGCACTCTCTGGCGAAGTGGCCCCCGTTCCCGCAGTACCAGCAGAGGTTTAAGCGTTGACGACGGGCCTTCTCGGCGGCATCTAGTCTGGGACGCACATTGCCCAACTGCATCGGCACCTCCTCGCCTCCTCTGGGGTATGGGGTTGGCGGTGGGGGTCTCCACACCGGACGTGGCTGAACGCTGGCGGGAGCGGGGGGTTTTGCCCCGGCTCTACTGCCCTGGCCTCGAACCCACTGTTTCCTGTTGGCAATCATGACTTCAGCCCGTAAACATTGATCAATGAGTGCCTCGAGGGTCTGGGGAGGATCCACCTTGGAGATTTCTTCCAGCATTTCAATGTTGAGACCCTCCCGGAATTGTCCCCTGAGGGCTACATCGTTCCAGCCGGTGTTGTGGGCCAGCACTCGGAACTCGGCTATATACTGAGACATAGTTCTGTCTCCTTGGAAAAGGCGACGGAGTTTGTGACCGGCTGCCTCCAAATTGTCCTCGATTCCCCAAGTCTCCTTGAGGTGGTCCAAGAAGTGTTGCGCTGATCTTAGGTGTGGAGAGGCTTGGTCGAACAGTGCCGTCGCCCAGCTGGCCGCTGGCCCGTCTAGAAGACTGTAAACCCATGCCACTTTGATGTCTTCTTGGGGAAACTCGGCAGCACGGGCCTCCAGATAAGCTTGACATTGGCGACGGAAGACATGAACCTTAGAAGCTTCTCCAGTAAACTTGGTTGGCAACGCCATGGCCGGAAGACGAACTCCGCGTTCCTTCAAACCCCTTATTTCTCCATCCTGTGCATTGAGCTTATCACGGATTCGGTCCACCTCTTCCTTGTCGATGGTGTAGGTAATCGGCTGGCCGCTCGGCCCAGGTACGGTTCCGGTAGACATTCTGGCCGAGGTTAATTGGTGCTTAGGGTGGCGGAGTCAAACTGTCACGACCCAGGCTGCAGAGCACCAATAACCATACACAAAGGCCAGAATCTATCTAATATCTTTATTGTAGGAATATATAAAGTTAATAAAAACAAGTGTAGAAAATAGTCCAGAATTAGACCTTTCAGGAAAGGTCAGAATTAGTCCAAAAAAGCAATGTCCAATAAGAAATATTAAGGTCCAAAGTTGTAATCCAATAACCGAAACACTCACTTTGCCAAGCAAAGTGAGGGGAGATGACAAGGTCCTTTAGTCCATGAAACTTGAGCGAGGCTAGGAAATAACTTGATACTTGAAACAAGGCTTGAACGTGGAACAAGGTAACTAAGAACAAGAACAAGGTCCGTGGAATAACTTGATAAATCCGTGGAACAAGGCAAGGATTGATCCTGGGAAACAAGGCAAAGTCCGTAGATAAACAAAGGCTGGGAAGCAAGGCGAAGGCTGGATAGCAAGGCAAGGCTTGAGCAGGAGCGAGGCTTGAACCGGAGCGCGCTGTCCAGACACAACTCGCTCCGTAGGCTGACGAATTGACTCCGCGAAGTTACTACGCGGGTAAAACACCTAAATAGAGTCTAGCTTCCCGCCGAAGCAGTTCTCTGGGAATCAGAACCGAAAGCTAACTCTGAGACCAGATGTGAGACTCCCCAAAGATTCTCACGAAAAGCAGTCTTAATTGGCCACATTCTTAGCTGCAATCCTCGCACTCCTGCGCGAAGCTGAATCCAAACTTCTCTGTTGTTTACAAAACTCCCGGCGCAAGAATACGGGAGAAGTAGGCTCTGGGCTTGTTTGACATACTTCTGGGAGACAACTTTCTTGCAGGTGCAAGGTTCCCAGATCTGCCTGGGAAAGATCTGGCTGAGAGGAATCCAGTTCAGACTGGGAAGGTAAAAAACCCAAGTTTTCATCTTCATCAGGAATTACAATGTCCTGAGCAGGACTACAAGGCCCATGAGTCATCACATACTCTAGGATTGTTTTTAGACCATTTTAAATGTATGTAACAAGTATTTAATGTGTTTTAATTGTTTTATCATTGCACTGTTTTAACTGATAGTATGTGTCTATTAACTGATAGTATGTGTTGCCTCTTTTCTAAACCCTGTGCAATGTGCATACAGCAGAAGTGGAAAAAGTGCAACCCTTTGGGAATTGTTTTGCAGTGCTCTTGGAGACACTCAAACCCCTTAGATCTCCTAAGACAGTATATGTATATGTATATGTATGGGTGTGTGCATAGATAGATAGAGATATATCTATCTATATCTATATCTATATCTATATATAATTCAGATAATCACAAAAGAGGACAGTTCAACACCCCAGCCCTCTCATACCCCCAAATCATGTAAATCAGTCAGATTTCAGCCAATTCACAAAACCAGAATTAATACTGAGGATTTTTGAGAGGTTGAGAGTTTGAACTTTAACTGACATGGCTCAATTTTATGGAATTAGGGAAGTAGACTTCTCTCAAGGAGGGATCTGGTGCCTCACCAAACTACAAATTCCAGGTTCCTATAGCATTGAGCCATGACCATCAAAATAGTGTCAAACTGCTTTGACTCTACAGTGCTGAGCCAGGTTAAGTTGATTGCTGCTTACTAACATACCCATCGTACCTGTTGTACATTACCTTTGGGGCCCCAGTGGGCTAACAACTAAAAGAGTAAGGCCACACACAGACACACATGGAAACATACACACAGAGTGTATAGTTTAATCCCTCAGGTTTTTACTGACTTCTATCTCCATTGTCTCCTCTGTTTTCTCCAATAATTATGATGCAACCTGCATTAATAATATAGTGTAGTATAATCTTTTTACACACACATTTTTTGTCTTCATTCTTATGCTAACCAACTAGCCACTGCGGGGATTTATATGTGAGTTACATCCCATCCATTTAATTTCTGGGTTACAAGAGAAAGCAAAGGAATGGAAATGTCTGTAACGATGTCCTACAAATCCCATTCCAGAAATTATTACTGAAATCCTGCAGTGAACTGAGAGACTCATCTGGACAATTACTTTAATGTAATGATGGTTTGAAGAGAGTGCTGAAAGGGGTGGACAGGTTACATTGAATTAATGACCATGCACAAGTAAACACATTACACAAGAGAAACAGAACGTGAAAACACCGGACCAGGCAGGGAATAACAAAAGCTAAGAGCATTTGGGCAAATGAGGATGAAGCAGAACCACATTTTATACTCTAAGCTAAAAGATAAGATTCCTACAACCCACTGATACACACAGAAGTGAACGGGATTTGTAGTTTCATTTGACTTCAGTAAGATGGCTGCAACGGGTTTTCCTAGAGCTTGGAAGAATGACCTTTTTGAACGACAATTCCCAAAATCCTACTACAACTCTAGAAACCTGTTGTGTTCTGAACTGTAATTCCAAAATGTAACTTTAATGTTGAAAACAGCAGTCTGGTTTATATGTTGTGTAACTTACATGATTCTGGTTTTCTGACTGAAGGGAGTTGCTATGGTACTTAGGATAAATGGCCATTGTTGCTGTGTGTGTGTTCAAGTTGAAACCCTAAGGTGACCCTATTCAAGGGTTTTCTGTGACGGAGAGTGTGTGACTCACCCAAATTCACCCAGGGCCCTTCAACACAGCCATATAACTCAGAAAATCAAAGCAGATAATCCACAATATATGAACTGGGTTATCTGAGTCCACACTGCCATATAATCCAGTTCAATGTGGAGTTTTTACAGCTGCCTGGAAGGGGCCCCAATGGGTTTCCATGGCCAAGCAGAGGACCAAACCCTGGCCTTCAGACTCACAGCCCAATGCTCAAACCACTACACTCAGGAAGAGTAGCCAAAGAGACATCGACCACTACTGTTGCACCCCTAGGCTGCGTAGGCACCTCAAAACCCCACTGAAGCTTCAGAATATAGCAAAGTCAAAGTTCAAAGTCAATAAAGTAGGGTTGAGTCCACAAGAACAAAGTACTTGAAAATCTTGAAGCAAGAATCAATAAAAGTCACTCAAAGAACATAGTCCAAACCGGATTTCAAAGTAAATCCCAAGAAAGGTATCAAGAATAATCCAAACCAGATATCAAGGATTAATTCCAAGGCATGAGACAAACTGGAAATGCAGGAAACAAGGCTAAAATGCAGGATCAAAATCCAAGGTAGTCCAAGATACAAAGTCAATGCTGGCTAGAATAGAAATCCAAATGGCAAAGTTACTGGAATATTCAACTGGATTCACGGGCAGAAGCGAGGCTGGAACTTGAAGCAAGATACAAGGCTGCAGAGGACCACGGAGCAAAGATCTTTCCCTCTTGGATTAGCAATGTTACCACCTCTGGCTGTGGCAGAGAAAACAACCCTTTTTTAAGAGAAATTCAAGGTCCCTGGCCATGAGAAGATTGCTCATTTGCCTGCTTCTTTGGACATAATCCTTTTCTTTCCATTGCTGAGTTATTACCCTCCTTCTGTCAAGCACATTATTCCTCTCCACTTTATCAGCTCCCACATCCAAACTAGAATGTCCATCTGGCACCTGGAGATCCAACCTTAGCTGCTGTGAGAAATGTGATTCAAACTGCGTGCTTGCAACCATTCTGTCTCTGATCCCAGTATCCACTGGGACAAACTCTGGCTGCATCTCAGGCTCTGGCTGCATCTCAGGCCCAAACCCAGAGTCCTCTGGCAAGGCAGGAGCAGGGACAATCACAGGCTGAATGGGGCCAATCTCAGGCTGAGCTACAACAACTACTGCCCCTCAGCATTTGTCAAATGAAGCAATTGCCTCTTGCTTAGTGTTTCTGAAAATATTCCTCTTAATGTAACTACTGAATTTGATAGTAGTTTAATAGCCTTTTAATTTCCTATCATATAGCCATTCTATCATATAGTCATACACAGGGTTTAAGATAAAAGAATACTATCGCTCTTTGAAATGTGTTTTTGTTTCAGACTTGACTAATTATATCAGTGAAATGACATCATAATTGTTTCACCGACCCAAACCCCCCCCCCCCCCCCAAAAAACAGGGTCTGTTACAGTGTCTTCTACCTATGGATCTTTCCAGTTGCAGCAGCTAAATTGTCTTTTTTCTCCTTTAATTGACTAACGTGGATAAACTCTCATTCATTTATCCAAGTCTGGCTGCCTAGTATGACAAACAAGAGAAAAGAAAAATACCCTTCAACACAGCATTTTTGAGAAGTGCCTTTGTCCTCCTACTAATAGATAGGGAATTGCATGCTCAAATACTATGGATAAGCAGCAATAATTAAATTCAAGTGTTTATCTAGATCTCAAGCACTTTTTTGTGTCAAGAGCGATTTAAGAAACTGCACGTTGCTTCTGGTGTGAGATAATTGGCCGTCTGCAAGGATATTGCCCAGGGGACACTCAGATGTTTTGATATTTTACCATCCTTGTGGGAGGCTTCTCTCATGTCCCAGCAAGGGGAGCTGGACCTGACAGAGGGAGCTTACTCACTCACCTCTGATTTGAACTGAGTCTTGCTGGCACAAGGATTTAACCCTTGGCTCCTATATATCTCAAGCACTGAAATACAACAGCAATAAGATATCTGCATGCTGAGGGCATTTCCCTCTCTTGATTCATAATTTACAGAAAAGCTACCTGACATGAACCACTATCCTATTGCAGAGGGCCGCCTTCCAAGTTTTGGAGAGCCCTGAAACTGGAAGTCCATTGTCCAAGATGGGTGGAAGGTGGGATATCACCCCACTGCAGTAGGATGAAGTATTCCTTTAAATTACAGGAGGACAGATTTCAAATGAACATTAGACGGAACTTCTTGACAGTGTGAGCAGTTCAGCAATGGGATCATGAGAGAAGGTAGGGTCTCCTTCATCTTCAGAAATAGGTGGGAATTTGCAGTGAGTAGTGAGTAGTGAGTTAGATTTCATGGCCCATAGGCAGGCCTGTAGCCGGGGGGGGGGGGGGGGTTAGGGGTTCAACCCCACCCACCCACCCCCCCCCCCCCCCAAAATTTTTCAGGTTAAAAGAAAAACCTGGTTTACTCATGAATTTAAAAAAAATAACCAAATTTTTGTTCTGGCTATGGCCAGCCAACTAGCAGAAGAATCTTATTTACTCACTGGTGACAGGGCAGTATGTTTTGTTGTTTCCGGGAGCAGCAGCAAGCTTAGGGGGTAAGGTTGGGTGGCTTGTATCATGAGAGCGCAAAATTGTAGAGGGTTTGGGTGTGCCTTCTTTATTTTTTAAAAAATCCTTTTATTGGCTTGTTAAAGGTATTAGATTAATATGGATTTTGGCATTTTTCTTATGACCAGCCTAACAACCTTTCCTTCCAAAACCACTGTGAATACTAAATATCAATCTATATCTGTTTTATATCCCATTTAACTTCTAAAAGCCACACACACTGTCATCCCAAGGTTTAAAAAAAAACAAAGGGGTCACACATGGGACTATTAAACTGATTCTAATTGCTTCGGTGCCATGGGACTGCCAACAAAAATGCAGGAAACCAGCCATGTGGGCAACTCACTGAGGATTGATAAATCCTTGGTTATTATTGTCCCCCTCATTTCCAAGCACCTGACAACCACAACACATGGCCTGGGTAAGCTTTGCTTGATTTGGCATCAAGATGACAGATCAGGTGGTAGGTATTCTATTTCTATATCAATCTAAAACAGCTTTTCCCCACAGAGGCATCAAACCACTACTCAACGCATCCCCAGCCAGTGCTATATTATTGGAAGAAAGTGTACCTTATAGTCCAACTCATCTGAAATTGTCAAGTTGAAGTCTGCCCTAAAATGCCTCTTCTGACTGAAAGCTGGGCTAAATGTGTTTCCATTTAGAGGTCTAGGAAGATTTGCTTTTGGAATATATTTATCCTAACACTCTGTACTTCACATTATTCTAAGATTTTGCCATAGGTGTAAGAAGGGCTGTAGATTGTAATCCAGATAAACATGAGTACATTATGCCCTTGTGAAATGAGAGTCATTTAAAACCCAAAGGTTGATTTACTTTAATATGACTTAATATCCCTGAATGCCATTTGGATTACAGCCACACATTATCTCACTGCTCGTCACAGATGTATACTCGCTTTACAATGAAATCCAGGATATTCAGAAGTTACATTTCACAACTGAAGCTGAATATCTCTCTTACTATCTGATGAACAGAACCTTTAAATATCTTAAAATAGGTTTATTTAATCATTGTCATTTGGTAGCTCTTATGGGTATTTGATTAATTTTTTACTGGGGGAGTGCATCTCTTTTGCACTTGAAAGGTAGCTCATTTTATTTATAGAGCTGTGATCTTATAAAAAAGAATTGTGATATCAACCAGGCGAATTGTTTAGTGGGTATGTAATTCTTTTATTTGATTATCTGAATTGTTTTCTTGCTTTACTTTGGTTGTGTTATAGTCTATGATTGCTCAGGCTAAACAAACGTGACAAATTTGGATGATACATTATATATTCAATTCTGGAAATATACAAATCCTTGCAACCTGCATTCTCCAAAGCAGGAAAATGTGAAGGCGGGGATGGTGAAGTGACTAAATATACAAGAACTCACATAACCTACCTCTTATAGCCCAACTCTTGTCTTGATCACCATTACTAATTAGTTTTGATATAAACTAAAGGGCTTGCTTTCTTTTTTTTAAAAAAAGTGTTGCCACAGCAACTTCAACTCATATTGACAAGCTGGGGGCTTGTAATTGGTATGCAGTGCAGGTTGCTCATCCACCTTGCTTGTATCTCTATGGCAACATTGCTGTGTCTTCTCACTGATAACACAGGAACACCATATTTATCCTCTGTTTCATCCCACCGACTCATTCTGTTTATAGAAATGGCTTTAATTTTTTTAAAAATAAGAAGCTAAGTCTGGAGTAACAAAGCAGAGGCAGAGACATTGACCAATGGCACAGTCCAATCGATAGATTTTATTTGGAGTAACCTTTTGCAGCTATGTGTTTTATCAGAGGTAACCTTAACTAGACTACAGATACATAATTCAACAAAGTGGGCTTCAATCCATAAACTGATACGCCCAAGAAAATGTGTTGTATTTTAAAATACCACAAGATTATTTTATACATGTACATAGGAGGCATGGTATAAACTGACCAATGTCATCATTATTCCTTATTTCACTGCGACAGATGAATGATCGCCCACCCTCACCCCCAATGTTTCTAATGTCAATCGTATTATTTCCTTTCATCAGCCAAGTGGTTGAAATGTGACATCATGCAGATAGATCTACTCATGCAATAAAATTGTCTACAATCCCCATGGCCTCTCCCAAGACATTTTGAGGTGGTGATAAAGCCATAAAGAGGGCTACTACATTATAAATAGACCTTGGACCCTGGTACAGGGTTGACCTAAGCCTATATGTATAACCAAATGAAGGCATGTGCCTTCCATTGCGACCGTTGGCATGTTCCTTTTAAATTAAAAGGGAGAAGGGAAGGGGCAAGAATAGAATTGTCTGACAAGTCTTTTCCTCTTTCACTGGGACCCTTTCTACACTGCCATATAATCCAGATTATCAAAAAAGATAATCCACATTATCTGCTTTGAATTGGATTATATGAGGGCACTTCCAGACAGCCATTTAATGCGGGCGAACACAGGTTAATAACTGCACTGACATGGGGCCACTCCAAGAAAAAAACCCAAAAGCCCTTAAAATTATCGGGCTGTCATGGAGACAGGGGGGCAGGAGCGATTCCCCCTCCATCTCCTGCCATGTCATTTCTATGTGCCAGGAGGCCTCCAGAGAAGCATCATGGTGGCACAGTAAGTTTTTACTTATTTTAAGGGCTTTTGGGGAAGGGATTGGGAAGGGGGAAAGTGCCTTCTTGGTTCTCTGGGCTTTTGGAAGCCCAAAGAACCAAAATTGGCTGTGGGGACTGAGCCCGGGACTGCAGAAGCAGTCCCATGGGTCAGTCCCCACAAGGCCCATATCCCATTACACCAGGCCTTTCAGAAAGCCCCGTAACTAATTGGGTATCAAATTAATTCAGGATAAAGCAGGGTTTTCCTACTTTGTCCCAAACTAATCCTCTTTTACCTGGGGCATCGTCTGATCCCTCCTGTAAAAATCCGATAGGGCCCGCATTTTGGGCCCTGTCTGTTATATGCCTTCAAGGCATTTCCAAGGGTTTAGCAATCCTAAGGTGAACCTATCACATGGTTTTCTGGGACAGAGAATATGACTCTTTCCCAAAATCACCCAGTGTGTTTTCATGGCTGAGTGGAGATTCAAACCCTGGTCTCCAAAGTCACATCCAATTCTAACCACTATGCCATATTGCCGTCTGCTTAGGTAGGGGTGTATCTGGGTTTTTAAAAAATATTTAATTTTCTTTTAACTTCTCCCTTCATTCCTACTTGCCTTTCACATGTATCTTAACTTTTCACAAACACAGTGCTTCTGGCAGCAAGCAATAATAAAGGTGAAACAGAGAAACTGTAACAGCTCCATAATTCTTTAATAAGCATCAGTGCTCCTCAAATAAAAATGTCATCTGAAAATGTGTGCATATTATTTTTTATTTATTTATTTATTTATTTTGCAGTAACATAGGATGATTGTTTCAGATTTTTTTCACACAAAAACATTGTTGTTTCTGAAAAAGCATGTTTCTTGTACAGAATACAAGATTCCTGCATAGAAAGTAGCATTTTCCACATACAGTAGATACAGTTAAGCAGACACAGGTTTTATATGGTAAGCATCCTGAACTGTAAAGATTTTCCCTGTATTCAGATTTTCTCAGCAGGGAGCCCCAACACAAATGCACTCACATCTTTTGGTCAAGGATTAAAAATAGAAAGCTGGAATTGTTTGAGTGTTGGATTTAAACTTTGTGACAACAGGGTTTGAATCCCCACTCAGCCACAGAAACCCATTGGTGAATATGGTCAAGTCATACCTTATAATTTAATAATGTTATGCAATGTAATGTAATAATAATTAAATCGTTGATGATTAATACTCTCAGCCACAGAAAACCCCAAAATAAGGGTCACCATAAGTTGGAAACAATCTGAAGGCACTCAACAACACAGCAACCTTTTTAAATACTTGAAAATCTTGCATGACAAATTATTTTTCTTTTTGCACGACTTCTGTAGAACTCACCACACCCTAAGTGAAATGTTTAACAGAATTATACGGGAAATATTTGCGGCTTGGATACATGAGAAGAATTTGTTGCCTGAATAAACAATCTAGGGACACCTTTATGCAGTGACAATAGAACAGGAAGACTACAGCTGGGCTCTTAACCATCACGGTTTGCCTGGGCAATTCAAGAATGTTGCACCCAGAGAGTTTGAGAAGGATGCAGTGCTAATATGTTTGTTTAAAGGCAACTTCATCACCTAAGTCAGGTTGAAATCTCTCCTTTGCCAAACATGGGCTTGGGCTTTCATATTTAACCAAAACTATCTTGGCAGAATAACTCTGAATGAATGCTATATAATCAAAGCCAGTTCAAATGCCCTTCCTACTCATTGTCTTGCTGGCACATGAATTCAACCCTGCATTCTCAAATCTGTCACTCTCACTGCATGCTATATATATGGATTTCCAAATGGCTGGCAACCTATAGCACTTGTTGCTAATGGCTTTTACTGTAATGGTTACAAACTGTTGTGTTCCTCTTCCTCAAAACAGTGTATTTAATTTGCATATTATGCAAAATATTTTAATTATGTGAATTAGGTGCTTTAATTGTTGCAGTTTTCTTCTTTCACTTTATTTAATCTTTTTACCAATTTTTAAATTATGACTGATCTGAGAGAACCAACATAGAGTCATGTATAAAGTGGTGGCATTAGAAAAAGTACACCCCATATTTTATATTTTGATATAAAACTTTGGAGACTGAAGCCACTCAGAATGACCTTGCTGTCCTTTCGTCAGTATCTTTGACCTGGGAACTCCTTCCAGCCATTTTCCCAGTCATGATCTCTTAACAATGGACTCAATAACCCATCATCTGTGACGCATACCACCAGCTGTGCAAAGACAACAGGCTTCGGAATTGGGCCACCTGTTTATTGTGCATCCACATGGACATATGAATGACACTCATCACCTGGCATGGCAGCTCCCGATAGGGAGAAGATTATGCTCGGTTTTCCACAATGACATTTCTCCTTTCCCAGAAACTGACTCATGATCCTATCATTATGAACAATATTTGCTGTTTGGAAATGCAAAAGGATACTGGTGCAGAGTCATCAGCCTGCAAAGTTGGGGTTCATGATAACAATCTTCACAACAATAAAAGGCATGGGACTTGATAGTCTCCGCCGTTCATCCCTAAGTTGGGACATGGTAATCCACTCATAACCCATTTCAGCACCTTTGTTCCCTGGACTCTCCTGCCCCACTTCAGCCATTGGAGAGAGGAAAATCTATACTGGACGTGAGAAGCGCTCTCCCATTGGCCAGTGGGTGCAGCAGTCCCACCTCGGCAGGCAGTCTTCCTTGACGTTATCTGGTCTTAGCAAATCTTAGATGCCTGGGAGTGGGAAATTCAAACTAAAGTGTATAAAATGTCTGCTTTTCACTATAATGGTATTTCGAGCTTACTTTGGCAGATAACCGCGAGCTGGCATCACTTTCAGCTGACTGAATAAAATACCTCAGTGGCTTCTTCTTCTTCAACTTGGTGGGCTTTATTTGGAAATAGTGGATCCTTCACTCACCAGGGGCATGGACTCACAAGGCAACCCGCAGCAAGTATTGGGGCCCCACTTATCAGGACTTGGTATCCGCGCTTCAGGTTTTGCTATCCGCAACTCAGATCTCACTATCTGCGGCCCCTCTAAATTACTCTATTTCACTACTATGTCCTTCCACCTTGCATATTATCTCTCCCTCTCCCCCCTTTCTCTCTCTCTCTCTCTCTCTCTCTGTGTGTGTGTGTGTGTGTGTGTGTGTATGTGTGTGTGTGTGTGTATATATATATATATGTGTGTGTGTGTGTGTGTGTGTGTGTGTGTGTGTGTGTGTGTATATATATATATATATATAGTATGGATGTACGCATGCATGTATGCAATACCCTTCCTGTCTTTTTGGGACAGACTCCCAGATGGCTGAGAAAATAATTTAAAGGATTCTAGAATTTAAAGTTTGCTTACATTTTTCACACATATTTTCCTGAGACCATTTATCTCCTATAAACAGGCTTTTTTGCTGACTCTGGGAGGGCAGGAGCTCAAAGGATTTTCAGTGGGGTGGTCTTATGTGAGCTACACAGAGGTTTGCTTCTTTCATACAAAAAGCCTTCTTGTTTCTAATGTTGTGTTATTGGTGTGAATTGTCTTGTGATAGTTAACAACTGCTTAGTGAACCTCATTAGTAAGGGAATGTCCGGAATACTTGAATAAGCAAACCCAGTGCTAACCACTGAACTGTATTAGGTTCCTTTGTGCAGTCGCTCAAAAAAGAAGACAACAAGGGGAATGCTGAAGGTTACGGTCAGAGAGCAAGGTACGTTCTCATCAAAGAAGGGAATCAACAACATAACTAGAATGTCTCAATGTTGTTTAACTTTGAAATGGAAAAAGCTCATTTTGTGTCCTGTAGGAATTATATTTTCTCAAAGGTGCCTAATAGAACCTATAATTGTTGACAAATGATACTCTACAACCTTTGCAATGAATTCAACTTGTTACACTAGTCACTTGATCAGCAGTGTTACAATAATAGAATTGGAAGAGACTGCATGAGTCATATAGCCCAACCCCCTGCCATGCAGGAAAAGCACATTCAAAGTCCCCCCTGACAGATGGCCATCCAGCTTCTGTTTGAAAGCCTCCAAGGAAGGAGGTTCCACTACACTCCAAGGCAGAGAGTTCTACTGCTGAACAGCTCTTACAGTTAGGAAGTTGTTCCTAACATTCAGGTGGAATTTCCTTTCCTGTAATTTGAATCCTTTTGCTCCAAGCCCAATTGTCCAAGGCAGCAGAAAACAATCTTGCCCCCTCCTCCTTATGATATCCTTTCATATATTTATATATGACTGTTATATCTCCTCTCAACCTTCTCTTTTGCAGACTAAACATACCCAGCTCTTTAAGATGTTCCTCATAGGGCATGGTCTCCAGATCTTTGGTCGTTTTAGCCGCCCTCCTCTGGACGCTTTCCAGCTTGTCAATATCTCTTTTAAACTTTGGTGCCTAGAACTGGACACAGTATTCCAGGTGAAGTGTTTACAGTATCAAAATGTCTACTAGAACCAAAACTCCACTGTGAACCAAAACTCCACTGCTTGTAACTTTGCCACCTGCAAGCAGGAGTGGCGAAATAACTAAGATACTCATAGTGTCTTATGTAAGCTTAAATTCTCAGAGTTTCCATTGTGATAAACAAACTTGCATTTGGTTTAGTACTTCTCACTGGAGTGAAGTCAGATTTCAATACCTAAGGAACAACATACCTCACAAGTCCTACTGATTTCAGTTTCTCTCCTGTAAGTATAATTAATTATGTCTGTGTGTGTGTGAATGTGAAGACAGATTATTTTTTCACATACTGTTGAAGTGACCACTGTAACAGGTTGAACCCGATGTGAAGATCGCAGAGTATCTGTTGCCATTGACAATAACCTGAATTCAAAGCCTTTTCCCATGTATATTTGTATGTAAGTTGATCTAATCCTAATGTTTTTATAGAAATGCTAGTCAAGTATTTGAGCAAATAGCTAATATTTCTGTGACTGCTATTTTCAAGCACACAGATATGTATTTGTTCATTATACTGTGTTTTCCTTTGGCCTTTATATTAACAATACTCATCACACTTGAGCATTTATCAACTTTAAATATGGTTTCTGCCTCCTGCAAAATTCTGGGGTTTGTAGTTTGGTGAGGCCCAGGACCTGTCTTGCTGAGCTGTTTAATGGCCCTTCCCTAAAGTGGTTTTAAAGTAGATCCAAACTCTAGTGTTACAGGAAGATAGGAAAGAACTGCAAACCATTTAGGGGCCAAATTTTGATATGATCTCTGGATAGGTCAAGGGTCTTTCCATGGAGAAGGGAAAGTGCCTGTGCCAACTCAGGTCACCATCAATGTTTTCCCACACTGGCATTCAAAAAGGCTAGAAGTATAGTTAATTACAGCAGAGATAATAGATAGGAGATAGTTCATTGCTTCTTTTTTATGTTCTCCTGAAATGGACTATGACCTCTTCTAATCTGATCCCAGATCCTGAGATATAAGGCCAGTGTGAAAAGAACCTAAGCTATCAACTTTTGTCACTCTACTTAGAGAAGTATAGTGATTTCCCATTTGATCAGAGTTAAGATACTGTATTTACATTGGCCCAGGGATAAATTGACCCAGATTTTTTGGGTTGATTTTTAACTAAAATTAGTAAAGGTTTTCCCTGACATTAAGTCTAGTCGAGTCCAACTCTTGTGGTTGGTGCTCATCTTCATTTCTAAGTCAAAGAATCAGCATTGTCCGTAGACACCTCCTATATCAAGTGACCAGCATGACTGCATGGATAGCCGTTACCTTCCCGCTGGAGCAGTATTTATTGGTCTACTCACATTTGCATGTTGTCGAACTGCCAGGTTGGCAGAAGCTGGGGCTAATAGCAGGAACTCACCCGCTCCTAGGATTCGAATCGTCAACCTTTTGGTTAGCAAGTTCAGCAGTTCAGCCGTTTAACCCACTGTGCCATCAGGGGCTCCTTAACTAAAATTATTTGATTTATATATTAATATATATGGTACCTCTTAAGAATCACGGTTTCCCCCATGATATTCACTGGAGTTTTTGTATCTTTACAGAGTGGATTGCTATGGATTTCTGATCTCTGGACATTTAAAAAAAACTGTGATAATCCTATAAAACTGCTATTTTACTCTCTCTGTTCTGACGTTTTATAATATGTCCCAAAGTGGTCACTCCATAAAGGCATTGAAATTTATCTCTTTCTGCTACAGTCCACCAACCACAATGTCACATAGTATTCTATACTTGAAGAGCCTTTAAACCTCTTTCATAAATATTATTTGATTACATAATATTTAATGCAGCCATGGAGCTTTAACTATGTGAAGTTCTGTGGCTAATCATAGAAACAGGTGCAAGCCTGTCTGAATACTCTCTGAAAGTATCCTGGGCATAATACCAAGACATTTTAATACAATGGCCTTACTTCATTTCCTAACAGGATTTATATATGCTATTGATAAAAGGAGCAAGATTTCAGGGATAACTCTCAGCATGGTTATTGGAAAAGATAGCTGCTTCTCGGCTTGATATTTATTTGACCTCAGTGGGGTAGTCAGACATACTTGAATGAAATAGCAAAATATTTGGACACAGATAATTTCAATGTGAAGGATCAGTTTAAGACAAAACTTGTTAAAATAGTTATTCCTCTGGGAATAACTAGGAATAGTGCTGATGACCAGGTTTAATACAGCAAATGATACATAGGAGGTAGAACAGCCTGGCATTAATCTATTGACTGAAAAATAAATACTTTTTCTAGATATCACATGATCACATTGAATAAGTCTCAATTTTGTAACAAATGAAAATACTCTTTGGTAGTACATGGAGGAGATGTAGTGCAGTTGATGTAGTGATTTTAGTGTTTTCTAGGATGGTGGGAGACCAAGGTTCAAATCTCTTTTCAGCCATGGAATTCCAATGTGTAAGCTTGGGCAAGTCATTCAGTCTCAGCAGAACACAATGACAAGCTCACAGTGAACAAAATTTTCTGAGATACCCACCATAAATTTGAAATGATTTGAAGGTGCACAACAATAAACGTACATGCAAGGACTATGCATCATAGAATCATAAGAGTTGGAAGAAACCTTAAGGGTCATCTCATACAACCTCCTATCATGCAGGAATAATCGAAGCACTTCCAACTGATGACCATCCAACTTCTGTTTAAAAACCTCCAAAGAAGGGGACTCCACCAAACTTTGAGACAGCATATTCCATTGTCAAACTGCTCTTACCATCAGGAAGTTCTTCCTAATATTCAGGTGGAATTTCTTTTCCTGATGTTGGAATCCATTGCTCTATGTGCTTTTCACTGCACAGTGACAGCACCATGACTCCATTTTATCTGTTATTACAACATCCTATGAAACCCTGCAGTCTGCAGGTTTGATGAAACATTAGAGTTTTCTGTCTGGGAATTCTAACTACCTATCCTAAATTTGGCACTACAGTTTTCTGGCTGTAACTTCTAGATCAGTGGTTCCCAACCTTTGGGCCTCCTGATGTTTTGGACTTCAGCTTCCACAATTTAATTTCTGGAATAATTTTGGGCATGCTCCGTGTTGTTCCCTGAAAATCAATTGCTACTTCTTTCCTGATTGCCACCACACCTCCAATGCAAAGTGATGGATCTGCTGATCTCCCATTACCTCTTACCTGGTGAAATTGTTACTCCTTCATAATTATAACTCAACATATAAATAATAAAAATGTATTTCACATTCCTTCTAGTCTTGACAGCCAGGTGAATAATTTCAAGGGACCATACTTCAGACATCACCCACTAATTAGCTGCATTTTTGTGGTACGCCAGAGTCACTTTCAACCTGCTGAGGCACAGAAAGTGTTTTGGCATGCCAGCGTGAAACTGCTTCCCTATTATACTTTAGACATCTAGTGTCTCTCATGTTTCATTAAAGCAATGCCTCCTAGCCAGTGCACCATTATATAAGTGGAAAAATCTAGATTTTTTTTTAAAAAAAAGAAGAAAAAGTAAAGTAAATGGTAATGTTTGTAAAAGGATGGAAGAGATGGAAAGGGGAATTTTCTCAGAACTGATTAGCAGGATAATCAGGTCAAACTTCATACAACAAATACATTAATTTGTGCAACTCACTGGGTAGTGTATTGGTGGCCAACAGTGTAAATGAATGGAAAAGGGGAAAAATCTCTAAAGTAGGGGTGCCACCTTATCTCCCCTGGAACATGCTAGGAGCCACTACAACATTCTACTGTTGTTGAAATGTTGTCACCAACACAAGTTTAAACCATTGTCAGTACCCAAATCCTGATTATTTGTCTAGGAAATGTGACATATGGGGAGTATAAACTTGTTTCCCAGCTGTGGTGACCAAATGAGGTAAGAAGCAGGCTCCTGTTTCTTTATTAGTTGCACAGAAGAGGGAATTTCAGCACATGTTGCTTGTCATGCAAATTGTCATGCAAAGCTGAAACTCTTCCTTCAGTGCAACTATTAAACAGACAAGAGCCCTGTCCCAATACTTCACCTGCCAATCCTATTCCCTGCAGACTCCTGCTGTTGGCAACCTATTGAAAGGCCTAAATCCTGTTGTTAGTAAGACTAGACAACAAATGTCTTCTCATGGGATACATTTACATTTGAGCTCAAGAATCCATTGCCATCATGCCACTTGTTAACTTCCTCTATTAACATTTCATCCATTTGACCCCAAGAATTGACCTGTGATAGGTTTACGTTAGATTCATCATAAGTGAGAAACAAATTGAAAGTGCACCACAGCAGCAACAACATCTCTCTATTTACCCAAGATTGTAACATATTAGTAGCATGTCTGTAACAAATATTTATATTTAAAAAAAACCTCATAAATATATAGGAACAAAAAAGTCTCCCCCCATCCCATGTCTCACCACAAAAGCAATATTTCTGGTTTTAAAAAAAAAAAAGAGTAGATGTTGCTTGTTGCACTGAATAATGCGTTAATGCAGATCTTAGGATTAAAAGTTGTCATGAGACAAAATCATTGTATCCTTGTAAACATCAAATATTACAGCTAACTTTGTTGCCTGCAACTTTCTAAGCTGTGTTTCCAAACGAAGGATTCTTTGGGATCTGATGATCTGATTCAGTATGTGAACCTCGTGAGGCACATGTCAGATGTGCCAAGCCCTCTGATGATCCCTGTTAGACTTCAGACAGCAGACAGGGAATAAGTAGAGATCAGCATGGGTGGCCCATTTCCATTCCATTTAGTTAGTTGTGCAACCAACCATGCTGTTCTTTTGTGGGTACAGTCATTCCCACACTTCCAGTTTAAGATTACAGTCCTATTTACACATGTAAGCAGTAAAAAAGCTGCTTGTGTAGAAACCAGAGCTTAGAATTAACAACTTTTAAAAAAACTAGTAATGTACAATTAATTCTTGCATCACTGACACGACTAAGTTACAGTTGAAATTTCCCTTCTTTTGCAGTAACTTTTTATTACATGTATAGTTATAGGGATATGGGCTCACTAAATGGTAGAGAAGGGCCAGAACCGTTTGGAGATTTGAGTATTAAACCATGACTCTGGAGACCAGGGTTCAAATCCACATTTGATCATGGAAACCCACTGGGTGACCTTGGATGAGTCGTATTCTATCAGACTTAGAACCTCATCACAAAGAGATAAGGATTTGCCACACATTGTAGTGAATCCATGGGGTCATGTGGGGGACGGGCGTGGAGAATCCGTTGTTCCATGCCCCGCATTGCCCGACGTATCTGGGACCCCATCCCATGGGGGCAAACATCACCGCCTGGCTTCTCCCCATTGTTCCAAAGGCAACAGCCTATACTGTTTCGTGTAATGGGCTCCATGCCAAAATTGGAGAGAGCATGCAGTGTATGGTGGGCAAATCAGCCTGTCTGATAAGAAAAAGGCAAGGGCATGCCCCCTCTGAAGAAATTTTGCCAAGAAAATCCTACAATAGCTTATCCGCCTTAGAATTGCCATACATCAGAAATGACATGAAGGCACAAAACATCAACAAATGATAGAGGAGGAATACTGCTTGGTTCAAATCCTGGTTTGAGATGTGCCTTGTGCAACTGCCTCATGTTGATGATAATGATGACTATTGTATTTATATCACACCTTTTCTGGACTCAAGGCAGTTTATAATAGAGTATATGGGATGAGAGTAGGTTTGTTGGGTGAAAAAATGAGCAGGACTCTTGTACCTTTAGCGGTTGTAGAGTATCTATGACAAACAATTACTAAAAATTCGGATTCCAAATAAGTATTACAAAGACAAAACACTGGTTCTTCATTTCATTTGGCAACCCTAGAAGACAGCATTATTTGAATCACTAGCTGTGACGCCCCTGGCTGCGAGAGCACTGGAAACCAATACACCGAGGCCAATAAACAGTCTAATATCTTTATTAAGGAATTAAGAAATTAAAACAAAAACAAGCAGAAGGTATAGTTCATCAATAGACCTTCCAGGAAAGGTCAAATATAGTCCAGTAGAATATTGTCCAATATATAATATTAGAGTTTAAAGTTTGTAATCCAAAAACCGAAACACACTCAAACTTCCAAGCAGTTTGAGTGGGGAAAACGTCCAGGTCTTTTACTAGAGTTCAAAGCAAGTCCAAAGGCAAGGAATTGAAGACAAGGCTGGATACACGGCACGACCAGGCAAGGCTGGATTCACGGCAAGACAACACAAGGAACACGGCTAGGCAAGGCTCGGCAAGGCTGGAAGGTAGTGGACTTAAACGCAGCCCACACTTGGCTGGAAGCGAAGTTAATCCTCCAAACTGACACATTGACTCCGCGCTGGCTAGCCAGTGCACAGAACTTTTAAGAACTTCGAAACTTCCCTCGGAACAGGTGTCTCAACTGCTCTTTTCCCAAGGGAAAAGAGCTAGAACAACATCTTGACCAGATGCAATCCTCCCTTAGAGTTCTCAGGGGAAAATAGGTTAATCAGCAGATTCCCTTGCTGCTAATCGCGCGCTTCGCCTCTGTCCAGCTTTCTCCTGTCTGTAAGTTTGCACAAACATCTTTCTATCAAAGGGAGGAGAACTGGGAAGAGAAGACTCCGTTTCAAGGCCCTTTTTAATGAGCACTGAACTAGAATTGACAATAGGGAACAGCTGGAACGGGGCCGAGTCTTGCTGAATTGGCACTAAACCTCTTTCCTCATCACTGTTGTCCACAATGGAGTCAGGTTCACGGCCCAAGGGTCCATGTGACATCACACTAGCTAGTGTAGGGTCCTCAAACTTTTTAAGTGAAGGGCGGGTTCATGGTCCCTCAGACTATTGGAGGGGCAAACTATGATGAAATAGTCCAAAATTAGGATTGTTGTTGTTGTGTGCCTTCAAGTAATTTCAGATTTAGTTCAACCCTAAGTCTAAAGTTTAGGACAGGGGCCAGGTAAATGACCTTGGAGAGCCACATCTGGCTCATGGGCCTTAGTTTGGGGACCCCAGAGCTAGTGGCTTATAGTATTCATTTTTTTAAAGAAACTATGAAGGAACATTTAAGTTATAAACATATGTAATGTTGCACACTGGAGAATGTGGTAGCAAAACAGTCTTTAGTCTGACCCAGTAAAGCTATCTTTACTCTATGCCCACCTCTGCCCTAAAGTATATCCTCTTAATTTTATTCCAGAAAAGGTTTTCCTGTATTTATTTAGGTTTACTGTAAAATAAGTATGTACCTGATCTTGTCTTCATGTTTGATTTACACATAAAAGCAACTGAGTAACTTGTGACTCATTCTCAATCAAATTGCTTGGTAGAACTCTCTTCACTAGAGCTTGGAATGAACGTTCCTGCAAAAGTTCCAAGGCCCCTAAAGTTATTGCTATATGTTTTAAAACTCTTTGTGTTCTCATTTTCTAAAAATAATTGTAAGTTAAGATACATACATATCATGACCCTATTTTCACATTTTTTCCCCAAAGAATGCAACAATTTTTCATAGGGAAGCTTTCTCGCTTCCTTGATCATTTGGTTGCTCTGTTCTGCATAATTTCCAGCTTGACAATATCCTTTTTGAGGTTTCAGCAACTCTTTCCAGTAGCCCTGCCAAGAACAACAGGTAGATTTCTGAATGATATGAAATAAATTTACAGAGAATTTTCATTTCTCGTGTTTAACAAAAGAAACAAGGAAATCATTACTAGGATCACCAGGTGAAATAAAGGACAAGGCTGCAGTATCCTTAATAGTTGCACAGAAAAGGAATATCATTCAAGATTCATCTGCTTAAATTCCCTTCTCTACACAACTATTAAAAGTACAGGAGCCCTATCATTTATTTTGCCTAAAACGATAAACGATAAACACTTCCCCACACTAAATCATACAGTAGTGCTAAAATAGAAAAAACTGGGGGGAGGGGGAGTTGTGTGTAGGCCAGCACTGAATTTTGGTGTAAAGATGATCTTAGTTCAGTCATAATAGTTTAGTCCTGGTACTCAAATTACTGGGTATGGATTCCTGGAACCAAAATATATGTTTTTATATTAGGTAGTGATTGCTCATGCTCAGTCTAGACTAGAGTTACTAGCCTCAAGTTTGGACACCCACTAAGGAACACTGAGCCATTCAAGCTTCCAACAAGCTTTTTCTTTAGGTCGATTATATTCCTATCTTCCAACATATTAGCTTTTCCTCAAAGTTTTGTATCATCCACAAATTTGATAATTTTTCCCTCCCTGCATCATCTAAATCAGTGGTTCTCACCCTGGGGTCCCCAGATGTTTTTGGCCTTCAACTCTCGGATACCCTAACAGCTGGTAAACTGGCTGGGATTTCTGGGAATAGTAGGCCAAAAACATCTGGGGACCCTAGGTTGGGAACCACTGATTTAAATAATTGTTAAAAAAATATTGAAGAGGTCAGTCCCATGACAAAACCCTGCAGCAGTCTACTTGGAACCTCCCAGTTTAAAGCACAACTACTGAGTGAGGACAACTCTTTGAACATGGTTTTCCAATCAACTATGTATCCAGCTGATGGTGTTTCCATTTAATCCATATTTATCAGTTTGCAAATAAAAATATCATGGGAGAACTTATCAAATATTTTGCTGATCTAGGTAAATGACATTTACAGAATTTACAGCATCTAAAAAACTAGTGGCCTGATCAAAAAGGATATAAAATTAATTTGGCAGGACTTGTTCTTGACAAACCCATCCTGTCTCCTACTAATGACTGCATTGTCATTAAGGTAATTGCAAGAGGCTCCAGTATAATCTGTTCTAATATTTTTGGTATTGAGGCCAGGCTGAGAGACCTGTAGTTCCCTGCATATTTTTAAAAACCTTATTTTAAAGAGAGGGGCAACATTTGCTCGTCTCAAGATCTCTGACACCTCACTCATTCTCCAAGATTTCTCAGAAATGATGGCAAGTCATTCTACAACAATGTCTGCAATTTCTTTCTATACTCTGGGATGCAGTTCATCTGGCCCTGCAAATCTGCATTAATTTAGGTCAACTGTTCCTCTGAAAAGTGGCCAGGGGTTGGGGAGGAATGGCTGAAATTGTGATGTCTCATGGGCCATGTAGTCCCGTTCCTAGTATATTGTGGCAGACGAAGAGGAAAACTTTGGTTTCCCACCGATTCAGCCAGAATCGGAGCCCCTGCACCTGCAGGATGTTTGCCCTCAAGAAGTCAGCCAAACAAGCCTTGGGCAGAATTCTCCCCCGTTCTCTCGCCGGGATAATTATAATCGAGATAGAGGCGCTCGGGAGGCGAAGCGCCGAAGCGCCAGGATCGTTGCCAGACAATTAGCTGATTAAGCCTGTTTCCCTTGGGAAATCTTAAGGAGTCATGCATCTGGACACAGTTTGGGTTTCACTTCTTGTTCCCCAGGGAAAGTGTTCCTTGGCGGGAAAACAAGTTCCTATATAGCTGTTTCCCGCAAGGGGATCCTTGCGGAGTCAATTCGTCAGCTTCGGGAGTGAGATCGTGTGTGGACTACGCAACTCCAGTTTCTTGTTTCCAGGACCTTGATCTAGTTCCAAGCCTGCCTTGTTCTTCGGACCTCAACACAGACCTTGTTCTTGCTTCTTGCTTCTTGTTGCCTCGTATCAAGCCTTGTTTGCCAAGAATCTAGTTTGCTTTCCAGCCTTGTTGTCAAGCTCCAT
Source organism: Anolis carolinensis (assembly GCF_035594765.1). Taxonomy (NCBI): domain Eukaryota; kingdom Metazoa; phylum Chordata; class Lepidosauria; order Squamata; family Anolidae; genus Anolis; species Anolis carolinensis. The sequence goes on from NC_085842.1 coordinate 295,926,920, forward strand.
TGGACTAAGGGACCTTGTCATTTCCCCACACTTTGCTTGGCAAAGTGTGTGTTTCGGTTATTGGATTATAACTTTGGACTCTAATATCACATATTGGACATTGC